>NW_025422015.1:7527500-8152500 GCF_011764305.1 Mustela putorius furo | reverse complement strand
ATCTCCCTCTTATAAAAAGACTTGTAATTGGATTTAGGATCCACCTAGATAATCAGGATAAATTCCCCATGGCAGAATACTTAATCACATTTGCAAGACACCATCTCCTCTTTTTGTTTTTCAAGATGTAACATTTATAGGTTTCGGGGATTAGAATCTGATTTTTTTTTTTTGAGACTTTTTTTTATTTGAGAGAGAGTGCAAGAGAGAGAGCGCATGAGTTGGGTGGGGGGGCAGAGGGGCGAAGGGAAAGGGAGAAGCTGAGCACAAAGAGCCTGATGTGAAGCTCAATCCCAGGCGCCTGGGATCATGACCTGAGCCAAAGGCAGACTCTTAACTGACTAAGCCACCTGGGTGCCCCCTAGAACCTGGTATTTAAATGGCCATTATTCAGTCTAATTCAGTGACAAATTGGGTAGAGTATGCAGGAGGGTCTGGGCTCATTAGTTGGGGAATAATTAGCCCTAAAAGGAGTGCTGCTTCCGACCTGCCTAACAAATTACGAAAGTGAGACCCAAAAGGATCAAAATGTTTCCTCTTGTCCCAGAATGAAGCTTAAGACAACTTAGCAAGATGAGAAATATCCAGTACTCAACAAGGTAAAAATCAAAAGATCTGGCATCCAGTCAGATTGTCAGGAAAATATGACCCATAATAAGAAGAATAATTAATCTTTTTAAGAAACCAAACCAGAACTGACAGAAATATTACAATTAGTACAGAAGAACATCAAAACAGTTATTATTGTCTTCCATACATTCAAAAAGTTAAGTGGGATGTGGAAGATACAAAAAACCAAAATCAAAGTTCTAGAGATGAAAACCTTCCGTGCTTGAGATGAAAAATATACTGGATGGGATTAACAACAGATCAGACATTGCAGATGAAAAGATTAGGTATTTTAAAAGCATAGAAATAGAAAAAAAAACTGAGTGTTTAAACGTGACAAATTCATAGCAATAAACCACTTGTATTAGAAGAGAAGTTCTTATCAAATCAGTGACCTCAGCTTCTACCATAAAAAACTGAAAAAGAAAAGCGAGTGAAACCCAAAGTAAGCAGAAGAAAGACAATAATAAATATCCAAGCAGGTTTAAACAGTGAACAGAAATAGAAAACAAGGAAACAATAGAAAAGCATAAATAAAACTAAAAGTTTGATCTCTGAAATAAATAAAATTGATCTCAAGCCAGTCTGATTATGAAGAGAGAAGTTACGAATTATCAGAATCAAGAATGAGAGAAGTAGCATTACTACAGATTCAAAAAATATTGAAATGGACAATAAGGAAATATTATGAAAAACTTCATGCCAATAAACTCAAAAACTTAGATGAAAATGGACAAATTCCTGGAGAGACACAAATTACCAAAGTTCACTAAAGAAAAAAAGATAAACTGAAGAGTACTGTATCTGAGAAGAAAATTCCAAGCCCAGATGGCTTCACTGATGAATTCTATGAACATTTTAAGGAAGAAATACCAGTTCTACACAAAACTCAAAAATTGAAGTGGGGAACTCCTTCCCAGCTCATTCTAGAAGTTAAAATTAACATGATATGAAAAATAGACAAAGACTTTACAAAAATTATACACAGATCAATATACATCACTAATACAGATGTAAAAATTAGGAAGAAAGTTTTAGCAAATTGAATCTAACAGTATATGAGAAGGATAATTCTGGTCATGATTAATTATCATGGCATTTACCCCGGGAATGTATAAGTCAATCACTGTAATTCACCATATTAGTTAACTAATAGAAAGCAGTTGACAAAATCCAACACCCTTTCCAAATTTGAGAAAAAAAAAAAATCTCAGCAAAGAAAAAATAAAAGGGAGCTTAAAAGACATCTAGGGAAAATCTATACCTAATACTTAGTGATTAGTTACTGAATAATTTTTCCTTAAAATCAGCTAGAAAGTGACATTTACTCTCAACACTCCTGTTCAGTGTTGTATTTTGTTCAGTGTTGTATTTAAGGTTCTACCCAGTGCATTCAGGCAAGAAAAGAAAAAAAAAACATCTCAACTGGAAAGGATAAAGTAAACTAGTTGTTATTCACAGATGACATGATCATCCATCTAGGAAATTTATTCAGAAAGCTACTAGAAATAACAGTTTGACAGTAATGCGAGATATGAGATCAATATGCAGAAAAAAAAATTCTGTGCAAGCAGTGGTCATTTGGAAATTGAGAGTTAAAAAAACACCACCTAGCAGCCCCTGGGTGGCTCAGTGAGTTAAGTGTCTGCCTTTGGCTCAGGTCATGATCTTAGGGTTGTGGGATTTGAGTCCCACATAGGAGAAAGTGGGTATCGCTGCTCAACAGTGAGTCTTTTGCCCCTTCCTCCTACCCCAGCTTGTGCCGCTCACTCTCTCAAATAAGTAAATAAAATCTTTTAAGTAAATAAAAACACCATTTATAATAGCAACAAAAATATGATCTACTTTGAATAAATGACATTAATGTGAAGGACTTCTACATTGGAAATAGCAAAAACACTGAAAGAAATTTTTAATAATCTGAATAAATTGAAATATGTACCTTGTTCATGGGTCAGAAAATTCAATAGTAAGAGACCAGTTCTCCCAAAATTGATCTATAGATTTGAGGCAACCTCACAAAATCTCAGTGGAAATTTTTTGGGGGAAATTTATTCTAAAATTCATGTGGAAATGCATGGGACCTAGAATAGGCAGGACAACTCTGAAAAAGAATAAAGTTTACCATCTGATTTTAAGAATTACTGTAATGCTATAGTGACCAAAGAACATGGTACTGACATCAAATTAGATAACTAGATCAATAGAACGGAGTATAGAGTTCAGAAATACTCCCACACACATATATGGACAACTGACTTTTGAGAAAGACAATGCAATTGAGAAACGATTGCCTTCCCAACAAATGATGGAAAAATTGGATATTAAAATATAAAAAATGAGCTTTGATCCATACTTCACAGTATATATAGCAATTGACTCAACATGTATCATAGACCTACATGTAAATCCTAAAACTATAAAACTTTTAGAGGGAACCTAAGAGAAGATCTTTGTTAACTTGGGTTTGGTAAAGATTTCTTAGCTACAACACCAAACTCACCACCCATAAAAGAACAAATTGACAACTTCAACAAAATTTAAAACTTACGCTCTTCAAAGACGTTTAAGAAATAAAAATATAAGCCACAGTCTAGAAGAAAACCTTGGCAAAACATGTATCTATCTATAAAGAACTTATATCCAGAATATGTAAAAGCCAAGCAAGATAACCCAATAAAAGCATGGGCAAATATTTGAATAGCTCCTTTACCATGAAAAGATTTTGTTCAGCATTATTAGGCCTTACAGAACTGTAAGTTAAAACCATAATGAGATATCATAAATACTTAACTAGAAAGGGTAAAATTAAAAAGAACACTAGGGCAGCTTGGTGGTTCAGTCAGTTAAGCATCCAACTCTTTGTCTCAACTCGGGTCTCCATCTCAGGGTCTCAGGAGTTCAAGCCCGGTGTTCAATTCCATGCTCAGAGGGGTCTACTTCTTCTCCCTCGCCCTCTGCTCCTCCTTCTTGCACTTGTGCTCACATTTTCTCTCAAATAAATTTTAAAAAAGGAAGAAGAAGAAGAATACCATGTCAAGTTCTCACAAGGATATAAAGGGTCTAGAACCCCAACACACTACTGGGACTATAAACAAACAAACAAACAAAAAGCAGTACAACCACTTTGGAAAACAGCTTAGCAGTTTCTTTAAAAGTTAAACATTCATAAACTGAAGACCTACCCATTCTATTCCTAGTTTTTTAACTCAAGAGAGAAGGAAATTGATATTCATAATTGTTGCATTTGTATTAGCCAAAAACCTGGAAACTACCTACATGTCCATTAACAGATGAGTGAATAATCAAATAACAATATATCCATACAGTAGAATAAAACTCATCAATAGAAAGGAACAAAAAGTTGATAACATTCAATATCATGGATGAATCTCAGTAATTATACTGAGTGAAATAAGCCAAGCCAAAAAAAGTTTACAAAATTGTATGATTCCACTTAAGTAAAACTGAAGAAAATATAAATTAACCAAGGTTGAGAGAAAGCTAATCAGCATTTACTTGGTGATGGGGGTTCAAGAAAGAACAAGAGGCTTTCCCATGCAAGCATAAGGAAGCATGAGTGATGGCTATGTTCATTATCTTGATGATGGCAATGATTTCACAGGTATATGTTAAAATTTTATACTTTAAGTATGTGCAGTTTGTCATATGTCAGTTACCTTAATAAAGCTGTTTTTAAAAATTCATGGCTCCAGAACTTTTTATTGTCTTGGAGAGGCAGTTAGTCCAAACTATATATTTATAGATTGAAATAACTAAATTTATTTCTACAGCATTATTCTAACCATATCTTGAGTAAAAACATGAGCAAAATGTACAAGTTATCTTCTCAAACTGACTGTTTTTATGTTTGAATTTAAATAAAAAACACAATTTTAAATAAGAGGTGGAACATATGAATTATTTCAGTTTAAACAATGTTACTGTCCTAAGCACCTTAATACTGTAATTTGTAAACAAACTCTCAAATACTCACTGAGCAAAATTTTTGACAGTTGAACTATTTAGCCTCTCTTAAGTGTTATACATTCAATATTGAAATTTATTGCTGTGCTCATCTTGGAAGATATTTATTTAGACTTGGTATTTTTATAACATAGGATTTTCTTAATCAAAATTATTGAAATCTGATTGGTTGATATATTAAAAAGAGTTTAGTGATAAAGCATATTCATTGACCCATGAAATCAGTCCTAAATTTTACCCCATAAGGTTATTAACACACACGAAAAGTGAAACCCAAGAGTTCAACATCAGATTTGTTTTTTTGGTTTTTTTGGTTTTTTTAGATTTGTTTTTTATATATTCATATTTTAGGGTAGTTTAAAAGTTCCAGATACTATTTCAGACATACAGTTTACTATTATTAGATGTAGAAATATATCATAGAAAATACAAGTCTATTTTAGATTTTGCTAGCATTATTCGTCATTAAAATTAATCTTTCAAATAGTAAATTTAATCATAGGTAAAATCCTTATTTAAATACAAGCAAAAAAAATCTATAGATACTATTTAATGTTGTTGTAATATATGCTTTTTTAAAATCAGTGTTTCTCCCCAAATTTTAATACCGAGACTGCAGACTATAAGAAACTTTTAAACTTCCTTTAAAGATAATCTATTCATATTATTGATCTACTGATAAATGATTTCCACATTTCCTAATTTGTTTAATCTTTTGTTTGAAAGGAGTTTTTCTCTTTAAGTGTTTCTATCATTGGGTGTCTACTCTTGGCACTTTATATGTTCATTATCTTTAATCCTTAGAACATTCCAGGAGTAGATATTATTATCTCTTCTTTTTAAAGCTGAGGAAACCAGTTCTTTGAGAAACTGATTTGCCTAAAATGCCTCTGTGAATAAAAGGCAGAGATGAGAATCAGACCTAAGTCCATGTGTTTCCAAAGTTCATTCTCATTCCAGTAATTCCTATACTATATAAATGACTCTTCATTTATAAATATAATTTTTATATTCTTTGAATTTATAAAATTTAAGCTCAAATACCAAATAAATTAAGAGCTATAATTATAAAATAAATGTTTAAATGCATATCTACATACTATCACTTGTTACACATCATGTTACTCTTGATTTAGCATAAAAGACACTCAGATGAAAGCTGTTTGCCATTTTTGTTTTATCAATTTAATAGATACAGTTTAAATTGGAATCTGTTGTAGTACAGTATAAAAATAATCAGAAATTTGCCTAAAATCACCTTTGTTATATAATGTAATATAAATTTGAATTAAATAATAGTTATCAGTATATTCATTAGTAAGTTTTAACAAGTTTGACTTATTGACTTCAGGATATATATATTTTTTTATTGTGACAGACAGCAGTTACATTTATTGTAATGAATACTGAGTAATGTATAGAATTTTTTAATCATTATGTTATACACCCAAAATTAATGTAACATTGTGTGTCGACTATGAATGAAAAAGAACAAATAAATAACCTGGACAAAAGTTTTCCAAAACAAAGATGAAAAACCAGAAGCAAACAGCAACAGGGCCTTTGGCGACTGTATTTTTTTAACACGTCTCCTTTGCCTGCTAGACTTCCCTGTATTTTCTATCTCACTGATACTATCCTACTTGTAAACTTTTAGGCTTTTAAAATATATGTAAAAATAATCTCATGCTAAACTGATATTTGACATAGCTAAATAACCACGCTTACTTAATCAGTACCATCTTTTCCTTTTAATTAAAGTCTTTTGTAGAAACAGTAGCCCCTTTTGTGTGCATCTTTCCTGTATATTTCTGAAATGCAAGGGGAGGGTCCAGACAATCTTCTTCCACTTTCAGGAGATTTTTCATTCTAGTTTTGTTCCACTTTGTAGAATTTCAGAGGGAAAAAAATGTACAGGCTTCAATTCACTTCATTATAAATGAGCTCTTGTTTATATTGTGTTAACAATTATGTCTTCCCATTTATAATCTGGTTGGAGAAACAACATTAATATGAGTATACTTTAAAGTAAAATCTTTGAACATCCTTAAGTAATTTTTCTTAGCCCAGCCCTAAGGAAGAAACTAAAAAATACATGCTTCATCTTCAACTATAATAATGTGAAAACAGATACAGCAGAACTCCTATGCAGAACCAATAATGTACATGTCTTTTGTATCATAGCTACTACTCTGAAGTGGTCAGAAATGCAATCCCAAAGCCACACTATACTTTTACTTTGATTCTAAAACTTCCCAGAGCTGCCTTATAAATAATGTTGCTCCCAATCTCTCAAAGAAACTCCTCTTCCCTCTTACAATTCAGTAACATGTCAGCAACCTTTATTTTCTCCTGAGTTAGTTTTACCATTTCTTTGCTCTAAAAAATGGTAATTTCAGACAATAGAATCCTTCCTATCTCCCTGCCGAATTTCTGGAATCCCAGGTGTATGTTGGCATAATTCTCTTCCTAGGCTATGTTTATGAAAAAAGAAGTTGAAGTGTCTTTCTAAATTACTAGTTTTCTGACTCAGCTGAAAGTGATAATTCCAGAACTGTGTATCACCATTATTACACTAAAGTTTTCAACTTACTATTAGCTTTTCTTCGTTCTAATGTAGGAGGACCTAAGTTTTAAACCAGTTATAAATTTTTGATGTCAGGAATTATGGGAAAATTTTGTCATACTGATTGGAATCTTCTTAAGATTAAGCAAGAATATAATTTTTGCTTGAAATGTAAGGAAAATAATCTAGCCAAAGTAGCAAGCAGCAAGTTAGTCAATTTAGTCTTAAGTGTTTCATTAAGTCAGTAGGTGCTGGATCTAATCATTTGAAATGGGCTCATTGTCTGTGACATCAACAGGTAATATTATAAGCTTAAATTAGAGTTTACAGTAATGGTTTTATAAATTATAGTTTAGTTTTCCCTGTAACTTTACCAATTACAATTTGTTTTGATTTTAAAGGAAATGTTGGGTGAACTCTTCACTCCTCTAGAAACACCTGAAGCACCAAACAGGGGATTCTTTAAAGGCTTATTTGGAGGTGGTGCACAATCTCTTGATAGAGAAGAACTGTGTAAGTTGATTTATTTAATTCGGATACTGTATCTGTAAATCTGAAACATTCAAAGCACTTAAATTCTTCTTATATGTATAAGTTATGTTCACCTTTTTCCTCTTTGTCACAATTACTATATCCATGTTTTTAGCAAAAATATATAAAGGTTTTTGTGTCATTCTAATCCTAATCGGGGGAATTTTAATTTTACTCAGGGAACCAACAGGAGAATAGCTTCAGGTGGTTAAAAAGGAATATTCACAACTTTAAATGAATAGCTTACAAAATATTTTATTTTCATTAAATGTGATCCTTATTATTTCAATTCTATAATTTACTTTAATCAATGACCTTAACTTTGAAAAAGTTAACCTAAAAATTAATTTTACATTACCTTCAGAACTATTATCATAGCATAGAAGGTTATTTAAAATAGCAAAGTCTTGTTCACTTACTGCCTTCCACATAATTGGCACAGAGTAGAAATTAGTCCTTGAATAAACTAATAATAAGTCAATGATTGTTTGACACTTCTTTCAAATAGGAGCTGTTATGTCCTTAATTTCTTTTTATTCTCTTTGTTTTGCTAAAATACTATAGAATTTTCCTTTTGTGTTTGATTTACTAATTAGAAAAACTGTAAGATTAAATATCAGTAAGTAGTAGTGCAATGCAATTTAATTTTCAAAATTTACCCATATTATTGATCAGTCATCTTGGTACTAAGGATCAGTCCGTTTTAATTCATTTTTAAAAATGAAGACTGTTGTTTAAGTTATGGGAAACTGATAATTTGGAATAACATTCTCACCAAAGATAATTGATAAAGTTACACAAAATTTAATTTTTTTAAATTTTTATTTATTTATTTATTTTAGTTCTTAAAAACATCAGAGAGCTAACAGTATAGTAAAGATATGGGGAAGGATGAGTGCTCAGAGTGCTGAGTCTGGCAGACTGAGGCCACTTTGACCCTGGAATACTTTGCTAATCTGAAGTGGGAGGCCGAGATACTCAACTGTGTTTATACTAGCAAGGTGGGCTCCTACAAGGAGTAAGCATAGGGATCTTGTTAAACAATTTCTCTTTGCAAGGATCCCAAAGGTCACAGCTTACGGAGTAAAGGTGAACTGGAAATCAATCAGCCCTCACACACAGAGACTGAGCTCAGCTTTAAATTACCTGAATGTGGGCGCCTGGGTGGCTCAGTGGGTTAAGCCACTGCCTTTGGCTCAGGTCATGATCTCAGGGTCCTGGGATTGAGTCCCATATCAGGCTCTCTGCTCAGCAGGGGGCCTGCTTCCTCCTCTCTCTCTCTCTCTCTGCCTGCCTCTCTGCCTATATGTGATCTCTCAGTCAAATAAATAATAAAATCTTAAAAAAAAAAAAAAATTTACCTGAATGTCCCAGAAAGCTTTCAACCTTAGTTAAGTATTATTACGGACTGTTCAAGTCCCTAGCACCTGGCAGAAGCAATTGAAAATGTGCCCTAAAGGAAAATAACATATTCCAAGTCCTCAAATTATTTGTAGAAATATGCCAACTATGTCATCAAAGTTAACCATGAACACTAGTAATCAACACCATGAACAATGAAACAAAAAAGGTAGAAGCAAATCACAGGCACTTCAAATATTAGAATTATCAGACATAAACTGTAAAATAATTATGCATATTCTACGTTCACGTTCACCATGTCTGAACATTTTGTCAGATAACTGAAAACTCTAAAAATCAATACCAATAAATAGGTAAAAAACTAAAATGAAGTTCTGGAACTGAAAGATTAAAAAAAAAACAAATTTAAAATCTGGATAAATTTGACCACAAGTGAGACACAACTTAAGAGAAAATTATACAGCTTGAAGATAGTCAAAATAGACCATTTAGAATGTAGTACAGAGAAACAAAAAAGATGTAAAATACAAAGAAGATAAAGGAAATAGAAGTTGCAGTGAGAAGATCTAACATATGTTAGACTTCTCAAGAAAGAAATAGGAAAGCAGGGCACCTGGGTGGCTCAGTGGGCTAAAGCCTCTGCCTTCGGCTCAGGTCATGATCCCAGGGTCCTGGGATCGAGCCCTGCATCAGGCTCTCTGCTTGGCAGGGAGCCTGCTTCCTCCTTTCTCTCTCTGCCTGCCTCTCTGCCTACTTGTGATCTATGTCTGTGAAATAAATAAATAAAATCTTTAAAAAAAAAATAAGAAAGCATGTAAAGAAGCATCAATATGTAAACATACATGACTGGAAATTTTTCAGTATTGATAGATGATACTAATTCACATATTGAGGGAAACCTAATGAATTCCAAGAGTATATATGTATTTTTTAATTCACAGCTAGAGGTGTGCCTGGGTGGCTTAGTTGGTTAAGTGTCTGAATTTTGGTTTTGGCTCAGGTCATGATACCATAGTCATGGAATTGACCCCTGCTTTGGGCTCAGCATGGAATCTACTTGGGATTCTCCTTCTCTCTCTCTGATCCCTCCACTCTCTCTCTTTCTTTTTCTCTCTCTCTCAAATAAATAAATCTTAAAAAATTCAAAGCTAGATATTTTACATGAAAATAGAGTATATCAAAGACGAGAAGAAAATCTTCTAGGTGACCAGAGAAAAATGAGGTATTTTTTAACAAGCAGTAGACTGACTTCTCAACAGTTGAAGATAGAAAATATACTTCAGGAATGAGACTTCTAAACAACTTGCCACCACACTAAAGGGAACTCTAAAAGCTGTACTCCACAGAGAGGGAAAATAATCCTCCATGGAATGTCAGAGCTGTAAGAAACAATGTTCTAGAAAGAAAGTAGCAGGTGCATGCATAAATATAATCTTTATGGACTATAAAGCAAAATCTCATAGTATGTGTATACACATATAAATAGACTGTGACCCAAAACACATAAAATCAAGGGAGTCACAAAGGGTAATGAATTTATTTTTTTAAAGATTTTATTTATTTATTTGACAGAGATCACAAGTAGGCAGAGAGACAGGCAGAGAGAGAAAGGAGGAAGCGGGCTCCCTGCCAAGCAGAGAGCCCGATGTGGGGCTCGATCCCAGGACCCTGGGATCATGACCTGAGCAGAAGGCAGAGGCTTTAACCCACTGAGCCACCCAGGCACCCAACGGTAATGAATTTAAAGTGAACTGAGATCATACATTCTTTGAGAGTCTTTTTAAAAATATCTAGCAGCATTAATAAGGATGCATGTGAAAATTTCTGAGTTGACCTCTACAACCTAGTACATAACTTCAGGTGAATAGCAGGAAAATCACAGTCCTTCCAAAGTAAGGCAAGAAAGATGGAGAGAAAGAACACAAAACAGGTGAGATAAATAGAAAGCACGTAAAGGACTGTAGACTTAAATATAAATAATCATAGTAATTATGTCCCATTTAAAAGGCAAACGTCATCCAACTGACCTTAAGAAGAAAAAAATATACATTGTTTACAGCAGACATACTTAATACAAGTATTAAAATTTTAAAAGAAAAACATGAGCACAAATGAGGACTCAGCTGGTTTAGCTGTATTAATAATCAAAATGTAAATATTAAGGCTTTATTGAATACACCTTATATTTTCACTTCAAAATACATAAAGAAATAATGACATGACTACTAGAAGAGACCATTTCCCAATCATAGCAGGAAACTGCTAATATGCCCCTTGATTGAGATATAAAAACAGACAACAATAAGTCTTCTAGTAAAAGATATAGAAGACATGAACAACACAATTAATGAACTTAAACCTAATGAAACATACACAGGATGTTCATAAAATATATTTGTAGGGGGACACCTGGGTGGCTCAGTGGTCAAAGCCCCTCTTCAGCTCAGGTCATGATTTCAGGGTCCTGGGATTGAGCCCCACATCAGGCTCTTTACTCAGCAGGGAGCCTGCTTCCTACTCCCTTTCTTTCTGCTTTCCTCTCTGCCTACTTGTAATCTCTGTCAAATAAATAAATAAAATTTTCAAAAATATACATATATATTTATAGGGAAATTATAGATGTATATTGAATTATTTTGGAGTAAAATGTCATGTCTATAATGAATTTTGAATATTTAAAAATTTTACCTGAAGACATTCACATAGCAAAAAAATGTTATCTATTACCAAAATTAGATAATAAGTGTATGAAGGTTTATGATATAGTTCTTTTACTTTCCTGTATATTTGAAACTTGGCATTTTAAAAAGTTGGGGTTTAAGTGAACCATATATTAAGTGATTTTTAAAAAACAAAATTTCAAAGGATTAAAATCAATTAAGCATTTGTGATCTAATCACAATGCAATTATGCCTGTAATTAATAACAAAGCTAATTTTAAATCCGCATATTAAAAAATTAAGAAATAAATTTTTAATAACCCATGTGTCAAAGAACTTGATAACCATTGGTATGCATTTAAAGTAGTAGTGACATTTATAGCCTTAAATATATATATATAATATTACTCAAAAAGAAAACGTGAAAATGACTGAACTGAATATCCATCTCTAAAAGGCAGAAAACACTGCAAAATAAACCAAAGAAAATAGAAGGTAATAAGATAATAATGACTTAGTAAACAAATGCAAAATTGAAAAAAAAAATCAACAGAACCAAAAGTTGATTTTTTGAAGACTTAATAAATTGATAAATCTCCAGTGAAACTGAGCAAAAAAAAAAAAAAAAAAAAGGAAGGAAGGAAGAAAAGAAAGGAAGGCATAAGTAAACACTATCAGGAATGAAGAAAGATAAGAGAATGTAACTGCCCTACTTAAAATATCAAAGCGAGCAACTTGTTGAATCTATTTTTCTGAAACCATTTCTCTCTCTCTCCATAGCTGGAAAGAGCTCTTTGCTTGTGATTACAAGGGGTTTACCTGGATGGTCTATCTCTAGCTCCTTAACTTAATCACATCTGCCTCATTTCGATTCCTGTGTGAGGTAGCATAATCACAGGCTCCAGGAATTAGAGTAAGGTCATCTTTTAGAGGAGTGGGGGACATTATTCTGTCTACCACAATCACATCAAAACAAACAGAAGAAGTCAGATACTTAGAAATAAATCTTAACAGATGTTTAGGACCCTGTGGGGAAAACAGATAGTTACATAACTTTGTTGACAGAAGTTAAAGACCCAAGTAAAAGAAATATACCATGTTCATGCAGTAGAAGATTCAGTAAAAGGCAACAGTTCTCCCAAAATTGATTTCTGCATTCATAGATATACACTAAATGAAGACCTTCTCAAAATCAACTTCCCCCCAAAATTTTAAACTGATGATAACCTTCAGATGGAAATTCAAAAGGTCTTACCTCTTCTATTTAGCCTCATATTAGAAGTTTTAACTAAGGCAATTAGGCAAGACAAGGAACTAAAGGGCATCCAGATTAGAATGGAAGAAGAAAAATCTGTATTTGCAGATGACATAATCTTGAAATAGAGAATCTTAAGCCACACCAGAAAATAAATAAATAAATAAATAAATAAATAAATAAGGAATAAGTTCAGCAAGATTGCAGGATAAAAAATCAATATAAATAATCAACTTTATTTCTTCTGCATACTAGCAATGAACAAATCAAATATTAAATTAAGAAAACAGTTCCATTTATAATAGCATCAAAAAGGTCAAATACTTGGGAATAATTTAACAAAAGAAGTGTAAAATGCACTAAAAACTTCAAAATACTTAAAGATATTAAGTCATAGAGAAATGGATTGATATTCTACGTTCATGGGTTGGAAGATTAAATAGCGGGAAGATGGCCATGGTCCCCAAGTTGATCTATGCATTCAACACAATCCCTGTCAAAATACCAGCTCTTTTTTTTTTTTTTTTTTTTTTTTGAAGAAAGACTGCTCCTAACATTTTTATGGAAATGGAAAGGATCCAAAATAGCCACACATACACAAAAAATTTTTTAAAGAAGATAAATGACAGAGAACTCAACATCTTTCAGTTTCTGAAGTTACTGCAGAACTATAATTATCAAGATAGTGCAGTACTTGCATAAGGAGAGGTGCACAGACCAATAGAATAGAACTGAGAATCCAGAAATAAGTCCATACATGTATGGTTAATTGATTTTCTACAAGGATGCCAAGAAAATTTGAAGGTAAAAGGATGGTCTTTTCAACAGATGGTGTTGGGACAACTGGATATCCACATGCAAAAGAATGAAGTTGATTCTTCCCCTCCCACCATTCACAAAAATTAACTCAAAATGGATCAAAGACCTTAATGTAAGAGCTAAAACAGTAAAAGCCATAGAGGAAAACATAGATATACATCTCTGTGACCCGAAATTAGGCAGTGATTTTTTTTTAGGTATGACACTGAAGTCATAAGCAACCAAAAGAAAAACATAGATAAATTGAATTTCATTAAAATTAAAAATCAACACTCTCAAGAAAGTGACAAGGCAAACCACAGATTGTGCTAAAATATTATAAATCTTATATCTAATCTATCTGAAATCTGATAAAAAGCCCAGTATTCAAAATATATGAAGAATTCTTACAACTTAACAATAAAAAGACAGCCCAGTTTTTAAATGGCAAAGGTTTGAATAGACAGTATTCCAGACAAAATACAAATGGCCAGTAAACATATAAAAGGATGTACAACATCATTTCTCATTAGGGGAGCACAAATCAAATATCACTTCACACTATAATGGCTATAATCAAAAAGATGTTAGCAAGAATGAAGAGAAATTGGAACTCCTACATTGCTGGTGGAAATGTAAAAATGACAGACCCTCTTTGGAAAACTGGCAGTTCCTCAAAAAAATAAACATAAAGTTATCACTGGACTCAACAATTCCACTCCCAGGTATAAATACCCAAGAGAACTGAAAACACATATTCACACAAAAACTTGTAAAAATGTTCATAGCAGCATTATTCATAACAGCCAGAAAGTAGAAACAACTCAAATGTCCATCAGCTGATGAATTGATAAACAGAATGTCTTCTCTCCACACAATGGACTATTATTCAGTAATCAGGAAGAATAAAGTACTGATGCATGCTACAACATGGTTGAACCTTGACAACATTAAGTGAAAGAAGCCAGACACAAAGACCACATATTGTATGAATCCATTTATATGAAATGTTCAGAATAGAACTTATAAAAACAGAGTCGATTATTGATTGACAAGGACTGAGAAGGGCGGGTAGGAAGTGGCTGCTAATAATTAGCATAGAGTTTCTGTTCTTGTTTTTGTTTTTGAAGAAAATGCTCAGGAATTAGTGATGATGGTTGCACAACTTTCTGAATAAATTAAAAGTTGCTGAAGTGTTCAGGGATAAATTTATGGTATGTGAATTATGTTTCTAAAGAAAAATGTGTGCTGAGCGAAGAGGAAAAATCTGACCTCATTCTTTAACAGAATTTAAGACTTGTAGTAATCTAGGTATTAGGTAATCAAGGTCTGGATTATGTAGGGAAAGGAAGGAGTGAATTTCTGAGATCTTTTGAAGGAAAAATTTGGTCTATTTGTAAATGACAAGATAAATGGAAAGAAGGGGGTGTAGAATATGGATACTGAAATAGAATAATGAATAAATTCTTCATTTTTCTTCTAAGCTTAAGCTTAGTATTTAAAGTATGAGAAAGCATGGAGTAAATAAACTAAATCAAATCTGTACATTTAATTTATCTTTAATTTTTTCTAGACCTAATAGTAATTTTTTACAATTATGTAAACTCGTGTCATTATGCCCATCATTCATGTGACAAATTATTACTAGTCCCTTTTTTACACAGATTTTATTACATAAACTAATATAGAGTAGAAAATTAGTATACATTCTGGTTTTGCATGTTTAAAAACTATCTAAAAGTTATTAAAATCCTATAAAAACATTATGAAGTGAAATACAAAAATACTTCAATTACATTGTTACTGCACCTAAAAATTGTGGTTTTTAAAAAATTTTTTATTTTTTTTTTATAAACATATATTTTTATCCCCAGGGGTACAGGTCTGTGAATCGCCAGGTTTACACACTTCACAACGCTCACCATAGCACATTCCCTCCCCAACGTCCATAACCCCACCCCTCCTTCTCCCAACCCTCCTCCCCCCAGCAACCCTCAATTTGTTTCGTGAGATTGAGTCACTTATGGTTTGTCTCCCTCCCAATCCCATCTTGTTTCATTTATTCTTCTCCTACCCCTTTAACCCCCCATGTTGCGTCTCCACTTCCTCATATCAGGGAGATCATATAATAGTTGTTTTTCTCCGCTTGACTTATTTCGCTAAGCGTGATACCCTCTAGTTACATCCACGTCGTCGCAAATGGCAAGATTTCATTTCTTTTGATGGCTGCATAGTATTGCATTGTGTATATATACCACATCTTCTTTATCCATTCATCTGTTTAAAAATTGTGTTTTAATGTTATATAGTAGGATTTTTGTATTAAAATTTTTATTTGAATTTCTCTTTCACTTATCAAATCCGTTCAGTTGGAGAATCATCCTCAGGAAAGGCCTCAAGGAGTCTTGCACAGCATATCCCTGGCCCTGGCGGCATTGAAGGCGTGAAAGGAGCAGCATCTGGAGTCGTTGGTGAATTAGCACGAGCCAGGTTGGCACTAGATGAAAGAGGGCAGAAACTTGGTGACCTGGAAGAAAGAACTGCAGCTATGTTGTCCAGTGCAGATTCATTTTCTAAACATGCACATGAGGTATGTCTATCAAACAAATATTTAAACAAAATAACCTTGGTAAAGCAAGTATGAAAATTGTTTTTTTTTTTTTAATAGCTATTATATTTCTACACAAGGACTTTCATTTATCCTCTGTACAATTGCAAATTCCTGATTTTTGCCACCAGAGGGAGCTATGACAAGACTATGTTTCAGTAGCCTTTGGTCTTTTACTGAAGTTTATGAATTATGAAGGAAACTGCTCACCGTCAGGCTTTTTGTAAACTAAGTCAATGATTTTGCAGATGTTTTTATGGAATGCAGAGGCCTCCAATTTTACTACTAACTTCTAAAAATGGAAATAGTTTTGCCTCTCTTCATTGTTTAGGTTGGTCTATATAACTAAAATTGATGAACATTTTAATTTAAATAAACAATACTAAATCTGTCTGTAGACTAGTTCACACAGAGGGTGAATGAGATGCATTTTTGCAACAAATTTATTTTGATAACTTTGGAAATCATGGGACCTTAGAAGCTAATGCTGTAAAAAAGGGATCCCTAGCTGGCCTTACAAGTATACTTTATTCGCCAGCATAGTAACACCTTAGAAAATGACCTTAAAGGCAATTAGGTAGAATATAGATCTTCATTTTGACACAGAGGTCTGCCACTCTGTGATGCCTTACACTGGGTTACTTCACACACTTAGTTCCTACCCTAGTCCTTGAGGACATTTTAAATTTGTTATCTGAAGGAACCATATTAAGGTTATTTTTACATTTGAGTACCCAATCTATCAGTAATAGCTCTCTAAATTTTTCAATCAAAAGTCATCATTTCCTTGCTCAAGAATGCTGACACTGGAATGCATGAAAGAGGTCACTTGACCTGAGAGAGATTGTCCAGGGCTTCAAAGAGATTTGGAGATCCCTCGTGAGTCCTTGTACTAAGCTAACACACACCTCAGATATAGGCTAGTGACCTTGGTGAAGAATTTTGTTGGCATAAGCCTGCATCTGACTGTGATCTCTAATGCATTTAACAATATCTTCTACCAAAAGATATTTATGAACCATATTTGAGAGTCTGTAAAAATAATATATTGAGGTGGTTAAATCCATGGATTCTTTAATCAGACAGTGGGCTCAAATCCCAGTTTCACCATTGTGTTACCTTTGGTATCCCGTATAAGCCTTATTCTCTTTATTTATGAGGAGAATAATCATCTCTAACCATAGAGCTGTGAGGACCAAATGAATTCATGTAATAAAGGTGTGCCATACAGTGTCTACCTCAGAGTAAGTGCTCAGTAAGTTTTGGATGGCAGCAAGAGTACTGATGTCAACCTTTCATTCATCAGGCTTTTTAACCATTATTTTTAGCTCAAATCAGAGAACTGAAAGTTACCTTATTTGTAATGCATTAGCTTAGGTCACCAAAGAATATACTGAGGTGACATTTAATTATATCACATTTCTAAAAAATAAGAGAACCTTCTAGGCTGTAGTTCTTAAATAGTTACGGTCTTTTCTCTAAATGGAACAGTTCTTATTGCTTTCGGTATAAATTGATATGAAGTAAGCCATATAGTAACACTATAGAATGTTTCAGGATGATAGAATGTTTTGGAAAATATAGAAATCATTTATAACATAAATGTTTTGCCATTTTTAAAACACTTTGTTTTCTCTCCTTCAGATGATGTTGAAATACAAAGATAAGAAGTGGTACCAGTTCTGACAACCAGAAATCCAAATAAGTCCAACTTCAGCCAGGAGGAAAAAGAATTTTCCTTTTTTATTTTATTGATTTCACTTTAGGAAAGTTAACATTAAAGGGATGTTCGTCACTGGATACTGTTCTTTCCTAGCACAATCATGCACTGTTTTACCTCAGTCATGTGGCTTTACCTAAGGAGTGTCCACGCACACTCAAAGTGGAGTAGGTGGTATGTGCCGGCTATGAGTTGACAGTTTGGGAACTAAGCAGGTCACATGTTACAAATGAAGAAACAAAGGGGAGTGTGGAGGAGACCTGGCAGGGACTATTCCTGGATCATTCCTGTATTAAACTTTCATATGCCAAAAGATTTTGTGCTGTTGTATCTGCCATCAGTGTTTGACCTCTTTGAGGGAGAGACAGTAAGTCAGAAGTCCTGAAGCTGAAGTAGTTTGTTTGTGTCATTGACTGAAATATAAACAGCTGTCTTGGACTTTCCCTCCCTTAAACTGAATGGTCATCAGTATCATTAGTGAAAAAGAAACAAACTGTTTGTTACCATATCTTTAGACAGATAAGCTGAATGGTGGGCTTTAAATAATAAAAACATACACATAGTTGACTTGTGTATGGGCTACTCTTGGATTCTTGTTATTGTATACTTGTGTTTAGTCCATATTTTGTCAAAAGCAAAACAAGGTGATACATCACTTTTCATTGAAAAGAAAAGTGTAGAGCATGACTGAACTGCTCATCATTCTGGGAGTTTCCATGTAGTGGCTATACAGTGTGGAAAGTGAGAAAAACCTCCATTGTGGTGAGGAGAATACTTCAATGTCCCTTGTCCTCGTTCTCATTAATTCAGCTAAAGGTGGATTTGACCAAAATAGTTACTGGTTAAATTTGTAGAAATGTTGAAATTGGCTAAGTTTTTAATTTTGCTTGAATTTTTATAAAATGTTTAACCAAATGTACCTTTGCATTATTTAATTAAAATTGCTAAAAACAATGTTTCATTATTTCAGTAAAATGCTCAGCTCCCTTTTTAAAATACCCTTTATTTGCTAACAGTTCCAGTACACTCAGGTGATGAGCCAATTAAATCTTAGTGCACATGCTGTCGCATGGAAAATTAACAAGCATCTGTTGTCAATAATTATCTATATAAGAGTCTAGTCTGATGACCTACAAAATATTTTCTGTAGAAATATACTATTAAATCTGTACATGTCCTTTCGAGGTTTTAAAAAGCCAAAAGGAAAGGAAAATATGTGCATTTTTGGTAACTAAATTATTTCTGTATTGGAGTATAATGCAAGTGAGACTGTCAGTGAAAAACAAATGATCTGTTCCTAAGACAGCATTGCAGACAGGGAAGAGATGACTTTGTAGACCTGGAAGTAAGTGATATCTTAACACAGGCTCATCTGAGATGATTATTGGTGGTTCTTAAAGCAACAAAGGAAGAGCAAAATGGAAGCATTATACTTACTCTTAATGAAATTTAAATATTTTCTTCTATAAAAAATTGTTTAAAACATTTTCTTTTTTCATTAAGAGATAAACAGCACAAATTGATAGCAAACTTGATGGTTGCTTTTTCTATTCCATATGATCATTTAAGGTATGTGTAGAACATCTTAATTTCACACAGTCTGTTATGCATCTTTTCCTCTTTATTCTTTTCATTAATAAAGCTTTTATGTTTACATTTTGTAATGTGCACTATGGGATACAAACGTTTACATTAAAATTTACTTTGAATATCATTAGGGAGGGACTAAATATATGTGATTAGAGATAATTGATCGAGCCAAAATAAATATTTTTAAAGTAATCTTTTTCAAAAGGTTTCGAATTTGTAGAAAATACCTATGGATAACATGTTTCTGTTTAGTTAATGCCAGCGATACGGTGAAAAGTCAGAAGTTTACAGATGGCGAGTTTTGTATCCTATGTTATCTAACAAATCCGTTGTTCCATGATCTGTCACAGGAAGTATTAGGCCCTTTTTTAAGGTAGAGTTTTGAGAATGTCATCAATAAAATTAACAGTATAGATTTGAAGTTGAGAAGCATTAAGTAAAATAATATACTGGTGGATTCCTCATTAGGTAGAAGGGCATATTAGCTCCAATTATTTAATTTGCTCTGTTATTTTGTGTTAATTGTACATCAGCTTTATTTCTGTGGTCATTTTTCCTGATGTATATAAAATGAATTAATCCTGTAATTATTTTCAAATAGAGAAGTAGATACATTTATCTGAGATGGATTTTATAAGAAAATGTTAAATCAATATTTTGAGTTATTTTATTTTGTTTTTAAATTAATCTACAGATTATGCACAGCAAACCTAGAAACTCATTTAGAACTAGAAAGCTTGAAGTATTTTTGAGAATAGGAAATAGCTTCTCCGAGTTATACTTGATTCAGTCTGTAGATAAGAGACAGTCTGCAGTAGTAACTAACCCAGGGAATTTATTGTAATTTGAGAGGTAACATCTTTTTTTTTTTTTTTTTAAGTGCAAAAAGTAAGTCACCAGCAAGCCAGGATTTCAGGAAAACAAACCAAAAAAAAAAAAAAGTCAAAAATAGAAAATATTAGAAAGATGAAAGATTTGTGTGTGCTTCCTGCATATCCTCATTTGAGGACATTATTCTTTGTTGCATTTGTCCTTGGCTCTAAAATCATTAAAGTATTCGTTAATTAGCAGCTTGTCAATAGGAAGTTGTTTCCCTATATGTACCACATATCCAATTCACTCTTCAAACTTAAATTCTATGTGTTTGCTTAGAAAGTTATTTGAAATCTTAGTACTCTGACAAATTCTGTATATTACATCCATTTGAAGATTTGCATCATCTTAATCTCCTGGGTTTGCATTTCTGTTTAAAAAGTGTTTTCAAAAATGGTTATAGATATCACTGAGCTATGATTGACTTCTTAATTTGCTTTTCTTTATGTATGTGAAAAAAATGCTGCTATTTGTCTATGTTATGTGTAGTATATTACAATTTAAGTACAGTACATTATAGTGAAGAAAGAAGCATTTCTTTTGCTTAGACCTTAATTGTAGGTTTCTCTGAAGTTCTTTCATGTAGATATGTGAGTGTTTTAAACAAGTCTGAAAGTGTTACACATTTTTAGGTTACAAGGGTTGAAGGGAAGACAGCTGAGGAAAGGAAGGGGAGACCCCCACGGAGTACAGAGTTTTACCCTGAGTTCCAGATTCCATATATGTTTTGCTGAAGGCATTTTTTCAATGACATTAGAAAAGCTATATCCAAAGGTAAATTTTTTGTGGCAAAGATTTATTTTACATTTTAACTTTGGGGATTTTGTTTATTTGTTTTTGCAAAATAAAGAGCACTGAACTTTAAACTTGAATTTTTTCTGCACTTTTTTAGGTAATGAAAACTTTTTATTATCATTTAATCCACATTTCTCAGTTAAAATCAAATGATACATATGTATAAAACATACCAAAATCATGAATATGCTGCTAGCTGCACCTTTAACAATTAAACTGATCATAGTCTTAAAACCTTTAATAGGGCTTTATATAGTTTTCAAGGAAAAAAATAGTAAAAGCATTTGCTGTATGTTTCAGTGTTCTAGGTCTTACTTAAATTATTGCAACACTTTCAGATTTGTTTTAAGATCATACAGTAACATGTTATATTTATACATACTGCTAGAGAATATACTTTTAATTTTAAAATGAAATTTTTATAAATGTACTCTTTAATTTTAAAAATGGTGAACTTGTTAAGTTTAAGTCAAAGTACTTATAAAGTATGTATATTATCCATACAAAAGTTATGTTTACGCTTATACTAAGAAATATTGGTATCTCATATCGAGATACAATTAATTCTAGAGAATCATACATTATTCAAAAGTCTTCACGCATTGACAGGAAAGATAATCATTAATATGGTTTAAAAGAAACCCTCTATTGAGCATTTTCAAATATTAATTTTATTTTGGGAAAAATGCCCACAACAATAATTGCAAGATTTTTCTCACTAACTACAGCTTGCTGTCGGACGCCTACCTTAACTATTGTTTTAAGAAATATATATATTTAAAATAGTTTTCCAGGTATTTTCTTCTACCTTTTTTAAAAATAAATTTCCAAAAATGAAAACAGAGTTTATGTATTTTTGTCAATGAAGGTTTTTATTTTGTAGTTTATAGAATTTGTTCCTTATCAGTTTGATACTTGATCACTATTCCTAGACTTTTTAATCTGTATTTACTTTGAAAAAGAGCACTTCTCTATCTTAAGTGTCCTCCTTTTGTTCTTTTCCTTTTTAGAGTGTTTGTTCTCTTCAATTGAAATTTATGCCCACAAATAATTTTTTTTCATTTGAAAATGAATGTGAAGATACTGTTTACAGCTTTTGTTAATCACACTTTTCATCACTGATCAATTTCTTGTAAAGTGCTATGGGGATTATTTTTCCTGTGAATATTAATGATCTTATTACTGTCACAGAAGTTTTCAAAGTTCTGTGGACAGAAAATAGTTGTAACAACAACAAAAATTAAAAGGAAAACTTTAGTTTACCTTTCTCAGCTGAATTAAATGATTTTAATAACTTCCCAGTTATCAGGGTTATAACATGGCTTTCTTCAGTTACTAATACAATCTTAAATTACTTGGCACAATTCACTTACAAATTGAGTACAGCAGTCCAGAGCTACATATAATTGCTCTTTTTATTGCATATTGCACTACTATACATCGGAAAAATCATGAATGTCAGTTTTGCTGGTATTTTGCAATGAATGAGGCTCACAGTTTAATTTAAAATTTTATAGTGTATGAGATGTAAATAAGTCAGCACTAATTTATTGTAGATTGTTTGGCTCAGGCATTTAAATGGACATAGGCTAATGGCAATGGAATCCTCTTTGACTGGGAGTTTCATTTTTTTAAATATACTTTGCTAAGTGTTTTGTGTTGTTCGAACTTTGCTTCAGTTGAAGACAAGGTGAAGAGTTAAAAAAAAAAAAGACTCAATATGTCAATAGAAAGCAATGCAAAGAGTAAATCATATTTTAAATTTTTTAAATTTTTTTTGTAAATAAATGGTACTGTGATACTTTAGGTGTGACCTCTGCTTAACATGATAGTTAGAACCAGAAAAACATTTCTTTCTAGTTATACTATTGGTTCATTGTAAATGCATCACCAAAACAATATTAAAAAGAGCAAGGATAAGTTTTCCTAACATTGTCCACATCAGGGGCAAGCATGCTTGGTATAGAGCTCTAGCTTGTGTCTACCTTAAACCCGCAGGCAGTTTTCAGTTGCTGCACTTTTTTTTTTTTTATTTTGTTCAGTCCAGTAACTATCTTAAAGGTAATTGCTGGAATATGTATTTTAAATATGGTAAAAAAAAAAAAAATCTCTGTGTACTGTTTCATTTTAAACAAAAACAAAAGCACTATTGCAAACACTAAAAATGTGTCAAACTTTGTAGTTATTTTGCATTCCTGTACTTTACAAAATGTCATCACAGCAAAAGGTTTAAAATTAGGTAATGAAATATTTTTGTAAATAAATACCGTTAAGCTGGTATTTTAAAAAATGTATTATAATGTTTCTGGAAAATGTTCATATATATGTATATGAATGTCTCTTTATGCTGAAGGGCTCTGATTGGGCAAAATAAAATACTCTAATCTCTCCTGAAACTAAACAAGCCCTTTTTTCTGGAAAATGTTTTAATTTTTTCTCCGAATTGTGGAATTAATCCCATTAGTTTAACCTAAGCAAACAATAGTTGTAATAGATTTCTACATTTGCAAAGATAAAGTCATCTCAAGTAAGAAAAACTATTTTTCTTAACTAGGTGGGTTTTTTGGTAAAAGTCATGTCCCCTGCATTGGATGGGGTGAGATCCCCCTATTGTAAGAACTTAACAGTAGATGAACACTTCTTGGCCTGCAGTACGTATGGAATCCCCTGGGCATCTTGTTCAAAGGCAGATTTGGATTCAGGGTATTGAGGTGGGGTCTGACCTCATTTCTAACAAGCTCCCACGTAGTATAGATGCTGCTGGTCTGTGAAAAGTACTTTGAACAGCAAGATGATAATTTCCATAACTGGCATTTTGCCAGTTAATAGTAGTGTGCAACTACTTGTACCAAGAATGAATATCACATTAATGGATTTAGAATAATATAACTCAAAGAAGACCCAATAGTACTGTCTCCATTGTATTTCCAAGTAAAGAATATGGTAATTCTTTTATTAAATGAAGGTTTATTGGTTTTGAAATCTATAACTTTACTATCCACACGGTGGCAGTCATGTCTCATCTTATTGTCTGAGCCTTTAACAGGTGCTTACAGTAGCCTGTAACAAGGGAAAACCAGACATTGCAAAAGACTAATTTTCATTATAATTAATTTTTATTCAGAGAGCTATTAAAGTCTTGGATATGGAACAGAAAAACGTATTTCTAAGCTATTTGTTATAAAGTTATACAGAGCATTTAGTAGAATGATCTAGTTTATTATAAAAAATTATTATTTTTCCAGAAAATCTAGGCATAAAGTGATAATTTTAAAAACTAAAGAAAGATTGTCTTCATGTCTCTTTTTGTGGTCTTTTAGAGAACCCCAGTTGGTGTGTCCTGTGTAAATAGTATAGTGCCATCCACTGTTTTATAGAAACATAAGTCTTCACAGGAGTTTACAGGAAGATTCTGATTATTTTTCATTACTTTAAGGATAATATTATTGCTACGTCATTGTACTTTTTTTAGTTTTAGTACAAACGTGATCTTTTAAAGAAGAAAAAACTTCAAGCCATTTTACTTTTCATACTTTATCTGCATAAAATCAGTACTCTGTGTTCACTCAAAACAAATATTCTAACCCTCAGTTTTGGTCATATTATATAAATCTTAACTATTTATAAAACAAAGCAACAGGGGCACCTGGGTGGCTCAGTGGGTTAAGCCTCTGCCTTCAGCTCAGGTCATGATCTCAGGGTCCTGGGATCGAGTCCCACATTGGGCTCTCTGCTCCGCAGGGAGCCTGCTTCCTCCTCTCTCTCTGCTTGCCTCTCTGCCCACTTGTGATCTCTCTCTGTCAAATAAATAAAATCTTTAAAAACACAAAACAAAAAACAACATAGTCTTCAATAACTTCTTTTTAAAACAACATAATAGTAAGATATACATTTCATTAATAAAAACGAAGTTTCAGATAACACAGAATATGTTGTTAACTAGCAAAGGAAAGTAGAGAAATACCAAGCTCAGGTTCTTCATTTTCTTTCTCTTGCAACGTTTCTGTTGCAGTTTTCTGTCATCCATGGAAGACCTAAAGCTCTGCTTAATAGATATTCTGGGGGCGATCAACAGCTTTATGATCACAAAATGCATGTATGTGTGTAGGTGTGTTCCCAAACAAAGACCCCTTTGTTCAGCTCTCCCTGATGGAAGTTCATCTCTGAGTCTTCTCTCCCTCTTCCTTCCTCCCTCCCTCCCTTCCTGCCTCATCCAGTTCATTTCTGCCCCTCTATCTCTGATGATGCCTATCACCCCAAATCTCTTTTTAGTGTTTATTTTAACCAAACATATTTTGCCACTTTAGGGTGGCAGGGAGTTCTATAATTCTCAGAGGGTTCCCTCCTAAATACTGGGTGAATTTGTAAATAGTTTTTATAAACAATAATGCTATCCCTATTCATTGCTATAACCTTCAGACACTCAAAGTCTAGGCAGATAAAGCAAAAAACAAAGAGAAAGTTTAGCACACAAAGGATGTGCACTGAAGCAGAGATTTTGGAAGCACGACACAGGAGGAGTGTACGGTGTTAGAAAGCACTGTGCTGGCAGCCCTCAGTTCCAGTCCCAGCTTCTTTGCTGGGGGGGGGTAACCAGATGATTTCCCTTTCAAGACCGAAGTGTCCCAAGAATTCATTAGCATGCATTATATGCATGGGTATAAAAGAAGACCACATTTTAAAAAAATGTTACCCTCCATGTTCCTTTAATAATAATGTGACTACAAAAATCATTAGTCTAAACAGGGGTTCTCAAACCTGAATATCAAAATCTTCCAGAAATCTTATTAAAATATAGATTGCCAGGCTACAGCCCCCAAGTCTCTTACTAAGACTGGAGTGGGACCCCAAAATTTGTATTTTTAACAAGTTTCCAAGTAATAGTGATGCTGCTGATCCCCAGACCACACTTTGAAAGCCCCGATCTACAGCAATGCTATAGAACAAGTTTTCCATAGCACAGGTATTTTGGATGTTTCCTTTATGATGCTCTAATGAAACTCATATATGCCTCTACATGTAATCCTTTAAAATTGATACAATGTCCTAATATACCAAAGATATGAAATGAATGTGGGTTTTAATTTTAAAAATGGATTTCAATATGTAAATCTCATAGTTACACACTAGAAAAACAACAAAACTTCCCACATATGTTAAAAGCACTCCCAACCGGGTGAACCCCTGGGATGCACCCCACAACTTCTACCATGTGAATTGTTGAGCCGGAGAATAAGACCAGCAGCAGGACACGTCATTTTCCCTAGCTGTTCACATCCAGAGGGGCTGCTGAAAAAATGGTCATAAATGTTATGCCATGATGTAAGAAAGTATAGAAAAGAAGTCTTGACTTAAATGCTAGTTTGGATTTTTTGTGTATTTGTATTAATACCTCTAGTTCCCTTTTACTTAATCCATGCTCTTGAGCTGGTCAGAGTGGATTAGAGAATAGGATTTTCCTTTATAAATTTATGCCTGAAACTCACATATCTTAATACCTTAATGGTGTGGTTCTCCTGACAAAAACTCCTCTTGATAAAATACACATATAGGACATAAGCTTACTAACAGTCTATGGGAAACTTTAGTGCTGATGACCAAAACTCAAGGAGTGATTATTCGTTAGTTGTTAGGCAAGTTGAACTACCTTGTATTTTACTCCAAGTTCATTAAATGGTGGCATTATCTACATCCCCTTTCAAATGACAAGCACTTTGGCCGAAAGGCCAGTATTTCCATCCTTGAGTTTAGTACCGAGTCGCTCAGCCTCTACTTGCCTGTTTCCATATTTGTAAAACTAAGGCCTGAATATTGGTCTTACCTACCTCACAGACTTGCAGGGATATAATAGAATAACCTCTGAAACTCATTAGAAAACAAAATTAGTCCACAGAAATAAGGCTTTATTAGCTAAAGAATATTAGTCCCTTGGAAGCTTTGTGAATCAGAAGTATATTTCAACAATAAAAAGCAAGTAGCAGGGACGCCTGGGTGGCTCAGTTGGTTAAGCAGCTGCCTTCGGCTCAGGTCATGATCCCAGCGTCCTGGGATCGAGTCCCACATCGGGCTCCTTGCTCAGCAGGGAGCCTGCTTCTCCCTCTGCCTCTAGCCTGCCACTCTGTCTGCCTGTGCTTGCGCTCTGTATCTCTCTCTCTCTCTCTAACAAATAAATAAAATCTTAAAAAAAAAAAAAAACAAGTAGCAAATCTAGTATTAGGATCAGCAAATCAGGGAGTTTTAAAAGCGCTATAATGAGGGTAAAACCCACAGATATATTTAATAAAATAATGAATGGGAATCAATGAATTTAAAATGTGTTTGAATTTAATAAGCATCTTTAGTTTCAACTGAATTTCTTCTTTGTGGTATGTTACTTCAAGATGATTTATTGCCAACAATCATGAAGATATAAGATCTTACTAAAATTAATATGCAGTTTCTTCTCAAATAGAACAAGAATCCCAGTGCCTGGCATTTTTTTTTTTAATAAATACAAAGCTATAAATTAATTTATTTCTCTCTGGTATAGAAATTAAGTACTTTCTTGGTGTTTAGTCATAGCATAGTTGATATTTTTCAAAGGTCAATGATAGATTATCTAAAATATAAAAATTGTCTGAATTTAGAATATTTTATGGAGCAGATTACCTTTGAAACACTTTGTTTCTACTTAGCCAGTAAAAGATAGACTGGATCAGGCCATGGTCCCAGCCCTTTACCGCTGTGTACCAACAATATGACCCTAAGTTATCTAATCTTTTTAAAAACACTTCCCTCAAATATTAAATACAAATAAAAGCAGTGCCTGTTTTATAAGCCTGTTTTAAGGGTGCTGTGAAACTCAGCAGAGAGACCTCACTGTAAAGAGAGCCCCTGTTCTCCAGCCTGAGAAGCGGCACGGCGTCCAGACGGGCACGGGCGCTGAGGAGGGAATGCTGTCAATCCCTGCTTCACAATATGGGTGTCAATCAACTTCAGCAGGTTATTAAGCTTTTCTTGTGTCAGTTTCCTTGTCTATCAAATAGTAGTGATTAAGTCAGGACGTGAAAACGCTCAGCATCGTGTCTGATGGATACAACTCCTCTTAAACTAAGCGGCCGCTGATAGCAACATACCATTATTGGTGCCACTAACAAAAATGCGGATGATTATAAGGCATCCTGACTTTCAAGATGTAAACTATATAAAAATGGGTCTACATTTAGAACTGATGAAATATAGTAGGAAGCACTCAAATATATCCCATTATTAGGAGAGCTAGAAATAACTTGTAAACACATATAATTCCTAGATCAACCACCTCGGGGTGCAGGACAGAACTTCTAAAACTCCCCCTCTTCAGTATTTTCCCAGGCACAGGTCTCGTTCATACAAAGCTCCCGAAGCTGGGACTCACATGGCTCCATCTTAGGTAAGGTGGTGTTTCGGGAAGCATAATACAACATAATACAATCCAACATAATACAATACAAGATAAAAAATAATTTTAGAACTATCTCATTCTTTATTCAACTCTCTCAGAAGACGCTAAGGAAACCCAACTCCTAGCCCCCAAACATTTCTCACAGCCATTCACTCTTGAATGTTTAATCCCGCCGTACTCTGAACACTCTGATGCCAAAAGCTTCAGTATGCTCTCTCCCTCTCTTCCCGCAGACTGACACCCAGATATGCATGAAGAAGAGTGCCCTAAGTCCTCTCCCCGCCTTCTGAGTCTCAGGTAAGCTATTGTCATTCTGGGATGCTGGACACTTGGGGAGCTCTCTCAGACCCTCTGCCGCACCATGCCACCTGGCATGTCTGCTCTCATGCCATCACGGGGCAGGCAACTCCTCTGAACTCCAAAGGGAAATGGAACCTCCGTCCTCCCAACTCTGAGACCGTCAAACTTTTCAGAGTCCTATTATTCCTCTACTCTCCCTGAAGCTGACCTCTGATGGGTGTCAGGCTCAGACTCCTGTCCTTTTCTCCACTCCAGCCTGTAGGATTATTGTTTTCTCTGAACAGACAAGAGAAAGTCTTCTGCATGCTTCCTGTTTTGACAGGTCCTCAGCTCACCGGTTTAACCCCAAGCTGTCATTTACTCAAATTCTTTTTTCTTTTTTTTTTCTGCCTCAGCTATTGTCTCTACCATGAGCTCAAACATTCCATTCTGAGGGGTGCCTGGGTGGCCGCAGTCAGTTAAGTGTCTCACTCCTGATTTCAGCTCCAGTCATGATCTCAAGGCGGTGAGGTCGAGCCCCATGTCAGGCTCTGTCCTCAGTGGGAAGTCTGCCTGCGGTCCTCTTTCTCCCCTCCCTCTGTCCTCCCTTCTGCGCATGCTCTCTCTCTAAAATAAATACACCTTTTAAAAATACTCCATTTTGACAGTGAAACACAGACTTAAAAAAACCTCAACAGGTATTTATCAGTCACTGAGATATGTCAGATTCTGTTTTCAAATATTGGAAATAGAAAAGCAAACAACACTGAGACCCAGCCCTGGAGTTTATGTCCAGTGGCAGTGACACGTTTCTTTCTGTTTCTTGAGGACAAGGAGGGTGATGTGCCTTTGCCACCTGAGCAAGGGAAAACAGGAATTTTGTACGTGGGGTGAGGAAATATATCATTTAAAACACCGCAGCAGGGGCGCCTGGGTGGCTCACTGGGTTAAGCCTCTGCCTTCGGCTCAGGTCATGATCTCAGGGTCCTGGGATGGAGCCCCGCATCGGGCTCTCTGCTCAGCAGGGAGCCTGCTTCCCCCTCTCTCTCTCTGCCTGCCTCTCTGCCTACTTGTGATCTCTCTCTCTCTCACTCTCTGTCAAAAAAAATTGCAGCATTATCCCACCAACACATTTATTAAACACCTAAACTCCCTTCCTTAGCACCCACATCTAATCAGTCAACCATGTGTCCTCTTACCTCACAGATAATTCTCCAATGTGGCCTCTTGCTTTCCTCCCTGTTCTGTGGCGGCCTCAGCTTCAGCTTCCTGGTGTTGATTATCCTCCAAACTCATCTCTCTTTTCAGGCTCCTCCCTCTCTAGTATGTTCGATCTCATCTCCAATTAAGCTATTCTCCTTTTATACTTCCCTAAGGCTCCTCCTGTGACCATAGTGAACTGTAATGCTTCAATATGGTGCTACGGTTCCCTAACCATCTATCTGCTACATGCCGTGATTCTGGTACCCTTTATCGTTCCAAACCCATTTCCTGCATTTACCTCCTGCCCCAACAACACGTGCTGTCAATTCTCTGGACTCCTTTCATGCTTGGACTACCCTTCCTGTCTTTCTTAGCTTGGAAAAATCCTACTAATCCTTGATGGCCAAGCTGCAATGTCATTTTCTCTTGGAAGCCTTCCAAGCTCCCAGAAATGATTAATAACTCTCTTCTCTCTGCTGCAATAAACATTTCCTCATACCACTAGTTGGATCCTTATCACAATGGGGTTCAGTTACTGGTTCAGGCATCCATCTCTTTGATCATGAGTTCCTTGAGAAAAGAGATTGTCTTATCCAGATACTGGAGATAATTCTGGCATACTACCTCTTAGTAGGAGGTGTTAATATTTGTTATTAACTTGACATTACCCAAGAGCTTATGTGTACATATACATATATAAATAATATTTATACATAGGCATAAGCTTTCATCTAAACCCACATATAAGGATATATATATCTTTATATATTTCATATTTTATCCAAATTTTAATACCTCTGTATTTCTGCCACAATGTTTGGTAGCTGCTGATATCTCCTTTGAAATTTCCTTATAAATACAAAATTGCCTTTATTTTAAGTGCACTAACATTCTATTTGAAGGCTTTTCAAGTTTTGACAGTTCTGAAAAGCTGACTGGTTTCTGAAAGCTTATTATTAATTCTATAATACTTTATATTCTGTGCTGTGTATCTATATTTAATACTCTGTTTAACTTAAATAAGATTTCCTACATGGTTAATAAGACACAAGTCAAATGTGTGAGTCAGAGGCAGGAATCTATGCGATGTCTAGTCAAGTGATATGACGGTTTGATGCAAGCAATCAGACACTCATTCCATTTCATAATCACTATTTAATTCTCAGAGAAGAACATTTAAATTTAGCTTTTTAGATGAAAAAACTAGAGCAGTATAATCCACAGGAGAATCATTTTAGTCTTATTTCTCTTATTGTCTTTCTTTCTCATTAGTCTGTGAAATACTTTCATGTGGAAACAAGCAAGATCCTCATTTGAAACTATAATCTAAAGAAAGGTAGAAATGTAATTAAGTAAACTAATAAAAATGGGTATCATGTGCTAGGCTAAAGATACCTCATTTTTAACAAACCACAACTTCCCAAGTGACTAAATTCACTTTGAATTTCTAGGTTGGGAGTGGGGGTCATAATATAAGGTAGCTTTGGCTGACTAGAAAAATTTTTCATAATCCTGGGTGTCCAAAATCTGGGTTGTAAAATAGCTCCTTAAGAAATTCATGTTCTGGGGGTGCCTGGGTCGCTCAGTGGGTTAAGCCGCTGCCTTCGGCTCAAGTCATGATCCCGGAGTCCTGGGATCGAGTCCCGCATCGGGCTCTCTGCTCAGCGGGGAGTCTGCTTCCCCCTCTCTCTCTGCCTGCCTCTCTGCCTGCTTGTGATCTCTCTCTCTGTCAAATAAAAAAAAAAAAAAAAAAATTTATGTTCTGTCTCCATATGTAAAACTGACTTATTATGATTATAACTAATACTATACTAATGTTTTAAACCATAACATAAATGTCATGACAACTAACGCAAGAGGAACAAAATCACTCTGCAGCTGTGTATGTGTAGGATTCTAAACCTCACACATGGAAAACCCTGATGTCAAAATTATTCAGAGTAATATGATGTCAAAAGAATTCAGAGTAATATGCCAAGAGCCACAGGGCTAGTTGGTGGCAAAGCTAGGATTAGAATTTCTCAGAGCAAAATCCAATCTCCACATGGTCTAGAAGGCCCTACAGACCAGCCTCTTCTTGTTCCAATAGCCCTTGTTCTTCAACCATTCTAAACTCATTTCTTCTTCAGGGCTTCTGAGCCTGCTGTTCCTTCATCGAAAACATTCCTTTCCTGTTTTTTCACAGGGCTTGCCCTTTCTCATCTTTCAGGTCTCCTGCTCAAACAGGCCCTTCCTGAATTCTGTGTCTGAACTCAAGAGTCTAAAATAACCTCACCCTGCGCCACCCTCTACCTGCCCTTACCAGATCATCCTCTATCAGGGAACCTATTCTATTTCTTCAGACACTGACCACAATCAAAAGTATCTTGTTTATTCATTTCTTAGTTTGTTTGCCTGCTTCTTCTAACAGAACATAAACCCCATGACAGCAGAAGTTTGGACCATTATTGTTCCTTGCTGTGTTCCTCACCCCACAATGAGGCCATGTACGCAAGGCAATCTTATGGATGGGCTCAGATCTCTTCTGTCTGGTTTAACTGGGAGAGGGAAGGAACACTGAGCTTAGAATTAGAAGAAGGAGCTTTGTGTTCTGGGCAAGCCACAATCGGTATCATCCTCGCTGTTCTCATTTTTGGAACAGGAGAAACAATGGGCTCCTACTACATGGCTGTTGAGAGAAAAAAGCAAATCACACATGTGAAAATGCTTTCAATAGAAGCATATCTGTATACAGATAAGTGATTTCCCCCATCCCAGACTTACTCCTTCTTTAAATCTTCTGGACACCAAGTGCTATTGTCCTCAGTGATCCTTTCAGACCGTATGCACTTGTTACTTTCCCTGAAGCTTGGGCCGAGCAGGCAGGTAGATGGATCTGGCAAGATTCCAGCATCAGCTCACATTTGCCTGGAACCTACTATCCTCTTCAGCTGCAGAGGGTCAGTGCTTTCTTTGCGTCAAAAGATGATTACTGCCTCACTTCTCTTGTCATGGCTTGAGGAAAGAAAAAAGAAAAAAGAAGCTTATTGATGCCACTTACTTCTTGTCTACGTCTATATGGCTAGGGAAGCTTACTCCACTGTGAGAACTGTTCATTCTGAATGTTGAGACACAAAGATGGAATCAACTCTTTCTCTCTCTCTCTGTCTCTCAATCTTTGCCCTTCATTCCCCCATCCCCTAATTTTCTGGCCCTTAGCTTACGATGACCCTTTAACAGTGCAGGGGTTAGGAACCCTAACCCCCATGCAGCTGAAAATCCATATATAACCTTTGAGTCCCCTCCAAAACATAGCCTACTCATAGCCCACTGTTGACTGGAAGTCTTTGCTAATAACTGATAACATAAACAATCCGTGAATACATGTCCTATATATTACATGTATGATATACTATATTCTTACAATAGAGAAGCTATATAAAAGAAAATGTTAGTAAGAACATCATAAGAGAAAACACATTGGGGTGCCTGGGTGGCTCAGTGGGTTGAGCCTCTTGCCTTTGGCTCGGTCATGATCTCTGGGTCCTGGGATTGAGCCCTGCGTCAGGCTCTCTGCTCAGTGGGGAGCCTGCTTCCCCCCTCTCTCTCTGCCTGCCTTTCTGCCTACTTGTGATCTCTGTCAAATAAGTAAATAAAATCTTTTTAAAAAAAGAGAGAGAAAACATATTCACTGTACTGTAAAGAAAATCTGCATCTAAGTGGACTCATGCTGTTCATATCTGTTGCTGTTCAAGGGTCAGCTGTAATTAATTCCCAGAAGGACTGAAATGGGAACATTTCAGCTTATACTCTAATCCCCACAGCTTCAACAATCCCCAATGGTCCCTTCTTTTTTTCAATTTATTGAGGTATGGCCATAAAATCTTATATATTTACATAAGAGTAAATTACTATAGAACTTAATACATATAGATCTTAGAAAACAAAAGAGAACAAATGAGGAGATGTTCATTAGCAGTGGTCATAAAAATGTGTGTGTTTTTATTTATTCTTTACGGTATGCTAAATGGAACTTAAAACTCTTTTCCAAAATACATTTGAAATAACAACCATTTCTTTCAAAGCGTAGGAATTCAAATAAGTGTCAGCTTTGAATATCATTTGGAAAGATGACAGGAGCTAAGAACAGCCTGAGGAGAAGACAGGGTGAACAAGATGAAGTGGTGTGTCAAGAAACTAAAGGAGAGAAAGTAGACTTGTATGTTCTATTCTGGGAGCTCGGGAAAGTCAAACTATGAGATGCACCACTGGGCTGAGAAAGACTACTCTGGCAAAGAGTTCAGAACATTCTTACACAAAAGTCTCCTGGACTATCTCCTACCTCTCTCTTGTGCCTGTCCTGCCTTTCTTTGTTCTCATTTTTACCTCTATTACTATTGCCCTGAGTCTTTTTCTCTTGCCATTTAGAGTACTGTGGAATGGGTTTGGGTATTGCTCCATTTTTAGCTATTTCTACTTATTTAAAGGCTCACAAATTTTCAGGCCAGAATCTGAAGTTATCTAAAGGAAAGACAGTATATGAATCAGAAAGTAAAGTATAGAAAATGCCTAGGTGGCTGTAAAATGCATGGTAAAGCAGAAAGAAGGGCACTCACAGAAGATTGAGGTTTAAATTAAGTCCTCACTCTGGATATTTTGTATATATTGTGCAGCTTACATTCATTCAATTATTTATTTACTCACCAGTTCATTCAAAAAATACCTAAGCATGTAATATATATTCATATTACATAAAATAAATATTCAATTACTTATTTACTCAAATTATTTATTGACTTACCAATTCATTTAGTAAATACTTAAGCATATTATATGTACCAAACAATACACTCAACCATAAATATATAAAGATGGTTAATTACACGTTGAGATCATATTCCACTGGCAGAGATAAAGAGGTGAACAAAGTACAATCAGTGTTAGTAGTGAATTGATAAATGTAAGAACAAACACAGAGGAGAGGTACTTGACCTTAGGATGTAAGGTGGCACATCTTCAAAGGCAGCCAGTATGAAGAGAATCCTGGAGATGAACAGAACTGAACTAAAGGAAACCTGGAGTGTCATAATGTTATTCTAAACATTTAGGGTCCATTTGGGAACTACAAGTAGTTTAGAGAGACTGGAATCCATAGGAGGGAAATGGCAAACACTGAGCCATTAGAATATAGATCATGAATTTGGGAAGCCACTGAAGGTTTTCCGTTGGAAAGAAAGGAGATGACATGATGGGTTAGAAAGATTGCCCAGTGAATTCAAAACAGGAGAAAATAAAATCAACTCTAGCATCAATATGAAAGTCTAGCCTATTTTATAAGCTGTGTACAAAATGTGCTGTGTGGTTTTCACTCGGGATGTAGAAAACTGGAAAGAGTCTGTCTTCCACCCTAACAACAAGAAAAGACACATAATCTACAAAATAATAACTTCTGTTAAACCCACCAGAGACCTAAGATTACAGGACGACCCACTAGTCTGAAATCTGAGTAAACACAGTTACCTTCAAGGAGAGACAGGAGTCAGACTCCAGCTGTCCTGGGGCAGAAGGTAGAAAAAAGATAGGGCTGACATACATGTGGGCAAGAAGACTTTAGCTAAAACTTTTAAGGAATTGTTACAGGCCAAGTGTGGCCTGCCCCAAGAGTATGGAAGCCCTGGAAGCAGAGAAAGAGTGGTAGTTCACACCCACTTATGACCTTTTCTCCACAGACACCACCTTCTGCTCACAACAAAGCCTGGGGGTAGAGGAGAGAGACATGAAAAAGACTCCCTCCTAGGACAGATCTGGGAAGTAATGAGAAGTCATCACTATGAAAAAGCACAAAGCCTCACCTGGATCCTTATTCTCTATGTTATAAAGCCTTAAGGAAGTGTGGAAAAGTCATCAAATCCTGACCAGGAGATAGATAAAAACACTGCATCTGGAAAGGAAGCAAAAAACAAACAAATAAACTCTGTCTCTAGGAGGGGACAAGAAACTATTTGGGGCCCCAGACATTTGATATTCTCTACAGCTGTAGGAGGGGCAAGATCTGTAGAAATGCTCTCCTCCAGAGACTTAGAGACACAGTCTGCCAAATACTGACATTGAATGAGTACAAGAGAGAATAGCTACCACTCCCACAGTTCAACCATCAAGTAAAAAATAACAGCAGTCTACTACTGTGAGAGAAACAAGAACAAGGAAAGAAACATTCATCTGATAAAGACTTGAAAGCAGCTCTTACACAAATGCTCCAAGAAACAGCCATGAAGACTTAAAATTAACAGAAAGTTTTAAAAGTTCAAAAATACACAAAGAATAAAATGACAGTTAAAGAACTAAAGATTTAATAGCAAAAAAAAACTCATTGAATGGAATGAGGAGGAGAATTGTAATAACAAAGGAAAGAATCAGTGAAGTTGAACATACATCAATAGAAATAATCCAAGACAGGTGGTAGGTACACTTGTGGTGAACATAGCATAATGTGCAATCTTGTCAAATCACTAAGGTGTACACCTGAAACTAAGATAACATTGTGTATCAACTCTACTCAGACTTTAAAAAATAATAATAATTTTTTAAAGTAGAAATAATCTGATCTTAAGGAATCTCCTTAATAAACTAAAAATAGAGCTACTTTATGACCCTGCAATTGCACTATTGGGTATTTACCCTGAAGATACAAATGTAGTGAATAGAAGGGCCACCTGTACCCCAATGTTCATAGCATCAATGGCCGCAGGTGCCAAACTATGGAAAGAAACAAGATGCCCTTCAACGGACGAATGGATGAAGAAGATATAGTTCATATATACAATGGAGTATTATGCCTCCATCAGAAAGGATGAATACCCATCTTTTGTATCAAAATGGACAGAACTGCAAGAGATTATGCTGAGTGAAGTAAGTCAAGCAGAGAGAATCAATTATCATATGGTTTCACTTACTTATGGAGCATAAGGAATAACATGGAGGACACTGGGAGATGGAGAGGAGAAGTGAGTTGGGGGAAATCAGAATGGGAGATGAACCATGAAGAGACTGTGGATTTTAAGAAACAAACTGATGGTTTTAGAGGGGATGGGTGGGGGATTGGGTGAGCCTGGTGATGGGTATTATGGAGGGCACGTATTGCATGGAGCACTGGGTGTGGTGCATAAACAATGAATTTTGGAACACTGAAAAGAAAAGTAGGAAGTCAACAACAGAAAGCTAACCTCCACTCACCCAAGAAATTTGGAATAAAGATAATCATGCATAATCTTCCAAATAAGTAATGGACCTAAAAAGAAGTTATAATAGAGACTGAAACATATTTAGAACCAAATTAACAATGAAAACATAATGAGTCCAGACCTGTTAAATGTGGATAAAGTAGCAGTTTCACAAACCTCTTTGGTCTTATAAATTTGTATCAGAAAATAATAAATATGAAGAATTAAAAAAAAGAAATAATCTGATCTACACAATAAAGAACTCAGTCTAGATTTCAATATATAGGAAAAATATCTTTCAGGACTGAAAGGGAAATAAAAAACATTTCCAAATGAAGTATATTTGTCAATGAAGTATAGAATTTGTCACCAGAATTATTGAAGATAGAAAGGAAATGATACCAGAAGAAAACATGGAACATCAGGAATAAAGGAAGAACAACAGAAATGTAAACATTTGGGCATATACAATAGGCTATTCTCCTATTATGTTCTTTAAAATATGGTTGATGATTGAAAACAGAAATTACATCATTTTCTAAGAGTTGTGTCAATGGATATAGATGTGATATATAAGATGATAACAGAAATGGAAAGAATAGAAGTTCTATAGACAATAATATTCCTACATTACACTTGAAATGATAAAATATTAATAATAATAAAATGATAAAAGTAAAGTATGTACATTGTAATTCCTAGAGCTATGATTAAAAGAACTATACAAAGAAACATAAGCAAAATCACAATACATAAAACTGAATACTAAAGTTTGTTTAAAATACCTCCACAAAGGAACGCTTGGGTGGCTCAGTCCGTTAAGCATCCAACACTGGATTTCAGCGCAGGTCATGATCTCATGGTCATGAGATCTGGCTCTGTACTGGGTGTGGAGCCTGCTTAAAATTCTCTTTCCTGCTCTCTATCCTACCCTCTCTCTCTCTAAAAAACAAAATAATAAGAATAAGAATAAATAAAATAAAATACACCCAAAAGAGAGAAAAAACAAGGAAGGAAAAACTTGGAAAACAAATAAAAGCAATTAATAAAACAATCGCCCTAAATCCAAATATATCAATAAATCCATTAACTGTAAATGTCTAGGGCGCCTGGGTGGCTCAGTGGGTTAAGCCGCTGCCTTCGGCTCAGGTCATGATCTCAGGGTCCTGGGATCGAGTCCCGCATCGGCCTCTCTGCTCAGCAGGGAGTCTGCTTCCCTTCCTCTCTCTCTGCCTGCCTCTCCGTCTACTTGTGATTTCTCTCTGTCAAATAAATAAATAAATAAAATCTTTAAAAAAAAAAAAAACTGTAAATGTCTAAAAAAATAATATAAATGTAAGTGGTCTAACCACCATTTAGAGAGAATTTAAAGAAATTGTCAGAAAGAATAAAAACATGATTCAACTATATGTTGTTCATAAGGCACTTCAAATTAATGACATGGATAGGTTTAAAAGTAAAACATGAGTCGAAAAAGAACACCAGAGTGGTAACATTAATATCAGACAAAATAGACTTCAGAGAAAAAAAATCACCAAGGGTCAAGAGGAACATTCCATATGCATGAGGTCAGATTCTTCAGGAAGACATTATAATCCCAAATGGATATGCACCTAACAACAGAGCTTCAAAATACATAAAGAAAACTGACAAAACCGAAAGGAGAGATAGATAAATCTACAATTATCATTGGACATTTCAAAACCCTTATCACCATAATAGAACTAAAAGAAAATCAGCAACAAAATAGAAGACCAAGGGCGCCTGGGTGGCTCAGTGGGTTAAGCCGCTGCCTTCGGCTCAGGTCATGATCTCAGGGTCCTGGGATCGAGTCCCGCATTGGGCTCTCTGCTCAGCGGGGAGCCTGCTTCCCTCTCTCTCTCTCTCTGCCTGCCTCTCCATCTACTTGTGATTTCTCTCTGTCAAATAAATAAATAAAATCTTTAAAAAAAAAAATAGAAGACCAAAACAACACCATTAATGACCTGGCTATAACAGACATTTATAGAGAACTCAACCCTGCAGCAGCAAAATTCATACTCTCCTCAAGAGTACATGGAACATTCATCAAGATAGACTACACCCTTAATTTTAAAACAAATTCTAATAAATTTGAAAGAATTGAACTTATTCAAAATGTGTTCCCTGATCAAAATATAATTAGACCAGAAATCAATAATGGCAAGATATAAGGAATATCTCCAAACCTTTGGAAATTAAACCACATGCTGATTCCAAAACCAAACAAAGACATTAAATGAAAACTATAGACTTTCTATATCTTTCATGAACATAGATTAAAAAGTTGGGAGGGAATAAAGAACAATCCAATCAGTTTCTAATGTTCCTTGAAAGACCAGGAGCTCATCAAAGGAGAGGTCATTTTTGTGGGCAATCCACTGCTTCCACTTACAGAAGGGAGAAAACTGAACTAGATCTCCATACTTCCATACACATACTCTCCCTTAATCTCAGGTAATCCAAGGAGACCATAGAAGATTGTTGCTTAATCCAAAAACCAGAAAAAAATGTGCAGTGAAGACACTATTTCTGAGAACTGCAGTCTTGTTCAATACAAATGTTTTTACTTGAGGAAATCACCAGTCTGGGAAGCAATGAATGCACCCACCCAGATCCCTGATTATCTTCCCTGTCAGTGCATTCCATCTCTGGAGAGCTTTAAGCAAAGACAGTTGTGAAGACTTTAGAATTATGCTATAAGTTGTAATATTTATCCAGTACTGGTTACCTGCTGAGCATTGTGCTAAGCACTTCAAATACACAATTTTACTTAATGGTTCCTGATAACCATACAGGGTAGGTAATATTTCTATTCCCATTTGAGGAACAAAGAAACTGAGGCTCAGAATATTTAAGGAAGAAAGATGTTGACTCCTGATCCTCCTGCAGCTTACTTCTGGAAGCCACTATTGCCTGTCTTCTACCATCCCCCACAACCGAATCATTCCCTTTACAATTTGCTTTAATGAAATGAAATTCTGATGGTCATTACAAGTCTTAGTTAACAAAAACACAATACTTCTCTCATTATAAGATCATCTATAGCTTTTGTCTGGATCAAGAATAAAATTGAGCTTCTTTTTCATGTCTCTTTACAAGTGTGGACATTGCTGTTCATTGGCAACAAACCAACCACTACGGACTTAGCTTAAGGACTAAAATTGTATTCAATAAGAATTTTTATCAATAAATAAATGTCTCCAGCATTGTGATGTCTATGGCATGGAGCCCATAGCCCAGGGTTCCAAAAGAAAATATAGATTAAAAGCAAAATGGGGCAAATTTAAAAATAAACTTCTCATTGAAACTTGCCTCTGACCAGTATTTTGGGACACCCTTGTAAAATATGCTCTTCCTTTCTCTGGTTTTCTCAAAAAGTGTTATCTCAAAAGCAAAGCATGAGACCACCTTCAAGCACCTGTCATTTTCTTTCCTTCCGACATGGGCCAGTTCGATAACATATGGAACCATCCAAAAAACTGCACCCCAGGACCCAATGCTAGTGCCCACTAGAGTCTGTGCAGAGCTCTGCTTCTCTTCTTGCCTCTTCTGCACTAGATGCCCAAATGGGCGTCCCATGCTGCTGGTTCCCCAAAGTCTTACAGAATTAGTGGTAGCAAGAGCTCCTTTCTTTTTTATTTGCAGCTCTGGAGCAAAGGTTCAGACCCAGTCCTGTGGGTTTGGGCGAAGGCCATCCTTGAATTTGACATCTCATCAGCCTTCCCATGCCCTTCTTCCATGGAAATCTTATTATTCTTCTTGCCTATTATCCACATGCTCTGGAATCTCATAAACTATTTGAGGGGAGGCTTGTGCTCCATTTTGAGGCTACCATACATCAGTGCATAAGTCCTGATGCTTTCCTTGGGATCTGAGACCCAGAATGGAGAAGGGAGTGTCCTGGCTGTCCCTGCCATGTGCACCTGAAGCAAAGCGACAGATTTTTCAGATGGGTTAGTTATCTTTTCCTTAAATCAGTCTTTCTCTTAAAGGTACATAAGTACACCACATGTCTTCCCACCAAGAATCTCCTGGCAAAGTGCACCATGGTGGCCCTGGGCCTCTGCAGGACACTTAAACCTGGTCCTTCAGTCAGTCATGTTGCCAGTTCTCATGGTTAATCCCTGACAGCTGGGGGGAAACTCATCCACGTGTCTTCTCTGGGATGTGGAGGGTGCAGGTCACAATGCTGTGCAGATCTGCTCAACTTCAGGCTTCAGTACTGTGAGTTGAGAGTACCCCACCCCGGAGGCTGGCACTCTTTTTTCAACTCCCCAGCTATGACAACAGTTGAACTATCCTACTGTTTTGACTTGGAAAAACCCAAGAGCAATAGCGATCAGCTTTACCTGTCAGCTTTAAAGATGAGCAAGAAATAATGTTCCAATCCTATTATTTAGATCAATTACTAATATGTTTACCTACGCTTAGACATCATAAAATCAATGTGCCATAGCAATCCATTAGAGCCACCTACAACCCCCTTGCTTTTCCCTGTTGTGGTCATGGAGCCATGCACCTTCAAACACATCAGGAGTCCTGCTCTCCTAATTCTCCTCCCCTTGCAAGGGTCACTCTGACTTTGAACGTAAACATGTATCCTGATCAGACCTCCCTTTCTCGCTTGGGTCACTCCAGCCTTAATGCCTTGTATGAGTCCTGCTTCCATCTCACTTTCCCAAATGCATTGCCATGGTTTGAAATATATGTGTGTGTTTAGCTTCCTCTGCACAATTACCTCTTCAGTGCCTCTTTCTTCATGCTTCCCTGGGCCTATTACTCATCCTCCCACCTCTGTACTGCCAGCAGCCCTGAGAGCTCCACCTCCCCCCTTCTAAGCTCATTTCAGAATATTCTCAAGTAAAGAGAAAAGTTACTCCTTCTGTATGATTTCTTATTCCTTTCCTATTTTTACAGATCTCTCTTCCAACGTCCACATTGAGAACAAAGAAAAGCCAACTCACCTTTCTTATGGGCTGGGTGTTTGCCAAGTTCCTCATTTAATACTCTGTTCTACCAGAAAGAAATTATTGAACAGATGAAGAGGCTTAAGTTTTAAGGGATTTGGTAGCTTGTCCGGGGTTGTGTAGCTGGGCCCAGAAGTTAGATTTAAACACAGAATCTATATGATCCCCAAACTCCTGTTTCCTCTCCCTCATATGACACTGCCTCCATAGCATTTCTTTAGATTAACAAAATTGAATTTTAAGTACAAGGATCCAAAGACATGGATGTGTTTGGTGGTGTTCTAGAAGACTCAGTGTAGTATTTCAAACTACAGATAGGTGATCTTTTGGCAAATAATTTCTCAAAATCTAGAATTCTAGAAATGGAAAGGTCCTGAGAGAGTATTCAACCTCATTATGTGTGAGGAACCCAGTACCCCCGGGAGTTTCCATGACCTGTGCTATGAGTTGGGGAGGCCAGGCATGATGAGAAGCAAGTTCTGCCCCTGTGAGTTCCTTCAGTGACCTCACACCTGGAGTGAGTGGAGCCATCGGTCTGTCTGCTCTCAGGGCAAATTCAGCACTCCAGCCATCATGATCGCCTTCTGCTGCCACATGATAGCAGAGTCAGACCTCCATCATCACCAAGATTCTTTAAAAAAAAAAAAAAAAAAAAAAAGATTTATTTATGTACCCGAGAGAGAGCACATATGTGCGAGGGTTGGGGGAAACAGGCAGAGGGAGACAATTTCAAGCAGACTCTTCACTGAGCACAGAGTCCAACACAGGGCTCAATCCCAGGACCCATGAGATCATGACCTTAGCTGAAACCAAGAGTGGGACAATTGATTTTGACACAGCCACCCAGACGCCCCCATCACCAGGATTCTCTGTCCATATTTCTTTCCCATTCCTGCCATATATGCCACCGCCTCAGGCACATACCTTCCTGATCCTTTCCTTCATGCCCCCTATAATCCACAATCATTAGCAGATCTCCCTACTCTTGAGTTCACGCCATTCACTTTGTTGACTTAACTTTGTCCTGATGACACTTCTCACTGCAGATCTCCAAGGAGAAGCTACATTTTCCCCTCCTATTCCAAGTCCCTGAAGGTCTAGAAATGGAGCAGTTGGCCTGCTTGCTCTCCTTCCTTGATAATAAACAATCCGATGAGAGCTCCCTCATTATCCCACTACAAAATTTACCAGCCTACAGGCATCCCACTCTGATTCCCTGCCATCCCCTCTGTCTCAGTAGAACTATTCAGGCCCATCTTATGCACCATGTTCCATCACTTCCACATCTTCAAGGATTTGTCTCCAATTTCCCCCTCTCTCTCCTGTATCAATTTATCTCTTTCTTCCAGAACATTATCATCAGCACAGAAATATACTCTTGTATCTTTCATATTTGAAACAGATACTCCTTGACTCTTATGTCACACCTTTCCAGTTCCATCACAATTCACAGCAAAGTGATCCATTATCTGTATTCACTCTCCTAACCTCATTTGTCTTTAACTCTCTCTGGTCAAGCTTCTCTCACTTCCAGTCTCCTAAACTTGCCTAAGTCAAGGTGACTTCCATGTTGTCAAATCCATAGGGTCTTCTCTGCTCTCAGCAACATTCAATGTACTTTCTTCTCTTCTCTTGGCTTCTGGAACAGTGCCTTCTCCAGACTTTCTTCCTTCTACAGAGTATGCTTTTTCTTAGCATTCTTTGTTATGTCCTCTCCTCTATGGGACAGAGGATACATTCTATATTCACACTCCTTCCCTCAGTAATCTCCTTTGGTCCCATGGCTTGAACATTATGACCCCAAATATATCTTCACCCAAGATGTCTCCATAAACAACAGGGTCACATATGGAATCATCCATCCTGACATCACAAAGTTCACATGTTCAGAACAGAACTTCTATGTTTTGGAATTAGATACCAGTAGTGGTCATACAATATTGTGGAGGTACAATAAGTCACTAAATTGTTGACTTTAAAGGGGTTAGTTTTATGTTGGGGGAATGTGACCTCAATTTTAAAAAACCAGGAAGCCTAGAACTTTTGATTTCCTTCTCCACCAAAACTTAGTCCTGAATTCCCCATTTTAATATAAATGTACACCTGCCTTCTTCAGTTTCCCACTTCCCCTTATATTCAAATCATCAGCCAGCTTGTCACTTCTATCTCCAAAGTTTCTCTCCAAAATGTCGACTTCTTTCCATCTCCACTTGAGGCCACCCTCAGCTTGGAACAGTGCCTTCTCCAGCCTCTACTACCCATCACTATAATTATGATCAGTCTCCCTGTCTCTACTCTTCCTGCCTACAGTGCATTCTCCATATAGCAGTCAACTTGGTATTCTAAACATTTAGATCAAACTATAATTCTCCCTGATTAAAACATCTAATGGATTCCCACAATACTTATTTAAAAAAAAAAAAAAGCCAAACTACTTCCTAGAACCAGCCAGGCTCTCCCTAGTCTGACCTCTGCTTATTACTTCTCTGATCTGAACTCTGTCTACTCTGTTCTTCTCCCTAGTCTGACCTCTGCTTATTACTTCTCTGATCTGAACTTTGTCTACTCTGTCACTGTCCATATGTGATCATACTGATCTTTCTTTTCCTTAAAAATGCCAAGTTCATTTTCACTTCATTTGTTTGTTTGTCTTTTTACTACTAGAAAGTAGGTAAGTGTCTGTTTGGGCTGCTATCACAAAATATCACAGATGGGTAGCTTATATACAACAGAAAATTTTTTTCCACACTGTTCTTGAAAAGTCCAAGATCAAGGTGGTAACATGGTTATGTTCTGGTAAAGACCCTTTTCTGGACTGTAGACTGCCTACTTCTCACCACGTCCTCACATGGCGGGAGGGGCTCAGGAGCAACGTGAGATCTCTTGTATCGGATACTAGTCCTGTTCACGAGACTCTGCCCTTATGACTGCTGCACCTCTTAATACTATTGCATTGGGCATTAGGATTTTAACATGAATTTTGGGGAACACCAACATTCAAACCATAGCAGTAAACTATTGAAGCAGGGGCCCGATCCATCTTGTTTAGCCCCATTTCTCTGGTAATTAAAAAGCCCCAGCCACATAGTAGGTGCTAAATAAATTAAGTGTTAAATGAATAAAGCCCCACATTTTTCTGGCTTTGTTTCTTTATTGTTGCTTTTTTCTTTCTTTTTACTTAAGTAAAAGATGGAGAAGTATATAGAACATGATCGTGTTTTTTTTTTTTTTCAAAACAAACAATGAGGGGAAGGGCTCGCAAATATATAAATACATATAAAGGGAGAAGCAGGTTCCCCGATGAGCCAAGAGCCTATTGTGGGACTTGATCCCAGGACCCTGAGATCATGACCTGAGAGAAAAGCAGAAGCTTAACCGACTGAACTGGCGCCCCCAAAGTGGTATTTCTAATATATAAGAACCTCCTACTAATTATTAAGGAAATGATAAACAGCTCAAAACAAGCTAATATTGGGAATGGCATTTCATGGAGGAGGTGGTGACTTAAGTAACCACAACCATACAAGATGGTCATCATCACCTAGATTCACGGAACTATGAAGGAAACAGTGATTTGCCTGTTTTTAACTGTCAAAATCGACAAAACTTTTAAAGAACAACAAGATCCAGACTGGGAATGATTGGAGAACGAGTACTCTGTCTACTGCCCATGACATGTGTGGCTCACTGGCTTCTCCCCACCGCGTCTGGGCTGCCTTCCGTGACTCTCTTGACAAACAGAAGATGAGAGAGTGACTGACTGAAATTCTCTTAGAGCAACTGCTCAGAAAAGGCCCCGCAGTTCCACTTGAGCTCTTAGACTGCCCCATTGAAGAGATAGATCTCCAACGTGTAGATGACATGGAGAAGCCTTGAGAATATCTGGAGAGAGAGAGAGATCCAGGTAGCCCCAGCAGGTTCACTCCACTATGCAAGCCATCCCAGCGGTGGGCCTTCATACCGATGGAGTCAAAAACCAAATCATCCCCCACCAGATTCTGCTCAAACTGTAGCTTCATGATGTAGTAACTGGTGGTGTTTTTAGCAACTAAGATTGAAGGCGGTTTGTTGTGCAGCAACAGATAGCCAGAAGAGGAGCGAATTGCCACGACCATTATGTGAAGTAATCAGGTAATGCTACTAAAATAAATTAAAAATATAACACCCTTCAAACCAGAAATACCACTCCTCAGAATCTATTCCAGGAAAATCAAAGCACTAGTACCTAGGATATATGAATAGGAATATTTACTGCAGCACTTTTGTTTCAGGATTAAACAAAACAAAACAAAACAAAATTAGGAAACAGAATCCTATCACTAGAAAACTATCAAATATATTATAATATATTTAAAAGGATGAGAGTTTTACCATTTTCCTTTGAGGGATGTGCATGTGGTAAAGGAACTGAGTGAAAGCGGAAAGAGACATGCCTGTTTGTTGATGGAGCTCAGAGGCCTTGTGGTTGGAGTAAAAGATGAGGGAAGGAGTAGGGAGACAGGCCAAAAAGAAAAACAAAGGCTTAAAAGAAGACAGCGCAACAACACCCCATTTAAATAAACTATATGCTGCATTTGCAATGCAAGTAACTAATGGGGAATGCCCATGAAAAATCATCAAGTCAAAAAACCAAACTATAGAATAATGAACATAGTATGTTTCCATTTTGGCAAAAACAAAACACCTACATGTGCTCACATCTCTATGGGCCTGGAGAAGCTTGTGGACACTTCCAGTTGGACAGGATTATTCTTGATAGGATTGTTCCACTTAGAAGAAGCATTATTACTTCGTGATTTTTTAAAAAACTAAACAAAATTAAAAGGCACACAAAGCAGGGGGCGGAGAGTACATCGTGTTGCCATACAGCTAAAAATAAATCACCAGATTTCATTCACATTTCAAGCATCCTCAACAACCACCATCATCATCTCTGGTTCATCAGAAAGGAACAGATCATGAACTAATTACTCCATGATCGATTATAAAATTCAGTCAAACTGTCACAAGATTTGAGCATCTTAGTCTATTGCCAATACTCTTGTCACCATAATTACTTGGTTCAAACATTTAAAAAACTGCCACTGCTCATGCAAAAACTGAAGGTTTTATTCCTGTCCTAACACTGGAAAAAATTAATGTCATGTTGCCATTAAGAAGAGAGAAAAGTAAAACTAAATCTGTCCCCGAGTACAACTTAATTTTTTTCCCCACTTTTGAAAGGTAACTGAAAGACCACTAGAACTAGAGTCAAGAGGAAGGTCTGGATCCTAGTTATCTGTCTTTCTAGCTATGTATGCCCCAAAACAAATCATTCCTCTCTTGGATGTTAGTTTGCTTATTTGTAAAGGGAAGAGGGAAATCTTTACCACACCAACTTGAAGGATTGTTATGAAGGCTGAGAAAACGTGTGTGAAAACATCCAGTTTGTATCTGCCCCGTGAGAGTACTTGCTAGATTCCAAGGGTCTTCTTAAAGATATAGTAGAAAGAGAAAAGGAGTTTCAGAATCAGAGGCCAAGGGTTTTTCCTGTCACAAGAGAAATTCCCAAATTCTTTTTTTTTTTTTAAAGACTTTATTTATTTATTTGACAGACAGAGATCACAAGTAGGCAGAGAGGCAGGCAGAGAGAGAGGAGGAAGCAGGCTCCCTGATAAGCAAAGAGCCCAATGCGGGGCTCGATCCCAGGACCCTGGGATCATGACCTGAGCCAAAGGCAGAGGCTTTAACCCACTGAGCCACCAAGGCGCCCCGAAGTTCCCAAAATCTTTAACTATCCCCATAAAGCTACATACATACTACATGCACATAAGGCACCAAAACTATTTCTTCACGAATGATAATGAAAAGTGTTTCACTAAGTCCAGATAAAAAATGAAGACAAATATTTTTATAATCATCTTTCCATAAAAGTACACAATCTTCATTTATCTTCAGGGATGACATCTGTTCCTTTAAAAATATTTCCTATAGTAGATCTATTTTCGCGTCTGACTGAGCCTCTCCAGGATTCTTACATCCTCTTTGGAGGATGCTACCTGATGGGCTTCTTCCTCAGGGAGCTGCCTGAAAGCAAAACACACAAATTGTACTTTGCCCCTGTTATGATGATAGTCCCACATGATTCTTGTCAAATACTGTATTTCACTTCCTCTCATTATAATGCATGATTAATTGTGTGATTAATAGTTTGTTTTTAATGAATATAAAGCATAATTGCATTCAAGGGAACATTTGAGGTTTTTGTTTTTAACGAATTCACCATCTTTCTTGACACAGGATGCTACCTATCACTCAGCTGTCCCCAAATAGCCAATGGCTCAGATCAGATGCCTCTTCAGTGGTTCATTTTCTGTGTCAGCTTCCCTGGACTCTGGGGCGCCCAAATATTTGGTTCAATATTATTCTGGGTTTTTCTGGATGAGATTAACATTTGAACCGGTGGACAGAGTCAAGCCGGTCACCCTCCACCGAGATGGGTGGGCCACAGATTAATTAAAAACCTGAGCTGGGGGCACCTGGGTGGCTCACTGGGTTAGGCCACTGACTTCCCCTCAGGTCATGATCCCAGGGTCCGGGATCAAGCCCCGTATCAGGCTCTCTGCTCAGTGGGGAGCCTGCTTCCCCCTCTCTCTCTGCCTGCCTCTCTGCCTACTTGTGATCTCTCTCTCTGTCAAATAAATAAAATCTTTAAAAAAAATAATAAATAAATAAATAAATAAATAAAGACAAATAAAAACCTGAGCTGAATGAAGACTGAGGAAGGGGGAATCTTGCCTGCCTGTGTGAGTTGAAAGGACAGTCTCTCGGGTCCTCAGACTGGAATTTAGACCATAAGCTCTCATGGTTCTCATGCTTTCAGACTTGGACTAGAACTTACACCATTGATTCTCCTGAGTTGCAGGTCTTCCAATGTGGACTGTGGACTGGAACCATCTCCCCAGGTCTCCTGGCTCCCCAGCTTGCCAATGTCAGATCTTAGGACTTCTCAGCCTCCAGAGTCACGTGAGCCAATTCCTTATAATGAGTCTCTTTATATATGTTTATATATATTTATACAAAAATATATTCTATTGGTTCTGTTTCTCCATCTAGCCCTCAAAGTCTTCCTTAATTTGAGCTCACCCTCATATCCAGTCTCATTCTACAAGAATAGCATTATATGACTATAAAAATAGTTTACACCACTGCATGGCAAGCACTTGCTAAGAACTTTATATGCATTACTCCAGTTAATCTTTATAACAATGCCTTGAGGTAGGCTTATTTTTATTTCCATGTTGTAGATGAGGATGCTTAGATTTAGAATAATTCTGGGAATTCTTTTATTTGTTTTTTTAAAATAAACTCTTCCAATGTGGGGCTCGAATTCATGACCCCAAGATCAAGAGTCACACGTTCTACCTAATGAAGCAGCCCAGTGCCCCTCCTCCTGGGGTGGAAGCCCATGTCTCTCTGACTCCTAAACCTCTATTCTTAGACTGTCTCTACACCACCTCCACAACTTGCTAAATGAGCCCTTCTGTAATGAGGTCAAATCTTTCAATTCATTTTGACCTTGGTGTCTTAGGAAGATAATCCTTTCTAAACTTTGATGAATAACAGAATCAATGGGAAATTTTTTAAGAGTCTGAATCATTCAGCGCTAACCTTCAGAGCTACGGCTTCTCTGTGGCATGATTCAGGAATCTGCCTTTTGAGGATTCTAGGTGAGTCTAGGAGGTCAAACCACAGGCCAGTATTTGGGAATGAGGGCCTTCGGGTAAGCCAATGGCTTTCAGTATGAATCGCTGGGAAGGCCTGTTGAAACACAGACCGCTACGCCCCATCCCCAGTGTTTCCAGTTTAGTAGATTTGGGGTAGGGGGGCCAATCCTCTGCATTTTTAACAAGTTCCCAGGGGACGCTTTTGCCGGTGGCGCAGGGGCCACACTTTGAGAACTACCGGGTTCGGCTGTTCTTGCGTTGAATATCCTCCTCTATCCCTTCCACTAATCCAAATGCCTGTCAGTTCTTCAAAGCCACCTTCTTCACAACACCCATGTGCTCTGAACCTTCCTTCTTCTACTTCCTGGGTCAGCCGGGCTTAGCAGGTCCCAGAAGCCTCAGGGAACTCTGGGATATGAAAAAAGCATTCTTTGTTTCTGTTCTTTCCTTCAACTGTTGGACTCCAACTCCTTTTTTAAAAAGCCCAACAGATGTGTTTCAGGGTTGCCTGGGATTCCGCCCAACTGTGTGCACGTGCTCTGAGCCACCCCCACCCCCACCACTCCCCCATTCATCTGCCCTAGTTCCTTCCCTTTTGACTGGTTACTGAGGAGACTTCACGGAGAGGCTGCCCATGGAAGGCTCTGGGAGCTTCTGTGAAGTTACCAGCAGCCCAGAGACTGTCTGTTCTGGCAGCTGCCACACCTTGCACCCAGCACTTCTCAGAACTTTCTGTAAGACTGCCCTCAGCTGTCATCCCGTTGGCTCATCCCCTCGTTCGGAGCCAGGGCCCTCGCCCCAGGTCCCAGCTGTGAATCATGATCACGGTCACTCGTAGGACAGAAAGTGACGTACTCTGATCCCTGGCGCCAAGTCTATAGGCCGTGAAGGATGCTTCACTCAGGATGAGTTCACTCTAAGGAGGCACCTCGGTCCCTCTCGCTAACTGAATCGCTGGCAGAGGCCTCTCTCGCCTCCCAGACATGCCTGGGTTTTTGTTGTTGTTGTTGTTTTAAAGATTTTATTTATTTATTTGACAGACAGACATCACAAGCAGGCAGGCAGGCAGAGAGAGAGGAAGGGAAGCAGGCTCCCTGCTGAGCAGAGAACCTGATGCAGGACTCTATCCCAGGACTCTGGGATCATGACCTGAGCCAAAGGGAGAGGCTTTAACCCACTGAACCACCCAGGTGCCCCCCAGATGCACCTGTTTAAACAGCATGTGAGAAGCAGGACTGAGTTCACCGTGGGATTCCATCCACACTTGTAGTACTTAGTAGTGAGTATTTTATACGAAAGAAAAAGTCCTTGAAGTCATGTGTTATTCTTTAAAGTATAAACTTGTTGCTCCTTATAGGTGACCCACAATGCCTAGAACAGTATTAAAATACATGCAGTCACCTCTTAACACAACCCCCACCCAACGTATCCCCAGCAACGTCTCCCAACATTTGCCATGCCTGTGCCTCCTCCCTTCCCACAACACTGCACTTTTCCTCCCCTTTTCTTCCCAGACCCACCCAAATGCTTTTCTTTTATGAACCTGCTCTCCTCTCCCCTCCCCCCTCTACAGATTTCTTTGCTCCTCAGTATTAGGTTTCTCTTTCTTTTTTTTTTTTTTTCCTTTTTTCCTCTTTCGAATTTTTATTTAAAATGCAGTCAGTTAACATACAGTGTAATACTACTAATTACAGGAGCAAGATTTAGTGATTCATCACTTACACTCAACACCCAGTGCTCATCACATCACGTGCCCTTCTTAATGTCCATCCGCCAATGGGTCCATTCCCCCACCCACCTCTCGCCAGCAACTCTGTTTGTTCTCTATAATTAAGAGTGTTTAATGGTTTGCCTGTCTTTTTCCCCCTTATATACATTTGTTTTGTTTTGTTAATTCCACATACGAGTGAGATCATATGGTGTTTGTCTTTCTCTGACTGACTTATTTCACTTCACATAGTACACTATAGTTTCATTCACTCCATAGTAAATGGCAAGAGTTCACTCTTTTTGATGGCTGAGAAATATTCTATTGTACCTGTGTGTGTGTATGTGTATGTGTGTACCACTTCCTCTTTATCCATTCATTAATAGATGGACACTTGCTTTCCATAAGCTGGCTAGTGTTGATAATGTGGCTGTAAACTTTAGGGTATAGGTACCCATTTGAAACACTATTCTTGTATCCTTTGGGTAAATATCTCACAGTGCAATTGCTGGGTCATAGGCTAGCTCTATTTTTAACTTTTTGAGGAACCTCCATACTATTCTTCAGAGCGGCTGCACCAGCTTGCATTCCCATCAGCAGCGTAAGAGGTTCCCCTTTCTCTGCATCCTCGCCAACATTTGTTATTTCCTCTGTTGTTGATTTTAGCCATTCTAAAAGGCAACCCATTGGAATGAGAGAAGTTTCTCTTTCTCTCTTTCTTTACATTTAGAATCGCCAGAGAGGAGTTTGGGGGCCTCTTCCAGCACCTGGAGCCCACCCACCCCAATCCCTCAGCCCCCCACTCCCCACTCTCACCCCCTGAGCCTCCAGCTGGGAGCAGGCCAAACCAGCACAGTTGCTTCCCTGTTCCTCCACCCGAGGCTCCCCGGGGAGCCACAGAAGCAGAGCTTTCACTCTGGGTCAGATAGATATTTTGCCATCCATCCATCCATCCATCCATCCCTCCATCCATCCATTGCCACGGATAGATGGCAATTTTTGTAAGACCCTTCTTTGGTCTCATAAATATTGAGACTTCAATTTCTCTTCCATCGGGACCCCCAAACGCTCAAAGCAAGGGTCAGCTCTACCAGCTCTGTGCTCCTCACCCTAGACTCCAAAAGCACTTATATAACTTTAACTTTGTTTCATAATAAAAAAAAAATTCTAAATATTTTTGCCCTAATCTTACCAGACTCCGTGTGTGTGTACATAGGACATATACATAGTAAATGTATATGTATATCCAATGGTCAAGAGTTTAGTGCATTGCATTGGTTATTCACATTAGCAGTAGACAGAATATGGCCATTCTTTTTTTCGAATAGAATTGGATTTGCTTAACTTGTGAACATCCTTTACATCATCCTTCTGGACACAGCTATTCCCATTCTGTTTCTGGGCTAGGGTTTGTATCCAGTCATCAGATTTAAATTTTCTATTTTTCTGGTTGATTATCAAGCTTTGGTGTCTCTTCAGACTTTAGGCCTCATCCTGTAATTATCTTTAATTCAGTTTTATTATTTTCACTTATCATGTTCAGGATTCCTGTACCGTAAAACTTAACTAAAAAGACTAAAAAGACATTCAAGAGTTTCTTTGTTTTGTTTTGTTTTGCTGGACTGTATCAGAGATGGGATAAAGAATGACAGCAGGTCTCCCTCATAAAATAGCCTAGAAGTTCAGAGACTGAATTCTGGCTACGGTTTTGCCGTTCACAAATTTATAACCCCAGGGAAATTATTTAAGCTTTTTCTCTGGTCCATGACACACTTGTCAAATCATGCAGGATTTATGGTAAATGTCCTCTGTGACTATGATCTATGCTGAAAACAAAACATGGGCTCATCTCTTTAGCCAGATACAATAATTAGCAAATCCATTTACTATAGCAGTAGTTTCCAAACCTTAAAGATGAACAGAAGTGCCTTTCTGACTTTTAAAAATAATACACAGGTATCTGAGGTCCATTCAATCCTGTTCATCCAATTTTTAAGTAAAGCAAACTGGAAGAACTCTAGGGTTGCAGGCCAGACTTCTGAATGTTCGTGCAGTGGACCCTTGCCATCCATCTTTTGGAGAAATTAGTTCAGAATTTTGTCATTCTTCTTAATTTCTCAGTAACTAATGAAGGATGACCATGTTTGAACAGTGGCGGACATGCCAAATTTGAAACCCACGCTGTTCATGGCAAGATCTAGGCTGTCAGGATTTTCACACACATTCTCGTGGAACCAGACACAGGACTATACTTAAAGCAATTAATGACTAGTCTTTATTCAAAATAAAACCATAAATAAATGGAAAGAGGAGGTTGGAGTCAGTATTTCCTATTGCATAAGCTTCTGTTGTAAATTGTAAATGTCAAGGCCTCAAAAACTTTGCATGAAGTGAATTTAGCAAATAGTTACTCTAACCAAAAGGAGAGTCTTTTTTTTTTTTTTTTTTTAAAGATTTGGAGCTAGAGCGAGCACAGGCAGACAGAGTGGCAGGAAGAGGCAGAGGGAGAAGCAGGCTCCCTGCTAAACAAGGAGCCTGATGTGGGACTCGATCCCAGGACACTGGGATCATGACCAGAGCTGAAGGCAGCTGCTTAACCAACTGAGCCACCCAGGCGTCCCCAAAGGAGAGTCTTTAAAGAAGAATCTCAGATGTGAAAATATCCCTTTGGGTATTAAAATATAATGGGGCTTCTCAGCAAATTTGCCACCTGTTGGATAACTTTGTTCCAGAAAAAAAATCACCCCCAAAACAAAAATTTTCTCCCAGAAGATGTGTGGTTTTTTTAGTCTGGAAAGTGTACCATCCTCCCCAGTCCTGCCCTTCTGTATATATTATTTTTTCTGCCACTTCAAAATAATACGGTGAGTTAGTGGCTTTCCCCAATTCCAAATCAAGAACTTATCTAGCAGAAACTGTTTCTCTTCTCTCGGTATTGGTGAAAACTCTGACTTCAATCTGCCTTTTGGCCCAGGGGCAGAACAGTTTCTTCGAGTCCTAGGAATCTTAATTGCAGTGTTTCTTTGGGTTCTGTTTTATGGGTCCCTTCCCAAACCCCTTCATCTCTTTTCCCAAGGGACCTTCTTTCCTTCAGATCCTCCCCCTGGCTTATTGCAACAGCCTTTTTTATTCCACTGTTATCTCTAGACCATTCTGTCTGTAACAGCTTAAGTGTTCTACCATTGTCTATGCAAATGGAGCCAGGCTAGTCCCTCCTGAAAATCGTCTTAAATAATGTCCCAATACACCTAAGGGAATGCATGTGCCCTTGCTAATGTTGGGGGGGCACATTTTCAGCAACAAGTATCAAGAACGGTGTGCCCACCTTTCCAAGACAGAGCAAATAGGGTTTGAGGAACTACATCTCATCTCAAAAATTTGCAGCGGGACCCCAGTTATTAATACCCATTAATACTCATTATCTTCTGTTCTTCCCTGTAGCCCCACCCCCTCACCAAGGGGTACATACACATTCAGTGTCTACAGGGACTTCCTGACGAAAAACAGGCCCTTCCGTACGTACCTCTGTGCTGCAGTTCTCGAAGGTCATTCTGTTCTGTGGGAACAGCCTGTGGGGCTCTGTGGTCGATGGCATGAGGTACAATCTGCCTACTGTCCCCAGACAGGTGCTTGTTGTCACAGCCTTCCTGTCCAGTTCTCTGTGGGATTTACTTAGCCACTGGGTTCTGACAGATTTCAGGTTCTAGGGACAGTGGGGGGAGGGAGGTGGTGGCTTGCCGCTAAATGGGGCTTTGCAGGAATAGCGACTCGGGTTTGTGGCTGGAAATCTTTCCTACAGAGACTTCTTTAAGGTCAACAGATGGAGTTGGAAGATTTATTCTGGGATCTGGCTAGGGTGTCGGTGAGCTAACTGAGGGCTGCCAGGGAAAGAAGGACATATAGGTTTTATTTGGAAATTGTGCTTTTTATACCAACTTGCCATTAAAATAAAGGATTTAAAAATAAGATAAAATACTAAAATGAAAAATGAAAGAAAAATAAATGTAGCAAAAGGATAAAGAAGATAAAATAGTTTATACATAAAATGAAATAATTTATATATAAGTCTACACGTAAGAGATCATGTCAAGGGGCACCTGGGTGGCTCAGGTCATGATCTCAGGGTCCTGGGATCAAGGCCTGCATCAGGCTCTCTGCTCAGTGGGGAGCCGGCTTCCCTCTCTCTCTGCCTGCCTCTCTGCCTACTTGTGATCTCTGACTGTCAAATAAATGAATAAAAATCTTTTTAAAAAAGAGAGAGATCATGTCAAGCAATATCCTTGAGCTGATTTAAATAGATTAAAGTTACCAACAAGCAGGGATGTGTGGCAGGCTCAGTCAGTAGAGCCTGTGACTCTTGATCTCGGGGTTGTAAATTCAAGCCACACACTGGTTGTAGAAATTACTTAAAAATAAAATCTTTAAAAAAAAATAAAAGTTACGACCCATTGCTCTGAGGAACAGAGATTATGGAGTTGAGTAGGTATTCTCAAGGGAGAGGTGGTTTTAGTACGGAAAGTGTGTGCTCCTTATTTCTTTGGGTTCAATATTTGGTGTTGCTGTTTGGCTTCTGCATTTAAACAGTACAGGCAGCCAGACCTGGCTCCTTCTATGTTGGAAGGAAAACACATGACTGTGCTAGGGTCATTGTGGCCTCTTCTTTCCAGTTCACCCGGACACCACATTTAGAAAGGACAGAATCCCTTGAGAAGAATGGATACAGGATGGCAGCAGGTAGTGAAGAGCCATTAATTTATTGAATTAAATGAGAGTAACTGAATCCAAACATCAGCCTCAAACTATGAGCTAATGTGGCACCTTGAAAGTTGATGTCAATCATCCCTATTCTTTGCATCTACAAACTGAGAGCCTTTACTTGTATATTGAAGCCCAAAGCACAAAACACAGAACCCCAAGTAGATACATGCTGTGATCCTAATGGCTGCAAAGCCACCTGACTATTAAAATCCAGACCACAGACTCAAAATGGACTCACTGATGCTCAGCCCTCTGTCGCCAAAACAAGACGTTAATACAGATTCATCTCTCCCCCAAATAGAATCTTATACCAGTCACTCAGGAATCACCCAATCAGCATTAGTTAGGTAATCCGCTAGACAGATTTCTGCCATCCCCTAAAGGAAAGTAACCTTGCAATAACCAGCCCACTTTTTGGCCTAGTTCAACTTCCTTGTTCCTTCTCTCTTCTGCCTATAAATTCTTTCATTTTGTACAGTTGCTCAGAGCTCCTTTCTATCTGCTAGACTGAATGCTGCCCAATTCATTAATTGTTGAATGGAGCCAAGAATATCTTTAAAATCTACCGAGTTGAATTTTGTTTTTTAACAGTAGGTTTTCTCATTCAGGAATAATGAACTCAATGAAAGTATTTTTCATCAATACAACCAGCATCAAACAAGCAGAGAAACATGGCAAGGGCATCCTGGCTTCCATCCCCAAATCAACATTAAGCAGTTCCACACTGTAAATCTGAGCACTCTTCAGTTGCTAGATACATTGTAGCATTACCCTGTTTGTGGAGCTTGTGACAATATGCCCCAATGACACATCTGCCAGAAGCAGATTTAACTTCTTAAGTCCAGAAATGATTCTATCCATTGAGACTTCCTTCCGTAAAGTCTTAAAAATCATAACTACATTTTTAAAAATAAATTCTTTCCCATAATGCTGAAAACATTCACCATTGAGACAGCAGAACCAAAAAAAGGTGCATGAGGTCTTGTGAAAGATTCCCCTCTAGACAAGACCACCTCATTCCCATTATATTTGAAATACAAGTGCAGGTTGACCTTTAGCAGAACTTTTTTAAGGGATTGGTGGTTGTTCAGAATTTCATGACACTTGTTAAGTTCAGAAAGAAAGACTTTCTTTAAGAAAGGGCTACGGCAATGGAGTTTTGCACAAGGGAGAGATTGGGCAAGGTAGGGCTCAACTCTGAATACAACAGGGACTAGTGGGGATCAGCCAAGGGGCAGGGAGGGGGTGGTCAGTGGATGGAAAATTACTAAGAGGAAACATCAAGGATAGGGGAATTTTTTTTCCTTCTTTTCTTTCTTTCTTTCTTTCTTTCTTTCTCTCTAAGACTTATTTATTACTTTAGAGAGAGAACACATGAGCAGGAGGGGCAGAAGGAGAAGGAGAGAGCTCTAAAGCAGACTCTGAGCTGAGTGTGGAGCTCAATGCAGGGATTGATCTCATGACACTGAGATAACAACCTGAACTGAAACCAAGAGTCGGATGCTTAACTGCATCCGATACTTCTGGGAAGGCCAAGGTGGTAAGACATGGAAGTTGGGGGATTTTCACTAAACCAGCCCAGCAGGGTTCCTGCTAAGACTGGACTGAGCGACCCAAGGACAGAGCCTGAGGTCAGGGCTTAGTTGAGAAGGCTCAGGGGAACCTGACTCATGTTTGGTCAAGGAGAAGGTGTCTTGTTTACTAGTTACTTACGCATAAAACAGTTCCTGGTGGGTTTGCTCTCAGTGAGAACAGACACATGCATGGCAAGTCTCATAAAAGGGAAGGCTCTATGGCTGTCCTCTCTCTTCCTCTCTGGGGAAGCCTGAGGGAGCAGGATGTGCACAGGGCCACATTGGGGCTGCTTCTGGGAGCCCATGGAGGGAATGTGATTTAGACCAGATTCACAAAGACTCAACTTCTTGGATTCCACAGGCTTCTGGCAGGACCCCTATGTCACCTCTCTCAGTGTGTGCCCTGCTGGCCTGAGTGGTGAGAAATGAAGCCTCTGCTCCCCACCGCACCCACCCCAGGCCTAAGGAGGATGGAAGGCGGCCTCTGGCATCACTTGAGTTTTGCACATGCCCTGTGAGTCAACATTCTCATTGTAAAGGCTCATTGTTCATGATTTTAAAAAGGAAGAAGTCTGTGCTTAGTTCCACTTTTGGAAGTAGAAAGTGTATCTTTAATCAGGCTAAAAATAAATGTGTAGGTCTGATCTGCTTGCTAACAGTAGTCATGAGGAGGCCACATTTTCACACGGGCTTGAATGAAATAGACCAAAGGGTTAAAAAAAAAAAATCAGAATCATCTGGAATCTGACAATATTCTTCAAGGCCTTTTTTAGGTCTTATTTATATTTGTTTGGCTTTTTTCTAGTTCCAGTTTCCCCCAACTAATAGCTTTAGAACACCACTTTTATTTTGTCCTTTTTAATTTCTTGAAGCTTCATAGGGCTCAGTTCTTTGATATGTAAAATGGGATCCTAAAGGCAGGAGGTGGGAAGTGAAACCTGGCCTTGATCAGTGTTCAAGGACCAAGAGTCTGCAGGAAAAGACTCCCTAAATACCTGGAGTTTTCCCTTTAGACCTTTCTGGGGAGGAGTCGGGCGGCAGTGGGGATGGGGAGTTTGGAAGGAAATGGAACACTTAACTTCTCTCTATGTAAATGTTCTGCTCCTCCTCAAACTTCCCCTTGCCACTTTATTTTATTTTTAAGATTTTGTTTATTTGAGAGAGAGAGAGAGTACAAGAAGGGGGATTAGCAGAAGGAGAGGGAGAAGCCGACTCCCCGCTGAGCAGAGAGTCCGAGGTGGGACTCCATCCCAAAACCCTGGGTTCATGACCTGAGCCAAAGGCAGATGCTTAACCAACTTAGCCACCCAGGCATCTAGGACACAAACTGAGGGTTGCTGGAGAAGTGAGTGAGGGGATGGGGTAACTGGGCAATGGGTATTAAGGAGAGAAAGTGATGGGATGAGCACTGGGTATTCTATGCAACTAATAAATTACTGAATACAACATCTGAAACTAAAAGTATACAAATAAATACAATAAAAAATAAAAACCTAAAAAAATACAACTTTCACATAGGGTTGGGTGCTCAGAAACTCTTTTTTTAATAAAGATGAGTGATAACAAGGATTAGAACTAAGAACTGGAAAGATGTTCAGATTAATAAGATGTGCTTGCAATTTCAAAAACCTGGCCACATAATTTACTTATATATTCAACCTACTTATATCAGATTCCCACCCTTTGGGAGTTCCTGGGCTATCTGTTTCCTTCCACATGAACTTTCAGCACCCCGCACCCCAGATGTACCCAGTGCCTGGGAGATGTGCCCCTGAGGAACAGACACCCGCTCTAGAGTACTGACACAGCCTCCTGGTTTCAGGATCATTAAGAAATCATTAGTGAGGAGGGATTGCCGGTTTAAATTAGAATGACACTGATAGACCTATAATTAGTAGAAATGAAAATTGTTAATTAAACGTGTATCTTATTTCCCCCTGGTGTGATCTCTATTTGCCACTTGGTTTCAACAAAAAATGAAACCATTTGATAGATTTTTCTCAACCCAAAACAAACATTTTAAAAAATAGAAAAAAAAGCGCCTAACTTTCTAAGGCTTAAACTTTGTCCCCTCAGAGCTCATTTTGAAATTAGACTATAATGTGTGGATTCTGAAAAAAATTTTTTTAAACATTTTGCTTCCAGTTGTTATGGGCTGAATTGCATCCACTCAAAATCCATAAAGGGCCAAAAACCAGGGGTGAAAAAAAACCAAAAACACAGTTGGGATAGGCTCAGCCAATTGCATTTATCACAGCAGACAGAGGAAACTCACAATTTCAACTTGATCTATCCGTAAAGTGACCCATAATTTTTTGCATAATTGCTTCTGATATTGAAAGGGGTTCCGTTACTAATTACTCCAGGAAAGAGGTACAACAAGTGGGTATTCTATCCATTACCATGCCTGGCCCCAGCACACCCTTGTCTATACCCTCCTACGCCCCCACGATTGTTCTTGAATCCCTTGATCTTTTCACTGGATCTGAACCTTTGCATCCTCGGACTTCAGTATTGAGATCGGGCTCTGCAGCACCACAATGCTTACGTGTAGTTTTTGTAGTTAATTCTACGCTGAATTGTCAAGAGTTGTCTGAATGAATCATAGACCAGAAGCTTTTCTCTCAATAATAAAAATGCTGGTCAGACACTATATTCAGTGATAGCTATAAAAAGCTTCATAAAATAAAGACATCCTGAGGTCAAATAGAAATTGTGTTTTTCAGAATAAGCACTCAGAGATCTCTGCGCTGAGATTCAGGCTTTCTGAGAAAGGTGACTAGGATGTAGGACTGTCCATTAAACTCATTAAATTAAACCCAACCTCTTTGGCACAGTGGGCTCTGAATGGGTAGCTTTGTTTGATTGCTTTCCAGAAACTCTTGGCACTCACTTAGTAATATAATAAGCGTGATTTTTTTTTTTGGATGACTTTCATATTGCTTCTAAGAGAAATTTTCAAATATTTTTCCCCAACAACAACAAAAGCCCATTTCTGGAAGATTCCCAGTTTATCTATTCCCTTGTTTGCTGTCTACAGTCTCACATGTACATGGAGCAAAACCAGTCTCCTCATAGGTTCCAGAACTTGGGATTTCTAAGTTTCATATAAGGATATATAATCTGATTATTTCATCTGGGGTCAATGGCAAATTACTTCATATAAATAATGGTTTCCTAATTTTGATAAGCTTTCAACTTCACAATGAGCTTTTGTATGTGTTATCTCACTTAAGTTTTACAACAAACGCACAATGTGAATTGCTTTAACACCATTTCAGGGCTGAGGAAAATGGAACTCAGACAGGTTGGGGAATTGCTCCAGACTAGAGTCTGCAAATGTCCAAGTAGACCTACACCCACTGGATTTGTACCCATTTCATCGCCACGACATCACCATTGTCTCCTGACATTTCATCTCAAGAGAAATTACAGCTCCTGAATTTAGAATGAGCTGATCCGCTTCACCTCGCCCAATGGAAATCTCTCTGGTTTCTGGATTAGGCACAAACTATACCTACTTTCTTCTTTCTAATTTCTCTGTTTTTTCTTTCCTTTGAATCATATTATTTTTCCCTGGAATTTTCATGCCTACTCCTGCTCTTCAGAAAGTCTCCACAACAACATAAACGAGTTACATCTGGATTTTATCAAACAGAGCAGTGGGCTGAGCCCAAGACACTCAACTTCTGGTTTGGGGAAGCCCTTTTTGAAGATTAAAAGGGGAGAGGAGCCTGTATGGCGCAGTGGGTTTAGCTTCAGACTCTTGGTTTAGGCTCAGGTCCTGATCTCAGTGTTAATAGGATCATTAGGAGATGGAGACCCATGAGATTTTCCCTCTCCTTCTGCCCCTCCTGCTCACGCTCAATCTCTCTCTCAAATAAGTAAATAAACCTTTAGAAAGAGAAAAAAAAAAAAAAGGCAGGGGCGCCTGGGTGGCTCAGTGGGTTAAGCCTCTGCCTTCAGCTCAGGTCATGATCTCAGGATCCTGGGAGTGAGTCCCTCATTAGGCTCTCTGCTCAGTGGGGAGCCCGCTTCCCTCTCTCTCTCTCTCTGCCTGCTTGTGATCTCTCTCTCTCTGTCAAATAAATAAAATCTTAAAAAAAAAAAAAGCAAGGTAAGGAAAATCTATTTAGAGAAAACAACTTTTCTTTATCTAAACTCTTCCCCTGAAACTCCTTTTCAAAAAAGAATTTAGATTTAAGTTCCTTGCATAGAAGTTTGCTTTGTTTCTTTTTCTCCAAAGGACACAGTGACATGGTCCAGTGACTCATCAGCACTATATTAATACAGTCTGTGTTTTTACTAACCTTGATAGTTTAGTGTATTCCAAACAGATCATCTGCATCAGAATGACCTGGAATGTTTGTTTTAAGTGCAATTCTTGGGCTCAGTTCAAGCCTTACAAAATCAAAATATCTGGCTGAGCAGCTGGGAAATCTGCGTTATAAACGCAGATCCTGGGGGATCCTCAGGTCTGAGAAGTGTTGTGGAAGGAACCCAGCCCCCCCATACAAGCTGCAGCCACCAGCATTCTCCTCGAACTGGGAAATCACGGCACTGAGATTCCCACCTTCTGAGAAAGGTGCCTGGGATGGTGCACCATCCATTAAACTCATTATAGTTGGGCAGACCTCAGTGGGATTATACAAACCCAAAAGGCAGGTAAGGAAACTGAAGCCCAGGGGGAACAAGTGATTAAGGAAAAGTCCTTCTCAATATTATTCATGGTTCCAAACAAAACAATGAATCAAAGATTTCTGTTGTTTTTAAATCTTTGTGGGCCTGAAGCACTCCTCCAAAGAGGTCTACCCCACCCCCCCAAACTCATCTGCTTCAAAATATGAAGCCTCCCTCTTTTAAAAACAATCATAAATGTTTCGGTATTGAGAAAAGTCCATCAGCCCCAAATACAATGGATTAAAGAGCTCTGATATTCAAGGTGACCTTGGAGGCCAGTGGATTACTCCTTGTAGACTAGTTCTCAAATTTTGGGGACTTAATCTGTTAACCTAGAAGTGTTCAGGTAGCAGTACTGACAAGAAATGGAGCTGTAAAGTGGAAACGTGATGGGATAATTTACAAAATCTCAATAATCAAAAATTCCCAATGTTCTTGTCATCGTTGTAGCACAGAAGCATCTCTGGGAAGAAAATGACTCAATGAGAATGAGTTGCAAAGTCAGCCTGTGGGTTCTTCCTCCACAGTGAGACTGAAGCCTTCTTGGTTACCTGTCCTTATTCGGTAGCATCTGGTGGTTTGATTGTGCATTTGTGTAGGTCTTCTAGAACAGTGCTTTCCAGCATTTCACTTGGCATTGCTGGGGTGTATAATAAGGGTACGCTGAATGTTTAAAAAAACTACCTACTTGTTTTCCAAAGTGGCTGTGATATTTGGCATTTTTCTCAGAAATGTGGAGAGAGTTCAGCTGGTCCCCATCTTCGTCAGCACTCAGAGCTGTCAGTCATCCGTAATTATAGCCATTCCAGTAGATGTGTGATGCTACCTCCTTTTTACTTTAATTTGCATGTCCTTAATCACTAATGAGGTTGAATAAGTTTTTATGTGCCAAATTGCCATTTGTATCTCTTCTGTGATGAAGTCATGTTTACCCCATGTTTTTGTGGTAATCAGCAAGCAGATTCTGTGTCGGTTTTGCTAGATCTATGGCTAAAGTTTTCTTTTTTGTTTTTTGGAGCTATTGTAAATGGCACTTTATTTACTTAGTTTTAAAGATTTTGTTTACTTATTTGTCAGAGAGACAGAAAGAGAGAGAGAAGCACAAGGAGGGGAAGCAGGAGGCAGAGGGAGAAGCAGGCTCCCCGCTGAGCAAGGAGCCAGACATGGGACTGGATCTGAAGACCCTGAGATCATGACCTGAGCTGAAGGCAGATGCTTAACCAACTGAGCCATCCAGGCATGCTGTAAATGACACTCTAAAAAAGTTTTCGACACATTGGGCCCAACAGATTCAAGAGAAATATGATTCAGTTGTATGTGTTGACCTTGTATCCTATCCTGTGACTTGCTGATCTCCCATATTAGTATTAGAAGTGTTTTTGTAGATTCATTGGAATTTTTTTGTATGTAGGTAATCATGCTTTCTGCAGTTAGCGATGGTTTTATTTCTTCATTTCTAATGAGTATTCTGCATATCTATCTATCTGTCTATCTATCTTCTGTCTATCTGTCCATATTTTGTCTCATTGTGCTGGTGGACTTCCAGTACCATGGTCAATATGAATGGCAAGAGTGTACATTTTTGCCTTGTTCTTGATCTTAGTTATGTTTTCATTTTAAAAAGTTCAGCTTGTTTCTTCTTTATATCTTCTGTTTCTTTGCCGAGGCTTTCTATGTTTCCAGAATGTTCATAATTGCTGGCTAGAATATTTGCTTAGTAGCTGCTCAAGTCCTTGTCACATCCTTCCAACATCTGTGTCATCCTAGCATTGGCATCTGTTGATTCTCCTTTCCTATGAAAGCTGAAATTGTCCTGGTTCTTCATATACTGAACAACTTTAGGTTGTGCCCTGGACATTTTAATATTATCTTATAAGATTTGGGGTCTCATTTAAATCCTATGGAGAGTGTGGCCATTTTTGTGGTAGTAGGCGGTTGATTTGGTTAGGTTCAGGTAACAAGGTCCAATCTGCCTCTAATGGGTGAGATCCAAAGGCAGCTCTATCTTCAAAGCTCTTACAGTTCTATTCACATCCATCTTAGATGTATGCCACCTTACTGTCAGTTTGGGAAGTGAGCATGATTGAATGAAGCGAAGAAAAATAAATAAATATGGCTGTACTCCTTCTGCCCTCTGAGACAGAATTAAAAGGTTTCTCCTGGAGTTTTCCTTCTGAGGCTCAGTTCCCGATTATGGGTTTCATGCTGCATTGCATTCAGGCTGGAAGGTACCAGCAGAAAAAAAGTTATAAACTGTTAGATGGTAATACCCTGAATTCTGTGTTTTTCTCCAATCCACCTGGCACCCTTTACTTTTTGGAGTCCTCAAATGGATTCTTTGTGTAGTTGTTTCAGTGGCATTTAGCACAGGACAGAGAGTGGCATGTGCTTCCTTCAGCCCGCCTGGAGCTGGATCTTCTTTGCCTTTCCACATCCACTGGATTTTTTTTTTAAAAGATTTATTTATTTGATAGACAGAGATCACAAGCAGACAGAAAGGCAGGCAGACAGAGAGAGGAAGCTAAGCAGGCTCCCCGCGGAGCAGAGAGCCGGATGCGGGGCTCGATCCCAAGACCCTGGGATCATGACCTGAGCCGAAGGCAGAGGCTTAACCCACTGAGCCACCCAGGCGCCCCCACATCCACTGGATTTTTAAAACAACTTTATCGATAAATAAGTTGCATACTGTAAAATTCACCTAGTTAGAGTGTACAGTCCAATGGTTTATGTATATTTAGAGTTTGCAACCACCATTGATTTTATAACATTTTTATCATCCCCCCAATGAGCCCATACCCATTAGCAATCATTTCCTATTTCCTTCAATCTCTCCATCCCTAGTCCTATGCAATGACTGATCTACTTTCTGTATCTGTAAGTTTTCCTGTTCTAAATATTTCATAAGAATAGAATCATACAATATGGTCTTCTGTTATTGGCTTCCTTCATTAGAATCTTGTTTTTCAGAAGCCATCCATGTCATAGCACATATCAGTGCATCATCCTATGAGTGCTGCGTAATTTTCCATTGTATGGATATAACCCATTTTATTTATTCACTCATCAGTGATAGACATTTGGGTTTCCACTTATTGGCTTATTGGTTTCCACTTTCTGGACTCTTTAGTCCATTGATCTCTGTGCCCATCCTTATGGTAGTCCCACCATCTTTATTAATATAGCTTTGTAATAAGTTTGAAATCAGAAAATGAAATTTCTCCAATGCTGTTCTTTTTTTTTTCCTGGCCTATTCTAGGTTCCTTGAATTTACCTACCAAATTTAGGATCATCTTATTAATTCCTACAAAGAAGCCAGCCATAATGATAATTGTGTTGAGTCTGTAGATCAGTTTGGGGAATATTGCCATCTTAACAACTTTGTCTTCTGAACCATGTACATGGGACATCTTTCCACTTATTCAGGTCTTCTTTAACTTCTTTAGGCAATCTTTTATAGTTTTCAGAATAAAAATTTTATACTTCTTTCATTAAATTTATTACTAAGTATTTTTCTTTTGCTATTGCAAATATGACCTTTTTTCTTAATTTCATTTTTGCATTGTTTCTTTGAGTCCATTGAATTTTAACTTCAAGCACTATATTTCTAATTCTTAGAAGTCCTGTTTGTATATTTTTTCATATTGGCCTAGTTATTCATGATTTGATATATATACCTTTTAATTTTTTAACCTTAATTCCAGTTAGTTAACATTCAGTGTTATATTAGAGTCAGGTGTACAATATAGTGATTCCACACTTCCATACAGCACCTTGTGCTCATCACAAGTGTGCTCCTTCATCCCCATCACCTATTTCACCCCCCCCCCCATTTCCCCTCTGGTAACTACCAGTTTTTTCTCTATAGTTAAGAATCAGTTTCTTGATTTCTCTCTCTCTCTCTTTGCCCCTCCCTTTGCCCATTTGCTTTGTTTCTTAAATTCCACAATTGAGTGAAACCATATAATATTTGTCTTTCTATAACTTATTTCACTTAGCATTATACTCTCTAGCTCCACTCATGTTGCAAAAAGCAAGATTTCATTATTTTTTATGGCTGAATCATATTCCATTATATGAAAGCATATTCCATTATAGATATATACCACTTCTTTCTCCATTCATCAATCAGTGGACTCTTGGGCTGCTTCCAAATCTTGGCTATTGTAAATAATGCTGTAATAAACATAGGGGTACATGTATCCTTTGAATTAGGGTTCTTATATTCTTTGAGTAAATACCAAGTAGTGTGATTGCTGGATCATAAGGTAGTTCTATTTTTAACTTTTTGAGGAACTTCCATACTGTCTTCCACAGTGGCTACACCAGTTTGCATTCCCACCAACAGTACACAACTGTTCCTTTTTCTCTATATCTGTGCCAACACCTGTTGTTTCTTGTGCTGTTGTTTTTGCCATTCTGACAGGTGTGTAATATATTTTTTAACACAAAAAATAGTCAGATCCAGAATCATCAGATACAGAACTTACTCTGTATCTAATTATTTCAATACCTGAAGTCTCCAGGTTGTGTTTTCTCCCCTTGTTCTCTTCTATGTATCTCTCATGAAGATTTCTTTCTTCCTTTGCTTACTTCTTTGATTTCATTTGCAGAAATGGTGTAAGGCTTAGATTGGAGGTGGTTGTGTGTTTGTGCCAGATCACGTGATCACTTGGAACTGATTTTTCAGATGTACTTTTACCACACTTGAAGTATGCATTCCTGTTCACACCTGTCTGAATGTTAGGGATTTTCTGGGGGACACCTGTGTCACTCAGCCAAATTTGAGATAAATTTGAGATAAATTTGCTAGATATTTGAGATAAATTGCTAACTCTCTCCCTTCACATGGGGATAATTTTCTATTTTCTCTGATTACTGAGATCATCAACCTTTGTAAGCTGCCACTTTATATGTGGGTCAACTGTCCAACTCCCCACTCTACTCAAGATTCAGATTTTGTATTTGGATCTTTAAATCAAAAGTTCTTATGCCCCAGGGATGGCAAATACCATGGACAAACACCATTCCAGAATTTACATGCCTCTTTAAAATGTATACTTTCTTATCATTTTGCCCATACTATTAGTAGTTTTCTTCCCACTCGAACATGTGTTATAAAATATTCAAATAAAATTATTCAGCAATTTTCATTTCTTCCAAACATTTCATCAACAATATTGCTTGCAATGGAACTTAATTAACGTCTTTTTAATTTCACTCCAACTGAAGTTAGAAGGTGTGGAATTTGATCCTGCTTCTAGCAGCATGACCTTTGATAAGTCTTTCATTTTCTCTGTGCTTTAGTGACTCCATTTGTGAAAAATGAGGAGATTGGACTAAATTATTTTTATGGATGCTTTCAGCTATAAAAGTCCATGGCTCTTATGTGCAATAATTCCTAATTGTGCAGGAACTTCGATAGTTATTAATCATATTCAGGGAGTTCTTTCATATCAGTGAGGATGAGATAGTTCTACTCAAAAGTGTAGTTTTTCTCTGACCTGAGTGACTTATTCATTTTCTCTCAGATAGTGGGAGTACTTTTAGTGGGGCCTGTACACCTGATTGATTAGTATCATAATTCTACTTTAAAATTTAAGAGTTAGACAAAATGTAACAAAGTAAAATTTTTGTTATTTTTCTTCACGTGGGTTTTAATAGTAGCCAGAAAAGGTAAAATAACAATATCATACCCTTGGAAGCAAGGTATTTCAAAACTATACTAATTTTGTTGTTGTGTTTTTATTTTATCTTTAAGATATGGTTTGGATTTTCTTTTAAAAATTCTTCTAAAATTTCTGATAAAACTCAGCGATAACTGTATTTTTAGCAGATTCAATATTTTCAAAGTCTTTCAATAAAACAAGCCATAAATTGGGAGCAGGCATCAAAAAGGAAAAATCCTCTGAAGCAAACATTCTGTTTACTGCTGAGAACCCATGAATCACAGAGAGCAACATAACCTAAAAGTGTATTTTCTTTCTGCTATTTCAAGTTGCAGGAGCAAATTTGTGGCCTTAAAGTAATGAAATGCACTGAGATAGTACAAAAATACATTATTCAGTTCCTTGCTACATAATGTGATTTAAATTGTTTTTCATTCCATTATCCTCAGCTCTTGGGCACTTAAGTTGAGGCAGATTTGTAAGTATTTCATAATTAACAAGTGTTCCTCTCTGACAAAGAAAGTAATTTGGTGGAGGGTGGGAGTCCTTGCTCTCTGTCCCTGCTAAGCTTCTCCTTCAACACCTTTGTTTCCTACCAGTCTAAGACTCCATTAACTTTAAAAGCAAATTAGAATCTAGATTCTTTAACTGTTCCCCCTTTGCTCAAATCAAAAGGCATTTAATTAGTTTGGTTCTAGGATATATTAGTACAATCACAGCATCTAATATAGTTTAACATGATGGTCTAATACTATGAAGCGTCAGTGAAAGACTTTGAAGCTGAATTATGGCCAATGCCCAAAGGACATCCTGGACAAAGTCTATGACTCTATTCTAAATTTGTAAGGCTGTCATCCATATATAAAGCCTTAAAAGAGCCATTTCACCATGTTGGGAGGTAGTGAGTCCATTGACAAAAGTAAAAGTTTGAAAGTTCTTTTTTCCAAAATTATTTTGGCAGAGCCTGTCTGTTCTCAACAAGTATGAGGAGCTCTGGAAGGAAAGTAACGGATCTACTTTTCTGGCCCTGCCTCCAACACACCCACCACTGCAAGCCTTGAGGACTCCTTCCTGCTGTTGGCAGGGCCACACCTGTTTCACTAAGCTGCTTAAAAGTTGGCACAATCTTCAAAATTCGAGGATGAGAAATAGAAGGGCTTCTGGCCTTCCTGATGTTGATGTGCTCTGTTCCCACACCCCATGATCACTTGAGGGGAAGTGACATGGACATGTCCTAAATTATATCCCTCTTTGCCCAGATTTGGAAAGCGCAATGTACATTCTACTGTATATTTCCCAGGATGGTTTAGTGAAACCAGAAACCAAGAAAAGAAAGCATAGTTGACCCTTGAACAAAACAAGTTTGAACTACTGCAGGTCCACTCATAAAATATGCAGATATTTTTCAATAAATACAGAACACTACATGTATTTTTTCTTATGATTTTCTTATTCCTTTGGATTTGACAGTGAAAGTCACTGGTGACCATTCAAAAATGTAGAGAGAAAGATATTTGACTGCAAGGAGCTGAGGAAAGATGAAGAAGTGGAGATCATGTGCAAAGATAATGGGTAAGTTTGCTGTATAGAATAATAGGAAATCGTGAGTTACCTACAGAGGGCCATGGGGTCAAGGAAGTGTTCTTAAGAAGGGAAATAGCAGGGAAGTATGCATGCAGATGAGAACAATCCCGTGGAGATGAGGAGACTGATAGAGGAGGGAGAATGGACAGCTGCAGGGTCAAAATCACCGACAAAGTGGAGGACAGGGATACCATTGCTCCTGTGGATAAGTGGGTGGAGTGCCAGACATGACTACTTCTCCCACTGAACTAGAGGGGCAGGTAGGTAGTTGGGTACATTTTGTTGTATGAGGAGGTTCTCAGCTAATTGTATCAATTCACAAAAAATTAATGAGAGCAAGGAACACACCTACACTACTCTAACTTTAGTACTTGAGGCTTATAAGAGAAAAAGCAGCCATCACTTAAGAAGGAGAAATTAATTTATAGTATAGATTAATATATTATTATAGATTAATATATATTATAGATTAATATACTATTATAATTTAATATGTTATTATAGATTAATATATTATTATAGATTAATATTATATAATATTAACTAAATAATTGGTTACTATAATTGACAAGAGCTCTTTTTCTATATGCAAATGATTAGGGGCAAAGAAATGAATGAATCTGAGATAACATAGTAAAATAAATTAAGTAGTGTTTGAGGTTAATATTTTAGGGAGGTTACTTTTGCTGACCACAGAGAAAAATAGCAAGATGGTAAAATCAATTCAATCCAGAAATTTTAGGGAGCCATATGAAAAAATATATTCAAATGTTACTGAAAGTCACTAAAAGAAAAAGTGAGATAAACATATTCTATTCCCGAATTACAAGACTGATTTTAGACAATCATATTCAGAAATCTTACTTTTTAAAGGAATTTAACAAAATGATTATAACATAGATAGGCTTGATTAAAATTTTTATTCAAAAAAAGAGGCCAGATTTTAAGCATCTTGAAAGATTATGAAAATTAAATTGGTGTTTTAATGGCATAGGAAGAGATAAACTGATGAATGGAACAAAAAAGAATGTAGAAACAGATCCCTAGATTTGAAAGTGTGGCATCACAAACTAGTGGAGAAATTGAATTTGAATTTGGAGAATTTGAAATTCATATTCCCACTTCATAACATACTATAAATAAATTAAAGATGAACTAAAGAATGAGATCTAAAAAAATCAAACCATATAAAAATTAGAAGAGATTCTTTCCCTGATTAACTCATCTTTGATTAGTAAACCACTTCCTAATCTTAAAGCAAAGAAGGAGAATGAAAGATCTGAGAATAAATGAAACAAGATGGGATTGGGAGGGAGACAAACCATAAGTGACTCTTAATCTCACAAAACAAACTGAGGGTTGCTGGGGGAAGGGGGTTTGGGAGAAGGGGGTGGGATTATGGACATTGGGGAGGGTATGTGCTTTGGTGAGTGCTGTGAAGTGTGTAAACCTGGTGATTCACAGACCTGTACCCCTGGGGATAAAAATATATGTTTATAAAAAATTTAAAAAAATAAAAAATAAAAAAAATAAAACAAAACAAAACAAAAAGATCTGAGAACATAAAATGTTAAATTTTCTGTTTAAAAAAATTAGAAACATAATTAAAAGACAAATGGAGAAACACTATTATAAACAAAGTACTCATTAAAATCAGTAAGAAAATAGTAAATCCCAATAAGTAAATGAACCAAGTATATGAAAAGAAAGTTTACCATGAAAAAGCACAAATTTTTATGAAATAGCTGAAAAATATAACTTTAGTCAAGAAATGAAAATGAAAATAACACTGATAAGCTAATTTCAGTTGTCAAAACAGGGAAAAAAAGCTTTATATGACGGATAACTTGGTAAGACACATAGCTTTGGTGAAAGGGAATTTGGTAGAATCTTCATGGAAAGTAATTACAACAGTGTATATCAACCACTTTTGCAATGGATTGTCTCTTCCTGGAACCTGACCTAAGAAAAGGTAAACAAAGAGGAACATATAAAAATGTTCATTGGATGCCTGTTTATACTAGTGAAAAAAATTTTTATGTGTACATATAAATGGGAAGGAAATGTGTCAAAGTGTTAATAGCTATTATCCACAGTTGATGAGATTATGAATAAGTACTATTTTCTTCTTCATTATCTAATTTTCTAAATTTTCAACATGAATATATATTTCTCTTAAAATAAACTCAAGAAAAAATACTTTTTAGATAGTTGAATGTGTCAAAAGCCCCATCAAACATGTGAAGATATCATTTCTCATGATAATCTTCTAAATACATTTTGATTAAGGAAAAGGATATTCTTATATACGATTAAAAGCACACTATAGCCAAAAAAGACAACTGTCTGTAAGATTTTCTATTTTTTAGATTCACCATTTTAAGATAAGACTATTTATTCTCAGACCTAGTGTATGATTTTTAAAATTTAAAAATAAAATTTAAAGGCCATATTTATTTATTTTTTTTAAAGGAACGGTGTACCTCTCTCCTAGACCTGCAAGCATTCCATATGGATCCACAATTCGCTCTGGTGAGTTTATGCACATTTACAAAAATTGCATTAGATGTATGAACTATGATCAAATAAGATTCCTCATGATAAGTTAAGCATATAAGCCAAATGTTTAAGAATACTTGTTTTTATATCTTAAGTGTAATAATTCTACCAGATGCAGGTTGTCCAGCTTTAAATTCATAATTAGAATCTAGTCAAGCCGATTACAGAATAGATGTGTAGAATACAAATGTCCAATTTATCCTTGTATATAAATAATTTATGATATTCTCTGCTTTGCAAATTTTGAAAGAAGCCTCTATATATCTCAAAAACTTATTTCTATTATAAACATCTTCACAAAAAACACAATGATTTTATATTTAATTTAATTTTCATTATTATCTCCTAGAACAACTGTTTTTTCCCTGAAATATTAAAGAAGAAAGATGTTATATTGGGAATATAACTTACTACAACAGCAGGACCTGCTACTTTATTTTTTATAAGATATTTATTTTCTTGTATTTTTAAAAATTCACATGACATCAATTCATAGGAGTGAAATATTTTCACATCCTCAAAGCACTGGGTGTAATTTTTAAAGATCTGGTTGTATCCCAATTCATAACATGCATCCATTATTTTTCTGAGCCTTGGTTTCAAGTATGATAACCCAAAACAAAGCAAAATCTTTCTAATGTTAAAAGGCACCTGAAATATTTAACCAGACTGTTATAAAGAAATAGCACAATAGATTTTGACATTATTAAGATTGCTTCACAATCAACCATGCGAGGGTCTCCCTGAACTGTAAGCTCTTTCCTCTGCTCTTTGTAGTAACCACAGTCAATTTTTGGGTGATCGGGAAGTTCTTCAGCCCAGCAGCTCTCCTGTTCCCTGTGTCTCCCTGTAAATGCTCATAGTACATGGAAGGGTCATTTTAAGTAGTGCCTTCAGTTTTTACTTTATTTTGACCTTGCCTTGTTTGTTTGTTTTATGATTTATTTATTTATTTGAGAGAGAGAGAAAGGGACAGAGGGAGAGAGAGAATCTCCAAACAGGCTCCGTGCTAAACATGGGGCTTGATCTCGTGACCCTGATATCACAAGAGTCCAAGGCTGAACCACCTGAGCTACCAAGATGCCCCTTGACCTTTATTTGGATACATACTGACTGCTGGTTTACTTACTGCATCTCAACCTCTTTCTTTAATTAAAAAGGTTATGGAAGATGGACCCTAGGCAAAGTCTTATGCCTGTCTTTGGCATGCCTCAAGGATGTTTTTAAAAATCCATTTATGTTAGGTGCTCTGATAATTTTTGATCAAGGACCAATTAATATGTTCACCTGTTGTGGTGAAAAAAAAAAAAAAACCCATAGAATTTAGAGCTGTGAGACATGGGGTTGATAATCCTTTGTCTGTCACTTAATAGTTAGGTAACTATGAATGACCCACAGCCTCTCCAAGCCCTGGTTTCCACATCCTTAAAGCGATAAAAATAATCATTTCAAGGCTTGTAATGAATGAGGTGCATAAGAGATAAAGTTCTCAATGTGCTTTCTACAATGAAATACTAACGGTAGTACTATTTTAAGACTCTAATGTTTCTGACTTTGTCTTCCTTTTCCTCCCAGTGTCTCTGAGGCTTTCCACATCTATAATTGAATCTGCTATTTTTCTCTTTGTTAATATTCCAAGTTTATGCAAAAACCTAAATGCCACCATGCTCGGGAGCCCACACATTAGTACACCATTCTTTCTCAGTTTATCTATAGGGGACAGGCACTGTTCTAGACAGAGGAGCGTGCAATGTAGCACACGAGACTTCAAACAATGGGTGGACTGAGATAAATTAGCTAAGTGGTCAGAAGAACAAGTAAGGATGAGACCAATTTTCATTTTATTGCAAAGTTCTTTGAGGCATTTATAATCATTCTGCTATAAATCTGCAAACACAGTAGACAGTGAATGTTTCAAAATAAAATAACCCAGAGGAACAGCCCAAGGGAGCCAGGTAACTTAAATAGAGGTCTTTAAAAATCCTAATAAGTGTCTTAGAATTTCTCCACTGTGTATGCATTTCCAAATAACTAGAGTAATGTATGCATTTCTGTTCTGTAGGTTACCCATCACCTATCATTCCAGGGATGCACATAATGAAAAGATGTTCTTTACTAAAATTTGGCAGAAATGATGCTCTTGTAGACAAGCTTGCTAGGTCTAGAAGTGCCTTGTGGATTTTTCCACCTTTACTGTCTTTACTGATCTTTTTAAGAACATCTCCCACTGTGTGTCATTTGTTCATTCATTCCAAAAATACTCATTAAACACCCGCCCTGTGCCAAGCAGTCTAGGCAATGAGCAGTGCGTAAAACACCCCATGCCATCAACGCTCTCGTTGGATCAACATTGAGTCTTATGTGTGATGATAGTAAGTTCTTGGGAGAAAAATAGAAACCGGGGAAGGAGCAAATACCGGGAGAAGGTTTATTTTCTTGATCAGCAATTAATTTTTTAATTTTCAATAAACCTTGTTACAAACAGTTGTTTAATGAATGAAGAAAAATAGGGGCACCTGGGTGGCTCGGTCATTAAGCTTCTGCCTTTGGCTCAGGTCAGGATCCCAGGACCCTGGGTTCAAACCCTGCTAGGGGCTCCCTGCTTGGTGGGAAGCCTGCTTCACCCTCTTCCACTCGCCCTGCTTGTGTTCCCTCTCTTGCTGTCTCTCTCTGTCAGATAAATAAATAACATTTTAAAAAATGAATAAGGAAAAATAGATGACTTCAATTTCCTTTTTTTCCCCACTTCTGGCAAGACTGTGCTTATCTTTACATAGTGATTCAAAACTTCCATACATCACCCCGGGCTCATCACAGCAAGTGGCATCCTTGCAACCCATCACCTATTTCTCCCATCCCCCACCCTTCTCCCTTGTGGTCACCAGCGGTTTGTTTTCTATAATTAAAAATCTGTTTTTCGGTTTGACTCTCTCTCTTTTTCTTTCCCCTTGCTCATTTTTTTGTTTGTTTGTTTGTTTCTTAAATTTCACATATGAGTGCCACTATACAGTATTTGTCTTTCTCTCACTGACTGATTTCTTTTTTTTTTTAAGCTTTTATTTATGTATTTGACAGAGATCACAAGTAGGCAGAGAGGTAGGCAGAGAGAGAGGAGGAAGCAGGCTCCCTGCTGAGCAGAGAGCCCAATGTGGGGCTTGATCCCAGGACCCTGGGATCATGACCTGAACTGAAGGCAGAGGCTTAACCCACTGAGCCACCCAGGCACCCCTGACTGACTGATTTCACTTAGCATTATACTTTCCACCTCCATCCCTGCCATTGTAAATGGCAAGAGTTCATTCTTCTTTATGGCTGAATTATGTGTATGTATGCACCACTTCTTTCTCCATCAACGAGACATGTGGGCTGCTTCCATATCTTGGCTAGTGTAGATAATGCTGCTCTAACACAAGGGTACATGTACCCCTTTGGATTAGTGTTTTTGTTTTCTTTGGGTAAATACCTAGTAGTGTGATTGCTGGATCATAAGATAGTTCTGTTTTTAACTTTTTGAGGAGACTCCATACTGGTTTTCCACTGTGGTTCACCAACAGTGCACAAGGGTTCCTTTTTCTCTGCATCTTCATCAGCACTTGTTGTTTCTTACGTTTTTTATTTTAGCCGTTCTGACAGGTGTGAGGTGGTATCTCATTGTAGTTTTTGATTTGCATTTCCCTGATGATGAGTGATGTTGAGCATCTTTTCATGTGTCTGCTGGCCATCTGGATGTCTTCTCTGGAGAAATATCTCTTCTTGTCTTCTGTCCATTTTTTAATTGGATTATTTGTTTTTGGGTATTGAGTTGTTTCAGTTCTTTACATACTTCGGATATTGACCCTTTGTCAGGTATGTGATTTGCAAATATCTTCTGTTCTGTAGGTTACCCTTCAGTTTTGTTGACTTCTTCCTTCACTGTTGAATTTTCCCTTCACTGCAAAAGATTTTTGTTTTGACCTAATCCCAGTAGTTTACTTTTGCTTTGGTTTCCCTTGCCTCAGGGGACCTATCTAGAAAAAAACTTGCTACAACCAATGTCAGAAAAGCTACTGCCTATGCTCTCTTCTAGGATTTTTATGGTTTCAGGTATCACATTTAGGGTTTTTTTTGTTTTTTGTTTGTTTGTTTTTAAGATTTTATTTACTTATTTGACAGATCGAGATCACAAGTAGGCAGAAAGTCAGGCAGAGAGAGAGGAAGGGAAGCAGGTTCCCTGCCAAGCAGAGAGCCCGATGTGGGGCTCGATCCCAGGACCCTGGGATCATGACCCGAGCAGAAGGCAGAGGCTTTAACCCACTGAGCCACCCAGACACCCCACATTTAGGTTTTTTAATCCATTTTGCATTTATTAATGTGTAGAGTATAAGAAAGTGGTCCAGTTTCATTCTTTTGCATGTGGCTGTCTGGTTTTCCCAATACCATTTGTTAAAGAGACTGTCTTTTCCCCACTGGATATTCCTTCCTACTTTGTTGAAGACTAGCTGATCATATAATTGTGGGTTTATTTCTGGGTTTTTTATTCTGTTCCATTGATCTATGTGTCTTTTTTTTTTTTTTTTTTTTGCCAGTATCATACTGTTTTGATTGCTACAGCATGTGTTATAACTTAAAGTCCAGAAATTATAAAACTTGCTTTTATTTTTCAAGATTGTTTTGGCTATTTGGGGTCTTTTTGTGGTTCCATACAAATTTCAGGATTGTTTGTTGTAGTTCTGTGAAAGATGCCATTGATATTTTGGTAGGGATCATGTTAAATGTGTAGATAGCTTTAGGGAGTATTGACTTTTTGTTTTGTTTTGTTTTGTTTGTTTTAAAGATTTTATTTTTATTTATTTGACAGACAGATCACAAGTAAGCAGAGAGGCAGGCACAGAGAGAGGAGGAAGCAGGCTCCCCGCTGAGCAGAGAGCCTGATGTGGGGCTCAATCCCAGGACCCTGGGATCATGACCTGAGCCGAAGGCAGAGGCTTTAACCCACTGAGCCACCCAGGCGCCCCGGGAGTATTGACATTTTAACAATATTTGTTGTTCTAATCCATGAGCATGGAATGTCTTTCCATTTCTTTGTATCTTCCTCAATTTCTTTAATCAGTGTTTTACAGTTTTCAGAGTACAGGTCTTTCACCTCTTTGGTTGGGTTTATTTCTTGGTATCTTATTAATTTTGGTGCACTTGTAAATGGGATGGTTTTCTTAATTGCTCTTTCTGCTGCTTTTCCTTATTAGTGCATAGAAATGCAATAGATTTCTGTATATTTATTTTGTATCCTGTGACTTGACTGAATTCTTTTATCTGTTTTTTATCAGTTTCACTGTTTTTTTGGTGGCATTCTATATGTAGCATCATGTCATCTACGAGTAGTGAATGTTTTGCTTTTTCCTTACCAATTCATATGGCTTTTTTTTTCTTTACTGTTATTACTGTCTGATTGCTGTGGCTAGGACTTCCAGTACAAGAGAGTAAACATCCTTGTCTTGTTTCTGACCTTAGGGGAAAAGCTCTCAGTTTGTTGCCATTGAATATGATGTTCGCTGTGGGTTTCTTATATGTGGCCTTTATTACGTTATCTCTAAATCTACTTTGTCAAGTGTTTATTTTTTTAATATTATTTATTTATTTATTTATTTGAGAGAAAGCTTGTGCATGCAAAAGCAAGGGGAGTAGCAGAGGGAGAGGGAGAAGCAGGATCCCTGCTGCTGACACTGATGCTGATGCAGGACTCGATCCCAGGATCCTGGTATCATGAACTGAGCTAAAGGCAGATGCTTAACCAACTGAGCCACCCATGCACCCCTTGAGGGTTTTTGTCATGAATGGATTTTGTACTTTGTCAAATGTTTTTCCTGAGGTTATTGAAATGACCATAGAGTTCTTATCCTTTCCCTTATTGATGTGATGTATCATGTTGATTGATTTGCCCTATTAAGCTACCCTTGCAACCCAGGAATAAATCCCACTTGATCATGGCGAATATTGGTTTGCTAGTATTTTGCTGAGGATTTTAGAATCTGTGTTCATCAGGGATATTGACCTGTAGTTCTCTCTCTCTCTCTCTCTCGTGTGTGTGTGTGTGTGTGTGTGTGTGTGTGTGTGCGCGTGTGTGTGTGTGTGATCTATACTGATTTTGGTATCAGGGTACTACTGGCCTGATAGAATGAATTTGCAGTTTTCCTTCCTTTTCTATTTCTGGAATAGTTTGAGAAAAATGAGTATTAATTCTTCTTTAAATGTTTAGTAGAATTCACCTATGAAGCCATCTGGTCCTGGATTTTGTTTGTTGGAAGTTTTTTGATTATTGATTCAGTTTCTTTTTTGGATATTGGTCTGCTCAAATTTTCTATTTATTTCTGCTTCTGTTTTGGTGGTTTGTATGTTTCTTGGAATTTATCCATTTCTTCTAGGTTGTCCACCTTGTTTGCATATAGTTTTCATAATCTTCTCATATAATTGTTTGTATTTCTGTGGTATTGGTTGTTGTTTCCCTTCTCTCACTTGTGATTTTATTTATTTGAATCTTTTATCTTTTCTTCTTGATAATTCTGGCTAGAAGTTTATCAATTTTATTGATTTTTTTCAAAGAAGCAGCCCCTGGTTTCATTGACCCATTTTTTTTTTGGTTTCTATATCTTTTTTTTTTCTCTCTAATCTTTATTCTTTCCTTTCTCTTGCTGGTTTTAGGTTTTGTTTGTTTGTTTGTTTGTTTTCTACATCCTTTAGGTGTAAGATTAGGTTGTTTTTGAGATATTTCTTACTTCTTGTATAGGCCTGTGTTGCTATAAACTTTGCCTTTAGAACCACTTTTACAGTATTCCAAAGGTTTTGGACTGTTTTGTGTTCCTTGTCATTTGTTTCCATGTACTTTTTAATTTCTTCTTTGATTTCCTGGTTGACTCATTCATTGTTCAGCAGTGTGTTATTTAACCTCTAGGCATCTATGATTTTTCTAGACTTTTTTTGTCGTGGCCGGCATGACAAATCAACCAGGAACATGAGGGTAAGAGGATGGTGAAAAGAAATTAAGAGACAAAGAGATGGGGGCAGGAGGAGCACTGAGGAGGATGTCCAACAGTGCCGATTTTATTCCACATCTTACAAGCATTTATAAGGCAGACCACAATAGAAGGAGTAATACATCAGTATCTAGTCATATGACTGCAAGTTCCTATAACAAGTTTACATTAACTACAAATAAATCTCGTGATGCCAGGTAGTCATGGCTAATGCCATTAGCTACTATTGATGCAAGACAATCAACCAGGGAGTGGGTTATGGGCAATACAGGAACAACAAGGACCAACTAAGAATTCATGACCCTGACAACATTGTTCCCTTCTGTAGGGGGAGCATGTGGGAAGTCACGTAGGCGAGCGCACGACACGTGGCACAGACCCTTCCTCAGTGTTACTCAACTTTCCTGTCCTTAACTCCTTATCAAGGCGTCTGGACTTTAAAGGAGACACAAGGCAGGGCATGGTTTGATCCACGACTCCAACCATGCCGTGGCCTCCAACATTTTCTTGTGGTTGCTTTCTAGTTTCATAGCTTCATGGTCTGCAAAGATGTATAGTGTGACTTCATTTTTTTTTTTTTAATTTGTTGAACCTTGCTTTGTGGCCTAACATGTGATCTATTCTCGAGAATATTGCACGTGCACTTGAGAAGAATGTCATTTTAGGATGGAATGTTCTGACTATATCTGTCAAGTCCATCGGGTTCAGTGTGGCATTCAAAGCCATTGTTTCCTTGTTGATTTTCTGTTTAGATGATCTGTCCATTGATATAAGTTGGATGTTATAGTCCCCTACTATTATTGTATTATTATTGGTTAGCTCCTTTATGTTTTTTATTAACTAATTTCGTATTTGGTTAATGACTTAAATTTCTTACCCAATCTAAGTTTCTGCTGTTAGTACTGCCATAATAGAGAGAAAAGTTAGGATCAATTTATTGCGATAAGTAGTATCATTTAGGCCAATGTTTGTTATTTTGCTTTATATATTGGAAGAATTTTCTTTCTGTTCAAATTTTTAAACTTAGCTTTATTCAGGTGTAATTTATAACGAATGACATTCACTCACCAGAATTGTCTAGTTCTACAGATTTCATTATACATGCACCATCCTTAAACCTGCACCATGATTGAGATATAGAACATTTCTCTCACCACAAAAGTGCCTCCTTCTTCCTTTGCAGTCAAGCTTTGCTCCTGTCTCAGGCCAAGCCCACCACTGATACGCCCTGCATCATGATTTTTGCCTTTTGTACAATTTCATATAAATGGCTCAAAAGAGCAAGGGAAAGAGGCTGGATCTGGGCTTTTATTGTGGTGTTGGGTGGGGGGCTGTTGTGAGAATTATTGCTGTTTGTGTGGTTTAAATCTCATACTGGATCCAAAGGAGGGAGCATCTGCTGTTACTGACCAGCTTGCCAGGATGTGGCTCACCAAGGAAAGAAAGGTGAGGCCTAAAAGCTGTGGGCAAACATCAAAACTGGAGCCTGACTATTTTTAGAGTTACAAATTCAGTTTTAGAGGAGTAGGGCCTTCTAGAGGTTTGGAAGCTTTCCTATTGAAGGTAATATCAAAGATAATATGATTATTAAGAAAGGAGAATTTCTTTTTCATTTAGTATTTATTGTTTGTGTCTGCTCATAAATACACTGTAATTATAAAAAATGGAAAAAATATAGGAAAGTATAAAACAGAAAGTTTTATATATAAACTGTTTTATATAAAACAGTAAGTTCACTTACAACCTCATCATCCTAAAATAGTCTCAGTTAATAGGTTAATGCCTTTGCTGTCCCTTCTTCTATGGATTACTTTGATAACTAGAAAAATAAATTATCAAACAAATGAAAACACAAATTTTTTTCTTGTGTACCTTTCAGTACACTTACCCTTCTCTCATCAAAGTCTTGGTATAGTCATTATTTTCATACTTTTTTTTTTTTTTTTAATTTTTTATAAACATATATTTTTATCCCCAGGGGTACAGGTCTGTGAATCACCAGGTTTACACACTTCACAGCACACACCAAATCACATACCCTCCCCAATGTCCATAATCCCACCCCCTTCTCCCAAACCCCCTCCCCCCGGCAAAAGTTAACATTGATTTTTTTAAAGATATATTTATTTATTTTAGAGGGAGAGAGTGTGCATCTGCATGTGAGCAGGGGGAGGGGCAGAAGGAGAGGAAGAGAGAGAGGGAGAGAAGCAGACTCCCCACTGAGCACAGAGCCTGGCACAGGACTCCATCTCATGACCCTGAGATCATGATCTGAGCTGAAGTCAAGAGTTGGTTGTTGAATGACCTGAGCCACTCAGGTGCCTCAAAAAGTTAGCATTTCTATTCAATTTTGCTTATTGTCTCTGGTGAGGCTTTTATCCTATTTTCTTGTTTTTATAAACATGGCAAATCTGAACCTACTATATGTTTTATAAGTTTACAAATTCAGAAGTCTGTTTCTTTGTTAGAAAAGTGTTCATTTTACCACATCTCTTCATTTTGCTGTCAAGAAACTGCTGGGATTCCAATTTGACCTTTCCCATTTGGTGCTCAGAATCAGCAAAGGACCAAAAAGTTCTACACAGTGCCCCAAGGAATACACTGTGCATTTGGATATCCACAGTCTCTCACCACTTTCATCTTTCAGGTGCATCAAGAACTTGTCAGATTTGAAGGGAAACCACAAATTTTCACGTTTCAAAGATTTCAAACAGGCTTAGTGATGATGCTTCCAGTGGCTGACAGAGTAGCCTCTATTTATCCCTGTTAATTCTACCCTTTTCAAATTCCTTCCTGGTATCCCTCAAAGTATTTTCATTGCCATCACTCAGGGGCAAATAGGAAAAAAGAATTCTATCACATCTTGTCTGTCACCTATCCTTCCTTCATACTATTTTGCTGTATTCTACTTAGTGAATATCAAGCCACACAGTTCAACTATAAAATGAATGAAGTTAATTCTATCATAAGACAAAAGCTGGCATGGTCTTGGGTATAGCAAAGAGAAATGTCAAATATGCAAGGACTCTGGTTCTCAGGGTGGTTCCCTTAAATCCTCATGTGGCTTTTCAGATGCAGACTGATGGTGGTCATGGAAACTCTGTGACATGTTGCCCCTTCATACACATCAGACACATCTGTCCCAAGTACACAGTATAAATGTATGCAGACTGATGGGTTTTTTTAAAGGGGGAAATTATGGACTCTGTGGAATCATCAAGGTGAGAATTTTTGGATATTTATGTAGCACACAAAGCCTAAAACTTTTATTATTGGCCCTATACAGAAAAATTTGTTAATTCCTGCCCTAGTCATCCATGTTCACATAGAGAGAACTGCTGATGTCAATATTTTTTTCTAAATATTTTATTTATTCATTGGACAGAGATCACAAGTAGGCAGAGAGGCAGGCAGAGAGAGAGAGGGGAAATCAGGATCCCTGCTGAGCAGAGAGCCCGATGTGGGGCTCGATCCCAGGACCCTGGGATCATGACCTGAGCCGAAAGCAGAGGATTTAACCTACTGAGCCACCCGGGTGCCCCATGTTGATGTCAATATTTGTTAAAAATTAATGGTTAATATGACATTACAAGTAAATTTTTGATTGTTATGGACTCATAAAATAGTAAGATCATACCCACTGCAAAAATGTCTAGGAACAGGGAATATCATTCCAGGGCAGGACATTGAAATTACATGATACAAAAAATGAAGCAGGTGACTTTGGAAGAAGGCACATAGGCTTGATGTTTAACTTATTCTTAAGGCCTCCTGTACCTAGACTGTATTGTGAGAAAAATAAGCATAAATTCTATATACCATTGGGGTAATATACAAACAAGTTTAAAGTCATCACTAGATGTTGATGCTTGACTTTGTGCTCTGTATACAAATATATACATAAAATAATATTCACCTGCATTTATGGAACTCTTACTATGTGCCAAATGCTATTCTAAGCACTTTGTCTGATTTATCTAATTTAATTCCAGAGCAACCCTATGAAATAGGTACTATAAGCATTATCTTATTTTATTTTTTAAAAGATTTTATTTATTTATTTGACACACAGAGAGAGATCACAAGTAGGCAGAGAGGCAGTTGTGGGGGTGGGAAAGCAGGCTTCCTGCTGAGCAGAGAGCCTCATGAGGGACTCAATCCCAGGACCCTGAGATCATGAACTGAGCCGAAGGCAGAGGCTTAACCCACTGAGCTACCCAGGCACCCCACATTATCTCATTTTAAAAATGAAATCAAGAATGAATGAATAAAGAGGTTCAATAACTTGCCTAAGGCCATGCAACCGTAGAGATACATGGAAACCAGGCAGTGTAACTAAAAGCTCAGAGCCTTAACCATTCTGTGTACCACTTCCTGGGAGATTCTAGTCCTGTGGGATAAGGGCTCTGATCTGGGCCCCATAGCAAAACACCGTGGTATGGTGATATCTCAATGTGGTTTTAATTTGAATCTCCCTGAGGGTTAGTGATGATGAACATTTTTTCATGTGTCTGATAGCCATTTGTATGTCTTCATTGGAGAAGTCTCTGTTCATATCTTCTGCCAAATTAAAACCACATTGAGATATCACCTTACACCAGTTAGAATGGCCAAAATTAACAAGACAGGAAACAACATGTGTTGGAGGGGATGTGGAGAAAGGGGAACCCTCTTCCACTGTTGGTGGGAATGCAAGTTGGTGCAGCCTCTTTGGAGAACAGTGTGGAGATTCCTCAAGAAATTAAAAATAGAGCTTCCCTATGACCCTGCAATTGCACTCCTGGGTATTTACCCCAAAGATACAGATGTAGTGGAAAGAAGGGCCATCTGTACCCCAATGTTTATAGCAGCAATGGCCACGGTCGCCAAACTATGGAAAGAACCAAGATGCCCTTCAATGGACGAATGGATAAGGAAGATGTGGTCCATATACACTATGGAGTATTATGCCTCCATCAGAAAGGATGAATACCTAAGTTTTGTAGCAACATGGACAGGACTGGAAGATATTATGCTGAGTGAAATAAGTCAAGCAGAGAGAGTCAATTATCATATGGTTTCACTTATTTGCGGAGCATAACAATGGAGGACATGGGGAGTTAGAGAGGAGAAGGGAGTTGGGAGAAATTGGAAGGGGAGGTGAATCATGAGAGACAATGGACTCTGAAAAACAATCTGAGGGGTTTGAAGTGGCAGGGGGGTGGGAGGTTGGGGGAACCAGGTGGTGGGTATATAGAGGGCACGGATTACATGGAGCACTGGGTATGGTGAAAAAATAATGAATACTGTTATGCTGAAAAGAAATAAATTTAATTAAAAAAAAAACAAACCAAACCAAAACAAACAAACAAAAAACCACTGTGGTATGGGCAAGGGTTTGCTAGAGAGCTGAGTCTGGAAAGACAAGATTTGATGGTAACAGAAAGACGCATTTCAACCTTCTCAAGTAACCCCCAGCTTCAGCCCTGAAGATTTGGGGGCCACAGACTTATCTCTACCAAGCCTCTGAGCAAATCCTGTTCAAATTGGAAGGTACCTTGGGCTATAGTAGGCTCCTCTCTCTACTCTCTCTGTGCTGAGCCTGTGTTAAAGATGCCTCTTCCTCCTCCCACTTCTCTGGTACACCTTCCATTCTGGAGAGCACTGCATCCCTACTTCCTTGCTTTGTGTCTCCATTATATGCTGTTGGACCCCGCAGCTTCTTAGCTTCCTCCCCTCCCAATATGAATAACAGGTTGCTCCCAAGGCCCTATCATCATAAATAACATGACAAGGGACATCCTTTCAGACCTCTGTGAGAGTTTTTTGGGGATACACACAATGGTGTAGAAATGCCGAATGTTTAAACCAGTCTGTGCCCTGCCTCCCAGCAAGGCATGAAGGCTTCTATATACCAATTAATAGCAATATATAGCATAGGTTTCATACTTGGCGTTTTATTTACTAGGCAAGGGAATACTTGGCATTTTTAGCTGATTCCTCGCTTTGTCTTCAATGTATCCAAGCCTCAAACCACGAATCAGAGAGCTCATCCTCACCTGTGGCTGCAGGCCCAGCTGCTCAGCTTAGAGCTGGCTACGCCCCTGTAGCTCTTCATTCTTATAATCAGATGAGCACTTATTTATTATATTAATGTCAGAATTTAAGCCTCTGTGCTCACCATAGTGCAACAAGGCCTCCACGGTAGTGAGTGAGTGTCTTTTATGCCCCTAGGGCTTTTCATCACCCCTGGCATAGGTATAATTAGTACAAGGTTGTTGACTCAAATAACAGAAGAGAGGACGAAGAACTAACTTGCAGGAGCACCTGGGTGGTTCAGTGGGTTAAGCCTCTGCCTTCCTCTTCAGTCATGATCTCAGGGTCCTGGGATCAAGCCCCCGCCCGCCTTTGCCTGCCTGTCTGCCTACTTGTGATCTCTCTCTGTGTCAAATAAATAAATAAAACCTTAAAAAAAAAAAAAACTAACTTGCAAAGATGATTCTATTTATAGCAGATGGAATTAAAGATCAATTTAGCTGGTACTGAGAGGTAGGTACTCTTGTTCTTCAGGGGAATCTAGAACTTTGGATTTGAAGCAAAAGAGATAGGGACACCTGGGTGGCTCAGTTGGTTAAGTGTCTACCTTTGGCTCAGGTCATGATCTCAGGGTCCTGGGATTGAGCCCCGCATGGTCCTCCCTCTCACTTGTGCTCTCTCGCTCTCAAATAAGAAAATAAGATCTTAAGAAAAAAAAAATAAAACAAAAAAGATAGTTTGGGGATGGAGGTAAGGATCAGTGAATTGCATGGGATAGAAATATATTGAGTGGGCGATGGACCACAGGTTTATTTGGGAATCAGGGAAGGATGGTGGTTGCCAAATGGGGGCCAGAGGGGAGGCTCAGTGAGACAGTGGAAGGGAATCAGTACAGTGTTATCAAAACCAGAGGAGGGATGGACGAGTGGAGGGAGTGGTGTCCTATAGGGCAAGCAATGGGCTCAAAATGAGATTAAGCAGGGGCTGCTGGGTCTAAAAATTCATATTTCACCAATATCTTTGATAAAGCTCATTAATTTGTACTAATATTAAGAAACATATGACTTGTTCCCCTACTTATCTACAGAGAATATTCTGAACTTCCTTTTGTCTTAACTATTGTATGACACTTGAGATAGCTATATAAAGGGGAAATTTGGAATGCAATATTATTACAGGGAAAATGGAATTTTACTAAAAGCAGTCATGTTAAAATAATTGGCTTATGGAATACTCTGTATTTTGTGAGGCCCTTAAAAAAAAAAACCATTAACTAGTTCCCTGTTTCATAATAGCACATAAGAGTTTCTTTGAAAATATAGGAGCTCTGTGTTTTTTTATTTAATTTACTTTTATTTTTTTCAATGTTCTAGAATTCATTGTTTATGCACCACACCCAGGGTTTTAAAGAAAGACACTGTGCCATCTTTCTAGCACAGGCTACTATTGACACCACTGGCCTCACAGAAATCTGCCCTTACCTGAAATTCTAGGAAGTAGAAGATAATTTATTGTTGTATACTTATCATCTAGTATTCTCCTCATAGACTTTCCAGGTTTTAAGGGACACGCTGAGATTTTTGTCAAAAAAATTTAAACACTTTCTCCGTTAATCTCATAGAACTTATTGGAGAACATAGTTTTTTCAAAGATCCTAAATTTCAGTGTCTTTGGAAAAAGCCTACTTTATAGCTTTATATTTTATAAATCTTTCATGGTATTTTTTGTAAGTTATTCCCCTTCTACCTTTCAAAAGCATAATCTTTCAGACTTTTCTGGAAAGAAAAAAATTGCCTTAAGTCATTTTCACTATTTCTAGGTATAGAATTAAATTAATGCAGTAAAATTCAAAGAAGAAACTCTTCTTTTCATGCGGTTTGGTGCTCACTTCTTTTATTTCCTTTGTGTCTGAAATTTATGTCCCTTGTACTCACAGTGACTTATAAATTGTCTTTACTCATCTACCCCCACTAATCTCAGGCCTTGGAAAAAGGATTTTGAGTCCCGTGATTTCTTTTCCTGCAGTACTTTCAGGATGGGAGGTTATATTAAGGAATTCAGTGAGAATGTGAGTTGGGTTATCTGGAATTCTATCAAGTATATCATCTTTTCCTCGTCTCTCTAACATCAAGGCTAGTACTTCTTTAACTGATACAGTAACTGATGCTCATAGTTATAACCCCAAGGTACTACATTGGCTTCTGAATCTGGAAGATTGCCGGGATGGTTGTAGTAGGTATTTTATTTATAATAATCCACTAAAAATTTATAATCCTACACCACAAAGTTTTTTATTAGATCATTTGATTAATCTGTTATCTTTATACCAGATAACAGAAAGACGGTCAAACTTCTAAATTTGACTGCCCCAGTTTCTCTTTCTTATATGTAAAGCCCATCTTGCATTTTACTCTGTGTTTTTCTCTAAGTCTGGGTTTGGGCAAAGCAAACCCCCAGCAGCTCCACACCTGCACCTGAGCATCTCTATCCAGCTGAAGGAGAAGACACACTCCTGCTGACTGGTCTCGTTACATTTATGACTATCAGGCTCCAATAGGACCCCAGGATGGCTGGCCTCCCTGTGATATTTCTCTAGTCATTTCATGCTCCTGAGCTCTAGCCTGAGTCTATAGCATTTCTTAGCTCCCATACCTTCCTCCTCTTTTTCATCAGATGACCTTGCTTTCTGTCATCAGAGTAGAACTTTCACCTCCCCTCATCACCAATTCTACTCCCCTCCCTGCCTCTGTTCCTACAGATGCTGCTTTCACACCTGTAACAAATAAAGTGAACCAGCTGGGCTCCTGCCTGAGGTCAGACTCTTCGCTCATGGATCCCTTCCCCTCCCCCTCAGCCACCCAGGGCTCTGTTCTAGCATCACCTGCTTCCCCTCTTGCTAGACCATTTTCTCCATAGCCCCGCATGTAGCAATGTCTTCCGTCACGGAGCAAGACCGACCTTTACCAGGTATCCCGCTCTAGCCCTAGCCCCATTTGTCAGCTTCCTTACAGTTATACTCCTGAAGCCACTGTTCACCTTGCCACCTCCACTTTCTTCCCTCAGTCTCTCCAGAGCCCACTCTGGCTGACACTGTTCCCAACAAGCCAGAAACCAGCCTCCCAGCCTGCAGTTGGTTTTGGTGCCCACCTCTCTGGATCCCTTAGCAGCAGAGGACACTGTCACTCAGACTCTTCTTTCAGTGGCTTTAGTCACAGCTCCCAGAGCCCCACCTAATGCTTCTCTCCTGTGGCCCCTCAGAGTCCCTTCCAGATTCTCCAGGTTGGGGTGCCCTCAATGTTCATCCTTGGCTTCCCTTAATCCAGTCTCATTTCTTCTTATGACTTTAAATAACTACTACATGCTGAAATATCCTGTTTGCTTTGCTTCCCTGCTGTTCTCCCCTAACTACAGACCCCCCTTGACAACTCCACTCAGATGTGTTAGGCCTCTGAAACTCCATGTGTCCAGATGAAGAGTCTTGCTTCCTCTCCACCACCATGCCCAGACTCACGGCTCTTTCTGTCTTCTCCATTTCAGAATGTGGCAACTCATTCTCTTAGTTGCTCATGTCAAAAATTTAGGAGTCAATCTTGGTTCCTCTCTTTTGTGTCCACATCCACCAGGTGCTACTAGTTTATCACAGAGTCTAAACACTTCTGACCATGTTTGCCCTGGTGGTGGCCAAACCCAAGATCTTCCTGGACCCCTTGAAGTAGCTTTCTGCATGGCCTCACCTCCTCTGCTCTTGGTCCCTGTGGTCTCTACTCCACGGAGCAGCCGGAGTAGTCTTATGAAACCACTAATCAACTCAAAGTCCCCTTGTCAGAACCCTCCAGTGGCTCTCCATCACATTTGGAACAAGCTCCGATATCCTTGTTGTGATTTGGTCTTATCCCCCTTTCTATTCCAATGGCCACCACTCTCTCCTACTTTCACTTTGCTCTAGTATGCAGACCTACTTAATTCTCCCTAAACGCAGTATGCTTGACTGCCTCAGTACCTTTGCATTTGTGGTGCCCTCAACCCTGAACACTCATGCTTCCAGGTATTTCAAGGTATTTTTTTCTTCCTTTCCATATTTTTCTTCTTATTATTTATCTTCATCTGAAATATAGAGCTACCGATTTAAGCTTCGCAAGGACAGACACTCTGTTTCTCTTGGGTACTGCTGTATCTCCAAGCTTAGAACAGTGCTTGATTAATAAATATTAAATGACAAAGCAGTGTCATAAGGTATTTTTCTAATTTTTAAACTCTAGTTCTTCCCTGCTGATACACCCAACATGGACTGTATATAAAACTCCTTTCAACAGTTCTGGTTGTGGGCCTCGACACTTCTAACATCTACATAGTATCTCTGATCTCTGTCATTGACAACCTTACCCTCTGAGAGGGTAAGTGTGTTTTAACTACAATAGCCATTTTTTGTCTGTTTTCAGGGTTGCAGTTCTTCCCATAGGACAGTATGGATTGCATCACCTATATGATTTTGTTTTTGTTTTTTGTTTAATTTGTTATTATGGACATTTGAAAAAATGTAAAATAGAAAATAGAATAATATAATGAGCAAAATTTACTATCAACCCAGCATCAACAATGAACTCACGGCTAGTCTTGTTTCATGTATTATCACCTCTTACCTCTCCAGATTATTCCGAAGCCAGTTCCAGGCTTAATATCATTTCATCTCTAAAATTTTCATCTCTATAGGATGTCTACATTTAAAAACAAAAGGGAAACACACGTAAGTACAATACTGTTTTCATACTTAAAATTATCAATAATTTTCTTAATATCAACACATTCTTAGTCCGTGTTCATATTTTTCTCATTTTCATGTAACAATTCTTAACTGTGTTTATTTGAATCAGGTTCCAGAAAAAAGAAAATCCGTGTTTTAAAATTGGTTGGTCTGTTTCTTATTTCTTATGGCAAATCCTCTCTTTCTCGTTATGTCTTTCTCTCTCTCTCAATTCTTCTCCCTGCCTCAACTCTACCCCACCATTTTTGTTCAAGGAAACTTGTCATTTTTTTTCCTGTAGAGTCTCCCTCAGCCTGAATTTTGCTGATTGCATCTCCCACATTTTCGTCTGGTACATTTCTGATAAATTGGTAGATGTAGAGGCTCTGATCAGAATCAGGCTCCATATCACTTTTGGTAAGACTACTTTATAGATAGTGCCTATTTCCAATAAGAAGTGATAAAATAATGTCTGAATGTCACTCTTTCAGTGATGCTGTCAGCCTTGGGATTACAGATCTTCTGTTTATGTGGATTTTATCTACTGATACTTCACATTAGAAATTAAAACTAAGAAAACTTTGAAACAGTTATTTGTTTAAAGTAACAATAATTAACCTTTACATGCTAGCATAAATAACATAATTTCAAAGGAAATAACTATATTTTCCAAAATAAAAATTTCATAAGAATGAGTGTTGTTTTACATTTTTGCAGATCTCTTTAATGTCTAGTTTAATAAAATAGAAGACAATATTCTATCTGCTTCTGTATTCAATCTGTTACAATATGTTCCTTTAGTTGAAGCACATAAAAAACTAACATCACAAAGATGTGTTGTTGCAAGTCAACGGATTATTTCAATACCCTTTAACATCACAAAGATGTGTTGTTGCAAGTCAAAGGATTATTTCAATACCCTTTTTAGATAATTGCAGATATTCTTCTTAGATACTATACCAAAACTTGACAAATGGCCAATTTCAAAGTGTTAGTTACAGTGTGAAATCCAAAACCATGTCAATGAGATTTTCATATTGTTATATTAAAATCCATTGGTTTATCTTGTTCTTGTCATAGATCTCTTATCATACATGATTTTGTGATAATATTTGGAAAATATTGAGTCACTGATATGTGTAGATCTTCTAAATGTGGACATATTTCATTATTCAATATAAAAATTTATTAATAATCATTGATGTTGGTTTTTAAAAGCCTTTTAAAAGTGTTGGGAAGCTGTCAAGCTTATGGTGGCCAACTAAAGTTTCTCAAATTTAAATTTTTATTGAAAAGCTTGAATCTTACCACTGGCAACAGAGTCATTGTCTTGACAACCACCTATCTTTCCTTAAAGTGAAAATTGTGTTCCATGAAGCAAGTGGCTAGTTCAGCTGGCAACTCAAACTATCACACAAGTGGTTTTTAAGGCAATGACTGTCAGAGATAGTATTGAGCCCAAGTGCTTTAAGTATATTTCCCATTTATTACATGGAATACTTCTTTTAAATACTCAAAGTCAAGATTTAACACAATTAATTTTTGTGCTTCATTAGGACATTCTGAAATGAAACTGGCTGATTTTCTTCTTGTAGTATGTGGTCATAGAGAATGCAATGACTATTAGTAGTAGAGTTGGTGCCACTTCCTTGATAGGTGGGTGCTGAGACACCAATAGTTTTGTCCACTGCTACATTTGGTACCAGCTGTGTAAATATGAAGTTAGTGAAAAAGGCCAATAATGTTTTTACATTACCATGAAAATAATTGTGAATTTTTGGTGCCCCTAAAAGAGTCTCAGGGAATCTTTGAGATTTACTGGTAAATATATTACTGTATTTATAGTTACATTAGTGATATTCTAAATTTTCAAGCAGGACACTAGATTCATTCCCTTTTTGTACCAGTTTTTAAAGTAATGACATGCTTTTCTAATATCCTCTAAAAGATACCAATTGGGGTTTTATTAAAATATCATTGGAACTTGTGGATTTAAACATATTTGATCAGTTTCAATTCATTACATTTATGATCATGATTGATAATGCTGAAAGTATCTGGTACGAGCTTATTGAGTTAGTTGCTGAGTCCTTTTGGCATGTCTAGCATTCTTTGATAAATACTTTGCCTTCTGATATGACAAAACTCTCCAAAATAATTTTGATCATTTCCTTCCAAATCTGGAGTCAGGTTTTTGTTGTTGCTTTGTCTTATTTTGATTTTCAGGCATTTCTTTAAAGAACCATTGTTCTTTTTAGTGAGAAACAGTATTAGAAAATACAGCTTAGGTTCTAGAGGTCTCATTACTATAGGGTCAGGTTTTTTCTAAACCGTTTTGTATACAGAGCTAAGAAAATTTTTTTTTAAGATAAAATACACCATGAGTTCATATTGACATTGTAGATTAAAATTTAGGACCACAGAGTTCTTTGATTTCTTTTTAATTTATTGATCTTATAACTTGTTCTTCTTTCAGTTGTGCCAAAAATATTGGATCTCAACACCAGAAATTACTCATTTGATTTATGCCACATTATATACATAATAATCTCTGCATAATAATTCATATACTACCAACAACAGTCTCCTAACGGAAAACAATTTTTATCTGTCTCTGTTCTTTTTTCCAAGGTAATCCCATCAGATGTGTATGGTCAAATTACTACTTTTAAAAGACTCCCAGATAGCTCCTGTCTATGTAGTTATGCCAATTTATATATAAAACAAACAATTTCATTTATTTTGTTTATTTCTAATTTGGGGAAGTTACCTTTCAAAATTTAATTTTATGATTATGTTTCATGGTTTCACAGTCAAATCTATGAAACAAAATTATTTACAGTCTAAGTCCTGTCCCCATCCCTTCCACATTTTCCATCCATCTATCTCTAACTGGGTAACCGTTTCTGAAATTATAGGGCATATATTCATACCACCTCTTCCTTAAATAAAGAGTAGCATGCTATACGTACTTTCCTCCAGCTTGCTTTTTTTTTTTTTTTTCTTTCTTCCCCAAATAGTGATATATCCTGGAGATCACTCCATGCTAATGCATGGAGATAAACTTCATTCCTTTCCACAGTTGCCAACTATTTCATTGTGTTAGCTTATTCCATAGCTTATTCTGTCAGTCCCTTATTGATGGACATTTGGGCTGGTTCTAACATTTAGCTAATAAAAGGAGTGCAGGAATGAATTGTCACTAATATTATTTTTGGGACAGATGCATAAATGTAGGATTGCTAAATTGAAGGGTAAAAAGAACATGAGATTTGCTGGATATTGCCAAATCCCCCTCTATCGTTTTTTGTTTTGTTCTGTTTTGTTTTCTCATCTCTCCGCCCAGCATTATATCCTCCACTTTGAGATGCTGACACTGGGACTCAGCTTGCCACATTTCTGCTGTCCCAGGAAGCACCCTGTTCAGTTTTGGTAACAGTGTGGTAGAAACAAACTACATGGCAGGAAAAAGGAGATCCTCTTCCTGTCAGGTCACCCCCAAACAGTTTTTCATCCAGTAAGGGTAGGATACACCTTCTAACTTTCTATATGCCTAGAAACCTCTCTGAGTTTTCCACTCCAACCAGTCTCCAACCAATCCTCGGCTCTGTGAGGCATCCTTTGAACTGCTGCGGTCCCTACACCAACCAAAAAGTGCTCTTTCCTCAAATGTCTGATCCTAGCTCACGGGGTCCTTTCTCCTAACAAATCAGGTAACACACTTTCACACCTTTTTCCTAAGCAATCAGGCAGCATAACTTTTTCAGGATTCTGGATCCCGGCTCAGCAAGGCTCCCCTTCCAAGTTTCTGCATTCCATCAATCCCAACCTGTTTCCTCGGTTCCTCAACTTTTAGGGATAATAGCTACTTCCCGGAATTACTACATTATGATATTTCAGGATATACTTTTTGTCTTTTAGATTCAATACTTGGTTAACCGTTCTCTTTTAATTAGATAATGTGAACTTTATTTTTCTGAATCTGACTAGCATAGAAGCCTTATCATCTTGCCTTTTTACTCTCAATCTGTGAGAATGTTTCTTTCTCTACAGCTTGGCAACAGAGTGTGCTGCTAAACGTTCAGATTTTTGCTCATCTGCTAGGTAAGCCATGGTTTCTCAGTATAGTTTGAATGTGCTTTTCTTTTATTTGGGGAAGGTGGAGAATAGGTCAAATGGATTTCCATCCGCATTATTACTCAGAACTGTCTGTCCCACTTTCTCATAGGTCTTCTGACTTTCCCTTTTCTATCTTTAGAGTTTTTTTTGATATTAACTCTATCAGTTCTTGATTGTCATACATGTTATAAATATTTTCCTACAGGGTGTCATTTTTTTTACTTTGTTAATTTGATTTTTACATTTTTATTTTATTTGTTTGCCATGCATTTTTTATAATTATATAATCAAAGCTATCAATTTTTTCCCTGTCACTTCTGAAAATTGAAGCAAAATTAAGAGTCTTTCCTATGCCTGGGTTATAGAGGAATATACTTATGTTTTCTTTTAATAAGTATATTGTTTCATTTTTAAGTTTCTGATCCATTTGGTATTTATCCTGGTGTACAATATAAAGAATGTTTCATTTATATTTTTTTCTGGTCAGATCCCTGAAGACCCCTTTTCTTTGCCCATGATTCTAGCAAGTTCTTCGAGGTCAGAAGATCCTAAAAGCATGCTGCCAAGACCATGACCCTCCAAGGGGTCTGGGCTCACTCAGACAAGATAGCTGAACAACCCCAAGGGAGAGTCTGAAATTTGACTTTGGTGAAACTGATACAATTTAAAGTTTTAAACTTGGAGTCAGAACATGTACTATTACCAGATTTGTCAACCATCCTTTTAGGAATGGGGCTTTGTTATTCCAAGGATCTGATCTGCCACTCAGCATTCATAAATAAAAGTCTAAGATTCCTACATATATCACAAATGATCTCAAAAGTCAGAATTTCAAAACTGCAATGCACACTACCTACCTCCAAATCTGGAAGTGACAAGAAGTTCTAACTGTATGCCAATGTCTTCTAAGTAAAGGATTGAGAGTTTTAGAGTATATATTCCAAAAGCAAAAATTTTAAAAAATATTTTATTTTTCAGTGATCTCTACACTCAAACTCACAACCCCCAGATCAAGAGTTACATGCTCTACCAACAGAGCCAGCTAGGTGTCCCCTCCCATGGCAAATTTAAACAAAATAAGAAGGAATAACGATTTTTTAAAAACCACACGGAATTCTTTTGCCTCAGAAGAGATAAAATACAACCTCTCAGTCATCGGGAGCCAAGTAGATCTCCGGAAGTAGTCTCCATCAAATCGTTTGCCCCAGCTCCTGAATGGAAGACAACTGCTAGATGGGAACAGCTAATAGTTATTCAGTTTGTACACTGGATCATACATTCATTGTTGTGATTACATAAAGAAGTTGCATTTGTCTGAAATAGCTTTTATTAATATCATTTCACTTGTATGAGATTCTCCAACCTAACTTTAAGGTAATTTTGCTAAGTTGGATTTAAAAAAAAGAAGAAGAAGAAAGAAAGTCCTAAGAGCTGTATACTGCTACTTAACAAAATACTCCACCTATCATTTTTACCTTAGGAGACACTGGACTAATGCTTTCCCCCTCTTTGTGGGTATAAAAAAGAAAAAAAATAGACCATTTGGGGATTACCAGAGATTAGAGGATAAGAATTTTTAAAAATCAATCTTGTTTTATTGTCTATCGCTATTAGCTTCTTGCTTGGCTCTCTTTCAGTGAGTGACCTCCTGGTCTCTGACTTCTTGAACACTTTTTTCTTTTTTTATCCTTTGTTCCTTCCTTAGAGAAAGAAAGGCCAGTTATAATAGAAATGAGTCATCCAGTGGTATCCCGCCGCTACTCCCTACTGCTCCTTGTCTCTCCTTCTTGCATATACGTGTTGTCACACACAAGTATAATGTATACAGCTCAGACATTTTAACAGACGCCTCCACCCAGCCTGCCCCTAATGTAGTTGCCAACCCAACGCCTCACTTCCAGCCCCTGGAGAACAGATTGCCTGTTACATCACTCGAGCGTATTGTTCTCATTTCTCCCTATAGCATATGTTCCTTCTAGATGCTTTTTAGCTCATAGTTGGGGAGAGGCAAAACATATTCTGCATTTTAAGATTAGTATTATATATCCTTGACTTTTACAAGGATAGACACCCTAGGAACTGACGTTTAATAGATGTTAATGGAATTTATTTTTTACACACCCCACGTAAGAACATTTATCTTTTGAAATAAAATGCTATGAAACATTCCGTGGTACTAAGAAAATTTCAAAACACATTATTTTTCACTCTATATCCTTAAATCAAGCTACAGAGTTTGAGCAAAGTGGAAAAGCTGTTTCTTGATATTTGGAATTTAAAACATGAATATAATTATCATTAATTTATTACACTGAGAGTATCAATGGGCATTTTGCCAGTGTTATTACCAGCACAAAACAATTCTAAAGTGGTGCCTAAAAAGAAACTTTTTCCACAACCTACTTTTCCTTTGATTTTCATTAGGCAAGAAGTTCTTTCTGCAGTAAATAAATGAATAAATAAATAAATCTGGCTCCAAACATATTAAATAATAAACAGCATGATAAATGTTGCATAAATTTTTATGTAAGAAAAAAAAACCTCTAATAAAGCAATACCACTCAGAAGTACTTGTAAAATTATAGGTACTTGACAGTGCGTGTTGAGTAAATTAATTTGTTCTAAGGCTATGCCTAGGAGCATAATAGCCACTTGTTTTTATAAGTACATTTTTGTCTGGATATGAAATATAGTTCAATTTTAGATTTTGGTTAATGTTATGATTCATAGAATTTAGATAATTAAAGATATTAGAAAATATCACCTTTGTAATCTTTCTAATTCATGAATGAATATATAAAAAACTATCTATTTATCCTTTACATATTTAAAATGCTGAAACCTCTCCAGTTCCAATTAATGAAGAAACCCCTTCTCTTTTTCCTTCAGTGACTGGCACTGGAATGCCAACCTAATAAACATTTGATGAGTAAATGGATGGTTTTGACAGAAGCCAGGCACTTACAGAAAAAAATGAGGTAATAGGGCAACCTTGCGGGGAACATATGAGGAAACAGATCCTGCTCTTGTCCTGGTTCTGTCATGGGCTAGCTGTGTGATCTTAGGTAAACAACTTGACCCTCTTGAGCTCTGATCTCTTCCGTGTAAATGTGGATGTCTGAGATAATCTTGAAGGGCCTCCTACTTTTCAAACCCTAGTTCGAAATCTTAAAATTAGCCAATCATTCTTGCCAGTTTGACCTTTGACTTTAGCCATAGGTAGAGACACATTTAGGCTATAAAACCTCAGCATTTGAAATCACATTAGTAGCCTCTAGAACTAACTCTGTTTAGGTTCACTGGGCTACGGCAAGCAGTAGAAAGACAGGAGCCTGGGTGGCTCTGTAGGTTAAGGGTTTGCCTTCAGCTCAGGTCATGATCTCGGGGTCTTGGGATCCAGTCCCACACTGGGCTTTCTACTCAGCAGGGAGTCTGCTTCTTTTTTTTTTCTGTGAGCTCCCTCTCTTTCTCAATAAACAAATAAAGTCTTGGGGAAAGAAAAAAGACAGAAGCCTGAGGGTTCACACATAAAAGATGTGAGCAAGTGTAGGAGACAATAGAAGTAGAAGGATATCTACAGAAAGCATCATAGTTCACAAATCTCCAGATAGCAGGTTTTCTCTAGAGGTAACAGTAAGTTTTATTTATGTCTGATTAGCAACTGATTAATTTATAAAAGGTTTCCCTTCCGAAGAGAGCACTAGAATGCTTTATTTCCTAATTGGATGGTGACTTTACCTATAAATAAAAGAGAATCACTGCTGCTTATTGGGGAGACAGTTTGACATGGCAAGTTTGTTCTTGTCTCCGTCCTGATTTACTGTATGACCTTGGGCCAGTCATTTATCTTCCTCCAAACCAGTTTCACTAATTATAAAATGGAAATAAAAATACTTGCTGCCTTCACAGAGGATTAATGAGACAAGGTGAATGTCTAAGCTCCCTGGGGGAAAGGCTGTATATAAGTAAGCAGATAACGGCTAAGCAGAAGTGCAGGGCTTTCCACAAAACTTGGGAAAGGAAAAAGTCCACAATGATAAAACCCCGGAGCTTTAAGTTTCCTAGTCTACAAGAAAGGGGGCTCTCCTCTTAGAAATGGTCCAATTTTTCCTCCAGCATACCCTGGAGCCTGGGAAGGTCAGTTGCCAGGAGACAGGGGCTGAGTTTATTCCTCCAGAGTTCTAACCCTTTCTCCTTCGTGAACAGTGACCTCCTGGGAGGCAAATTAGTGTTATTCTTTCTCAATTTCTTCTTCTGTAAAATACCCGTTATAATACTTAGTCACAGACAAGGAGACGCAAGCATGGATGCCTGACATACAGTGAGTTCTAAATAATTATCTCCTAGGTCTTCAGCAGCATAAATTCAAACTGCTAAAATATTTTCCTCCTAAAAATCAAAGTCTCTGATGAAAGAGAGTTGGGGAATAAAGGTAGACGTGATGTAACATTTGTGATTTGAAAGAGGCTCAGGGAACTAATATAAAGCTTTGATTCAGCTCATTTATGCTGAATAAAACGTGTTTGGACAACGCCTTAAAATTCGCGTGTGCGACCGCAAGGGGGCACTGTGAGTCTGCTTTGGCGTTGGAGAGGCCACAGCAGCGCGGGGCCGAAAGGGCTGGACGCTTCTAGCATCCCAGCACCCTGGAGAAACACACCCCCTAGTTCGGGCTCCGGAAGGCGTGGCCTTGATGACCCAGCGCGGGGTGGGGGCTGACAGTTCTACGCTCGGGTCCCCCTCTGACTCCGCAACAGGTTTCTTCCTGGCAGGTTCTTCGTGGCGGTTAGCGTTCCTAATGTGGGATCCGCTAGTGCCTGAGCTTGGGAACCCAGACACCCTTCCTCTACCACCCCCAAACTGTGGGGAACATCTGGGGTGTGCCTCTGCGTCGGGTGTAGGCAAAAGAGTCAAAGCTGTCTTTTGGTTTTTTAAGAGATCTGTGTCCGTAAAGGGGTTAAGCTCTTCTGATTCAGGAAAAGAGGACCTCCTCTCCCTAAAACAAAACAAATCAAACAAACAAACAAAAAGCCAAAGCGCGGTTTTGGAAAGGACTCTGAAATCACCAGTTGTCCGTCTCCAAGGTCCGGGCCCCCGAATGGCACTCCCCACCGGGATTCCTTCAGGGACAGCGCCCAGTTTAGGTCCTGAAACACCTCAGGTGCGAAGTCGAATGGCCCTTCTGCGAAAAGAAGACAGTGAACTTGCCCCACCGAGTACCTGCACCAAAATGATCTTAGCCCCAGAGGTCAGATGATTAAGGAAATTAAGGCGATGCACTCTATCTGTTCCACCTGCCGCTCGGGTCCCCACGCCCAGGCGTTTGCCCAGGCAGCAGCAAGACAGGCGAATTGGGTTGATTCTGTTCCCTAGAGAGAAAGTGCCGCGGGCGGAGATGTCCGAGCGTCTCTAAAGCGAGGGGATGGTAGCGTGTCAATGTCCCCGCGATCCCGGGCGGGAGGAATGAGCTCTTCCCCCCAAGCTCCAGGACCGAGCGCCTGGAAGCGACCCTGGGGACAGCTGCCCGGGGAGCTCGGGCAGAATTCACTGTGGGCGGACCGGACTGGAAGCACAGTGGAAACTAGGGTCAAAGAACCTGGCAGATAGTACGGGGGTGGGGGAGCGGAATGCGCCTGCCTAGGGGAAAGTACGACCCATCCCAAACTTTCGCAGACTCGGGGGGCCGAGGAAGGGCGAGCCAGGTAGAAGCACCAGCTTCTTCCGCCGCCCCGCGCTCCCAGCTGCAGTGAGAAGGGGCGGCACGCAGCGCGGGCTGGACGCGGGCGGCCCCCTGGTCGCGCCCACCCGCCGGGCTAACGTGCCACCGCGCGGGGCTCTGGGCTGGCGTCCACGGAAGAAACCAGACCGCTCCCGCCTGCGCGCCGGCTCCGAGGAAGGGGCGTGTAGCTCGGCTTGGGCGAGGAGGAGGGAAACTTGGCCTCGCAGCCTCGCCCGACGAGGTCGGGCGGCGGGGACCTGCCCTTGGGCGGCGGGCTAGCCCGCCGGCTGAAGTCGGGGAGGCTCGAGAAGAAGTGAGCGCAGAGCCGTCCACGAGCTAGAGAAATCGGCTTAAAAAGAAATGTACAAAGCGATCCAAGGCCGCTGCGGGAGTCCGGCAGCTTAGAAGCCACCCCCCGCGCACCAGGAGGACGGCAGCGACTCGCCCTCCCGAAGACGAGGCGCTCCTGGGCGGCCGCGGGTCTGCGCGGAGGAGCCGCCTCCCCAGCGTGGGGCGCGCATTCAGACGCCGGCGGCGGCCAGAAGCCGAGATGCGGCGCGGGGCTCCCGGCCGGTCCCGGGCCAGCAAAGTCGGGGGCGGCCCCGCGCGCCGCTGACCCCGCGCGAGTCCGAGGGCTGTGCCGGCCCCGCCCGCCTCCGCCCCCTCCCGCGCCCGCCGCGCGCCCCTCCCCGCGGCGGCAGCGGCGGCGGCGGCGCATCCAGGGGCGGCGCGGAGCGGCTCGCCCAGCCGCCAGAGCCTGCGAGCTCCAGGCTGCTTGGGGAATTCACTTTGCCGCTTGGACGCTTCTCCATTCTAGGGCTTCTCCTGGTGGCTCTCCGGTTTCGACGCTCCCCTTTTCCTTTGGACGGAAAACTTCGCTGCTGTTTCTTTTTCCCCTTGGAGGACAGGATTAAAAGTTCCCAGAACTGGTGCCGCCCGTGCCGCTCGGGCGCTGGAACAGCTCTTGTCCGTGGGGTTCCAGTGCCACCATGTGCACCAACATAGTTTACGAGTGGCTGAAAGCACTGCAGCTCCCGCAGTACGCCGAGTCCTTCGTGGATAACGGCTACGATGATCTGGAGGTGTGCAAGCAGATCGGGGACCCGGACCTGGACGCCATCGGGGTGCTGGCGCCCGCGCACCGCCGCCGCATCCTGGAGGCCGTGCGCCGGCTGCGGGAGCAGGACGCCGCCGCCGCCGGCCTCTACTTCACGCTGGAGCCGCAGCCGCCGCCCGCGCCGCCCGCTGTCGCCGTCCCCACCGGCCGCCGGGGGGAGCCGTGCGGCGGCCCGACCCCGGGCCCCCGCGGGGACTCCCGCGGCCAGACGGCCGCCCCCCGCAGCAGGGAGCTGGTGAGCTACCCCAAACTGAAGCTGAAGATCATGATCAGGGATAAGCTCGTCCGCGACGGCATCCACCTGAGCAAGCCTCCGTACTCCCGCAAGGTAAGGAGGCGCCGCCCGGACCACGCGGGGCGCGCGGCGGGAGGGGACACGGCCCAGCCGCTGCAGCCCATTCCAGGTGACGACGGGGAGGCAAGGATGCTTGGGGTACTTGGGATCTTGTCTCTTTCTGTGTTCGCTCTTTATGCTTTCTTTCCTGGTGTCACCAGCGGCTGGTAAGGCAAGATCCCAGGAGTCAGTTCTAAACTAGGACCAAGACTCGGGTTAATGTCTGGTGCTCTACTGTGGAGAACTGGACGAGCGGCCCTACTCCAGGAGCAAAGGGCAACTCCGGATCCCGCCCCCCCCCCCGCCTCCCCCGTAGTAGTGCTTAGGTCTGAAGGGTACTGAAACGGTTAGCACTACAGGCTTCCCTTTTTGAGAAACTTCCAAAGGGAAATTGGCCAAGTCTTAAGAGTGGGAAATCAGACCCTGTCGTTATCGGTTCCATACAGTCGAATGCCTTCACTGCTGCAAATTTGAAAAGTGAACCACTGACATGGACATTCTGGGGGAAGAGTTAAGTGTCAGTCCACTTGGGGTAGTTTCTTCAACTTAAGTACAGGGAGGGAATCCGTGCTAAAGACATTGGACATAATGGGGCCAGTGAGGAGGTACTGCTGAGCTCTTTGCTGGGTCACCAGTTTAATTTACTATTAATCTAGATGAGCTGAAGAAGGCACAACTCTTAGTTCTAGAAAGTCTGAGTGGACTTCCCTTTGGGAGGAGAGAGCACAGCCCAAGGAAGTGAGATTTTCTGTGGCCAGTGAGGAATTCCTGGGGAGGAATCACAGGGAAAGAACTGGGAGTTTATGGAAGCTACTGAAATATGGACTTAGGCGTAGAATAATTAAGTAACAGAAAGTCTTATTTTCATACAAGAGCTGTCCCTCCAGATAAGTGTGTAGGCTTCTGGAGTCATCCAAGTAGAGGGTCCTACCTTGAAAGGGAGAACTAGGTAGCACAGGTAATCCCCAAGCCTGCTTGGGGTTTCCCAGGCAAAGCTGCCCCTCAGCTGGAAATCATATAGAGAAGCCCAGAGGGAAAAGGTGGGGAAGAAGCTACAGCTGGGGGCGGGGGGGGGGGGGAACAGCTGTGAACACAGCACCTGAACAGGAAAATTCGGATTATCGAAATGTTTTGTGCTCATCTTAGTCCTCTGAGTTGCTTTATATTCTTAATTCATGGTCAGAACGTCTGGATTTAAGGAAGGGCAAGTGGAAACTTTCTAAAAAGTGGTTAAGGTAGATATGAATGAAGGGTTTAATATTGTCCATACGTTATCTTGCAAGAAAGGTAAGCACTTCAGACACCATGCTCGGGAGTATAAATTTGTTTTTATAAAAATAAATAGGGCAGGTCTGAAGGACAGTTTGCCTCAAGTTAAACACATATTTCAGTTACCCACTCTGTGTTACTGATGTGGGGCCCAAACGGGAAGACAGAGGAAAGCACACTTTTCCCAAGCAGGCAGCGTTAGTTATGTCTGGTGTGGATAGGCGGGCTGGGTCATTCGTATAAGGCTCATTCCTGGAGATAGCAGGTCAGAGGAGTTCAGCCCAGTCACACTCTTGTGATTTGCTTCCCAGGAAGTGAATTGGGTGTGAGCTGAGAAAATGTGAGCACGTGGGCACACAGCAAGGGCGCAGGTCGACGTCTGGACAGAAGGGGCTATAGAGAGTAAGGTGTGTCCCTAGGGCTTGCTTATTTTTCGGGACCAGAGCTGTGATCGGGCAAGGGGGCAGAGCAGAGGGTAGGCTGGGAGCGGAGAGTGGTGTTCAGGAAGTATCACGTTTTGGTTCTGATACTTAAAAACACAGGCATCGATAGCAAACTTCAGAAGCTGAGAAAGATTCTTGTACGGACATGAAATGTGTGGGTGTAGGCTTCGGACTGTACCCGACTGCCTAGATCAGTGTGTGATATGGTAGTGCGTTTGAGCAAGTGTGATTTACACAAGAAGATTTCACCTTGTGTCATAATACTGTTTTCTTTCTGTGTAAATGATTACTTCAGTCAATTTCTATATGAATCCTAGAACAATGTTCGATAATAAAGATACACCTAATTCACTTCCTGTACACACTTAATTCTGGGTCTTGAACAGATGAAAGAATAGAGTGAGGGCAGAAGTAGTTTCGTACCTCCATTGGTATTCTGCCCGTGAATAAAAAAAAAAAAAAAAAAAAGATGGCAAATTAAATTGTAAAAAAAAGAAAAACAAAGTTCTATTCCTGTAGTTTTCTATATCTGCTATAAGAAAAACCCAATTTGTTTCAAGAAAAACAGAGAATAGGAACTGAAATACAAGTACTGTATCTCAAACTGAGGGTTCGGTTGTACAGCGCCAGACCACGTTGGTCATTCTGAATTTGTTGCTTATATGTGCATTGCCTCTAAAGTTTCAGGTTTTAAATTATTTGAGAATTGTCTTCTGATGCAGCTTGTTTCTGTGTAGATAGTGCCAGGACTTTTCTTTAAAATGTGATCCACATTATATATCTCTGGGTTGCTTGGCTCTGTCATGATCGGAATGTGTAGCTGTTCATTATGTGCATTTAGGATTCTGCTTACTTGAGCGAGCCTCACTTCGCCTTTATAGTCATTTGAATCATCAGTCCCTGTGGGGTGTGTGTGTGTGTGTGTGTGTGTGTGTGAGACTATTGGATGGCTTGAAAGTGGGTTTATACCCTGGATGGTCAAGGCAGGAATAGCAAATCTTTATAGAGGAGAGTAAATTGAGGAGTTTTCCTAAGAATGACCAGAAAGGGCTTTAGGACTATAGAATTTGCTTCAGGAAGAGTTAAGGTTTGGGCTGTTGTGCTGCTGGCCTGGCCTCATGTTACCAGGTGCCGCCACTGTCCCCTCTTAGGTGAGTTGCAGTGTAAGTAAAAGGTAAGTTTCTCTTTGTTTTCCAAAGACAGTAATTAAAATCTAAGTTCAAAGTAAGTACTCCTTTGTTTTTCCAAAGAAAGTAATTAAAATGTAAGTTCAAAGTAAGTTCCCCTTTGTTTTCCAAAGCAAGTCTGCAGCTTTGGAAAAGCAGGAGCCTTGAAAGAACTCTGCTTGAAATCAAAAAGCAGTAGACAAGTCCCTTTTCTATCCTGTGTATAGCTTCTGTGACTGCTGTGATTGCTGCCTTAGTAGGATGGGGATATGTTTTCATAGGGTAGGAATTAGATAGAGCTCTGTGCATATGATCTCAGTTCTTCACCAGGCTTCCCTCAAGGCTCTAGGTTGCTGTGCTTGGCAGGATGCAGAAGCCCCGCCCTCACAGAACTTGGGGTGTAGCAGGGAAGACCTACAGTGGAATGAGCAGTCATGCTAAAGTGTGATGATTACTTCTGTGGGGAGTGCATGATGCTGTGGGCAGGTGCATCTAACTTCATTTACAGTGAGGTGGGTCGGAGCAGGCTTTCCAGAACTGGCATTTAGTCAGAGAACCGAAGGTTAGGAAAGTGTGGCCCTAGAAAGAGCAGGGTTCTAAGACAGAACAGTATGTGCAAAGGCCAGGAAGGCAGGAAGTTGAGTGGGCAACAGGAATTGAAGGGAACTCAGTCTGCCTGGACCAAGAATGCTTGGAGGGAAAGGCAAGAGTTGGAAAGACACTCAGTGGCTGGTCCTGGATGGCCTTGACCTCCTGTTTAGGAATTTGGAGTGTATCTTGAGAGGGAGCTGTTGGTGGATCCTGAGCAGAGGCAGGGTGAATAGTTAGGTTTTGGAGAGTCCAGGGAGATTTACAGGTGGCCTGGACTGGGGGAGTGAGTTGGGGAGGAGCAGTGGAGGTAATTGAGAGGTGGAATGGACAGAACTTGATGACGGTTTGGATGCCAGGGCTGTGAGGGGAAAGCTCGGGGTGACATGCAGATTTCTGCCTTAGGATTGCAATGCTATTCCCTGACGAGGTAGAGGACCCGAAAGAAGATCACATTTGGGGAGAAAGATGTTGCCTCTGGACTATGTTCACTCTCTTAGAAATCCACTTATGTTCCACCTGTTTGTCCTCCCCGGAACGCCTAGCAACCACTGATCTTTCTCCTGTTCTGACAGTTTTGTCTTTCCTGGAACATCCACGGTTGGAAGCATACAGTATGTAGTTCTTTCCCTTGGTAATATGCACTTACTGGTCCTGTGTGTCTCCTTCTGGCTCAGCGGCTCATTTCTCTGAGTCTGAATAGCATCCCATTCTCTGGATGTACCATGACAACCTTCTAATGAAGTCTGGCTGAGAATACGGACCTAAGACTAAGACTAAGTCAAGAGAAGGGTTTTGCGGAGTTACTTTTTTGAAGGATGAGAGGAGCTCAACACTCCTCTTTGAGTGTTGGTGACAGAGAGCCAGAGACAGGGAGATGTCCCACAGGCCAAGGTCTTGGAGGAGGTGGGAGGGAGTCGCGCCCAAAGCACTAGAAGGAGGTGGATTTGCTTCTAGGCAAGGCGGATTTGCTTATATTAGGAAGGAGCAGAGGAAGGATGGCTGAGGTGGGGTGACATTGAGGAGCACTGGTGTGTCTCTCTGACTATCTGATACCAGTGAGGGGGGAGGTGGAGGGATTAGAGGTATATGGAGAAGGTTGTGTTCATATACAAATATTGGCTGCTATGATCTGGTGCGTGTGGCTATGCTTAAGCATAAACATGGAGCAGTAGTGCTTCTAGGATATACGTAAGCCCATGTATATAGACGGTGTCCTTGTCGTTCTGGTGTACAGGGTGCAGGCGGCAGGCTACGTGTGAGGCTGTATCAAGCCCTGGGCCGTGTGGCAGTGCCGGGCAACGTGGTGAGGTAGGTGGGAATACTGCGGGGCTCTAAAGGCGTTCTGTTTACTAGCAGACTTGGAAAAGCAGAAAGCAGGTCTTCAGGCAGATAGCGGATGGGGCAGGCTTCTCCACTTCTTCACATGAAACGTATCTCTTTGGCATGCATTACCCGTTAACACTGTTTGAGTTAGTATAACCTTATTTAATAATGCCGTAAGAGCGTTAGGCTTCATTCCCACCTCCGCATGAATCTAATTACATAACAGGACTCCCGTGGTAATAGGTCTGTTAATGGGTGTTTGGGGAACAGGACCCAGGATGAAGGAATATGGAGACAGAGGTGGCACGAGGGCTTCTGTGTCTGTGCCAAGGTGAGGATATAGAAATGTGTAGAAAGACAGAAGCTGGGGAAGAAAACTTTGGAGTTTTGCCTTGGGTCCTGGCAGAGCTGAAATGACAAAATATATTCCTCCCCCAGAATTCCTCTGCCTTCATGATGTTGTCGGGGACAGAAGGGAAGCTGGAAAAGTTCAGTTCTCCCAACTCAAATCAATATCCTCAAGTATCCTCAGCCTGGGCAAATGAAGATCCTTCTAGGCTTTTGTGGTTCTTAGTCCCTCATTGGAACATGGTGAAAAGGAAGGGCCCGGAAGGAGGCGGCTTTCCTCACGCTGTTTGTAGTTGACTTTTTAAAGAGTTTCTAACATTCGGACTCTAAGCCATCCGTCTGCCTGTCTGCAACCCTCAGGAATGCCGAGCACCCTGTTCCCATGTTGGTTCAAGGTCCCCAGAGTCCCCAGGTGAAATTGGAAACCAGCCCCTGTCCACAGAGAGACCAGAGAGAAAGGCAGACCAGGCCGGGTCGGCAGCTGGCAGGTTTGATAAACAAGGAACTGACGTGAGAGGCTTGTCTGGGGCAGATGCACCGTGAGGAGCTCTCTGGAGGTCCTGGACCTGCCAGCCAGAATCTTATTTATTTATTTATTTATTTATGTATTTATTTTTGATCTTGCTGATCTTTTTTTTTTAAATTGTGTTATGTTAGTCATTGTACAGTACATCATTAATTTTTGATGTAGTGTTTCACAATTCAGTGTTTGCCTGTAACACCCAGTGCTCCGTGCAATCCATGCCCTCCTTAATACCCATCACAGGGCTCACCTGTACCCCCACACTCCTCCCCTCTAAAACCCTCAGTTTGTTTCCTGGAGTCCACAGTCTCATGGTTCATCTCCCACTCTGATGTCCACCCCCTTCATTTTTCCCTTCCTTCTACTAATGTCCTCCATGCTATTCCTTATGTTCCACAAATAAATGAAACCATGTGGTAACTGACTTTCTCTGCTTGACTTATTTCACTCAGCATAATCTCCTCCAGTCCCATCCATGTTGATGCAAAAGTTGGGTATTCATCCTTTTTGAGGGCTGAGTAATATTCCATTACATATAGGGACCACATCTTCTTTATCCATTCATCTGTTGAAAGGCATCTCAGCTTTTTCCACAGTTTGGCCATTGTGGATATTGCCTCTATGAACATTGGGGTACATATGGCCCTTCTTTTCTTTGGGGTAAATACCCAGTAGTGCAATTACCAGCTCATAGGGCAGCTCTATTTTTAACTATTTGAGGAACCTCCACATTGTTTTCCAAAGTGACTGCACCAACTTGCATTCCCACCAACAGTGTAAGAGGGTTCCCCTTTCTCCACAACTTCTCCTAACATTTGTTGTTTCTTGCCTTGTCAATTTTTTGCCATTCTAACTGGTGAAAGTGGTATCTCAGTGTGGTTTTGGTTTGTATTTCCCTGATGACTAGTGATGTTGAACATTTTTTTGTATGTCTGTTAGCCATTTGTATGTCTCCTTTGGAGAAGTGTCTGTTCATGTCTTTGGCCCATTTTTTGATGTGATTTTCTGTTTTGTGTGTGTTGGGTTTGAGGAGTTTTTTTTATAGACCTTGGATATCAGCCCTTTGTCTGTGGTGTCATTTTTGAATATCTTCTCCTTCTGTGGGTTGCCTCTTTGTTTGGTTGACTATTTCCTTTGCTGTGCAGAAGCTTTTGATCTTAATGAAGTCCCAAAAGTTCATTTTCACTTATGCTTCCCCTGCTCTTGAGCCGTATCTTGAAAGTAGTTGCTGTGGCCTCCAGAATCTTAAAGGTCTCTAGAGAGGGTTTAACCGGGTATAGTCCCGTATGTCATTCAGATGATCTCAATACCGCATTATGCTCTCAAAGCTGTGTTCTTGAAGTGCCTCTCAGCATGGGAACAGTGGGAGTAATACTCATTCTAAAGATGGGGAGGAGGTGAGGAGACTCCGATGGCTGGGGTCCAGCTCTTGGGTCCACTTGTGGTCATGTTCCCTCACTGACCTTCCTCAACAGGTAGGCCCTGGGTTATCACAGTGAACTGGGCCAACAAATGAGACAGATGAACTGGACAGACATGGTTCTTTCTTATAGCTATGGATGTACTTGTGGGGGGCCTAACCCAGTATCTGATGTGTGGGAAGAGTGCCATATAAAAGTTGAATGTGGGACATGAAGGCGATCTGGCTGCAACATGTCACTCCATTGATCTCCAGGGTTGGTTTGACTGCTCTGGATGGCTGGGTGGGTGTCCTCTTCCCCCTCACTGCTCTGCAGGCCTCCCTCCTAAAGCCGCCAGCACTTGGCCAAGAGAACTATCTTCCTTGATATAGGGGGACCGTTCTTTGATCAAGGGTATACAAAATGTTGCGTTCCCCTGATACAACCTCCAAACAAGCTCTCAAGGTCCATTTGTAGGTGAACATAGGGTAGTTCAAGCTCCTAAGATGCCAAACGCATCCAGATGAGGCCCTGTGCAAGGCAGACTGCCCTTGGAAACAAACAAAATGGTTGAATATTGTTTCTATAAATGCCGAGGGTGGTGAATTTTGCATTTGTGTTTGTTGTAAGTATTTAAAAAAAAGACCAACTTCCATCAAAACTTGAAGATTATCAGTGATGAAATTTAAAATCAAAGTATGTTTATTCATTAAGTATTTTCGAAGAACTGGGAATGAAAATGCTAGTTGGGCAGGTTATTTAAAAAGCAAACCTCTGAGGGCACATGGATGGCTCAATCAGTTAAGCGGCTGCTTTCAGTCCAGGTCATGGTCCCACAGTCCTGGGATGGAGGCCCGAGTAGGGGAGTAGGGTTCTCTGCTCAGCAGGGAATCTGTTCCTCCCTCCTGCTCAAGTTTGCTCTCTCTCCCTCCCCCTTTCTCTCTGTCAAATAAATAACTAAGTAAAATCTTAAAGGGGGCGGGGGGAAGCAGACTTCTGAAGCAGGGCCATGACTGCAGAATTTAAGAAGGTGCTCATCATCAGGGCGTGCAAGTCTGGACCCTGCTTGTGGGCCTGCTGCCCTTAAGGAAATAAATCTGTCATTGTGAAATACCAGGTATTTGCGGGCGTTGCCGGCAGCCCTCCAATCACATGCGGGCAGTCACCTCCCATGCTTCAGACCCCTCTGCAGCAGCAGTGGGCTGTGGGCCCAAACGTGCCAAGCTGCCCCACGGGCCCGCATGCTTTCGGTGCATTATGGCTGCTCGGGGAGCTCCTCCAGGTGGGAGAGCTCTGTACATCGGACAGGTCCTCTTTGCCGACACTGTGCTGCAGTGGTGAAGAGCCCAGGCTCCGGAACAGACTATGGGGTCCGGTCCCAGCTCTGCTTCGTGCTCGGGCACTTGAGCCCCTCTGCAGAAAGTGGACAATGCTAGGGACTGCTTTAGGAGGGCCTTATGGGAGTGAGATGAACTGAGGACTTGCCAGGCTATAATTTGTATCAGATCCCGGGGGTTGCTGTCATCAAGTACCACAAAGTAGGTCTATAGAACAACAGAAACGTATTCTCTCAGAGTTCTGGAGGCTACAAATTCAAAGCCAAGGTTTGGTAGAATCTTGCTCCAAAATCCCAAGGGTCTGTGCTGCGATTTACTTATAGGGGCCACCAAAACCTGCAAAGGCCATCTCTGTATCTGCAATTGCCACTTCAAGCACCCCGGGGTCTGCTGGGGCAGATGGTCCAGGATGTGGCAGCACGGCTGTTACTAGAGCCTTCTCTGGTTCCAGCCGCACTCAAAGCCAGCAGCTTTCCTAGTGTCTCAGTCAGTGGGCTGCAGTAGTGCATCCCAATGAGGGATAGGGTGCCTCCAAAGTCCAAAGAGGCGCGTTTAGGCCTTGTGCCTCATATTTGGTTTTGGGGGTTGGGCAGATGCAACAACTTATCCTCACTTAAGAAAGGATATCTCAGTATGCCCCCCGCCAAGGGCCTCTGAAAGTTTCATCCAGGTAGGAGGCCCCTCAGTTTGTGTCAGACGTCTCAACTTCTGACATGCAAATCTTACAATTAATTCTAGAGTAGTGGCGACTTCTTGTTGCCAGGTCAAAGCAGCATACTGTCGTCAATGTAATGGACCAGTGGAAGGGAAAGGTGACCAAGAACCCTGCGAACTAAATTGTGGCATAGGCTGGAGACTTTATACACCCGCTGGAGGTAGGACAGAGAAGGTAGACTGCTGGCCTTGCTTGGTACGTACTGAGATACTGAGAAAGTAGCAGGTTACTGGCCGGATGCGTAACCTGGCTCATGGTAAGTGCTCACCTGAGTTAGCTTCTGTACGCCAGATGTAACCTTGCTCAGGTGGTTTAGCTTCCATCCTAGTGGTCTTACATCAGCTGTGTATAGAAAATCCATTGGCTCAGGTTTCATTCCTGATGATAGGTGTGTTTGATAATTAATCGGGACAGATTTTTTTTTAAGATTTTACTTATTTATTTGACAGAGAGAGAGAGAGCACACAAGCAGGGGGAGCGGCAGAGGGAGAGGGAGAAGCAGGCCCCTTGCTGAGCAGGGAGCCCGATGCAGAGCTCAATCCCAGGGTCCTGGGATCATGACTGAGCCGAAAGCAGATGCTTAACCGACTGAGTCTAAACCCAGGTACCCTAATCAGTGGCAGATTTTTATTACAAATGATGCCTAGTCATTTATTGCCTGAGGATACAATAATAAAAATAATTTTTTTTAAAATAAAAAATAAATAAAAATATACACATTTCAGAATTTAGACATTCAAAATTAGATTATAATCTCCAAATCAGTCACCTGGTAGAACACAAGATTTCCGTTACTCAAAACCTTTCTGAAGGTCTAGTGCCTGTAGAGCACTTTTTAGAACATGGTCGGTGGGTGCAAGCCTTCATTCTTCTGAGGAGGATCTGGTTTGGGGTACACACCTAAAGTGCTTTGGAATCAAATCTGAGAGTTGTGTCAATAAAATATGGAATGGAAGACAGAATCTGAAAAAAATGAATTTTTTTTTTGGTATGACTTCTAAAGTGGTTTTAAATTTTCTGATATTTATAATTCTTTTCCTACTTTTGAATTCTTAAAAATATGCTCTTACTGTGTATCCATGTCATAAGTATGGAATACCTCAACAAAACACAAGTCAATTCCCTACATATCTGCGAAGAGCAAGACATTAGTTATGGACTCTCCCAACAGATAATTAGTGTAAAGATGCTTATGGTCCTATAGGGGAGAAGTTAAGTAAACTGTGCATAGACATGAGTAAACTGCAGCACTCTCTCAGTTAATCTCCATTTGGGTAGTCTCTTGGTGTTCTTACAGCTTTTCCTTTGCTTGTCCTGCTGCTTTCTATTTATTTATTTATTTATTTAAGTTTTTTTGTTTTTTAAAGATTTTATTTATTTATTTGACAGAGATCACAGTAGGCAGAGAGGCAGGCAGAGAGAGAGGGGGAAGCAGGCTCCCTGCTGAGCAGAGAGCCCGATGCGGGGCTGGATCCCGGGACGCTGGGATCATGACCTGAGCCGAAGGCAGAGGCTTTAGCCCACTGAGCCACCCAGGTGCCCCAGTCCTGCTGTTTTTAGAAAGCTTTTCTGTACCCTGTCATCTCAAGTCTTAACAGAAGTCAGAGTTCTCATTTCCCCTCTCACTCTTGCGTGCAAAAAAAGATGCTTAAGGCAGGGATACCAGGGTTAAGAATGTCCTCCTGGGCACGCCTGGGTGTCTCTGTCGGTTAAGCATCTGCCTTCGGCTCAGGTCATGATCCCGGGGTCCTGGAATGGAGTCGCACATCGGGTTCCAAGCTCAGGAGGAGTTTGCTTCTCCCTCTGCCTTCCGTACCCCCTGCTTATGCTCTCTCTCTCTGAAAAATAAATAAATAAAATCATTAAAAAAAAAAAAAGAAAGAAAGCCCTCATGAACCTTATATGTGATCTTAGGCTGTCGCCTAAGGTATACTATGACAAAGAAAGAAGAGTTAAGTTTTAAAAATGTCATTCTTTTTAGATTTTTTAGAATGCTCAGATTTCAGTTCACTGGAAGTTTGTTCTGAAATGAATTTTCTTGAAAGTAAGGTAAGTCAAATGATGTAGACTTGACCCGGGCTGGTCGTCGAAATAGAGAAGGGTATCCTAAGGTATTTGGAAGAACATTGCCTATAGTAAGGGAAAATTCCCCAAGAACCGTGATAGGAATAGTCCCTTGAGGTTATGGCCTGTTAGAGTTAGAGGCAGCATTGAGCCCTTGGCTTATTATTGCTACTCTCTGAATTTGAGTTGATGGTTTTTTAACAGTTATTTTCTAAGTTTTATGAAAAAATTGGTATTTCAGATCAACTGCCGATTCAGACTTGGGAGGCCTGAGAAGAGTAAGGAGGAAATTCTCCTTTTCAGTCAATGCAAAAACTATTAAGGGTAAATAATTGTGGATCATGCCAAAAGGCATTAAGGATACAATCTGTCTTACATAGAGACTAAGTGACATCTAATAGTTTAAAGAGATTTCATTACTGCTGCTAATTGAAATAAATGGTCTGATGAGTTCCAAAAACCTTACTGTTAGGTTTCCATAAAGTTATAAATGCAAACAGAATAAGACCTACTTCATTTGAAACATGTCTGAAAGACAAGGAAAACAACTGATATGCATTTTTTGTTTACCCAAATCATAACAAACAGTAATTCCAAGTTTTAAGATGTTTTCCCTAGAACTCCCAGAACTCTATAATAAGACTAGAAGGATACCTACTGTATTTGACACAGAGTGTATAATTTTAATACCCACCCCTAGAGACAAAATTATTTTAAGTAGTGGCCATGAGATAAAATAAAACAAATACTTTATTTCTTCTTTAGTTTTAAAGCAATTGACAATTAAAATAAGGAGTACATTTTGATTTTAAAGTATTCGAACCTTACAGTAAACGTATTATCTATGACATAACATTTGCACTTAACCAAACTAAAGTATTATACTTGATAGTTCGTGCTGTCTCACTGTTTTTGAATTTTCAACACATATTAAAAACTCGAATGGCCGCAAAAGAATAATAAAATTGAAGTCCTTCAAATTTTGTTTCTTTGTTTTTTTGCAAAGCATGGTTCTTTTCATTGTTGATTTCAAACTTACCATTTACTTTGGGGATATATAATTGTACTATAAGAAAGATTTGACAATTTTCACAAACATATTCTAGGAAAGGACTCTTGTAAACCAAGTCTGTGGGTTGGTGCCAACTGTGTAACCAAGAGTTCTCTGAACTAACTCTCATGCAGAACATAGCGCTTATTAAAAGGACAGGTAAGGGGTGCCTGGGTGGCTCAGTTGGTTAATTGTCTGCCTTTGGCTCAGGTCATGATCCCAGGGTCCTGGGATCGAGCCCTGCATCGAGCTCTCTGCTCAGCAGGGAGCCTGCTCCCCCACCACCACCCTGCCTGAGCCTGTCTCTCTGCCTACTAGTGATCTCTGTCAAATAAATAAATAAAATCTTAAAAAAAAAAGTAAAAATAAAAATAAAAGGACAGGTAATAACAAGATGCTAATTAGAAGTGAATGTACATACCATTAAAACTCAGCAGTAAGGAACTGCAGCATTTACAGTTTTGACCAAAGATTTTTTAGGGAGCAGTGTTTACCACTCATATTGTTTAGAATTGTCTGGAGGGCATGTTTATAATTAAAAGATTTATTTTGTTTTGGGGGACCTCCTTACTGTCTGCAACTGGGGTGAGCTCTTTCCTATGCCCTGCCCTGGAAGACGTAAGGAAATATGATCATTTTATTTTAAGAGAAGCTATTTCTTCTGTAAAGTGGTGCTGGTGTCTCTCTCACAGGGTTGTAGAATGAATGAAATGGGATCATTTCTATCAAGTTATTTTGTAAGTTTTAAAACAACTTCTATAGATTTAGGGTGTTCTTATTGATAGGGGATATGTCTTTATGTTATCAAAACTTTGAAAATATTTCTTTTTTTTTCTTTGAAGATTTTATTTATTTATTTGACAGACAGAGATCACAAGTAGGCAGAGAGGCAGGCAGAGAGAGAAGAGGAAGGAGGCTCCCTGCTGAGCAGAGAGTCCGATGCAGGACTCAATCCCAGGACCCTGAGATCATGACCTGGACTGAAGGCAGAAGCTTTAACCCACTGAGTCACCCAGGTGCCCCTTGAAAACATTTCTGACTGAAAATCAATCATACTGAATTGAGACTACTTGGAGAACACTGAAGCAGATCTAGAAGAAACTAAAAATGGTCTACATTACAATGTCTAATGCTACAATGTATTTTTTAAAAAATAATTTAGATATAAGAATATTTGTTTTGTACATGGGCACAAATCTCATAGTACCCTGTTAGTGAATGAGGGGAAGGCTGTTCCTATGTTTCAGGTATCATTTGAAAAATGGTTTTAGTACAAGACATAGTCTGTCTTAGTTTAGCACCATAATTTAATCATTTCTTATTGGGTTGAAACCTTACCCATATTATTATTGATTATTATAATTTTTTATCATTTAAAAATGTCATATTTGAGAAATAATATTTCATCATTCTTTGAATTAGATTTCTTAGATTACCAGGTTACAAAATTTCATATTTGTGGCTTTTAATATTTATAATTATGTGTTGTCTGTTCATGGTGCTTACCTGTTTTCTTCTGTTGTCTCAGACTACTCCCAGTTGCTTTGCAAGAGCTCTTTATATATTAAAGAAAATAATCATGATTACATAGAGGTTGCAGAGACTTTTCCCAAATTATAATTACCTTATAATTTTATGGGTTTTTTTTTGTATGCACCAAATTTAAAAACTCATATATAGTCTACCTTATCAATAATTTTAGCAATTTCTTTCAGACTGGAGGAATAAAAAAGTGTGAACTCAGAATTGAGTTTGAATTATTTTTTACCATTTACTTGGACAACTTATTTAATCTTTCTAAACCTGAGTTGTCTCATCTATAAAATGAGTATAATATTACCTACTTCTTAATCTTATGATTATTATGTTCTTCTCAGGATGAAGACCTTATCTTAAATTGTTAGTTCACATCCTTACCAATCTGTCGAGGCTAAATATTCTTTTTTAATTTCAAAAAGCTCTTTAAATCCTCATAACAGATATAATTTGTTTGCCTGCTATCACCATCAAGAATATTTGGTCAATTTATCATTAGCTTTTTAGGTTTTCCTTTTTTTAAAATAGAGAAATATAGTTAATTCTATTTTTATGATCATTTTTATCCTTATAAATCCCTTTCTTGAGTACAAAATCAGTTCATAATTGCCTTTTTCTCCTATTATTCTTTTGTTGTTTATTTCATTTCTGCACTGAGCTCTCTCACCCACCTGAAATTTATTTTGGCCCATGACATAGGGCAGAGAGCTCTAATGTTCTACATAATCATTCTTAGATGACTGTTATATCTTGTGCTTTTCAGGAATTCCAGCTTTCTGCGTTCTTGCCATACTCCAAAATTTAACGGAGATGCTGCAAGTATTTTGCTATTATTCTGCCCCAGGTTATCAGTCTAAGATACTCCTTATGGTGTTAAAAATTCATCTTCATTTTTTCTAATTGGGTGGAAATTTTTACTGGGAATGGATATCTGATTCTAGTAAATATCTTTTCAACAACTTAAAGTAATGGAGACCGTTTTTCTTACTGGGCTTAATGTCGCCATGCAGTATTGCCTTAAGAGATTTCCTTTTGGGGTGCCTGGGTGGCTCAGTGGGTTGAGCCTCTGCTTTAGGGTCAGGTCATGATCTCAGGGTCCTGGGATTGAGCCCTGCGTCGCATGGGGCTCTCTGCTCAGCAGGGAGCCTGCTTCCCCCTCTCTCTGCCTGCCTTTCTGCCTGCTTGTGATCTCTTTGTCAAATCAATCAATCAATCAATCAATCTTAAAAAAAAAACACCAAAAAATAAGAGAGAGAGAGTGATTCCCTATGAGTATACCATCCTTCCATTGCTAGGAAGATGAAGCAAATCAGGAAGCGATGTCTCCTGTAGCATCCAGAGTTTGAGAGGAGGGACATATCCTCTTATCCCAGTTTATTCTGACATTGTTTTACATTTTATATCTTTTTTCTCACGCACAGTGGTTGACATTTACCTTCAGTTTGGTAACCCCTCTGACAGTAATTGTCATGACATTATTACAGTTGACTCTGTGCCCGGAGCTTTGTGGGAGCTGTGGTCCCCCGCTACATAAGCACAGGAGGCGGCCGCAGTGGGGAGACATGGTGGGATGAGCACTGCAGCCTTGTGGTTCAGAAGGTCACAGCCCTGTAGTTGTGGGTAGCTACTTTGTCTTCTGGTTTGGGCAGGCATTTTGTATATGAACCACAGGGTAGAGACTTTGAGGAGGGTGGGGGGTGGGGTTTAACTCAAATCCCTATTGATTTTACTGTTTCTGAAGAGTTTTCCCTCTTGTCTACTCACTGGCGCCCCCACCCTGCCCCAAGGCACCTGCTCCCTTCCCCCCCACCTCCCCACCCCCACCGCACCAGGCCTTTTAGCGGAAAATACAAACGAAGGCTGCTTGCCAGATGCCATGTGAAATTGAAAACCTTATAAAAGAAATTGATGCGGCATTCGTTTTAATTTGAGTCTTTGACTTTACGTAGGAACAACAGCTCCGTGTGGAAAAAAAATACAATGGAAAGATGCAATAGGAAATACTGTCCTTGATTTCATTTAAACATTCCTTGACAGGTCAAATAGAAAGGTTTTTTTAAAAGGTCATTGAAGCAAGAATTAACAGTGGGGTACAGACAGGACCTCTATCAGGTGCTGAATTCAGCTGGGTTTGCAGAAGTGGCTGCACCCAGCGCTTCCCAAGCTAGCCATCAATCTCGAAATAAAGATAGAGCCACTTTAAAGTAACCATGTATCAACACAGAATGGAACACTGCTACGTTATGAACCGCTCCTCTGGGAAATTCTTGATTGACAAAAGTAGTGCTGCATTAAGTAGTAGCAATATTTTCATGGCCAGAAAGTAATAAAGCTATAGATAATCTTTATGAAGAAAAAATATTTTCCATAAAGAACTGCCACACAATCTCAAGACTTGCCTCCTACGGTACCCTGCTCAGGTGAAAAGTAGCTCTAGCTAAATGTGAAAGAAAAAAAACTGATAATTTGAGAAGTTGTTAATTGCATGCAAGGTTGGTGTTCTAGTCAGTGTCATATATAAGGCAGCTCAAGAAAAGATGATATTGGGTGCTATCTGGGATCGCACAAATCCACTGTCTCTCTGGCTTGATTAGGCTTATATAGTGGGAGAAAATTCAAGATATGCATGATGCTTCCATTAGAGATTAAAGTTGTGCCAGAGGGTCTGCAAAGCAATTTTACTCTTTTGAGATCTACTTCATTACAGAGAGGTTTGGAGAGCTGGAGGTGGGTCGGGGGCATTAACTTGGAGTTTTATTGCGGTGTCATTTTAAATCAGAGTTTTACTGCCACTTCTTGGCACAGCAGTTTGGACCAGTGTATAATATGACCCCTTGTATTGATATACTTATCTTGAAAATGGTGGCGAACCAAATCTTCTGATGTTTTTCTGATCATTTATTAAAACATTGGGATAGTAAATGCTTGGACTCTTGAGCCATATTAGTCCCTCTCTCTGACAGGAAGTACAACATTCTTTTCCACCCCCCATATTGCTCTTTTGGGATGAACATGCTAAATTATATTAAAAATGTTTTGTGAGGAAAGAGGGAGAGCAATGTTCTTTTGGAAGCAGGCAGACTGAAAATGCAAGAGCTCCTGGGGCAGTGAACTCAATCATACTCCAAAAACCTTGTCATTGTGCTTTGAGTTCATTAATTACAAAAATTAGATTTATTCTTAATCCAGCCATATAGTCATTAGTTATGGATATTTTGATTCTACTCTTCACATCTGGAGGGGACCTCTCTTCTTACTTGACCCTCCTCCCTCATTCTCCCCATGGAGTTTAGAAAGCTAAAATATAGTCTTCCATGCTAACTTACTTGTTCGGTCAGACTTCCCCAAGTTAGGATAAGCTTCTTGCTGTTGGTAACTTTTTCAGATAGAACATAAGGAAACAGCTTTGAAATACCCAGATAATAATAATAACTGATCATGGTCAGTATTTATGATTTGTTGAGTGCTTTACCATAGCATTTCATTCAGTCCTCATTACAGCCCCCTATAGTCATGTTTTCGTCATCCCTGATTTCTAGGTGGGAAAATGAGGCCTAAAGAGCTTATGTAACTTGTCCAAACTCACACGGTTAGCGCATCTTATCTGGGAACCAGGTGTACTGACCTAGAGCCCATGCTCATTATCACTGGGCCATTCTGACTCCAACCTTGCTTTGGGGATTTGGCAGCTGTTTTTCAGTTGCTAAAAAACAGCTGTGGGGTAAGGAGTGGGTATATCTTGAGATTTTTCAATTACTTTTTATTTTTTGTAAAAATTTTATTTATGTACTTGAGAGAGAGTGAGAAGGAGAGCATGAGAGGGGAGAAGGTCAGAGAGAGAAACAGACTCCCCACTGAGCAGGGAATCCAATGTGGGACTCGATCCCGGGACTCCATCATCATGACCCAAGGCGAAGGCAGTAGCTTAACCAACTGAGCCACCCAGGTGTCCAAGATTTTTTATTTTTTTAAAACTTAATAACACTGTATTTAGTGTAGATCTCAAAGACATTATGCTAGAATGAATCCATGTTTTATATACCACTTAAAGAGAATTCCTTCATTCTTTCAACATGTATTACAAATAATCAACAGAAGGAAACTGGAAAGGTCGTATGTAGATTAAATCACACCAATTTGGGGGAAGAAAGTTCCTGTTAAGCTTGAGCATTGAGTGTCTTGTCCTGTCTTCTGTTACACGATGACCGAGTGATCGGCAACCATCAGCTGTGTGTGATTGCTGCTGTGTATGAACAAATATTGGTTCTCTTTGGTTCAGCTCTTCAGGAGTTTTTGCCATTTTAATGTCTCTGCTAAATCTGTACCTTGGAATTTTAGTTTAAATAACTTCTTAATATCTAAGGCTTGCTTTCTTTTAGATAGAGGGGAGAATAATATAGGAATCAGGCATTTAACTGAGCTGTTCTTTTCTTACACAGAATGCTTCTAGAAGCTAATTGGAGTTGCTTCCTTAGCCTCCAGCAGTTTTTCAGTACTCATAATGGCATATTTGGAGTTTGAGGTAAGATTTAGAAACAGTTGAAAGTCATTTTGGTAGATGAGATAGCTCGTGTGTAGTCCTGTTTTTAGTACTACATTGCAAACAATCAAATAAAAATAAAACAAAAATGTGGTTACAAAGTGATAAGGCTGCTTTTCTTAGAAATGGGCATTCCCAGGGGGAAATGGTTCATTAATATTTTGATCATGTAGGTGGTTTCACTGTTGTAATAAGCATAGTCTCCCAAAAAAAGTACTTTCAGAGATACTTTTTTGGGCAAATAAGTCTCGATTTGTTTGCTTAAAAAAAAAAAACAACTACTTAACCCTCTGTAATAAATATCCCCTTTGAATAATGGTCTTATTTTGCTATTAAAATTAAGAATAAATATTTGAAATTCAGTGGCTAGCAGTTACAAACCCAGGAAACACATTCCCTTCTAGGCCTTAATTGTGAGAGGGGGAGTAAGCCTGTTCTGAAGAATTAATTGCCATGTTGTACAGTTTCAGTAAGGTGGAGGCCCATGTTACATCTATGAGCATACTGTGGGTTTTAGTGGAACTGTGTCTACAATATCTTCAGATCATCTGAGAAAATTCACATGCTGAATAGTGGCTTTATTATGTTGGGAAGAAAGGAAAGGGGAGTTTCAAAATAATGAGAAAGTACTTGGTTATCCTGTTATGTTCTATAGAATCAGTAATTACTACAGGATCATTGTTTTAAATGATCTTGAACTCTATAATTCTCCTTTAACACAGGGTGTAGAAAGCCTTAAGAAGACATTTTTCCCACTTTAATCTTGAGAAAAGGATGGATGACCTATAATATCTTGCGTTTTTTCATCCCATCAAAGACCTGAGGTCTAAAAGGATGCAGGTGACCTAAATTCCAAGGAGAGGAGGAACACATCATTGTTTTGTCTTTGGCAGAGCCCAGGAGAGGGAGGGTTAGTTAACAAAAATAAGGAAAACAACTAAAATTTTTGTGAATTTTTAAAGGCCAAGTATGGGTTGGCATGATCATTTCAAATTTTCAGGAACCCCAGACGTAGAAGGTCTGTATCCACTTGTTGGCTCTTGACCACAGGCCTCCATTAGATGCTTATGAGAGAGATTAGAAGTGCAGTAGGAAACCAGAGAGCGCCCCTCAGTGTCACAGACTGACTCGTGATGACAACTACTTTGAGAGGTGGGTAGAGTCTGCTAGTGTCCTGGAACAGTTATCATAGGACATAGAGGTGGTCACACACAGGGGCAGGCAAGAAATCTGCCCAAACACCTAGACTGAGGCAAAGATCAACAGTTATTAGGATAGCTATAGAAAAACATGCTCTTGCTCCCTGCATTGACACTAGATAGATCCCATCTGTACCAGGGGAGGGGTAGGAAATCACTCGTGCCTGAGATCCGAACTGATATACACAGTGATCTGCCATAACTGGGCGGGTTGGGGGGCGTGTTTGAACCCAACACCCACCAACAATGCTGGGTAGAGACTGGCTGTCATTCATGCTTGATGAGGTAAGAATGCTGAGGTAATCTTACTGCTGAAGCTCAGGTCCATGGGGTCTATCAAAGACAGAGGCTGCAGCAGAATAAAGAAAACCTCTCTGACAGGACTATGAGACTTCCATGGAGTAACAATCCAAAGCTGGGGGAAGGACAAGACCCCTGGGAGAGACCCCCCTCTGTGCTAGAAGCATGGAGGGGGAACACTAAAGAAAAACCGTCTGTCACTCCAGGCTTCACACAAAACACGAGGTGGCTGGTAACCCCTGCTTGAGGAATTCATGGCCTTTGCTGAACTGAAGGTTACTATAGCAACTGCAAAATCCAAAGCTCCTCAACTACTTTAATTTTGACACAACCACTCACAAAGACAGCCTGACAGTGCAAGAGATATGTTCATTCCAGAAGTAAATTCAGTTTACCTCAGTCTTGGCTGTTCATTGACCATTATGATCTTTTGCATTTAATTAAAAAATTACAAGACATGCAAAAGAAAAAGGAAAAAAAAAATGACCTACCAAGAGAAAAAGTAGCCCATAGAACAAGACCCAGAAATGGCTAGGATTTAGAAACTACCAGATAGAAACTTAAACAATGGCTATGAATTATAAAGTATATCGGCTTATGTGAGATGTTAATAATAGGGGAACTGGGTGAGGGATTATAAGGGAATCTTCTGTACTGTTTTTTTCAATTAAATCTAAAACTTTTGAAAAATAAAGTCAATTTAAAAATTATATTGTTAAAGGATACATTGAAAATATATTGTTAAGGAAATAAAAGGTCAAGCCAGAGACAGGGAGAAAAACTTTGCTAAAGCACATATCTGATATGAGACTGATAATTAAAATACATAAAGAGCTTTTACAATTTAATAGTAAGAAAAAAAAAAAAACAGGTCCACAGGAAAATGGACAAACATTTGGACCTTCAAAGAAGAGTCATGGATTTCAGTTGTGCACATGACACCCACTATCATTAGTCATTAGAAAAAGTAAATTAAAACCATAATGAGATATCATTAGAATCACTAGATTTAAAAAGCCTGTTAAAACCAAGTACTGTTAAGTATATAAAGCAAGTGGAACTCTCACACATTTCTGGTATGGTTGCAGATGATCCAACAACTTTGGGAAACAGTTTGGGACCTTCTCATAAAGGTGAACATAAATTTACCAGGCAATCGCTCATAGCCGTCTACCCAAGAGATACTAAAACAGATGTCGCTACAAAGTCTTGATGTGTATATCCATAGCAGTTTTGCTTAAAACAGCCCCAAACCAGAAACAACTCAAACCTCCATCTACTTGTGAATGGAAATCATTGTCATATATCCCTCCTATGAAACGCTATTGAGCAAAGAAAAGAGGAACAAATCACTGCTACTTACCTAATGTGGATAAACCTCAAAAGCATTTTGCAAAATGAATGAAGCCAAACACAAAAGAGTACATGGGGTATGAGTCCAGTTGTATGATATTCTCGACTGAAGAATGGGACTGCATAGGGGCAGGTAGAAAATTTTTGAGATGAAAATATTAATATATCCTAATTGTGGTTATGGTTACATGAATCTATACATTTGTCAAAACTCATTGAGCTGTATAGATAAAACCAACAAATTATCATGTACAAATTATATCAACAAACCCATTCAAAATATGGTATGAAACTCTAGAAGAAAATGATTCAGAAAATGATTGAATCGGAATTTTAAAAACTTTGACCATCTTGGATAATGCTGTCATCTTTGAGTGATCTCGAATGAGTTACTTCACGTATTAGTGCTTTATTTTCCTTATCTATAATATGAGATACCAGTCCCACATCTTGGTTTAATTTTTTTGAGAAGATGAATTAAACACAACACATAAAGGGCTTTGAAAAATTTCCAGAATTTGCAAAGTACTCAAATGATGCTCTCCGTGATGATGTTGATGTTGCTTTATCTTCTGTGTGTATGAGCAGGCTGAGATGCTTGAGTTCCGTGAGGTGCAGAAGAACTGAACTAAAAACTTCGATGATTGTTAGTATTTTAGTTTAAAATTGATGTTTGCTTGTACCATTGCATAGAATCACTTTCACAATCCATTCAAAGTTCAAATTAAAACAAGTGTTTTGTTTTTAATTTTTTATTGAACACTCTCTGTATGTCAGATAGTGTGTTAGGTGGTGAAATTAGCTTAAATAAGACTCAGTCTGGGCCCTCAGGAACTTTTTGTGAAAACAGAGCGATCAGTAGGGGATTATAATGTGTTGACTGTGATAATCTCCATGAGGAGGTGTGGGAGCCTGTTCTGGGTCTGGAGAGGGGAAAGATTTTATGGGGGAGGTGATGATGTGGTTGAACCCTAGGGAGTGTGTGTTGGAGGCAAGTTGGCTATCACTTTGGCCTGTGTGGGAGTGGGAATACATTTTTTAAAGTCCAACACTAAAACAGAAGGAAATAAAAAAAAAAAAAAAACAACCCTCAGGAAGCCCACTGAAGCTATGTAAATAGTGTTTGATCTCTTAACAATTGATACACAAAGTACAGGTAGCTAGAGGTTCCAAGGGATATGGCTCTAACTTTTTCTCATTTGTGACTTGGCGTTGTTGTTAGTCACAGTGGAAAGGTCAAACTTAAACCATGGCCATCAACCTCCTACAGAGAGCTGTTAAGATTTTAATTGAGGTATGAGTCCTGGTGGTTGGTTCCTATGGAGGCAAAATCAGCCAATGTCTGTGTCAGTCTGATGAAGACAGAAAACATCCGCCAACCTGTGTGAGAGAGGACTGGTGATTCTTAGAATGTGTGCTGCACAAATTGTGCTTCTTGGCAGGATCTGTCTGTTGATATGATTATCTACAGGTGGAAGAAGACAGGTTGGAGAAAGCCAGCATGCCTTCAGGAGAGCTGGGTGGTTTTATGATGGCGATAAGGCATCAGTCTCTAAACCAATCTTCTAAGTTTCTAACAAGCATATACAGGTCCAGCCTTCTGGCTGTTATCCTTGGATATGCCACAGAGACTGCACCTGGCTGCTTTTTGACATTTCGTTTGTGTCACCTACACACCACGCTCTTCAGATGGCCTGTTAGAAATGAATTCCTGGGGTAGAGCTCAAGCATGATGATATAGGCTTGTTGGAATTCAGCTGAAAAGCATGAACAATTGCAGAGGGAATGGGGGACAGTGTTTTGCAGAGAAAACATTGTAAACTTAGAAATGCTTAGGCTCAGGGGCACCTGGGTTCTCAGTTGGTTAAGCATCTACCTTCAGCTCCGGTCATGATCCTGGGGTCCAGGGATCGAGCCCTGAGTCTGACTCCCTGCTCAGTGGGGAGCCTGCTTCTCCCTGTCCCTCTGCCCCTACCTTCCACTCGTGTTCTCTTTCTCTTTCTCTCAAATAAATAAAAATCTTTAAAAAATATATTTAGGCTGGGGCACCTGGGTGGCTCAGTGGGTTGAGCCTCTGTCTTTGGCTCAGGTCATGGTCTCAGGGTCCTGGGATCGAGCTCCACATTGGGCTCTCTGCTCAGCAGAGCCTGCTTCCTCCTCTCTCTCTGCCTGCCTCTGTGCCTACTTGTGATCTCTGTCTGTCAAATACATAAATAAAGTCTTAAATATATATATATTTAGGCTTTGATTTGGAGAATTTCATATTTTTGTTTAGTTCTACATCTTAGCATATTACTAATCACATTAAGCAAATACTTATTAACCACAAATGTTAGGTATTACATAGGGAGTTCAAAGATAACTGAAGTTTAATTGTGTCCTGATGGAATTTATAATCTGGAGGGAGATCTTTATCAGTTTCAGTATCTGTATCTAGCCACATGGGTGCGCATACACATACGTTCAGAGATCCATACATAATAAATATGTAATTAAATATACAGAACATTTTAATATGATGTGAATGTCAGAGTGAGATATAGACAGAATTTTATGGGAACACCAATGAGAAAGCTGCTCGTTTTGATTGGGGCTTTCGAGGAAATTTGGAGAACAGCTGGAATTAAAGGGATCAGTAGGGTTTCACTAGGCAGAGGTACAGTGCAGACTAGGAACTGGAAACTGAGGAACTTGAGTTCTATAAGGATCTTGTCTATTTTTTTTTTTAAATCTTGTCTACTTTTATAAACTTTCATATATTTGGTACCTTGCTTCAAGAATTTGTTGATTGAATGAATGCAGGACGCAGCATAAGCAAGTCTCAGAGTCAAGAGAGTACATGCTATAGCTTGGTGAGTGGCCCATCGTGGGTGGTGATAGGTTGGGGGCCAGTGGTTATATGGTATAGGGTGAAGCATTGTGTGGGTCTGAACTGTTGAGGAAAAATCCCTGTAGTGCTAGAGGTTTAGAATTTTATTCCCCTCCGTGGGACCTGTTAGACATGCTTGACCTGGAGAGTTACATAAACCTACTCATTGTACCAAGCTCCTTCATACTTTTACTCTTCTTTGAATTCTTTCTGATTCTCTCCTCATGAGTTTGTAATCTCTTTTTCCATAGATAACCCCACTGATTGTGTCCTACCCAACTCACCATCTTCTGGCTTTGGTTTATAAAACTTTGGTGTGTGGCTCCAGTGGTAATCAGTTTTCCAGATCAAGAGCATGTACTCAGGAACAGGGTATCCTGCAAAAGGGTGGATGTGGATTTGCTTGCTGACCATACTAGTTTGCTATGGTGGCTGTAACAAAATTCCATAGTCTAGGTGGAGCAAGCAACAGAAATTTATTTTCTCATAGTTCTGGAGGCTGGAAGTCTGAGATCAAACTATCAGCAGATTTGGTTTCTTGAGGTCCCTCTTCTCAGTTATGGATGACCATTTTCTTGCTGTGTGCTCACATGGTTGCCCCTCAGTCTGTTCAGTCTGTGTCCTAATCTAATTTCTTCTTATAAGGATGCTAGACCTATTGTTTTTGGACCTACCCATTTGGCTTTATTTTACAGTAAGTACTATTTAAAGGCCTTATCTCCAATATAGTCATGTTCTGAGGACACTGGGTCTTAGGATCTCAACCTATTAACTTTGGCGGGGACACAATTCAGCCCATTACAGTGACCTAAGGAGTTAATTTCATGATATATCACTTGGCAGGAAATCAAGATGTTGGGTTTTAAGCCAATGGGAGTTACATATGGTTGGAATCTGAGCTTGAATCTAAGACATAAGGAGGCTAATTGCTCCGAAGTTGATGAAACTAGATTGTTGCCTAGTGAAGGTGGTCCCTTCTGAAGACCCCAGGCCCTACCAAATCCAGAAGCAGTCTATGTTATACTAGTATGAGGTAAGTTTGGAAATGATGAACACAAAGCCATAGCATAATTGCATGACATCTGCTAGAGAATAACTAACTAAACAAGTATGGTTGATGGGATCTCCTGCTCTCCAGTCAGATGCCCCCAGCTCTGTCACTTTCGGTGTGTATGACCTCAGGCAGGTCTTAACCTTCTCTGCCACTCTCTGCTTACCCATAAATCAAAGATAATAATGTGTTCTACCTCATGGGTTGTTCTGAGGATTAAGGAAGAAAATCCACAGTACACAATATATAGTAAACAGTAAGTTAATGAATCTAATATGTATTCAGTGTTGTCTATTAAAGACAAAATGGTAGATCGGCTCACAGTCATGTTAGCTATAGAACTGTAGCAAAGTATTAGTCTTTGATAGTTATGCTGATGCAAATTGAAGAAATATTTTTCGTCAGGTTGTCAATCCTGTATTCCAGGTGTTTTAAAAATGTCATAACGATTCTTATAGTTTATTTGATAAGCTCTTCTATAGCCTTGTCAATTCAAGTGTACTTTTTATTCTTGCTTATACCCCAGTAATATTCAAGAATACTTTCCTCAGCCTTAATCCAACAATTTGGTGAATACCAATTTAATTTAATAATTAGCAGAACAACCAGTGAGATGCAGACCTTGCAGACAAGGGCCTTGCTGTGAATGCTGAGAGTGACCAAGGAGATGCAGACAGTAGGCGAACCAAGTGCTTGGGTGGAGGTGAGGTTTTAGTGAGGTACAGGCCAGCCCTGTGGCTCCCCAAAACTGAAAGAAGCGGCAGCTTCTGGGTTTGGAGCCTGGGAGTTTTGCATAATCAGCCTTCTTCGCAGTTTCTGCTATGTGATGTCTTAATCTGTTATTCTGAGAACTACAAAGTCATGGTGCACAGATCCAAGTTAATCCAAGTTAACCTCTGAACTTGGCCTACTTTCATCCAGAATTAGTCTTACTTAAAATTGTAAACTGTCTTGACTACAGCACATTAAATAGTGCTCTGTTTATAAAACATAGGCCTTTTTTCTTTTCCTGCTGTAGATCATTTCTGGCTTGAGAAATCTATACAAGACAACCGGAATATATATTTCAATTATCCCAGACATTTAAACTTTGGAGGATTTAAAAAGAATTTTCCTTCTTTCTTTCCTTCTTTCCTTTGGTTTTCCTTTTCTTCTCTTCCTTCCTCCCCACTCCCTCCCTTTCTTTCTTCTTTCTTTCTTTCTTTCTTCCTCTCTCTCTCTTTTTTCTTTCCTTCCTTCCCTTCCTTCCTTCCTTCAATTGTAGAGCTCAAAGAGGATCTTGAGGCTCTAAAATGCTCAATTCATTTTGTTCTAATGTCTTAGAAAAACACTTTCATACTTGTTTATATGAATAAAGTTCAGTCCACATGTGAGATCCACACTAAAGTCATGATAGTATAATATAATTTATATAGATCATATAAATTATAAAATATATAAGGATCAAATAATTATAGAAGTGAATTTGGCCGAGGATTTATAATATTCTGCCTGTAATTGCAGGTAATTATAATCTTGAACTATTAGCAGGATAATTGCTGTTTTAAGTCTTTGTTCCTTAAGACGTGAGGGCAGGTCCATGTCTTCTTCATCTCTTCAGTCCCAAGGCCAGACACCATGCCTGATACTTAACAGACACCCTGTGAGCATTGCACTAAGTAGAATGTATACAAAGAGGACACTCATGTCCATTTTCTTCTTGCTTATTAGTGTGAACGAATGTATTAACCAACATTCATGTCACAACTGTTCTCATTGTCATAGAGGTTGGATTCTAATACAAGAGTTCAACCCAAATCAATAAAAGCACTCTGTGGGAATCAGGTGGAGATACAGAATTCACAATAAGGGGTATTCTATATTTTATTATATATTTTTTGTCAATTGTGTGTTACACACCCTTTATATCAGTAAAATTTATAAATGTATGAATATGTATATGTGCATATACCACCACCCCCGTCCCCGCAGTGAGTCAGCTTTCAAATATTTAGCACTGCCCCACTTTTAGGATTTGGGTTGTAAAGGTTAACTTTCATTCTTCTGAGCTGCAATTCTTATTTTACTCTCCTTGCTGTATGCATCTGCAGTAGAGCCTGGCCCCCAGGACTGGTCAGGCCTCGGACAGGGAAGGAGGCTAGCAGCCCTGCCAGAGGTAAGTTGGTCACATTCTTGGCTCAGATGCCAGTGTGGGAGCCCACATCAAGCCACGGAGTCCAGCAGTGGAGCCAGGTCTTCCGGAGATGAGGGTTATAAAATTGAGGGAGTCCTGTTTGAGGAATAGAGTATGCAGTGAGGTGAAGGGCCTGGGAAAAACCCTGAGGCTTCAAGTTCATGGCAGACCTGCCTTTGATCAAGGAAACAGAGCATTTAAGAGATCAAACAAGCTTGCAGACTGAGATGGGAAGACAGACCAGCAGGATTCTCAAGAAGGATGGAGCTTGAGGGAGTCACAGTGAACCCAGCAGGAAGAATGGCCCTGTATTACAGAAACAGAACCAGTAGGGTGGGGGTGGCAGTGGGTGGGGTGTGCCTGGAAAGAAAAAGGAAGAAGGAGAGAGATTGGTTGATTTTCAGAAATAGGTTTACACAACTGGCAAGTCTGAAATCAGCAGGGCAGGCCAGTAGGCTGGAGGCCCAGGGAAGAGGGGATATTGAAGTTTTGACTCTGAAGGCTCTCCAGAGGTAGAGCCCTCTTCAATTTGTGCTCTTCGGGCCTTCAACTGATGGGATAAGGCCCACCCACAGGATGCAGGATAATCTGCTTTATTGAAAATCTGATTTAAATTTTAATCACATGTAAAGAAGTACCTTCCACAGCAATATCTCCACTGTTTTTGACCAATAACCTGGGCACTATAGTCAAGCCAAGTTAATATATAGAATGAACCATCAGAAGCCCAAGGACAAGTTCTTGGCCTAGCCTAGGAAAAAGAGTGCTCCGAGAATGGAGGAAAAGGACTGCAGTCAGGTCCCTGCTCTGCTATTGGTACTTTAATTTTGGGTCCTGAGGGAGATGAGCCCCTTTAGTTTTCCAGCCTGTGTTTTCTCTTGTGCAAAATGAGAGGCTTTGCAGAGACATGCATGTCAGAGGTGAAAAGACTGGAGTCTTCAGTTGTTGTTTTCTGTAGATATGTTTTTTGAGGCAGAATCTCACAAAGAATCCCAAACTTGAAAACAGAGTTAGAAAGAACTTGTCTGAGTGACTGGTGAGGATAAGCGACAGGAACGACCCTCTCCCCCTACCTACGCTACCTCCAGCAGGTGTAAGAATGTCTGATTTTGATTCTAACCCTGTTCTCCCATCTGGGATTTCTTTAAGCCTATGAACCAGTGTCCCAAGATCATAGAATGACAAAAGCAAGATTTGAAGTCACATTCCTTCTGGCTGAAAATTCTTTTTATTTATTGAAAGGTATAGTTTGCTCTTGTTTACATTGCTTTGCTTCAACACATGCATTTTAACATCTAGAAACATTTTAACATCTAGTTTCAAATGAGAGCTCATGGCAGACAAGCCTGCTCCGGAGAAAGTACTCATGCAGTAAAATTTGAATTAAAGACATTAATTGAACTGATATGAAAGTGAGAAAATTTTAATTTTTAAAAGTTGCTCTTTGAATCTTTGTATTAGTGTTTGTATGTTTGATTTCTTTTGAGCCAAATTGGATCTAACTGCCAGAATACACAATAGTTAGGTCTACATAACTTGAGAAAGCACACTTAGTTCTGAAATTATGCAAGTTTTAAGTAGTTAGAATTATGGACAGGTTTTTTTTTTTTTAATACTTTGACACAGAGGTATGGTCTCTGTTGATAAACTTATAATTGACAAGGAAAGACAGAAATTTGTGAAATATTAAATGCATAAATTAAAAGAGAGCTTAAGGCAGCAAAGATGAGGGATTGGATGGTTATTAAATGAACTAAGCTTAGAATAAGGAGAATGGGGAGCGTCTGACTGTTAATTGATAGAGCATGTGACTCTTGATCTCGGGTCATGAGTTCAAGCCCTGTGTTGGGTGTGGAGATAACTTAAAAAAATTTTTTTTTAAAAAATCTGTAGAATAAGGAGAATGAATTCATTAGGAGGGGGTGATTTAGGTACTTCTAACAGAAAGGATGGAGTCAGGTGTAGATATGAGTGGGGAGGAGCAGCAGAGACAGCCTGCAGAATATAGAATATAAGCACACATGCAGAGTGGGATAGGACTGTTCAAAGGAACAAAATCCTCTCTTTTTAAAAGGAATAGAAATAGTATTTAAAATTCAGATGCTTAAAGGAGATTAAGGCCCTTAAGGTGCCAGCATACTGTGAATAGAAAATTATAAGACATATCATTTACAAAAAGACTCCCTATGGTGGCACAACCTTATTGAAAGAAAATTGTTGGTTTTGTGGGGCTGTAAGATCTATGGTGGACATCAGGCAAATTAGTAAGAGGCAAAATATAGAAAATTTGCTTTTAATAGGATGATTACATTGCGTGCTTAGCCAGGTGAGATAGACAGTAAATACCTACATACCTACATTCACGTGAATACAAGTACATAGGGAATATAGAAGAAGCAGTTATTACATCGTTAGCCATTAACCTTACAAGGTAAGTTATGTGCATAATATTTTCACCCCTCACGATGGTTTCTGGTACATCCTGTGTTCATTTATCATAGGCACACAGATAATGTTGCCATTATTACTCTTTCATGAATTTAGTGACATACCTTTGTCATTTTTAGTAAGGAGATTAATGCTAGGGTATGTTATAGTCCCTGTTGTCCCATCGGGGGAGACTTTCATTGGCTGGAGGTGGGTGTGGCACGAGTTAATATTTTTTGTGCATGGTTTATTTTATTTTCCTTTTTTTTTTTTGTTTTGCGTATTACGGTTTACTTGAGAAATGTAAAATCCTGAATGAATAAGAAACTATCCACAAGAGTTTTGCTTCAGAACCAACTTCCCGGATTTGGCAGGATAAAATGTTCTTACTTACAGCTCTAGATAAAGCAAACGCTTTCAAAGTTAATTCTGAATAGCTGAAATTCTTTGGCAACAAAATAATCCTGAATAGTAGTAGAAAATTTATGGATTTCAATTAGAGTTTGTAGGGTATCATAATTTCAGTTTTATATTCCATGCAGTTCAGTGTTTTGGATTTTTAATGGGGCCAGTGCAGTAATAATAAAAGTGATTCAAAATGCACCCAGTAATTACAGAGATTTGCCGTTGCCTTTGCATTAGAAATGATGATGATTTATGCTCAGTGAAATTGTGGTCTGTGGTTCTGTTTAGGATATTCTTGCTATTAAGCCACTTATTAGTTATGGTCAGTGATTTAAACTTCAGAACTATATTAGAGGGTTGTAAAATTATTTATTCTTTAATAGTTAATAGTAAATTTGAAACAGACGTTAGGTTAATTATAATCTTGTACATTAAAGAATATGTATTAGCCCTTTGTCACTTCCTAGGTCTTTGGAACATTCATTTCAAGTAAGTGGAGAAATGGGTGATTGGGTTGGACAGCCTGGCATATTCACTTCTGCTTCCTGGTTTATAAATAGTTAACACTTTCCTGAGTGTTCAGGAAGGTAGTTTTTACTTCTCATTGTGTTGCTTTTGTTCATTTTAAACTCATCCTTGTTCCTGGTTCACATTGCAAAAATCAGGCTGAAAAGATCAAAGAGGTAGACCCCCTCTCCTGATTTGGAGGGTGGAAGCCATGGGAAACCAGGAGGGAGTTAAGCAGGAGCTGTTTCACTTGGCATTGCAAGGAGTTCCTCATTGTTTCTATTGCTACTCCGTTATTCCTATCCTTAATAATTCTTCTATATGTGTACATTTACATATGGATATTCACACATGTCTATACACACACATATACATATATACAAAAGATCAGGATTTATATGCTTCACATTATAGTTTTCTGTAAGACAGAAATCATCCAGTGTAAATATCAGATGTGTCAGAATTCCTTGTTACAGTGATTAAATATGATATTCAAATTCCTGTGTTAACATTCTTGTGTAATGCTTGAGTGTTATACCAAATCAGGAAAAACTGTAAGATAAAGAGACTCTGTCTAGACCTGTTAAATCGAATCAAATGAGAAAATACACGTGTACTCTTCAGGCTAAGTTAAGACAGTAGGCCTCTCTTTATCTGGGGCTTTGGTCTCTGCGGCTTCGGTTAGCCATGGTTAACCGCGGTCTGGGGGTAGATGACCCACTTTCTGTGGTAGCTTCATGAGGTTAGTAGCAACTTAACGCCTCACTTGGCCTCATCATGCTTTAGCCTCTCACTTCACCACAAGAAGGTGAGCACAGCAGAATAAGGTACTAAGAGGGGTCGGGGGAGACCACATTCACATAATGGATAGAGGGATTGGGGTGTTACGAAGCTATGGCGTGATAAGAAAAATCCCTTCCCTCCAAATCTCAAAACCTGAATAGAACCAATACTTACTCTTGGCTCCTGCAAAGTGCAGTGTATGTTGGTGGAAGCTTTTCTCCATCCAGTGATTCCGAGACCCAGGCTCCCTCCATCCACTGACCTGTCACCTCAACATAGGGCCTCTTCAGGGACAAGAGAACTGGATGTTGACTCACGATATCTTTTTTTAAAGTGCGGCCTGGAGATGACTTCTGTCATCTCTACTTCCATCCTACTGTCAGCAATGCCATCAAATGCCCCCCTCCTATTTGTAGGGGAGGCTGAGCACCATGGGAAACAAGAGGGTATTAGATGAACACTCAGCATTTCCCTGGCTGCAGCGTGTAAATGCTTTTGAACTGTTTGCATGGGATCGTGTGAATTTATAATTGGAAGAATGCCATAAAGTCATGGCAAGGATGTCATAGGAAAGACGTGCTAAGAATTAGAAAGAAGGTCAGTTGGTTGTATCCAGATCCCTGTCACCTGTGGCTTGGTGCTTTCTAGATTCTCCTAGGTGCTCTACCGCTTTCCGTCCTTGAGGGTAGTTGGTGGCCCAGCACTAGTCTAACATGGCAACTGGGCAGGTAAATGATCCAGTGTTTCCCATTGGTCTGCTCTGCTTTGGGTTCTGGTTTTCCATCACTCACCCTTCTCTCTTCTCCCCGAGAATCCCCTTCCTTTCAGTAGAATGAACTGTACCCATCCCGAAGGCTGGACGACGGGTCATGCGGTGTTCATCAGTAGAACACTTCAGCTGATAATTACTGGAAATTACTGTATTATTGCTACGTGACAAATTACCACAAACTTAAAGGCTAAAAATAACACTCCTTTATTATCCCAGAGTTCTGTATGGCGGCCTTCTGGGCAAGCTGTACTGGATTCTCTGCTCAGGATCTTGTAAGTCCGGTCAAGGGAGCAGCAAGTCTGGGTTCTTCTCTGGAACATTTGGGGAAGAATCTAAGTTTAATTAAGTTGTTGAGAGAATCCAGTTCCTTGCAGTGGTAGAGCCAAGGTCCCCAGTTGTTTTATTGTCCGTTAAGCGTGGACCACTTGGCATCAAGAGGCTATGTGCATTTACTCTCAGGTCGCCTCTCCATCTTCCAAGCCAGCGGTAGTGGCTTGGGGCCTTCTTGTGCTCTCAATCTCTCTGACTTCCTGTCTTCCAGCCAGAAAAACACTATGCTTTGGTGAAAACACTATGATTAGATTAGGCCAACCAGAAGCATCTGCCTCTTGTCTTGCAATGTAACCTAGTCATGGGAGCGACCTCTCATGTTTGCACAGGGGCCACCCATACTTGGAGGGGAAAGCCTTGGACAAAGGCAAGGGCCATCGAAGTCATGTTTAGAATTCTGTGTCCTCTATGTGTTTAGGCCAGGAGAGGTTAGAAAGGACGTTTTCGTTTAGCAGAACCTGTATTTTTGCCCACCTGCTGTTTTGAAAGGTAAGAAATTTTTCTGCAACAAAAGCTAGCTGTGGGTAGGGGAGGGAGTGACTGGGATTTGTGAAAAGAGTGGGTAAATTTTCTTTCAAAGGCTTTATGATATACAGAAAATACTTAAAAGGGAACTTAATTTAGATAACGAGCATATAAAAAGGGCACTTGGTTGATTTTTTAAAATTAAGAACTATAATCGTAAAATTGCATTTAATAAATACAACAAGAAAAAAATGGAGTAATGGCCAATTAAGTGAGAACTTTGGTGGGGAATGGGAAGTGGAGAGAAAGCACAGAAGGTAAAATTCATTCAAGGATCTTAATAGAGTAACAATAGCCCTTATGGGATAATGCTGCTAACTACTTCTGAAAACCATGTTGCGATTTGCCATAAATGATTTCATAATTTTCTTACATATTGCCTGCTCCAAGAGAGCATCATTTAAGAGCTTGGCACCCCACCCCTCACTACCATGTCACTGCTTTACTCTGTTTACACACATGTAGCAATTTGTAATTATTTTGGTTATTTGCATGTCTGATTGTCTATCCCCTGCACTCTCTACCCCCTCCCTAAAGGGCATACTTCGCGAGGGGCAGGGGCAGGGGCAGGGGCGGGGACATTGGCTGCTTCAGATTTCCCAGCCCAGTGGCTAGAACTGTACCATGCCCATCGTGGGCACTCAGTGAGCGTGGACTGAATAAATATAGGAATGCAATGGTTTGCCACCCTTTCCTCATTGGTCTATGAGGTGGATGGAGTTAGGTGAAGGCATGGAGGGTTACATTTTTCATTCCCAAATGAAAATTTTTCATTCTCCTTACTTCACTGAGGCCTGTCTAAACTTCTCCCTCTTGGTCATTTCATCGGATACAGTTCTGATGCTTCCTAAGTGTCTGCCAAGAACTTGATGTATCTGGTCAGCAGGCTGGTAGAAAAGCACTCTGTAGGATGGGTAGGCCAGTAATACTTATCCATAAAGTAAGCTGGACTTTGTCTTGTCAGTGTAGTGCTAACCTAGCTATTTAAAATTGTCTCATTCAGGCTAGGTTGTTTAATTTGTGGGGGGGAGGGGAAGGTATTCTGTGAAATACATATACTCTTCAGGTAACTTGAATATAAAGTTATAATCATAATGTTTTCTACCAACTTTGCCCTAAAAAGGGAATATGGGGGATTGAAGCCTGGTCTCAGCTCTGTCATTAATCTGCTCGGAAGTCACTTCATTGGTGATTTCTGAGAGCTGACCCATCTCAGCATCTATAAAATGAAAAACAAAATATGGCATAAGAAGTTGAGGATCTCTAATGTTTCCCTGTGAGGAATCACCCATCCTTCCCCCCCCTCCCCCATTGTAAAAGATCTGCTTCATTTGATTGGGACTTAGTATTCCTAAATACTGGCTGGCCATATGCTCAAAGGAAAGATGGACCTGTAAGAGAATTTGTACAGGACTCCCTGAAGTGATTTCCTCCTCCCTCCCCTGGCTTTTCTCCCTGAAAATGAAGGCAGAGTATGAGAGATTGTATCCCTCTCCGCTAAGTCATCCCTTCAGCATTGCTGCCCTCCACCTGCTGCTGCCCAGGAGTATCCCGTATTCTGCCCTCTGAATGAGCACAGGCACATGGCCCGTTTGGGTCAATGACGGGTGAGTAGAAGGTCTCTTCGAGGCAGAACTTTACAGAAATGTGCATGGTTCACACATTTAATCTTCCCTCCCAAGTCACCGTGACTGGCCGTGTTCCTGACTGAGACTGTTGGGTCGGCTCTGGTCCTGGCGTGAAGAACATGGTACAGAACCACAGCAACCCCACACTGGATTTGTGGCATGACTGAAAAGCAAATGTTTGTTGTTGTAAGCCATGGACATTGTGGGATCGTTTGTTACGGTAGGCACAACGGCCCCACCGGACTAGTACACATGCCTGATACTTGTGTACAGCTGGTTCTCACCATCTCCGCCTGAGTTCATGGTCCAGCCACTGCTAAGCAAGCAGTTCTGTCCAGGCTTCCACTAGCAGCATGTAGGTGAAGCCTGAGTATCTTTCCTTACGTCCACGGCCTCCTCTGGTTTTGTCGTGCTCTGCTGTGGGAGCGAACTTAGGACTCATGTGTGGAAACAGGAATTGCAGGGAAATGAACACCCACGAGGCAAACCTTGACAGATGGCCAATAAACTCTGAGGGATGAACGTTTCCCTCTTTCTTCTCAATATGCATGGCTCTGGGAGGCTTTCCATTGCAGGACTGAACCTAAGTGGCCAGCCCCATGGTGAATCCTCCTGTCGGCTTTCCTTCCTTCATTTCTCTTTCCCTGACCCTTACTTCGACTCTCGGGAATCACATTCCCAAATAAACTGCCTGCTCACAAACCTTTGTCTCACGCTCTGTTTGGTGGGGGAGGAGGGCTTCTCACCCATCAACCTTCATTTAATCAAACCAATCAGAACACTGTCCACCATTGAGGTGAATTACTTAAGTAATTCAGCGGTATAAAGGATTATACAGTGTATTTCTAGAAACTTACAAGGCATAAACACTTTGTTACCCAGCCTAGAAGTAATTGTTAGATTTGCTGACCCAAAAATAAGACCTTCCCCTCCAAGATTAACCTCTTTTTATTAGTTCTCGGTCTGCCCCAGTGCCATAACACACAGGTCTTGGCTGGGAAGAGTCCATGGTTTTTGAGGTTCCTTGATTTTGTGGAATAGAGTGTTGGGCAGCGAATGTTTACGTGTTAAAGCAGAACTAAGGTTTGGGTTTCTCTGTTGTTCTCTGGTGCCTTGTTGCCATTCAGCCTGGATTCAGTCCCCTGGCAGGGCTCTGTGGGACGTTTGCCTGGCATCATGGGAAATATCACCTTGCTTAGGAATCAAACAAGCCAGTTTCCCATAGCACGTCGGCTCTGTTCCTCCTTTGCCTCCTCATCAGTCTGTTCCTTAGAAATCTTAAAATCGCAGCATGATAGAACCAGAGGCTATCTTAAGATCATCTAACCAAACACCTATTTCATAGGTCAGAAAGCAAGTCCATAGAGGTTAAGGAAAATGATCCATTTTGGTGGGGCGGGGGCGGGGGAGGGAGGATATAATCTTGCCTGTTAAGAAGATACTATTCTTTTTTTGACATAATTAAATTCTTGATTGTGTTGCTCTTAAATGAACCATGAAAATCTAAGCACTTACAATGCAAGTGTGATTTTTAACTAAGGCTTTTTTTCCCCTCTCTGATCCAAATGTTAAGATGGCAGATGCATAACTAATCTTAGCTGAATCTATATTAAGGAATCAGCAAGGTGTCTTTATTTAACTTTCATGATCTGTGAATATAATGTAGTGTTAAATAGCATGATTTTGCACATTATGGCCTAAAATAAAAACAATTCCTCCTTTTAAGTGATAGTAAAATGCAGCAATGTGAAAGGTTATTTTCCATTTGGCCTCAAAGAGAATGAGAGGTACACAAGAAAAGAAGGTGATTTCAGCAGACTTGTATGTCTATTTTAAACACTGTTTTATCTAGGGGACAAAATTCAGCACTTGGACTTGCATTGTGGGTCATGCAGGGGAAACTCCTATCAGCAGAAGGGGAGGGGAAGTACTAAAATCCCTTGTTATCCTAGTTTTGCATTTTCTGAGAAATACCCAATGCATTGAGCCTCTGTGTTTTTGCTTGGGGATGTTTCCATGGAACTGTATTAGTATGGAGAGTAAAGCTAGCTATTCTGATTTCAGACATAAAAAATGTTGCCCTTTTCCCTTCTTGAAATACTGCTCTATAGTCTTGCCTGGCATATGGTAACCAAGACAAGAAAGTTGCGACCACCAGTGTTACGCTAAAGTTGGTTTTCTGGGGTTTGACTTTTTTTGGTTAAACAATTTTCATTCTAACATATCTGAATGTTTTCAAGAATGCAATTTTGATGATTTTAAATGGGGCGTGATCCAAAGAACGCAGACCCTTGAGGAATTAATACAAGAGTCTTGGGACCTCTTTGGGTACCAGACATTCCAGGGGATCTCTATATAAATAGTATGTTCTGTTCAAATGGGTTTGAAGGTGTTGTTAAATTCTTGGTCACTTTTAAAGCAATATTTTTTTTCAATCAAAGGGCAGTAGGAAAATAAAAGTATAACAGTAAGATTATTTATTTTTTATTCACATGCTCTTTTTTATTCACATGCTGCATGTGTGGGGGGGATTATGTTTTTAAAATAATTAAAGATGTCTTTATGCTTGAACAAGCCAAGAACTACTACTCTGGTAGTTATGTTCTATAGGACATGCTTCACAAAGCTAAATGAAATATTTAAAAGTTAATGGCTAGACAGTGCTTAAAGCATACACATTATTCATGATTTATTCTAATAACGTTTGTGGATGACTAACTTAATGCCGCCACACATCCATTTTGGTTTTTTCCCTGAAGATGTGCCTCAGTGTCTGTGCCTCCTTGGGGGTGGGTTTATAGAACTCAGTGATTGAAAGATGAAATCAAGTTCCATGCCTTTTATGGAGTGGGTGTTACAAAAAACACCCAGACACTTATATGGGCTTACAGCATGCCAGATATTGTTCTGAAGTCGTCTTAAAATATTAGTTTGCATATAAGCTTACTCTGAGATGGTGGGACTACTGTTGTTCCCATTTTATAGATGGGAAAGTGAAGGACAGAATGGTTAGGTTCTGTACCCAAGGCCACCCATACAGGAAGTAGTTAACCTGGGGTTTCATTTCAGGTTCAGACTCTGGTCCTGCACTATTTCCCACCCCCTCCCCCCCACTACCGCAGAGGATGTCCCTTCTTTTCTGGAAGAAAGGGATAGGTGGCTCCTGAGGAATAGCTGAAGGGCAGGCTGGTTTGGTTTGAGGTAGGATACTCTATGTGTTGTCCATTCCCCATCCCTAACCCTCAGCATCACACACGTGCACACACACACACACACACACAGCCCTCTGGGCTTTCTGGACACAGTGATCTTAGGGCTACCTTGTACTGTAACTGTGAGGTCCTTTGATCTGGGCTTTGTTCCCAAACCTTCTGGAACCATCACTTCAAAGAACAAGTATGTTGTAGTAAAAGAACTCCAGGGTATGACGGAACTCAGTCCTTTTGCTGTGTTTTGCTGCGTGAGAGAACCCATGGATTTGTGTCTTCAGAGTTCATCTGTACAAGGCCAGCATCTTGAGGATTATTCCGATGACGTTCTAAGTCCTGGTCCTTTAAAGTGATCAGTGGAGGGTCACAGAGACTCTGTCTGATGGCATCAGCACGTGTGGCCTTTGTGAGACATTGGAAAGTGCCCTTCCTTTCCCTTGCCCAAACCAGAGAGGAGGTGGAACAGTAGCAGACAGCACAGATGCCCCGGACAGCCCTTCATGCTGGAGGCCACTGAACATGCAAATATGCTTTGCGAGGAATTGCTAAAGAGGATGATGTCTGTTGTCTTGCTTCCCTGCCTGTTCCAATTTGGCAGGTAAGGCCAAGGCCGAGTGGAGCACGCTTCAGCGTTCGGGAAGCCGGGATGGGGTGCCAGGAGACCACAGTAATTTCGATGCAGCAGGCTGGCTGTGTTCACGATTGCCCGAGTCACTTCAAAAGCTCTTGTGGTGAAAGCTGGCGGGCACAGTCCCTTAGAGATGCCCCCCCACCCCCCCTCCCCACCCCGCACCGCCTCGGACCAGCTATCTTGGCAATCTCTCTTGCCAGACAGGAGAGGAAAGTCAACTTGCTTTCATGGCAGGAAGGCTCCAGTCTTTCCAGTTTCATGAGGCCAAGGCTGATGCAGAGCCAGGAGGGTAAATACAGCTCAATTATTAGGAAGGAGCTTTTATTTCAAAGGGTGGAATTCTGTTCTGGACTGCTGAGCTGGTCAGAGATTTGCTGGTGCTGATTTTGTGACATCTACCTTGCCTCTTGTATCTGCAGGTAGTATGGAGTATTGGTTCCCAAAGTGTGCCCCACAGGCCCCAGGGGTTCTCCAAGATCCTTTTAGGGGTCTGAGAGGTCATAATTATCTCATAGCAACACTGTGACCATCGTTGTCCTTTTTCACCTTGTACCAGGAGCACAAATAGCAAGAGTGAATAAAAATGCTGGCTCATTAGTGCCAATCAAGGCAGGGACACCAAACCGTGTTATTAGGGTTTATTGTGTTCCTTGCCTATACATGCCCAGAAAAGCCCTTTTCCTTAAAATATCTTTGAGGAAGCCATAGAAATTAGCAAGTTTATTAAATCACAATCTCTGAGCACATTTTTTGAAAAAATATTCTGTGTTACAAAAGGAGAATTGTTTGATGGCAGGGTGCCCCCAAATAGCAGCGTGTTGGCATATTGATTACTTTGAATTAAAGTTCCATGAGAAACAGCTGATGCAAGAAGGATGCTCTCTGAGTGTCCTTTGTCTCTCTGAAAGCGGAAAATAAATCTCCATGTGAATGGTCCCCTCTGTGTGCCAGGAGGAAAGGAGCCATCCTTATCACCAGAGATTGGGAGTTCAAGGCCAAGAGGGTCTATAAACAAACCTTGTTACTTCTATCCTAAGTTTCTGCCTTAAGCCTGAACTTCTTTGTCTTGTCAGTTCTTTACACATTTATTGTTTCTTTGTCTAAAAGGTATAAAAGCTGCCTGCTTTTGTCACTTCTTTGGGTCTCATATCTTTGGGGCCTTCATACAAAATTAAGTTGAATTAGTTTTTCTCTTGTTAGTCTCATCCTTTATTACAGGGGTTTTCTTGGCCAAGAACCTAGAGGGTAGGAGGAAATTTATTTTCTTTCTCCTCCATACCCGTAAAGGCTTCTTCTGCAAATGGAAGTCTGTGTGAACCTTGTCTCTTTGCAAACCACGTCTACTGTGGTTGGAGTTGCTAGCCTTACCTGCTGCTTTATTCATTGGACATCAATTTCAGTTGAAAGAGTAACTAAGAAACAAACCATGGTTATTTAGACTTTGGTAAATAGCAGATATATTCACACAGTGAGTGAAGAGTATTTGTTGTTACTGGTAAAATTTGAATATTCAAGTAAGAGTTCCATTTTGGAAAATTTGTTTCTGTCACTATAAGGTTGACAGTTTTCCAGTACTTGAAAGCTTTTTTTTTTTTTTAAAGATTTTATTTATTTATTTGACAGACAGAGATCACAAGTAGGCAGAGAGGCAGGCAGAGAGGGAGGAAGGGAAGCAGGCTCCCTGCCGAGCAGAGAGCCCCATGCGGGCTCAATCCCAGGACCCTGGGATCATGACCTGAGCTGAAGGCAGAGGCTTTAACCTACTCAGCCACCCAGGCGCCCCCACTTGAAAGCTTTTTTGATGAAATGGGCAATCACATTAACAAATTTACTTTTTTGATATCAAATAATGCTATGTGTTAAGGTTTAGAAGATCAGCATAACCCAGGAACCTGCCATTTTCCAAATGACCGGTACATGATGTGGGAAAATTGTATTTAAGAAGAGGTCCATTAACAATAACTAGACTAGGGATGTTAACATAGTAGACAGAGTATGAAAAGTTCGTTGATGTGGTTTCAGGTTTCACGATGCAACCGACTTTTAAGAAGTTGCTTGACAACTATCTGTTGTCGAGTCTTGGCATGTTATCAAAAATAATACAATTATCTATCTAAAACTATGAAAATAATCTTCCTTTTTCTGATGACACATCTGTGTGAGGCTAGACTTTGTTCAGACACTTCACCTATAAAAACATTGCCGCAGATCAAATGTGGAAAAAGTGAGAATCCAGTAGTTTGTTCCACCACCTATTAAAGAAATATGCCAGAATGCAAAATAATGCCATGCTTCTTATTAATTTGGAGGGAGAGGAATGTATTTTTGTAAAAATCTTACTTAGGTTAACATGTAATGCATTTTCTATTTTTATTTTTAAATGAATTAAATATTTTAAACATGTCTCAGTTGTTATCTCAAATACAATAAACATCAATAGTTATAACCCACAGAAACAAAAGCTCTTTGGAATCCTCAGTGGTTTTTAAAAATGCAAATGGATCCCAGAACCAAATGTTTTGAGAACTGCTAATATAGAGTATTATAGGGTTTTCCAGCTAGAGAGATCCTGTCAGACAAGTCAAAAAAAGTCTTCTAGATTAGGAATAGTGATTGTTTCATTATATGTCTTTAAATGTATTGATGAAAACTATTTACATATTTTCCTCTTTAAAATGAAAACCTCGTAGCAATCAAATATGCTTACCTTGCGCATTAAACTCTCATTCGTCAATAACATATCAAAACAGAAAAATATGGGCAATTATATTCAATTTGAACTTATTAGAAATACAAATATCCACATACATAGTGTGTTATTAGTAGAGAAATGGTTGCAAATAGCCACTGAAACCTTCTCTTGTCCTGTAATTTAAAACAAATCATAAATAGTCAAATAAATAATAAATAAGCCTTGGACATTAAGCAAAAGAAAAGCAAGCATTTCAGATTCTGATTATTTTCTATTTTTGATGCTGTAGCAAGTCATGGTTAAATCTGTCTGATTTTTTATATACATGGAGTCCATGTATAAACATAGTGTATAGTTTTTAATGTATTTTTTATAAGTCCTGTTTTTCTTACATAATTAATTTAAATACTTTGCATCATTTATTTAATATGAAGAGGCAAAGTTTTCCTTGTATATTATGAATGACATTAAATATAATATCTAAGTAAGCATTCTGCACAGATTTTGATGTTCTGAATAAAAATACTTTTTGCCTAACGTCACATTTGCATGTAATGCCAAAAACAATGAAGTGATTAAAAATATTCCTGAGAGCATTTGAGAAATTATATATTTCTGTGAAAGGGTTCCCTATTAGTTTCTGAGGGCTCTGTGACAAAGTGCCACAGATGGAGTGGCTAAAATCAACAGTAGTTTATTCTCACCTTGTTCTGCAGTCCAGAGGTCTGCCATCAAGGTCTTGCTGGAGCCATGCTCCCCACAGAGCCTCGAGGAGAGAATCCTTCCTCGCCCCTTCCAGCTTTGGGTGGCTCAAGGCTTTTTGTGACTTGGTTTATGGCTGCGTGTATCTGTGTTCTCTGCCTCTGTCTTCATACGAGCTTCTCAGAGGGGTTTCCGTAGTGTAGTGGTCATCACGTTCGCCTCACACACGAGCTTCTCCTCTGTGATGTCTCTCTGCTTACTGTCCTCATCTTATAAGGACACAGTGACAGGATGTAGGGCCCACCCTAAATCCAGGATGATTTTATCTTCAGAGCCTGAACATCCTATAGAAGCTCTATTTCTCAGTTCACTTTCTGAGTGATGTGAACTTTGGGGAACACTATTCATTTATTACACATTCCCAATCAAAAGTGCTGGGGAGTTCAGACATGCTTTGGTAAGGGTAGGCTTTGCTGCTGGACAGATCCTGTCTGCCACCGATGAGCCCTTTGACCCAATCAGGTTATCTACACTGTGGAGCCTCAGATCCCTCATCTGTAAAGCTGGGTCTATGCCAGGCATCACACAGGCTTATGGTGAGAAGTAATGGAGATCATGCATAGATACACGGTATTCTCAGCACAGTGCCTGGCACAGAGGAAGGTCACTAAATAAATAGAAGTATTTGCTCACTGTTGTTAGGCCAGGAAGATAATAATAATAATCATAGTATTTACTACAAACTTACTGTTAAGGGCAACTATATTGGTGATAATTATAGTAAGATTAGCAGCTTAGTGCTAATGGTGTCTTCAAAGACCATCAGTACCTAATCATGGATGATTTTATGGTGACACTGTAGAGAGAAAGAGAGATGGAGAGATGAAAACCGTTAAGTGAGCAGCCCGTGAGTTTGGTTAGAAACAGATATTACTGTAGAACAAATGTGTTCTCCAAAATTGCTATGTTGAAATCTAATACCCAGTATGATGGTATTTGGATGTGGGGCTTTGGGAGGTGGCCGGGTGATGAAGGTAAAGCTCCAAGATGGGATGGGTGCCTTTATAAAAGGTCCCCCAGAAAGCTCCCTCACCCCTTCTGCCATGGGAGGCCATGGCGAGAAGATGGTGTCTCTGAACCAAGAAGAGGGCATTCACTAGACACTGAATCTGTGGGTGCCTTGACCTTGGACTTCCCAGCCTCCAGAAATGTGAGACATTTCTTTTGTTCTATCGGTCCACGTGGACAGAGACAGTCACCAATAGGACTTTCATCAAGAGATGCACCAAAGGGGCGCCTGGGTGGCTTAGTTGATTAAGCGTCTGCTTTCAGCTCAGGTCATGATCGCAGGGTCCTGGGTTCCAGCCCCACATCAGGCTCTCTGCTCGGCGAGGAGTCTGCTTCCCCCCCTCTCTCGCTGCCTGCAGCTCCCCCTGCTTGTGCTCTCCCCCCACCCCCATCAGATGAATAAATAAATCTAAAATAAAACAAAGCAAAACAAAAGGAAAAAACCCACCAAATGTGTTAGGAAGACCCGCATTAGAGGACAGAACATCGACACGCAGCACATTCTAGCATTTATCCTTATTTCTGTTCTGGATTTGTATCAGTTATTTCTAGGCCTGTGTCCTGATCACTATTTGGGGTGGTATTTGGAGACTTTGAAGCGTAAGCAGAACTCCAAAGGCCCATTTTACTCTAATTCCATGTAGAGTCAAATGCAGTGCAGCTGTCATGGTGACCTCGTGTCACAGTGCCCCTGGTGGCTGTCTCAGACTTCTTCCCTCTCCTGAAAGCCCTACCCTGCCCCTTTTACCCCTCGCTGTGCAGATAGCCTCAGTGATGCTTCCTGAGAACTAGCAGTTCTTGCGCAGGAGCTCCTTCCCTTTCCGGCCTTCCCATCTGAATGTCCTGGCATCTTTGCCATCTGATCTTTCCCTCTATTTATGATGAGGAATGACCCTTCTCCCCTCTAAGAATAATCCCTCCTCCTGGGTAGCTACTCTTATCCCAAGTAATTATTTTGATCCCATAATTACCCTTTTGTTTTCCGGCATTTGGTCTCTCTCCGTGGAAACCTTGCACTCAGTCTGTAAATATACCTTAGCTCCCTCTTTGTTCTTAAAAACACTGTCCCCGCCAGCTACCAGTTCTCCTTCTTTAACTGTACTGTTCCGCTTCTTCAAAGTGCGGTGACCTAGCCTCAGCTGCGTGTTGTGACAGCTGTTAATTCTTATAAAATTATTATTGAAAGAACAATACAGAACCCCCAATAGTTAAATCTTGAAAATTTCTTCCTGGTAGAGATAAAATGTGGCTCTAACTCTAGGCAGTGAGGAGGTCTAGGGCCTCTGAGCCTTGTTTCCTGGAGCTTGGTACCACTCAGACCACAACCCTGTGTGGTGTTCTCAGTGTGGGGGAATTTCGCATATGCAGAATATCCAATGATGAGTCCCACGGAGTGATTTTTAGAAATCGGGAATTTACATAGCTGTGCTGTTGGGAAAATTATAAAATCGGTTAATGCCCTGAGGCTAGTATAAACAAAGACACTTTTGTGTTTTAACCTCTGAATTTGTTCCTGAGAGTTTGCTGAATAATAAGTGGGAGGAAATTTTCCAGCCTCCCCAGTATACTTTCCATTTGCTGAAAACCTGCAGATAAGTCCTGAGTGAAGTTTAGAACCCATGTGGGTCGAGAGGAGGGAGTGAGAAGCGTGCTTGTGCAGTTTATTTTAGCCTACTGAATTTTTTTTTTTCAGGAACTGGATAGTAAATCGGTACTTCGCAAGGACACACCACAGATGAAGACAGATAGGAGAACTGCACAGAAGAGTTTATATAGCATCGGGGGTTTGTGTTAAAAGTAAAAAAGCAAAAAAACAACAACAAAACAAACAAAACACCAAAACAGACCAAAAAAACTCCCAATATACGTAGATCATTCTGGATTAGGTCAAACATTTTTTAGTCTTGAACAAAAAGTCCCTGGGAAATCTTCCCTGTACGATTCCTCTAGCAGAAAAAGGACATGGAAGCCAGCTAATTTTATAACATAAGAGGGCATCCTCCAGCTTAGTGGGGTCTGGGAGGTGGCTTTGGCCTTCCCTAGGGGACTCTCAGAAGCCTTTTGAGGAACTGAAAGGTGACCATTACTGGTAGAGTGGACATATATCGGAAAGTTTTTCTCTGTTGTATAGACAAAGGAAAATATGCTCCCAGCTGACTTGCTAGTATTTTCTATAGAAACTTAGTTTACTGAGAAATTACACATAAAAATTATGCTGTAGATGATTCAATCAATCAGCAGTAGTATATATATTCCCACTGGAGATACAAAGAAGTATGCAATGTGTTTCTGCGCCTGGAGAAGTTTAGAGTTAAAATGAAGCTGGATTTAAGCCCTCCTCTTCTAAGCCAATTCTAACCATCCTGGGTTCCATAAGGAGAGGCAATGTGTTGTGGCTGCATGTTGGTAAACTTAGCTTGAGAAAGTCATGACATAAAAAATATCTTTCTGGGGTGCCTGGGTGGCTCAGTGGGTTAAATCCTCTGCCTTCAGCTCAGGTCATGATCCCAGGGTTCTGGGATCAAGCCCCACATCAGGCTCTCTGCTCAGCAGGGAGCCTGCTTCCTCCTCTCTCTCTGCCTGCTTCTCTGTCTACTTGTGATCTCTGTCTCTCTAGTAAATAAATAAAATCTTAAAAACAAAACAAAACAAAAAAACCTTTTTGTCTTGTCACCGGACCACCCACAGATTCAACTTTGTCCCCCTTGTGTCATCCAGAAGGAGAGAAGGTAGTATTTGTACCATGAATCTTAAGTTTTCCTTATGAGATGGTTGTCCCCCACCCTTGTAAGGAATTATATGGGATATTAATGTACACTCACTAGTCGTGGGTGTTTATCACAGCAAACAAATGCAGAGATTTTCTGTCTCTTGATTGTACGCCTACAATGGAGCTCTATCCTTTAGAATAATAACACAACAGAGAAATAATTTTTACACGGGATAGCCTTCATAGAACTCTGACTGTCTTTAGTTAGTGGGGAAAAATCCAAAGCTAAAAAGAGTAACAGACTTGAAATCAGTTAAAATTCAGAATAATCACCTGAGGAAAAAAAATGTAATCTCATAAATCTTCATTTTTAACCACAGGAATGTCTCTTTATTCATTCAATAAATTTTGCTGCCCCTCTCTGTTTCTCAGATTGGAACTCTAACATAGATTAGAATTGGCAAATATCTGTGAAATGAAAGGATTCCCCCACTTCCCCTCCCCTTTCCCATAATAGAACGAATATAACTGAGAAAGTCACAGTTCAGTTCAAGAATTAGGTTTGTGTAGCCCTAATAATATGAGAACTCTGCTTGACACTGCTTTTATTTTATTTTGCTCCTTTTCAGTTTTCCAAAATTCATTGTTTATGCACAGCACCCAGTGTCTTGTTCAAAGACAGGTAGGGGGAAAAAGAGGCCACAGAGCTAAGAAACTTTAAAAAAAACAAAACAAAACAAAACAGTATTTCCCTAGAAATAGGGAGATATAATTTGGAACATTACAAAAAACAAAATAAACAAACAAAAAACCCCACAAACTACTGGCCTTCATTATTCACAGGAGCAAGACTCCAGGAGCACCGATAGAACCAAAAATATAACCTGCTATTTATTGTACCCAAGGTTGGGTTTCATGATTTCGAGAAAGGACCAGAGTTGAGATAATGCCGTCCATGATTTTTTTTTGTCAACCCAGTACTGTATCCAAAGAAGCCTTTTGATAGATAAGCAGATTATTAGAGAGCTTCTCTCTTGGTAGGCTTATCTCAGATAATTTAGAGGAGGAAAGCAAGTATGAAAAAAAGCACAGTGAGGGGAGAGCAGCTCTGTGGAATGAGGCCAGCCTGGCGGTACCTGTCTGCCCCTAAGACTTAAACTTACAGCTGTTTCTCCCTAAAGCCAACCAGAACTTTAAAAACCTGTTCATTTCTGTTCCACACGAAGAGTGGGATTGATCAGGCGACGTTTCCTTGCAATCATGTGGCCTCGTGCACTGGGCTCATTACTGCTCTCCGAGACTGTTCTCGCATCGTGAAAACTCTCCGTGACCCAACCGTGGAGAGCCTGTTTGTCTGCCTCCCACCTTCTCCCCGAAAGAACGGAAAATAGCCAAATGCAAGGCTGGGCTTGTTTAATGAACGTGATTTGTTTTTGTTGAACGAGAGGCACAGGAGGTTTCGCAGGCCGTCAGCTTGATGCTAGATTTGTGAATGATTCGCGATCCACATCTTTAGAGGGGTTTAATACGGAGGTGTCTGTGCTTGCTCGTGATAACCTGTCCAAAGGCATTTTCTTTACTTTCAGAGATTCCTAGAATAAAAATGACCTTTTAAAGGTAGATGGGACCATCTTTCTGACGTCCAGAGCTCTGTCTAGCATGGGCAGGCATCTGAGAATCTTCCGTTTTAATAAGTTTGTCCTTACTATGTGACCTCTTCCTTCCCTCTGTGACTCTTCCTTGATCCTGGCTCTGGTCCTCCTCTGCCATCTCAGAAACCTGTAATACTGTGACCTGAGGCGCTTTTTGCTTTCTCTCTCTCTCTGTCTCTCTCTCTCTCTCTCTCTCTTTTTTTTTTTTTTTCATTGCCTTCTCTTGCACTGTATTGACTAATACAGATTTTGGTAGAATGCCTTTTCATTCATTCACCTGTTTCAGCATTAGAAACTGGACTGACTTGAGGTGCCTGGGTGGCTCAGTCGGTGAAGTGTCTGACTCTTGATTTTGGCTCAGGTCATGATCCCAGGGTCATGGGATGAAGCCTTGCATCAGGCTCTGCGCTCAGCATAGAGTCTGCTTGGGATTCTCTCTCTCTCTCTCTTCCCCCCACCCCTCTCCTTGCTCGTATGCCCTTTCTGTTTCTCTCAAATAAATAAATAAATCTTAAAAAAAAAAAAGAGTCTTGCCTTCTTTATATTAGGGAGACTTCCCTCTTGTACAAACTTCCCCTTGTTCCCTGCCGAAAAGTTAGTCAAAACAGATTGAGCATTACTTTTCCACAGTTTGTAACTGAAGGTGATTTTAATAGAGGCACTGCCTTAGATATGAGTTTATTTGAGTGATTATTTGAATTTAGTAATTAGTGGTACGATATTATTACTTAATAATATAGAAAAAAATGACTCATAAAGATCTTGATTCCCTGGAGAATAGATAGTAACACTTTTTCTGAGCATAGATATTAACACTTTTTCTCCATTTAGATGTAATTGTTGGATGATACTACCCAAACTAATTAATAATGACATATTAGTTAACATATTGCCATCAGCAGGTGGCTATTTGAACAGGGGTGAAAATGGCATGTGCTAAAACAAATTGTTGTACCCTAGAGAAATGTGCAGAATTATTTTTTAAGAAGATTGTCTTTTAATGGTGTCTGCAATGTGTTTTGTTTTGTTTTGTTTTTTTTTTCACTTAACACAGCTTTAAGAGATGAAACTGGGGGTAAGACTGGAGAGATAGCGACTAGAAACCCAAAACAAAAGACAACAAAATTGATTCAACCTTTACCAAAAGCTTTTCGAATTGGAAAACAAAGTGAAACAAGTCAACAGTGGAGTCCGAATGACACAGTCCGCCTGTCAGATCAGAAATCACACAGACGACTCAGGGCTCCTCCTGCTACCATCGCTCTCTCTTGCTTTCTTCCTCCCCTCTGTCTATTCTCGATCTGTCAGGGGATTGGGGGCAAACGGCAACATATGGGCAAGAAACTGTAATCTGTGGTTGGCTTTCAGTTTCAGGCATCACCGTGACAGCGAAGGGGTTAAAACTGTCAACACCTATCAGAGCTCGGCGATAATTAGTGTAATAGCAGGCCCAGAACATTGGCACAGATGACCACACCACAACAGATGAATTCTACCAGGGTCCTGCTTTGCGGGGAGTCATTCTTCCTTTCTTCCAGCTCGTGCGCAACTATGCTTTTTAAATGCCTATGTGAAGAAAGTTGCTGTTTGTGCATACAGATGATTCTAGTTAAAGATATGGTGAATCTTTTTTATTTCAGAAAGTGCTCTTTGAATTAGTGCTTACAGATAGATCTGTAGCCTCTGAGCACCAAGATAAAATGTCTCCAAGTGTGTCGATGCTTGCTCTGTTAACCAAGGATGCTCGGATGTCATAGGGAGGTGTGTCATTTAGGGAGAAAAACTGTTTCAAGATATACTTTTCATTAATATTCTTTTTTTACTTTCTTGTTCTTACAAGAACTGTAAAAGGAAAAACAGAACCTTTTTAAGCAAGACAGGTTGGAAAAGAATAAAATACATTTTTCATTTAGTAACTTCAAGGAGAAAATGGATAGATAAAAAACAGAGACTTAAAGCTATTTTTTCAGGGATGCCTGGGTGGCTCAGTTGGTTAAATGTCTGCCTTCAGCTAAGAGCATGACCCCAGGGTCCTGGGATCGAGTCCTAAATCGGCCTCCTTCCTCAGCTGGAGCTTGCCTCTCCTTCTGCCTGCCACTCCTCCTACTTGTGCTCGAGCTCTCTGTCTCTCTCTCTCTCTCTCTCTCTCTCTCTGACAAATAGAGTCTTTAAAAATGCCGTTTTTTCCAGAAGTCCATGTGGTAACCAGAAAGGGACAATTGTGACTTAAAAATAGGAGCAGCAGTTGGTAGAGCATATGACTCTTGATCTCGGGGTCGTGAGTTCAAGCCCCTGGGGGGTCAAGTTTATTTAAAAAAAAAAATAGGAGCAGGAGCCCATGATAGACTAGGGGAAGAATGGGTAAAGGAGAAACCTCAATAACCCAGATATGTTCAAATCCACAGGTCCCAATGGCTGGCATCCTAGAGTACTTAATGAATTGGCCGAAGTCATCACAGAACCGCTAGATATCATTTTTGAGAACTCGTGGAGGACTCATGAGGTGCCTGAAGACTGGAAATGGGCATATTTAGAAACTTCTTTCAAAAAGGGAAATGGATGATGACCCTGGAAATACTCAACAGCTTAACTTTTTGCTTGGAAAAATTCTGGAATAACCAACTTAGTACACTGGGTAACTAACTTATAATAGCTAGAAACAAGGCATATTTCATACATGAAGAGGTATTGGGTTTGGTTTTGAGATCAGGTCTTGTGCCTGTTTTGGGGATCCTCCCCTCCATTCTCTGAATTCTTGATGGCTAAGGAGTTTGGGTCATAACTAATTTTAAGTGTAATTCAAGACAAAAAGTAGGTTTCTGGCATTGGCTCATTATGTCATTTCCATATGAGCCTTTAACTTGAGAATTAGGGCCTTTACTTTATATTTTAGCATACATCTTTTTTTTTTCCACTCCATATATGACTGTGTTTTCATGGGTTGAGATATTTTATATGATTCTCTATAGAATAGTTTGGTGACAGAACTCTTATTTTAAGGTGCTTTACATAGTTATTTCGTATATAGGTAGGATCATAGAGCTGATGAATTGAGGAACATTGGCAAGGGGAAAGAGTTTGTTCTGATTTCTAGCGTTTAATTTAGCCTGAAGTGTAGTGTTAAGACCAGGAATGGTATCTTGCTCTCACAGACAGCTGAGCAAGATCAGTTGTGTAACTTGATCTCTAGTTTTCCTCACTCCTTGGGGACTGTCATGGCCATTGCTGTTCTCCATCCCCCCTCCCCCCACCCCAATCAGGTTTCTGATGTCAGGCCCATGGGGGCAGGGAGGTTGGCAGTGGCAGCCATTAAGAGCCCTGCATAACACAGCCCAAAAGGAGAGTAGAATAGAGTGGGGGAAGGACATCAAGACACATCTGGAGTCTTTCTAATTCTTACTGTGCCTGCCTTTGGCTGTGGGTAGTTTTATTTCCTGCTTAGGAAATGTAGCCATGTTGATGGGACCAAAAAAGTAATTGAAAGGAAATTGTCAAAGAAGGTCCAGGTATTCCACAGGCTGGGGGATGGGGGCAGGGGAACACGGCTAGGCAGCTTCAGAGAGCCCATGAGCCATTGGTCCTGTTACAGAATCTTTCCTGCACTACTTGGAAGTACACGCGATCTGCTAAAGTTTACCTCAGTATTGCGAAGCTCAAGACTAGGAAGCTCCCAAAGGAGAAGTATCTTACGTGCATTTTCTTCCTGGTGCGTGCTAGTCTCTAGGTGAGCAGTTTAGGTCTCCAAGGTCTTTAAAAATGTAAGATTTACCTAGTTTATCTACTTCTAGAGATTAATTTTGATACCATAAAATCTCATTCTTAAATGCAAATACAAGGAAATGAAGCTTGCAAGAATGTGTAAATGGTCCTTTAAACTGTATGTAGCTTGCAGATAAGTAAGGATTAGACTCCAATCAACTTTTCTTATTTTTTTTTTTAATTTTTAAATTTTTTTCAAGTGAACCAGAGTCTTTCAGATTTCCAGGCTGGATTTTTCTCTCTCTCTCTCTTTCTTCTTCTTTTTTTTTTTTTTTTTTTTTTTTTTTTTTAGATTTTATTTATTTATTTGACAGAGATCACAAGCAGGCAGAGAGGCAGGCAGAGAGAGAGGGGGAGGCAGGCTCCCCACTGAGCAGAGAGCCTGATGCAGGGCTCGATCCCAGGACCTTGGGATCATGACCTGAGCCAAAAACAGAGGCTTTAACCCACTGAGCCACCCAGGAGCCCCTCGGCTGGACTTTTCTTAAGGAGTAGGGGGGTCTAGATAGATTATGGATATAATTTATTGCGATAATAAATCGCTTCCTGTTCAAGACCCCATTTCCAGGTGCAGCATCTGTGGCAGATTTATTTCACAGATGCGCATTTACATGCATTTGTTGAACTGTTGCTAGAAAGAACCCAATATCTGAAAAATCTCTTATTTTCACCATTGGCATTATAATGCAATCTACTGTAACCAAGAAAAGGGACTCTGGTTATTTCAAGTTTTATTTTCTATTTGTGTAATATCTAAGTGCAGTTAGCTTGCTGAATTTTGGATCTCTTGGTGTCTGCTATTGGAATTTGAAAATAATGACCTTTTAACTAAAAAGTGACAATCTAGAATGCTGAGTCAGCCAATGGACATGAAAGACTTACCTAAAGCCAGACAGAGAAAGCTTTAAGCAGAGAAGTATTAAAGGAACCACTCAGTTCCTTTAGCATCAAATCAAGGTCAGGCAAGAGTTAGAAAATTAGAGAAAGGTAGTAGTCTTACCACGAATTGTATCTGAAGACAATTACTGTTAGGATGAGTAATTTTTTTTAAAGGATTTTAAATTTTATCTAACATTCATGATATCCTTAATAGGGAAAGGTAAATGAAGTTTCTGAGGGACATATATGTTATCAGAACTAGAGGAGCATCTTGATTTGTATTTCCTAGAACATCAAGAGACATTAAATAGAGACTTTTACTTCATAACACTGAGGAATTTGGAGGAGTATAGTAAAATTTTTGTTCAGTTCATCTTTTAACAAAATTTTGGGGGTGAGGAAAGAAAGATTTTATTTACATAAGATATCTCTTGGTTCAGGAAATGCAAGCCTCCTTCCCACCAAAGGAATTGAAGCAAACTAGAATAGCTGTGGTTTCTTTGTCCCGAGAAACTTATAGCATCTTGTTGGTGTAAAATCAACAAAAACAGTAAGCCTTGAGTTTTGACTTTGGAGCTTCTCGGATCTTAGTTCAGATTTTGGAATCATGCCGATTGCCTCTTCAGGTGGTGAATCTGTTTGGAAGATAAACTACAGTGTAGCATGGGGAGTGATCTTGAATAGTTGTTGAGCTCGTCAAAAGCTTGTTATCCTTGTCCATAAAACAGGGGAAATAAATACCTCCTCTAGTTCTACATCAAGCTACATCAAACAGCCGCAGAGTTCTTGGCCTGGTGCTTAGTAGGTGCTGAGCACCTTCCGCCGTTCCCTTCTTTATCGTGACCTTCCTTCTTTCCTCCTATATGAAAGAGATTACCTTGAAACTGACATCAACACTCAAGCATAAATTGACATGTGCTTATTGCTGCCTTCAACCCACTAAATAAAGTCCCATTGCTTTCTTTTAGAAGTAGAGAAAGGTTACAGTGGCCACTCACAGCAGGAGTTCACTGAATGTTTATTGATTGAATGAAAGGAATGTGATTTTTAAAAACAATGAGCAAATGTGTAAGGCCAGCACTTTTCAAGGCTGGGGAAATAATCACATAGACATATATGAAGGTATTTCTTCAACTTTCTTCTTTTTTAGTTTTGGGTTTATATCTTTGGTGTACTGATAGTGAGAAGCATATGTGTATTTTCATCCGATTTTATGACTGTGATTTACAAATTCGGAGTGCAAGTCAGCATTCCCCTGTAGGTTCTTCTGGGAAAAATCCAGCCAAGATACCAAGCAGATGCTGCACAGTCTTCTATGTGAAGAGAAACCAGATGTACCAGGGTCTAGGAAGCACCATCCAGAAAACCGAGATGAGCATATCTGGATTGTTCTCTGTGAAGAGTCTGAGCACCATAAACAGGTTCCTTGCAAGGGCATTGATGAATAACAAAAAGAGAAGTTAAAGAAAATGACATTTTTAGACAAAATATTAGATTTATGTAACTTTTTACATGTAATATTAAATTAGGTATCAAAGCATCATGTTCAGGCAGATAGGAGATTTCTGAATCTTAAAAATAAATAAAAGATGAAGAGTAAAATAATATGTCCAGAGACATATACAAGACATGAGCCAGAGTCTAACCTGAAATTGTTACTTCTCTATTCAGACCAAGGGCCAAGAACAGGGAGGGCTTAGAATTCAGTCAGCTCACAACTTGTGCTTTGAGTAAAGCTGTATTAAACATAGTAAGTGGTGTGGAGCAGGGCAAATCAGCAAGGTTTACTGGTTTAGAATTTTCTCATTTTACTCTTAGTAATCTCAGTGGTCGTCGGTTAGATATTCCTACATCAGATATTTTATACTACCAGATTCTTTTGAAAATACTCTTTAGCTTCATATTATTATCTCTAAGGATATAAAATAAAATTTCTACTCCATGATCACTGTTTTAGATATGTCCGTGAAAGGCAAAACAAAACCCACACACACAAAAAAACAAAAAAACCCACAGTCGTTCAGAAAAATGAATAACTTTTCTTTTTCCTACCAACATAGATATCTTCCTTTAAATTGTTTAAATGCCTGCAATGAAGTTTTGTTTTTTTATTACTGCTGTTAAAAGATAACTTTTAGAAGAAAATGAGAGGTTAAATTCCACATTAAGAGCTGGGTGGCGGTTTTTTGTTCTGTTTTGTTTTTGACAATTTGGCCAACATTTCTTCCATTGGAACAAAAGAAAGTAAGTCAGCTTTTCAACATTAAGATGAAAAGTGTCTTTTATAGATGCATTCTGCGTCATGCTCTTTGTCAGATGAATTTTCCTTTATTACTCCAAAAATAAGATGCTGAATTGAGTATCTTGAGGGCAAAGTGGTATAGTAATTGGGGCAAATGGTATAAATTCTATTGTAGTTGTTGCCTGTTCTCTAAGCTTGACAATTTTCTGAGATACTCTTTGGGTTCCTAGAGCTATTATTCATGGAAAACTTCTGCCTTACAGAAATGTGTGCATATATCCAAATAATCGTGTGTACCTCCAAGTAGCCGAGCAGAGATTCATTCTAAATAAAAGCTGCACTTTGGTTTTTGTAAATGAAATTGCAACTGACACTTTTTTCTCCCCCTTTTGTTAATTGTTTTTAAAAGGGACTATATGAGAAGGCTTTATTAAAAGCTTACTTGGAACACCATTCTGAACCACGGATTGTATGCCCATGCAGCGCCGTGATTTGCAAACATATGTCCGCCCTTCAATAAATGTTATGGTTTTCACAGCGGTTCCGCCTTGGCCTCTTTTGTGATTGTTTTCCATTCCGATGAATGGCATAGAGTATGTGTGTTGTTGAAATTGACGATGTATAAATGTTCGCAGTAAAGGAGCATTATGGTTAGCATGGGAAATCAGAGTTCCAACTTGAAAGAAAGCAAGGCTCCTCACACTCCATGCAAAATGCAAATAAATCATTATGATGTGTGCTTGGATGCTTTTGTGTGATTGTTACATGTGTCTATGCTGTGGCTTTCTACCCCCATCCCCTCTGCTGACTAAAAAGTACCCCCGAGGGTGATAGGCTGTAATTTTGTGCCAGTAATTTCTGCTCACCAGAGCGGAAGGTGGGGTGGCGGGACATATTAGCTGATAGGCGGGGTCACATGTGGAGTTTTTGCGGTGGGTCCTGCAGCTTTTAATATCTATCACCCAAATGTGGTTGTGATTTGTCCACAGATAAGCGACATCTCAGGGGGTCACTGGATCTGGAGGCTATTCGACTTGAATCCCAGCCTCACCGCTTGCCAGCTTCAGGACCTTGAGCAAATGGAATAAATAGAGACCTTAGCACAATCATTAGCCCAGAATAAGCAACCTCCAAACCTTAGTTCAAAACGTTTTGTCGTCGTATTATGGGTTCTGCGTACATGACATCACGGATGACATGTGTGGTGATGACGAACGGCTGTTTTTATTCCCCCCAAATGCAAGGGGGGCAGAAAGTAAATTTAAAGCAACAGAGATGTAGAGTAAATATTAGGAAGAAATATGTAAAAATGAGGATTTTAGAAGTGAAAAGTTACCCAGGGAGAGCATAATCTGATTCAGAGATTGTGTAGTGAAGACACGGAGCAGGCAAGAGTTCGTGCCGTGCCCACAGTCACACACTGGATTGTGACCGACCCTCTAAATCCCGGTTTTTTGTCTCAGATTACAGGAAGTATACCTAACGGGATCTGTGGCATCTTCGAAAGAGACCTGTCTTTCTAGTCTGGACTTAATTTCAACTTAGATCCATGGTTTTCGAGTCACAGCCTCAGAACACTGATTCACACCCTCAAACTCCGCACAGCCCAGAGGGCTCTGCGCGAGCCCCCAGCGCAGTATGAAAACCTCATCCTTCAGCTCGGAAATCTGATGCTTCAAGTCTTCCTTGATCTGTCAGGCATATTTAGAAAAGTCAAAGATATTGGCAGGAAGCACCAAAAATGTTTTGTTTTTTTTTTTTTTAAATGGGTAGTTGCATGCATGAAGTAGACATCTCAAGAAAGGAGTGTTTGATAAGGAACGGGATGGTTTATATCATTAATAAAATCACTTCACATAAGGCAGCTTTGAAAGTCTTTCATCTGAATCTGGAAAATGAATACCTTCTAGTCTCATTCCAGGCCATATGCTGCTCCACTGAGGATTCTGTAATTTAAAAGAGGACTATTGAACAATTTTAAGTGAAAAACTAACCTTTTTCCCCTCCTCGAGTTACCCCGAGGACAGAGTGTATTCGTGTAATTATGAACACTTTTTTGGCCAAGCTCCTCCACTTTAAAATATATCCATGTACCATTAACAGGATGTCTGTGCAATGTCATCTGTTTCTCAGTTGAATAACGGGCACCAGTTGCGAACTGTATACACTCAGGGCATATTCTTTTATGTCTGTTGAACCTTATCAATTGAACTTCAACTTCATTTTGTAAATTAATCAATGCACATAACCACATTGACAAAAATAGCCATTTTAAAAAAGATTTTATTTATTAACTTGAAAGAGAGAGACAGAGTGAGAGCATGAGAGGGAAGGTCAGAGGGAGAAGCAGACTCCCCCATGGAGCTGGGAGCCTGATGCGGGACTCGATACCAGCACTCTGGGATTATGACTTGAACTGAAGACAGTTGCTTAACCAACTGAGCCACCCTGGTGTCCCAGAAAATAGCCATTTTGAGTGAAGAATACACACTGAATTTTTTCGAATTCTGGCTACACCTCAGAAGCCCTCACGGCACACGTGGCTTTCTTGGTGAGCGTCTGTCCAGTCATGCACTTCCACACCTTCGCTGTTGTCCTGTCTGTGACAGTGGCCAATGAGCAGCGTTGCCTAGACACACCTGCGAAGTGCCTGGGCAACCGCATCTGAGTAATATCACCTTCTCCGGGAGAAAGTTCCAGAGTGCTGTGGTCTGGTTTTTACTGTGCTTCGCACACGGCTGTGAGCCCATGTGGTCTGCCTCCACTCAGGGGGCAGTGACTGTCCTTCCCTAGTCGCTGGTACATTTTCTGGCGTTCCGTGGTTGCAGGTGCTCTGTAATATAGTTGAATGAGTGAAGGACTTAATGAACTTTCTCGCAAGCCTGAGGAAACCGAACCCTGAAGCTGTGTGAGTTGGCCGTAGCAGGGCATTTCCTGGTTTTAGAGAACTCCGAGGAACACTGTGGGCTTTGTGTGGGGAGGCAAGCATGCCTTTCACCTCAAAGCCCTGCCAACCAGGTTTCTTTTGATCAGAAGTTCACCTTGGACATGGTTGTGTTGTGAGTCAGATCCTATGACTTCCCTGTAGTCTTTCGTGTAAAACGATAAATGCGAATATTTTAAAAAATAAAAGTATACATACTCATGTAGGTTTTCCAGGAATATATTGAATGTTGTCATTTGTGAAGGCACGTGAAAATACTAAAATCACACACTTATTTGAATTACAGTTTTCTTTTGGCCATATTTTCCTCATCTGAATTGTGAGAGAGGGATATCATCTATTCCTGCAATTAAGGCTAATAAAATAGCAATCAATTTCTGCAATTAAAACTAATCAAACAATGATTAATGTATTTATGGCATACGTGCTAGCGGATGGAAATGCTGCCAGACAAGATACAAACATATTTGGATACCCTCCCTATGCAAACATTAACTTATCTTTTAGATTACACTTTAGACCCGCTCCCTTTTAGATATTTTTAATATAAATATGTGAACCCATGATTTTGTCCCTGGAAATACTTACACTTTCTAATCAATGCAATCACCGGAAAAAAAAAAAAAAAAGAGAGAGAGTGGAGAAATGAAGAAGTGTCTGTCCAAGGCATTCAGACCTGGGTTGGAATCCCACAGGGCTGCTGAGTGTTGTTGTGATGGCTTGACCTAAGAGGAGACTGGCAAGCATGTGATGATTACATGCCTTGTCTTTCTTTGGTTCTGCTGATATGCATGCTTATGTGGAAGGGAGAGAAGAACATGAATGGTCTGGACTCACTCCCAAAATCTAGGATGCAAATCCCAAGGCCCAGCAGCTGGCTGAGTGACCTTAGACAGTTTATGAAATCCTTTCCAGTCTGTTTCACCACCAGAAAAGTGATATTGATAATGCCCCCTCGAAGAAGTCTTATGGAACTTGAACGTGCTAACAAGTAAGATAACCCACAGAGGGTCTTGTGTTGGAGCAATGGGAGTTCTTCCCACATTATCAGCTAGGCAGTGTGGGCAGGGTAAAAGGGGAGAGCTGGGACAGAGGGTACAGGTTAGGACTCATGAACTTGAATTGTTTTCAAGATATGTTAGGAAAAAAGCCAACACTCCTGAATGGATTACAAAACAACAACATTAAAATGTAGAGTTGCCAGCACTTAAAAGGACATTTAATGTGTGCCCAGGATATTTCAAGGCACTTTACCTGTATTTTTCTCATTTAATCTTCAAAATAACTCTTCAAAGAAGAGGGCATCTTTCTTCCCATTCTACAGATGAAGAAGCTGAGGTGAATATAGGTTTTGTTGATTGGCCCAAGGCCACACAGTCGTTAATTCCAGCCATTAAGTTGGAATTTGAATTTCAGCAGTGTAACTTTAAGCCTGTCCTCTTTCTTTTTTTTTAAGATTCTATTTACTTTAGAGAGAAAGAACAGGAAAGGCGTGGGTAGGAGGGTGGGTAGTGAGAGGAGCAGACTGTCCACGGAGCAGGAGCCTATTTCAGGTACCCTCCCAGAAACATAAGGTCACAACCTGAGGCTAAAGGCAGATGCTTAACCTACTGAGCCACCCTGGTTCCCCAAGCCTGTTCTCTTAACTTGTATTTATGTTTTGTGAGGCCAAATTCAATATGGTACTAAACATAAGGACCACAAATTAAGAAGTAGGAGAGGGCAGATTGACAAGAGTAGCATTTGTCCTAAAACAGGGTGTTTGAGAGGTCAGCAGACCAGGTGAAGAAGGTCTGAAATACATTGCCTTCCATCAAGTCTAAGAGACCCTAGGGAGCAAGCCCACCAGTGAACAAGAAGAATGCTTCCAGTTCAGCTCTTATGCAATATGCTTTTCAATTAGGATTCTTGTTTTCAACATCTCAAGAGAATGATCTTCGACATATTTATACACAGGTGTTTATGATTTATCACTCAGACATGCATAAAAGTAAAAGAACACTAAGTAAACATGAGGTAATCCTCCTGCCTTGTTTCAGGCAGAGTCTTCTGGATCACTTTCCACTCAGGTCTTCCCTGCTTCCATGGTCCCTAAGATGTCACCCTCTGGCCAGCAGGAGTCCTGCCAATGCAGCGGTCACATCCGGACCATTCTACGGGTTTGGATGCTTGCATTTTCTGGGTCTTACCTAAAGTCGTCTGTAGGTTTTCAGGCAGGAACTCATTCTTTTTCCAAACGGTCGTGATGTGATTTGTTCCTTGTGAAGCTGTGGGCTTGGCCGTCCTGCCACCAGGAATGGCAACCGCATGGGCACCTGCGCACACGTGGCAACCATATTGCTAGCTGTCAGTCAAAATCAACTATAATTCTCCACCCTGGTTTCATGTGTGTTTAAATGTAAAAATGTGTGCAATCAAATACACTTGCCTGTCCAGTTATAAGGGAGTTGGGAACCCCATCTCATCTTACCTTCTGTTCTTCTACGTTGTTGATAATTTTGTGGTAATGATTTTGTCTCTAACAACCTTGGATTCAGAATAAAAATTTCTTTTGTTTCTTTTTGTGAGTCCGTGCTAGCATTTTTCTCCAGTGGGTCTCTGACATGATTTATTCTTTAGACACATATTACATATCAGTAGTACTTGGCTCACTGTGTTCTGTATTTCATGGAGGTCCCTGGCTTGTGGATTTAAACAATGATTTAAATATTATTTTATAGAATTTAACACCTTGCCCCAGAAAACAATAATAATTTATTTTGGTATTTTAGTTAAAAAAATTTATATTTGAGTATAGTTGACTCACGGTGTTATATTAGTTTCAGGTGATTCAACATAGTGATTCACTTTCTCTATATGTGTGCAATGCTCACCTCAAATGTAGCTACCATCTGTCACCATATAATGGTATTATAATACCATTAACTATATTCCTTATTCTGTGCCTTTATTCCTGTGACTTACTCATATCTCTCACTCTCCTCCAACCGTTTTCCTCATTCCCCTACCCGCTTCCTTCTGACAGTCATCAGTTTGTTCTCTGTATTGATAGGCCTGATTCTGCTTTTTATTTTTTTTTTCATTTGTTTTGTTGTTTAGATTCTACATATGGCTGAAATCATATGGTATTTATCTTTCTCAGTATGACTTGTTTCCTTTAGCATAATACTCTCCAAGTCTGTCCATATTGCTGTGAATGGCAAGATCTCATTTTTATTCTAGTGTAATATTCCTGTGTGTGTATGTGTGTATGCACACGTGCTTGCACAGGTGTGTACGTGTTAGGTATTTTAGTTTTTAATAATGATGCCTGATTGTAGAGCACGGGTATACCCACCCACAGCTGGAAGCAAGAGGTAATTGTCACCAGTGCTTTAGGGTAATAGAAACTCTATACTGTAATTAGAATTCCAAGTGGCAGTTCAAAATTTATTATTTGGCCTCTAAGCATTGGAATCCTTTTTAAGGTATCTGAAGTTTCTAAATGTCTTCAGGAGTTGAGGCTCCCATTCCTTATGCTTAGAGTATGTGTGGGATAGCAGAAAAAGTGTGGGGCCTTCAGACCAGGAAGAGGAAAACTCTTAACTCCTCACTGCTAAGATGGCCTTGGTACAAACAAACAAACAAACAAACAAGAAAAACAACAACAAAAAAACCTAACAACCCTACATTCACAAGTTAGAGCAAGCTTTATAGATATTTCTTGTAGGCTTCATAACAACCCGGTGAAATAATTATTGTTACTACTGCATTTTACAAGTAAGGAACTAAGGCTTAAAGTATAAAGACCTTATAAGTTCACTTCACCTCTGTTATCCTAGGGGTCTTTATAATTGTAAGAGGTAGACTTGCTCTGGGTATCAGTGATCTAGATATAGCATATTGGATAGATCAGGTGCTGGAAATGGAAACTAATTTTTATCACTGATCTTAAATTGCTTTCTCCTTCCATTCTCTAAAGAATATTAAATTGCCAGTGGAAATTGCCTTATAAATTCCAAGAAGAAATTTGGAATTTTTGAAGCCCTCCTACCCCCACTCAATATCTGTTACACAAATTGATTCTCTCTATTTTGTCTTAAGCAATTGATAATCTTTAAAAGTTTTTTTTTTTTTTTAATTAGAAAAACCAGTAGGCAGCTTTATACCAATGCCTAATATCTCCTACCGCAGGAATATTCTCCATGATGACTTAACTGAAGGAATTTAGTGGCCCAATTTTTTTTTAGTGGGCATCTGGGTGAGACAACCTAATATCTTCTGTACTTTTAAGAATCATAAACATCCAGTTGGATGCATACCAAGCCATAACTTCTAATAGTCTGATATGAATAAAATCCCAGTGTCCAAATTAGAAATATATCCTTTGGAAGAGTATTTCATTGCTTTTACCAAATATAAAAAAAAGGGTAATACTTATATACATGTTAAGACAAAGAAGTTCATTCAATAATTTGATGGATATAATTGATCACGGTATAGCTTTGAGACACATTAGAACTGCCGTCTCAGATCGTCGAGTCCTTCCTGGTTCCCTCCTCTCCTTCCTTCCTTCCTTTTTTCCCTCTTTCTTTCTTGGAAATGACAACAGAATGAATTGACTCTATCTCTTTTAGCCCACAAGTCCTATTCATCTGCTTTTATTTTTCCTTGCTTTAATCTCCTTCCAAGTACATTGCATGAATAAGCAAATATATTTTCTGAAAATCTTGGCAATTTCCTGGATTCGGGAGGTGTGAGTAAAGGGTTGGCACAAAAGTGACTTTTGAATGAAAAATCCATACTTACACTTAAAATCCCCAGACACATCATTGATATAAACTAAAGTAGCTATTTTCAGTAAAGAAAATAGCCAGGTTGTATGTAATTTTGATGGATGAGTTAAAAAACAAGCATATAATAAATGAATATATATATAAAAATCTAGTAGTTAGTGTTTTTATATCATAAACCATAGTGTAACCTCCACTAATAATTAGAAAAAAATAAACCCATGGAGGCTATATTCTAGCATTAAGTACACTATTACAGAAGTCCAATTGACCAGAATAATAGCTCTGTTAAATGCAGTGTTAGGAATAAGGCAAAGCCTTTAACTGTGTCATACAATTGGGAGAAGTGGAAACACTGGTACAAAGCCTGCTCTATGGAGTAAATTTATGTACAAACAAGAGAATAAGACAAGAAAGAGCTGTGTGATGTCAGACATTGCTTATAAGATTTTATTTTTAAGTAGTCTTTATACCCAGTGTGCGGTTCAAACTTAACAAACCCTGAGATTGAGAGTTTCATGCTCTACTGACAGCCAGTCAGGCACCCCAAGTTTTTAAAATCTTTTTTTTTTGGATCCTTCAAGATTTTATTTATTTATTTGGCAGAGTGGGAGAGAGAGAGAGATAATGAAGGGGGAGGGGAGACTCCCCCACTGAGCAGGGAGTTTGATGTGGGGTTCAATCCCAGGATCCCGAGACCTTTGGATCTTTTGACTATAGTTGCTTAAGGTTTATTTTATTTTATTTTTTTAAGAGAAAGAGAGTGTGAGTGGGGTGGGGGAGGGACAGAGAGAGACAGAGAATCCCAAGCAGCCTTCACACTCATATGGAATCAGACACGGGTCTTGATCCCAGCACCTTGAGATCATTACCTGAGTGGAAATCAACAGTCAGACGCTTAACCAGCAGAGCCACCCAGGTACCCCACAGTTTAATTATTTTGATACTATGCTGCTTAGTTGTGCTGTTAGCATAATTTTTGGGGTGTTTTTAATACATAATTCATGTAGCTCCATAAATAGTAAATAATACTGAATGATAACTATACTGTACACATTTCCATTCTCAGTTTCCCAAAGAATGCTTTTAAATTAGGAGGGTAACTTGCTCTGGGCAATATTCCTCTTTTCTCACCTTGGAGATGCTGAGGGATCTTTTAAACCATATCAGTTATAAAAAATTATGTGAGAACAAATGTATAATAAAGGATGAGTTTATTCTTTGCATGATTCAAAAGTAATTCTGAGGAATTATCTATTAAAAAATATCTAGTCTAATCTTCCCCTTGATGGTGAAGTTGGTTATAGTACACGTGGCATATGATAGAATATTAATGGTTTGTAGCCTACATTTTATAGTAAAAGTGCTACCAAAAGTTGGGGAGTTAATAATCATAGGAAAACAGATAGCAGAGATTAAAAATTATTTGTGGGTAATAATCATTCATATCTTATATATAGCATCAAGAATAATGTTTGCAAAATGAAAACAAACCAGTCCATACTTAAACAGATTATAGCACAGTGCATCACTGGAAAGGAAGGAGTTGGATATGGTTTTGAATTGCTTTCTAGCACCTCAATCAGGTGGTCTTGGGCAATTTATCTCACCTATCTGAGGCTTACATGAACTATTTGTGTAGTGCTTTGCATACTGTAACTGCCCAATAAATGGGCATTTGTCATCAATTCATTTTCATGTTTCATGCTATTAAGACTGTGTGATGGGCCAAGGCCCAATGAAATTCTACATGATCCAGTTTGAGAAGAAATTATTGGGCAGTGTGCCTTGCAGGTACCATACTGGGCTCCAAGGGCACCCAAGGAGGAATGAACAAAAGAACAAAAGATTTACCATGTGGGGGAGGAGAAGGATGTGCAGAGAACCCAAGCTCTATCAAAACGCAGTGACACTACTGCCAACCCAATCCCTAGTACTCACAGCAGAAGTATGGAGAAGACGCATAGAATATTGGTGAACGATCTTCCAAGATGGGTGGATTGTGATTATGGGGTGCTGGGAGTGGACTGAAGGAGGGAGGGATTCCCAGAGAGGGATCCACATGAACAAAGGCCTCAAGGGATAGAATTTTGTGATATTTTGTGGCAGAAGAACATTGGCCAATGACTCTGGAATCTAGGATGAGTAGGTGGGTAAGAGGGAAGATAAATCTCTTATAGCCTGGAAACAGACCTCTGATTCTTAAATTATACGAAGAGGACATACTTAATTTTATAGGCTGGGCATTATTAAACTTTTCCTTTTCTCATGGTATATGAGTAATGGCATTCTCATGCCCAGAGTATTTTCAGGTGACAGATGCATATAGAATCCTTACTTATGCCTGATACCATTCTAAGTGCTGGGAAAAACTAGACCTCAATCCTGCCATTGTGGGGATGGCATTTCTAATGAAATATAGATGTGGGCTGCTTAGTTCTGGCTGCTACTTTCTCTTTCATTCAAGAAGACCCATCAGGACGCGAATCCATGATAGTCTGGTTATGATAGAAGAGCCGAATGCATAAAATTGCCAGTCACACACACACTGCCTCCTTAGGTACACTTGTCAGCAGATGATCTGTACGCTCAAAATCACTATGTATGTGACTACTAGGCATTTGGAATGTGGCTAGTGCGACTGAAGAATGCAATTTTAAATTGCATTTAATTAAATTAATTTCAATTTAAGTATATTTGTTTTTAAAGATTTTATTTATTTATTTGAGAGAGAGGGAGAGAGAGACAGAGATAGTGACAGAACATGAGTGGAGAGGAGATGGAGAAGCTAGCTCACTACTGAGCAGGGAGCCCAAGATGGGGCTCAATCCCAGGACCCTGTGATCATGACCTGAGCTGAAGGGAGATGCTTAACCAACTGAGCCACCCAGGCACCACAATTTAAATAGATTTTTTAGCTAGTATTAATATATTAGCACAAATTTAGATGTTCACAAAAATATCCAATTTTGTATTCTTTTTTCTTCATAACATGTACCTGGCAAATTCTTACATTCAATTTTTCTACTTTTTGAAGTATCTTTTTTTGGCAGCAAATCTATGGTTTTTATTTTTTTTTATTTATTTTTTGTTTTGTTTTGTTTTTGTTCTTTTTTGATTCTCACCTAAATCTAGGAGCAAGAAAGTGGCAAACTGATCATGCTTGGTCTCCATATGGCTCTCTAGTTACAGCAGGTGGGCAGGAAAGAGATGCCATCTCAGCGGTAAAGCTCCTCTGAGCTTTTTATTTAATCTACCTCTTGCCATTGCCTAGTCAAGGAAAAGAACAGTTTCTTCTCCCTCTCTCTCCAAACAGGCTGCCTGAGGATAAGAACTGCAAGAGAGAAGAGGTAGCTCTGTTTAGATAGAAGTGTACCCTGAAACGTATGACCTGACAGTCAGCCCCAGGAATGGTGCGCTCATTCATGAGTGGTACACAAGAGAAGGGATCTGTTTGCTGAGAAAGGGAGGAGATAAACTCCATTTTGGCCACTTTGAGTGTGAGGTCTTCATGGTGAATGTGTGGTTAGAAGTGGGCTATGTGTCTGCACCATTGGAGAACGATCTGTTCCAGAGATAAATATTTGGGGGTAATTGGCATGTGCATCTTAAAGTCACAGGAATGGATAAGATGGTTCTTATCTCATCAGAAAGAGAGAAAAGAGGAAAGGATGAGTGATAGAACATAGCCATCGCATCAACATTTATGTGATGGGTGAGGAATAAGAGCTTTGAGCAAGGTAGAAGGAAAAATCCAAGAGAAGACATTCACCAAAAACAGAAGAAGAGATAATTCTATGAAAAAGAATATTTGATAGTGTCCTGTGCTGCAGAAAGTTGAAGAAAAGGTAAGAAATGAAGACTATCCAGTAGATTAAGCCCCATGACATGGAAGGCACAGACTCTGGGGAGAAGAGGTGACATGATTTTGATGGCCTGGTGGAAGGTGAGGAAAAGAGACTATTGGGTGAGGAAAAGAGACTGAAGGTGAGGAAAAGAGACTGTCGGCCTCTTAGAAAAGGGTAGCTGTGGAGGGGAGGGAGCTGGAGTAGCTACAGCTAGAGAAGGGGAGAGACGGGTGTAGAGGTTTGTGGATTTTGTTTTGAAGGTTAGGTTGGATTTGGATCAAGCTAAGTGTGCTGGAAGACCGGTTGCAAGAAACAGAGTGAGGAGATCATCCAGAGACGGTGTGGTGGGCGTCCAAAAAGGTGGAGGGGAGACATTGACCTTGGGCAGAGAGAGGGATGCCTTTCAGTTTAAGATGGAATAGACTAGTGTGCCCAAAGTTGAAGTTAATGGACTCAGCAGATGGTGGCTAGGACAGGTCCTCATTGCCAGCTTTGCCAAACCTACTTTTATCTCAAAAGTTCTATATTTTTCTCTAGCGACCTTTATGTGAGGATAGAGCTGATATAAATATGCTCCTAAATAGAGTCACAGTGCAAATCAGCTGTGCTTCCGAAATTGACACCACGCTTTGGGAAAGTTGCCCCGTCCCTGGCTCCTGGCAGGACTTCAGTGGCAAAGCAGCCTTGAAGCCCTTGAACTGAGAGGAACTTGAGGTGTCCCTCTTGGGGAAATTAAATGCAGGAAGCAAGCGCAGTCATTGTTTTGGCTTTTCCTTTCTGCATTTTGCATTGCAAGTGTGTAGTTTTAATTTTTAAAAATCTACGAAAACACCTCTTTGCGTTTCTAAGGTGCAGAAGCCCTACCCTGGGAGTGAGGCTGCAGTCTGGGTCAGCATTGTGTCCAGAGGCGAAGTGTTAGGAGCACCTGTTTGGGGTGGAAAGGGTCCAGAGAGCTTGCCTGCCTGCCTTGGTTTACAAATGAAACCCAGTTTTTGCAGGTCCTGAAAAACACACTTTTTTCAGGCCTTTGAGGCTTGTTGGGATCTGGGTGGCATTGGCCTCTGAAAAGATCTTGTTATGTAAAAGGAACACAGGACTAAACAATGAAATACCTAATGATTTCTTAAAGTCACATAGCCTTTCATTAAATAGGAACAGGATGTATAAAATCCATATCTAGTTTTAAACATAAACATTTCATTTCATGGCTGTTCCCCCAATATGAAACTGAGCAGCCGTTTCTCCAGATGCCACATCAGGGCTCTGAGGGAATAGTTGCTAAATCCAATACCATAGTTAGCTAGATATTGAAAGAAATACTACAAGATGTCTCTAGTCTAATCAGCAAGGCTCAGTGAACTAAAATTTAAACACACGGCACGGAATTAATGTGAGAATTTGGATTATAATCTCAACAAGGGAAATGTAATTGCTATGATTTTGAGCTTACCACGTTCTAATTTTTATTATTTAAAACCTATTAAGGATCCAGGACAAGAAACTCTCTTTGTTTTTCCTACAATCAGTTGTCATCGTGACAGCCAATTGTTTTGAGAAAGAAAGTACAACATTATTATTTATGAGAAAGAGCTGACACACGCAAACCATATATTTAGATGACTCTAATATGCCTGGGCCAGCATATTAAATCATATGCATAACTACTTGAAAGATAGATCCAGAAGGTTATAGGTAATTTTATGCAGGAACCATCAGCCCTATACTGAAATGAAAAAGTGCTCAAAAGCTAGTTCATAACCTATTGCTATTCTGCACCATAGAGTGGTAAAATGAAGAGCAGGAGAGATTTATGGAAGGTTCTCCTGCTCTTGAATGAATTCCCTGATAATCGTGTTAAAAAATGGAATTAAAACACACACACACACACACACACACACACGCACACATGCAAACAGTCATTTACCTGGAAAAAAAAATATATTTTGGGGGGAAAAAGCCTATTGATTCTTTTGACAAATGAAAAATAAGACTCTGGAATATTCTAAAAGTCTTTAAAATACTCTAAAATACTTCAGAGAGTATGTAAAAATATATATGCAGTCTGTACATGTAGAAACATCCTGGAAGGTCAGATGGCCGTATGTTAGCATTTCGAATCTCTGATTGGTATGGTTATGGGCATTTTTATTATTTTTCTTTTGTTGATGACTATCAGCACTGAAGACATATTGCTTCCATGATTATTAAAACACAACCCACCTAAAAAACCCCTAAGTGTTTGATGCCCATTTATGGAGTGTTCAAAACCATCATTCAGACATTTGTAAAGAAGGATTTCTTTTTGTTTCTCAAAGAACTGTAATTTGTCTTTACATTATATTTATAAAGGAATTATTCAATCTCTCTAATTGGATTCTCTGTTTCTTTCATTCTCTGCTGCTCATATTCCTTGTGTTAGGATGCCTAAGACCTTAGTGCTAGTCCTGGACAGTGCTCACTTAGACTGAACTGCCCTGAGCCCCTGTCCTCCTCCTGCATTTCCAGCAGCCAAGGCTGCTCCTCAGAGTGGTGGCTCTGGGCGTTCCTGGCCAAATCCTTTCTCCTTATTGTTGGATAACGAAACATAGGAATCAGGCCAGGCAGTGTAGGAACATGGTTTGGGTGCCATTCATCCCCCTGATTCTACATAGCATCTTATCATTGATGAATTAATATATGCATTACAGCTATATACATATTCTGTGAGTGTTAAATATCCCCTCTTGGAACAAGTGAAAGAAGACACATAATTTGCTTTAAAGTGTTTCATGCCGTAATTAGTTTAGCTCTGTGAGTGCCTAGCAAAGTGTAACTTGTTTATTTTCCTTTCCTTATAGCAGACTTGATAGCAGCTATAAAACCTTTATTAGAAAATGTGACCCAGGGCCACCTGGGTGGCTCAGTCGGTTAAGTGACCGACTGTGAGTTTCAGCTCAGGTCATGGGATCAGGCCACCATGGGCTTGACGGCAGCGGTAAGTCTGAGACTATCTCTTTTCCTCTCCCTCTGCTGTTCCCACCCCCTCATGCCCTCTCTCTTTCTCGCTCTCTAAAATAAATAAATCTTTAAAAAACGAAAAGAAATAAAACGTGACGGAAAGCAGGAGCTTGAGACTCCTTGGACTCTCAAGGAGCTTGAGACAAAACTGTTGTTGATTTCACAAAAGTGGCTGTTGGTAGAAGTAAATATAGCCAATCAGTGGTTTTTATATATCAAAGTTCCATAAATGTAGGATTCTATTACAAGTATTTGGGGCTTCTCAAAATTGCTCCCACCTGTGTTTGCTCTACATGGTTTCTCCCTAGCCTCTGATGCCCCAGCCACTTGAAAGAGCCACGCTTATTTATGGGAGGTGTACGAAAGGTTGAGGACCATTGATGGTGATATAAGAATCTGGAGAATGTCATGGCAACTAGATGGAGGACCTATTAATGGAGAGGGATGGAGGCCAGTAGAGGCTTTTTAACCATTGACGGTTTCAAATGAAAAGCTATAGAGATAACTCCAAAGGCCACTGTAAATATTATCAGAGGGAATGGAGGAGGGAGGGATAGGGCTGATAGAGTTATAGCATGAACGTTTTCCCAGTGATTGTTAAGTCAGAAAACAGGCCCCCAAAGTCAATAATTAATCTCACCAAAGAGAATAAGATTTTGCTCTTAAGGGCTGTGATGGCCTCACTACTGCCTCTTAGAAACTTTCTGTAACAGGCAAGAACTCCTGCTAATGAGGGGGCAATGAGGTACTCCTGTTTAGTGCGAGCATTAAGTCTCTCAGGCCACTAGGAATTCATTTAATAAATTACTACTCTAGCGTAAAAAATCGCTCTCTAATGGCCTGAAAAAAATGTTCCAGAAGAGTAGCAATTTACTCCCGTCTTTGCAGGGAGAACCAGCCCCATATACAGGCTTAAGAACATGCCATTTCTTTGTCATTTAAAGAATTCTTATTTTGGGGCTTTACGATTTTCTGAAGAGCTTTGATTTTCTTAAATCCTAGTGCCATCTCAGGTTGAGAGAGAAAATATATACATATGTTCACACCACGAGGGCTAAAAACAGCTAGGGAAAAAAGTAAAAATTCAGTGTTGACATAAATCCTGTTGGAAAGACGGCAAAAAGATAAGGGTTGTAATTTAAATCAAATTTTCTTGGTGTCTCAGTTCAGAAAGATGTGATCATGACAAAAAGGAATGGGTCACATCAAAGAATGGGGTAGCTTGGAGCTGAAACGGCAGTCGTCCTTATGGATGGCCATCACATGGTGCCATGATTAATTAAGGTATCTGCCAATCATATGGGCTTGAGTCATTGCTTCAGAAAGGGCAGAAAGCCTCTATATTTACATAGGGATCATCCGCTCATATTCAGAGTGCTGTCACTGCTTCTCTTGGCAGCCTCTGACTTGTTGGCAAAATGTCTTCAATTATGGGCAAACTGCCTAGTCTCATATCATCACAAACCAATTTGTCAGGATGTGTGTATTTGGAAGGCTTTAGAAACAAATATTTTACTTATTTTTAAAGGGTGGGGGGAACCCTGTGTACATACATTCAAAAATATGAAATTTCACTCTTCGATATTTAGTAAAAATGCTTATGCCTTCCACAAGGCAAAGAAACTAGAGAAGAAATATCTGCATTAATGTTGATGTTCAATAGCTCTGTGGATGTTTACAGAGGGATTGTAGAATAGAGAGACTAAAATATTTCTGCCTGAACCCCACATTGAAACTCACCCGCGTTACCAGGGTCTTTCTTCAAGCATTACCTCAGTGTCTTTTTAAAAAATCACTGTTTCCTCTCTACTGTGTGATAATAAGGGGGGTTAAATGGTTAGCTATGATAATTTCTATTACGATAATATAAAGGTATAAATGATGTAAAATAAATATAACCATACAAGGAGTACGGAAAAGATCCTATGGCAGCAAAAATAAAACAAAGGCCAATGAATGAAATAAAAGCTGAAATGAAGAAAAACATTAACATTCTTCCGTTTTTCTTGCTCCTTGCCTTTCTCTTTCCCTGATATGCTGTAGGAAAAATTCTAGAATTATGGGAACCAGTAAACAATTATTAGTACATAAATTATGCTGACGTTAATTCCATTGCTCCTCATCTATGATTTTATGTTATTTTAAGCTTTGAAGAAAACAGCTGCTTTCCTGTAAAGTTGATTGTAAAGTGAATGCCAATAAAACAAATGTGATTTTCCTATTAGATTTGCTTACAGAGTTTTAGAGTATTTGTTTATTTGTGTGTTTACTTGTTTAATCCTTGTCTTCCCTGCTAGATTGTGAACTTCAGAAGGGTAAGGCCCATGACTTTTCCACCACTATATTCCCAGCACTTGCAACAACAGTAGAATTCTTTTTTTTTTTTTAAGATTTATTTATTTGAGAGAGAGCACGCAGGAAGAGAGAATCTCAAGCAGACCCCGTGCTGAGTGTGGAGCCCGACACAGGGCTTGGTCCCATGGCCCTGAGACAATGACTTGCGCCGAAACCGAGAGTCAGCTGCTTGCCAGTTGAGCCATTGAGGCACCCCAACAACTGTAAAATTCTTAAAATATTCTAAAAGTATTTTCTCAGTGATTCTTTAAGACCTGCTGTTCAGAAAAATTATCGTCCAGTATAATATGTCTAATGGTTCATAAAATAATTATTTCTATAAGAGATCTCTACTCACGTCCCAATGAATGTATTAGCATACCAACAGGGATCTACCTGCAGACCACTGAATTTTCCATCAAATTATATTTTTCTTTTTGCAGCATTTCAGGAGTTGGTAGGACTTCTCTTCCACTGTCTGACAGTCTGCCCTTGCCAGTCTGCTAGAGGGATTACTTTTTATGCTCTTTAAGCTCCTAGAACTTATCCCCCACTCCTCCGTTTCATCTCTAAGTTTTTAGTAACAAATAGAGCTGGACTGTGAGGATTCATTTCCTTGAAGGATGCTCTACAACCTGCAAACGTCCCATGTTTGAAGCTTTGCATTTTTCTAAGTGAATGTGGATCTGCTGTTCCTACTCTTTGAATTTAAACCTCCTAGATAGACTTCTTACAATGAGAGATACTTACTTTTAAATGAGTTTACAAAATGGAAGCAAAGAAATTAAGATAAAATAAGCAATAGTGTGGGGCATTACAGGTAGAATGATGAGAAGCAAAGAGTAGGATAGAGTTGCTTTAAATTTCCCGCATTTTTTATTCTTTTTTTTTTTTAATTATGTTCAGTTAGCCAACATATAGTACATCATTAGTTTTTGAAAAGGAATCACTGTATACTAATTAACAAATCTTGGTAGGAGCCCAAAACATAGATATGTCTCTTAATTTGTTTTCAAGCATTTTAGATAAATGTACAATATGAGTAATATTGGCTGGTTTCACACAATCATTTAAGTTCCCTGAAAAAAAAAAAAAAAAGATTCTTGCTCTGTGATGTGAATTTGAGTAGATTTTGGAGGATTCCTAAAACCTAGTTTTTTCAAGATAATAATGATCACTTAAATTAAATAAAATGGTGTATATTTTTCCCCCATGTGTCTTTTTTTTTTTTTTTCATTTCAACTATTAAGTCAATGCGCAGAAATGTAGGCATGATTTTATCGGAGCCCTATTGCATGACGGTACCTTCCATGCTGTGCCTGCTATCCTGGCATTAATGGCACCCATTTCACTTTCAAAAGTTTGGGCAGTAACTTACATGTCAGTTGATGTAGAAGGACTTTCAGAACACCCCCCCTCATACTTTGTACACTTCCCACTTCTCCCCGCCTCAGCTTCTCAAACAACAAGCTTTCCTTCCTCCTATATGCCATGGATACCAATATAGCATGGCCATTATATCACGAGACATAAAGGATTGGTAGCTGGAACCAGGTGTCCTGGGTCCACACCCACTTTGGCTCCTTGCTGGCTCTGTGAGCCTCTCTGCTGACTATCTCAGTGTCCCCATCTCTACATGGGCTATCAATAACTCTTCTTAAAAAGGCAGTAAAGTGTAGCAGATGCAAGTCTGGACTTCGAGGCCTAGCCGCTGGGAGTGAGTCCCAGCTCTGCGACAACTTAGGGCCGTTGGCGCTTTAAACAAGCTGATGCATGAAAAAGTTCTTCAAATAAAAGTCTAGCACATGGAGAATGGGAAGGGAATTTTGGAGGTGATGATAATGTATGTCTTTCTAATAACGTTTATTATGGAAGTGCAGTTGACATGCAATGTTGTATTAGTTTCAGACACACAACATAGTGACTCAACAATCCCGTACAAAATAAACAAATAAAAGTTTGGTGCATGGAATGTGCTCAGTACGTGTTAGTAACTGTTTATGATCACTCTGGAAATTAAACATGGTATCAGTGCAAGCATCTGACTTAACACACAGTCGGTGCTCAATAAATGAGATCTCGTAATATTACTTGATACTGGTCTGGCACATCTCTAGTTTCTGTCCGTGCCTAATGCCAGCACTAATATATGCATCCTAGATATTTTAAATATGTGCATACATATGTATGTGTATATGGGCCCAGAATTAGACACTGAGCAGATATTGCTTTATATCTGCAAATAGATAGTTCAGAGCTGCCAAACTGCAGTTAAAACATCTAGCAAAATGCCAGCACATTTCGAATAAGATGCAAATATGAAATTCACTTGCTCTTAGGGGTGTGTAAAGGCTTTGCTAAATTAGAAATGCAGAGAAGGGAGGGTTTATTTATCCTGTTTATTTGAAGTCAGAGCCAGAATCATGATGGTTTAATGGTCCTAAATATTTTGCTGGGTTTTTCCAAGAGAGAGCAATTGTATTTATCTCTTAAACAGCCTATGGCTGTTTCCACGTAGGAACTGGGAGAAATATTATTTCCTTAGCATTCCTTGAAATGGTGTAACTCCAGTGGAATATAAGCTCTTTTGGGGAATGACATACCTGACTGTCCTGTGACCCTCCCATGCTGGGCGTGGGCCTTGCATCTGTCCGTGCTAGTGAGTGTTTGCTGAATTGAGGAGGGTCACACCCTGCTGGAGGAGGTCAGTCACTGGTGGATTTCAATTCCCTCTCTTTCTTTCCACTTCTTGTTCATTAGGGACAAAGATTAATAATAAGTTTTCTTGGGGCACCTGGGTGGCTCAGCTAGTTGAACAGCCAACTCATGGTTTTGGTTTAGGTCGTGATCTGAGTCCTGGGATGGAGCCCCATGTCAGGCTCCGTGCTCAGTAGGGTGTCTGCTTGAGGATTCTCTCTTTCCTCCCCCTCTGCCCCCACCTCATATAAATAAAAAAATAAATATTTTTTTTAAAAATGATGTTTTCTCGACCTCACTGACACTTTAGGCAACATGTTCAACTTTTCTTTGTGCCAGCTTACATTTTATGGCTTGTAACATAAGGATCAACATTCTAGCACACATTAACTTCAGTCATATGCCGTGTGCGGCTCAGTTTTCCTTTGAAATGGGGATTTTTATTAACTTAGAAATAGGAGATTCTCACTATTTGGCATACTGTACTTAGAATAAAGATATAAAGATATAAAGATTACTGTGACATTTTTGGAAAATGACAAGCTGTGACAAGCATGAGCACCCACATTTATAGGTTCCCTCTTCTTCCTGAGGCAACACATGCTCCAGACCTCAGAGAAGGGGTCTTCTGTCTAAAAAATCTCTTTGAGGGGTGCCTGGGTGGCTCAGTGAGTTAAGCCTCTGCCTTTGGCTCAGGTCATGATCTCAGGGTCCTGGGATCTAACCCCGCATTGGGGGAGGGTCTCTGCTCAGCGGGGAGCCTGCTTCCCTTCCTCTTTCTCTGCCTGCCTCTCTGTCTACTTGTGATCTCTCTCTCTCTCTCTCTCTCTCTCTGTCAAATAAATAAATAAATAAGATCTTCAAAAAGTCTCTTTGATTTCTTCCTGTCCTATGGAGGTCAGCCATAGACCATTGGGAAAAGCGGGTCGGAAGTAGAACTGGAAAGTAGTAGAGGTTTCCTTTCTCTTTAGGTCCCGGAGAGCCTTGCCTGTTTATTCAAGGAGATGTCCAAGATGTCCAGATATTTCCCAAACAAAGACCAACCTCGGCTGGTACAAATATGTCCTCTCCTCCAGTTGCTTGTTTCACTCTTGTTTAAAGGGAGAATACTCCCCCGCCGCTCCCCCATACAAATGCAGAGGCATTGACCATAGGGTAGGGGAGGGATAGGAAGGAGTAGGCCCAGGCTGCATGGGAAATGGAAGAGAGGCACCTGACATGGTCTCAGGCATTCAAGGAAGGCTTCTGGAGGAGGCAGCATGCCGGTTAAATTACCAGCCCCTCCAGAATCAGGAGATTGGTTCTTGATGATTTAAAGAACGGGGTCCAGATACTTTAAGGTATACTCAATCATTCCCCATCCATATTTCTAGACCTTTTTCTTATTCTGCCCCTATCCAACCTTCCATGCCTATCAATATTCCCTTTGGTCTCCAAACACTTGGGGTCCCCAAGTCTGCCTTCCTCTTCTCTGACTCATAAAGTCCTCGCCTTCGCTCAGGTCTAAGATTGCCCATCTATAATGTGTAGAGCAAATGAGGTTATCACTCCCATTTTCTTTTCTCAGATAGACTGGAAGCTCCTAGAGGACTGGATACATGTGTTAATAATACCCAGTACTATGGGCACAAAGTGACGTTGATAATGATGAACTTGAGTTAGTTGCAAGGCCCTGAGCAAAATGCTTAACTTTTCTGCACATCAGAGTGCTCTGCTGGAAAGCAGAGATAATAATGTCCATACTGGAAGGGTCCTTGCAGAACAAGAGAGAGAGAACGTGTGGCACATATCCACCTGGTGTCTGCCATTGAGTGGGCACTCAGGGGTTGCTGTGATAGCCATTGGCAGGGTTTGTTGTTTCGCACACTGTATTCAGGATCTGTGATACCGAGCCAGTGCTGACATGTTGAACCTCCTTCAGGCAGAGGTAGAACCAAAGCCTCCTGAAGTCAGAGGAGACCTTCAATATCATGTGGTCTGGACAGTTGATTTTTTAAAAAAATTACATAGTGGAGTCTTGGGATTCTATATGGAGAGTAAGGGTCCGGGGTGTTTTGTGTTGATGTCCATGTGCTGGGTCGAGGAGAGCGACTTTGCTGGGTCATGCCAGATATTAGTGGCCAAGACTGAATTTAGCTGGACTGAACCTCCTTTTGATTGAGGGAACAAAAAAAGCCTTGTATACAAAAAATAATTATTTAATGGTGCCTATGTTGGTACTATAAAATGTTTGGTCAGTTCCTGTGTTCTATTCTTCATAGTTAATATGTTTGACATTAGCTAGTAGCTAATTCCCAGCTTTGCACAGAGGTGCTGGGTACCAGGTGTTCGCAGTGGGCTAAATGCAGCGCTTTGCAGGCCACTTGTATCTGAAGCTTTTTCACAGACACTGACATGACTTGAACAGGGATTTCAAAATAATTGCAAAATCACAATAGACATTGGATCCCACTGTTCTCTCTTCTCTGTAAGCATCTCTCGGGTTTACTTTCCTTCTCCAAGACTCAAGTCCGAGAGAACGCATCCATTGTAGGCAGTCTACTTAGTCCTTATGCACACTGGTTCCCAGGAAAGGAGAGTAAAGAGCAACAGGAGCAAAAGAATAAAGTGCAAACATGAGAGCTTCCATTTCCGATCCTTAATTAATCCGTTCGTGCGTTGTCTCAGCACTTTGATCTTTTATTCTTCCCTTTCTTGCTCATTTTTGCTCATTTCTTTGCTTGTTAAGACTCCATCGGAGGTTAGGCAAGAGCAGAAAGAGGGGAATGCAATAGTCACTTTTCCTCTTTATTAACAGCTCCTATAAAAAATTTGGTGGCTGAGAAGATTGAAGATAAAATGAGATTATAATGACATTTATAGCTAATGCCACTGTCTTTAATTATGCCACGTTCTGAGCAGCAGAGATCATGAGACTGAGTTTATTTGACAAGTTTTCATCTAATCTAATATGTTACAAAAGCAGGTATTGACAAACAGCCATTTCCCTTTTAAGGTATATAATTAAATACATTTTGTAATACTATGATGATGGCCAGTTCGTTTTTAATAGTGAAAGCAGAAAAGATACTAGGTGGGAGGAGGGGCAGGGGGAATTCTGAGCCCATCCAAACTACAGCCTTGTCTCCGGACACGTAACTGTAAACACTGGGTGGTCACCACCTGATGCATCTCCCAACTTTGGCCATGCAAGGGGTTCAGTCCAATGGTGTTCAGGTAATTCACGAGCTTCAAACACCGTCTGAAGCCTCAGAGGAAAATGAAAGTAACTTCAGTGTCCTTTTGTCAAGTATCAGGCTATGCTTTCCTTGGAGTTGGTGATGTGTGCTCCTCAAATGTGACAATTCCGTTTACTGGAATGTCTACTCAGCTGGTCCGTCTGTCCTCCACCCCCGGTGGGGAAACAGAACTTATTCTGCTGGCCAAAATCTCCAGAAGAAAAGCTTAGTGCAGCTATTAATTTTATATGGTAGAGGGGCGCCTGGGTAGTTCAGTGGGTTAAAGCCTCTGCCTTCGGCTCAGGTCAGATCGAGCCCCGCATCGGGCTCTCTGCTCGGCAGGGAGCCTGCTTCCCTTTCTCTCTCTCTCTGCCTGCCTCTCTGCCTACTTGTGATCTCTAGCAAATAAATTTTTAAAAAGTCTTAAAAAATGTTTTTTATATGGTAGAATAATTTCCATTAACTGCCTCAGAACTTGCTCCACCTCGGAAGACCACCGTGTAATGTCATCTTGAGAGTCAGTCTAGTCTAGCTCTGAGACTCACTCCATCTTGAGCAGCCCCTTAAAATATTCCCAATAAGTTTGGAATGCTTACATACACTGTGAAACCTACTTTTCATACTATGACAATAATAAGTATTACAATTATTAGCACAGTGCAAACAAAAAGCTTTATGGGCAAGAAATAACTTAATGTTCACATGAGGTAGGTACTATTATTTCCCCCATTTAACTGTTTGCAGCTTGGAATAACTTTCCCGAGAGTCATAGAGTGGGGTCCAGACTCCAAAGCAGGTCTCCAGTATAGCCTTTATCCCCTTGCTGTTCTGCTTCCTGGGCCAGGTGCCCCCCCACTTCCCACCCATCTTTAGTAGCAGGGGGCTTCACTACTGAGTCTTATTTTGTAAGCAATTCATCCATACTCTTCATGCCCCTGTTTTCTTATCCAGAAAGTGACAGCCGCCTTTCAGATAGTTCGGTATTATTTTTTATTATCATGATGCGGGTGAACGTGATATAGACTTCTGGCTGTATGGCTTTTACTGGCCAGGAATATTGAATGCAAGCATATCTGGGCTATATCTGGATTACACTGTGTGTGCTGCTGTGACCCCTTCCTTCTGAGTTTGCCAGAATCCCAGTTACATAAGATACTCGAGGCCATGTAAAAATAACTCAAATTAATCTAAAGAACCAGATTACTTTAGTATATCTTATATCTTCATTAACCTTTTCCTTCTTGTTAGGATCATGTATTTGATTTTTTTCTCGGTATGGTTTCTTTGAAGCAGCCCCTCTGCTTTGTCAAACAACATATCATCGTGTGGTCGGATTTTATTGGTTCATGACTGTGTCAGTATGTTTAGTACTGTGTTCTAATGTACATAATGTACATTAATGTCTTATGTCATAAGTACATAATGTCTTATGTACTTTCTTCTAAAATATTTTCAAGTTTTTAAACCTAATATGCTTTGAAAAAATTGATTAAAAGGCATATTTTCTGGTTGGCTATTATTTTAAATTACTGGCATTTAATTGTGGCAATAATGGCGACACTGGCAACATTTTGGCTTGTGTGTGTATTCAAATGGTAATTGGAGACTAATGTCCATTTTCTAAATGCAAATTTTCCAGAAAAGTGGAATTATTATTTGCTGCTAAGAATGTCACCTGAAAATTCTATTTGAATATTGAGTTATCAAATACTCCAATGTTTCTCTTTCCCCAATTATTAATGAGCTGCTACTCAAAACTCCTTAAATTTACAAAAATGATTTATAAACATCATTTAGATTTACTATGGTCACTTATATGTCATTAAAATAACATTTCTTTACAAGTATGATTTTTTTTGCTTACTTACCAGACATGCCATTTACTAATATTGGTACATTTCTGCTTTATCTGTTAGGTCCTGTGGCAGAAGGACCATGCCTTTATTTCATTTTGAAAAATGTCATGTGGACCAGTCATATCAGCTAGTGGTGATCTTTCTTTAATTTATTAAGAGCCTTATTTCTGGGAAATAACTTATTTTTTGTTTCCATATCCTTCAAGTTTCAAGTAAATAGCATGTGAAGACTTTCTTCTTCATGCTATAAGGACTGGCGGGGCTGGTTTTTGATGGTGGTGGTGAGGGGTGGAGGTGAGGGGGGTGACAGGGGTGACCCAACCAAAAATCACCTGGATTCCTGATGTCACTTAGCGTCCTGGGTGCCCCTGTCTAGTTAGCTGGTTAAGTATTGGACAAGGACATTTGTCATACAGATGGTTCTTTACAAAATCAGCATTCTCTCAACTGTAAGGTTGTTGATTTTTAGGATTAATTAGTAGGGTTATTAATCCAAACAATTAAATTCTCTCCTAGGAGTACAGCCGTCTGATTAATTAATCTATTAATTAATCAGTGGCTTCTCCAGATGTCTGTTGAGATACTGTCCCTTGAGCACTGCTGAGATGTGTTTTCAGACCATGAATTAATCCCTTTCACTTATTCAGCTTTACAGTAAAAGGAGACTATTTATTAAGAGAGCTTGTTGTGGGTTTGCTGTGAGCAAAAATCTATTTGTAATTATTTCAGTTTATCCTTCTCACTCACGTATGTGACACACTTCTGTGTCATGAATTGATAACGTTTGATAAAATCTTAATAGCTTCTCAGATGCATTTCCTCTCACCGTTCTGGAAAGTGTACTTACAAAATTAAACATTTCAGCTCAAAAGAGAAGAGTCATCACATTCTAAAACATGATTTATTTATTTCAATAAAGCAAGAAAATTATACCAGTATTTCTAGTCATATAAATTTCATGACCTGTTCAAGAGCCACTGTTTTCAAAAGGCAGAACTTTGTGTGGCAAACTCTTTCTTCCTGCATCTTGCTTCAGACTCGTGTGGTACTCTAGGTCCTCTGGACAAGCCCTTTGGTGGTGATATTTGGGAACCCCAAGGAAGTCATTGTCTAGTAGGTTAAGAAGTGATTTCCTCTTCTGGGTATGGCTGAATTATTCTGTCATCTGGTCACCTAAATACTGCCGACATAGAACCACCTTCTCTCTCTCCTACAGGCCCCCCAGCACCTCAGCCCTACTCAGCCTGTCCTTCTTTGGTAGCTGTCTCCTTCCTGGAGCCATATTACTTTGGCTGGATTATGCCAAGCTCTTCAACACAGCCTCTCCACTCCGCTAATACAATAGAGTCCTTGAGGTGATGAAGCTGCAAGGCATTCTTTTGAAAAGTGAGAAGAAGTGCCAACATAATATAGCGGAACACAGCATCAGTTTTATAATCAGAAAGACCTGAATTTGAATCATTCATCAAGAGGATGATGATGATGATACTGACTTCACAGAGTAGTTCTGAGCTACTACATTTGAAAGACTGAATGTCATCCAGGCTTCTCCTTCAGAAATCCAGCCCCTGGATCTCCTAGCAGAGCTAAGAACACTTCTGTACATCAGATGTATACATCCATTCATTCACTTTTCAGTTGGTACTTAATATGCATTCATTATGTGCCCAACATTGTGATGACTTATGTCTCCAAGGTGCATTCCAGGCACAATAGGATGGAGAAGAAAATGGGTGAGAAGAAAAAGCTCAGAGCAACAGTTGAGGCTGTGGACCCATTTGAACTCACCAACATGATTATCTGCAAATTAAAAAGACAAGAGTTGAGAATGAGTCTCTGAGGAAGAGAGACCATTAAAGGGAGAGCAAAAGGACACACTTCAGTTGTACTGAACATGGAGGAGGTGTGATCAGTGGAGTGGGAGGAGAATCAGGAGAGGAAGAAGAGCCACAGTGGATGGTGTCATAGAAGGCAATGGGGGAGTTCCAAGGAGGACATGGACAATGTGACAAATGAGTCTAAGTATCTCTTGGCTTGGGCAAGGCTAAGACATCGGTGACCTTGTTGGAGTCACGACACAATGCCAAATTGCCATTGCTGGAGAGTGAAGAGGAAGGAGAAAAAATAGATTTCTTGAAAGAAGCATGGGTTTGAAGGGAATAAGGCAGTACATGAGGCAAGAAGGGTTAGGACAAGTTCATTTTTTAAAATAGAGGAGACTGAACATGTTGTGATATGTTCCAGATAGTTTTACTTGCCAAAACAATTTAAAATTTGCAATGAAATGAGGTTTCAAAAACTATAAAAATGGAAGTTAATCTGTCACTTCAATTTTAATTATTAAAGTAAGGCATAAATTCTAGTCTAATATAGCTCTAGTGTTTGTCAGAATTGGAGGAGAGATGCATCATTTTGATTTTTTTTTTAATTCTCTTTTTCCAGATTAAACCTGACATTTTGACTAGTGAAATACTTTGGGGGAAAAAGAACAAATCCAGACACTTTCTTGTGAACATCTTTGATGCCTCAACATTCAGTTCAGTGGTTTCCTTCCTGAGCAAGCTTTTGAAGCAATGAGAACCAGACCCACTGTCAGATCACATTTCAGTCAGTTTCTCTCGTCACAGGAAATTTGTAAAAATGAGCACATCTTTGCCTGACTGCTTAGTAAAACTAAAAATCCCACCACATACATCAAGCTGGGCCTGGGCTATTTCTTTCAGTCATTTGTTTAAAGGCCTTATTTCCATGTATTTTTACTGGACTGGCCTGACCTGTGAGGCAACAGTAGATGCCAAACAATCCTTCCCCCTGCTTGGGTTTTTTTGAAGTCTTCTATTCTTCAGAGAGAGAGCCACTCCTGTTAGCAGAGAGTGTAGGTAAACTGACAAGGGCTTATGGACTCTTCCTCTCCACAGTGTGGCCAGCAGTGGTGCTACAGAGTCACCTCTGGGGTCCTTGAGCCCATCCCTTATGGTGGGAAGAGCCCAGGGGAATGGCCCCTCTTGGACGTTCCATCTAGCAAGGGACTGTAATGAGTTTTGCAGTGATTCTCCATGATCCTTCCTTTCTAGCTCTCCCTGCTTTCCCTCCAGCCCTGCTTTGCAGAGTTCATGTATGAGTCAGTGTCCTCCTGCATGGGAATGAACTAAGAGTTGGCGATGCCAAACTTTTCTTCTTTCTTTCTTTCTTTCTTTCTTTCTTTCTTTCTTTCTTTCTTTCTTTCTTTCTTTCTTTCTTTTCTCTTTCTTTCTTTTCTTGGATTCAGACAAATTCTCTATTCCTTAATAGATAAAGGAAGTAACTGAACAGAACTGAGAGATGATTAGCTCCCCATTTCCTTCTTTTTGGTGTGTTGCACTTGGGATTCCTCCACCACCCCATCCCTTCCTCCCCCCACACTTCCATCTAGCTCAAAGCACTCCCTGCCCTCAGGTTTGTCTTTCTCTTTAATTTTAACATTAGGTGAATAAACATATCTATTCTCAGAGTACATTACATTCCCCCACTTCCCCTCTCCTCATTTAGAATCTTATGTTTTGACATGATTTATCATGGGTTGTCACCCCTGATGATTAGAAAAGGCACTAATGAGATGGAGCTTGTCAAGACTTGATCACAGGGTCTCTACATTCTGTGGGATGGTAATAGGACACCTTAGAGAGACTTGGAGAAAGCAGAAAGTGTGAGAACAAGTTATGGATTCTTATGGATGAGGGCAGAGGTGAGGTGAGGCTCCTCCAAATCAAAATTCCTTAAGGAAATAAAATACTACCATAGCAACTCTCTTGTTGACTATGTAAGCAGTGCACCAAGTGATAAAAGTGAAATGCTAAAACTTTGAAGACGCTATTCACATGATCAGAATTTTCAATAATAGAGATGGGTGTTTCTTGCTGTAAAGATTGTTTTATTTGTGTAACAAACGTAATATGAAAAACCAACAGATCGATTAGCTTTCCATGGGTCTTGTGTGGAATGCTTGAGCTGACCCCACGACAGACAAGACTGAATTTATGGGCTCCTCCGATAGGATGTCTTGTTTGAGATCCAGCTGTTATTCTGGATCATCGTAGTGTAGCTAGCGAATTGGCAGCAGTTCATTAGGAAATGAATATCCAAAAATACACTCATCAGGAAATCCATCAGGTTTCTGCCATATGAATTTATAGATTATAGATTTAGAGTATCGTACATCCACTGAATGCCATAAATTAGAAATCTTCTGTTGGTTTGTAGTGCAACTATTTCATTCAGATGTTTAGATAATTAGGTTCTTTTTATATCCAGAGCAACTTCTCTAAGTCAGGTAGGAACTTACTTTAACGTAAGATTTGTATTTAACCATAACTTGTAATTTGTTATTATAAAAACCCCAACAAACCATTGGACACATGTCTGTTTAATACTGTTTTTAGAGAGTTAGATCTTCAGTACATCCAGGGACATACTCCAAACCTTCGCAATTGAACACATGTCCACATTTTATGGACACAAACATACCTTGGATTATAATCCTCAATCCTTGTCATGAATCTGAAAACTCACTAGGAAGGTATACAGTTTTTTTTTAAATTAAATAATTAAGCCAAAGCATTACTTTTGTCTTGCATTACTGTTACCCCGGGCTCATATGGTACTAAAGGATTAATCATGGTCTGTTGCTGGTCGACTGGTAGATTTGACACAGCTAACGCCACCATGAATGCGATTATGCATTTCAGAATTTTCATGAAGAAGCAGCTGCCAGAAGGAACATGTGCTGGGGAGTGTTCATATTTTATGAAAACTATCTTGGTCCATTGCCTCCTTCCCTTGAATTAGCACTCAATTATCCTAAAGGAAGAGGCTGAAGACTCAGCAGAGCTGGAAGATAACCTCCAATCTCGTTAGCCCAGCAGCAGCTGCCCGGATTTGTTCGCACCAATTTGCAGCACCTTGTTTCATTTCATTTGCGCTGTCTTACTTTGTAAAAGACACACATGTATTTTACATTTTTAAAATGTCTTAGCACAGATTGAGTGGTACATAACAGCCTGAAAACTGGTAAAAATCTCTCACTTAGGAAACATCTTTCATACCCATTTGAGATTGGACAGGCTAAAGGCTATATGCTCTCTCTCTCTCGTTTTGTCCCTTAACTTCTGGACTGAAAAGGGTGACATTGTTGAGTCAGTACCATTAATTCTGTAGTTTTTTTGTTGTTGTTGTTTTTGATTTTTGTTTTTTGTTTTTTTTAAATTATACCAACCTAGGGGTGCCTGGGTGGCTCAGTGGGTTAAGCCTCTGCCTTCAGCTCGGGTCATGGTCTCAGGGTCCTGGGATTGAGCCCTCCATTGGGCTCTCTGCTTCCCCCTCTCTCTCTGCCTGCCTCTCTGTCTACTTGTGATTCCTGTCAAATAAATAAATAAGATCTTTAAAAAATAATAATAAATTATACTAACCTATATCTTTAAAAAAATTATGGAGATAGTCAATTGGTCATATTCAGGAGGTATGTCTTTACTATGTTTGAAGGGATTCTTGTGGAAACAAGCATACTCACAAAAAATTGTCATCCAATAGAATAAGAGTAGTTCCAGAATAAGGTAAGTTATTAGATAATTTAAAACAGAGAAAGAGAAGAGAAATATTTTGCCATGGATACAGAAACAAAGTGGCATGGCTGGGGCTGTGGGGGGGGGGGGCTCTGAAATCATGTGATTGAGCAGAACTACTGGAAAAAAGGCTACATTATCTGAGGCTGATAAGCATCAACCAGGATGAATGTAATGGAAATACATTTTCTAAGTATGAAAAAAGTTACGGTGCTGTAATTTTAAAGTCACATAAAGGTAAAGATGAAATTGAAAGATAAGACTGCTTAAGTTCAAGATTCAGATTCTTTAAAAAAGAAACTGATCTTATGTTTCTTCCTGGGGATTACATCAGATATGTTAACTGAAGTGATTTCTAGGTGATCATAACAGAAATTAAATTGAGTTTTAGGGAGGAAAAAATCGCAGGTTATTAATAAAACAGAGTCTCTTGTCAGCATAATTTTAGGCCCACTGACACATGACCCAGGCAAGTGTGATATTTTTAGCACCGTATACATTCTTTTGTGCATGGAGATCTATATATAGATGTTAATATAAGTTAGTATTGACAAACAGAGAGATATTGTTCATTTGATTTCTGGTTTTAGCTTGTCTTTTTTAATTAGAGTCACAAATTCCCCGAAGGCAATCCTGACTTTAAAGCTACAGCAATTGAGGGGCGCCTGGGTGGTTCAGTCAGTTCAGTGTCTGCCTGCAGCTCAGGTCATGATCTCCAGGTCCTGGAATTGAGTTCCCCATCAGGCTCCCTATTCAGTGGGGAGTCTGCTCTCTCCCTCTGCCTCTCCCCAGGCTTCTGTTCTCTCTCTCTCTCAAATAAAATCTTTAAAAAAAAATTAATAATCCTACAGGAATCCAAATCAAGACCCCAAAGATCTGCACTCCCTTGTTCATTGCCACATTATTCACAATAGCCAAGATATGGAAACAATCTCACTGTCCATCAGTGGACGAAGAGGTAAAATGTGGTAGATACACCCAATGAAATATTATTCAGCCTTAAAAAGGGGGTAAATCCTATAGTATGTGACAAAATGGAGGAAGCTGGAGGACATCATGCTAGGTGAACTGGGTTGATCCCAGAAGGTCAAACACTGCATGATTCCACTCATGTGTGGTATCTAAGAGAGTCTTGTACTCATGGAAGCAGAGATTAGAGCAGTGGTTGCTGGAGCTGGACAGAGGGGGAAGTGGTAGCTGCTAAACCATAGGTATAAAATTTCAGTCGTGCAAAATGAAGTTCTAGAGATCTGTTGTTCAACATCATAACTATAGTTAAGAATAGTGTGTTGTAAACTTAAAACTTTGTTAAAAGGATAGGACTCAGATTCAATGTTCTTACTACAATTAAAAAAAAATCCTGCAGGAGTCAGTGTTTCAGATTTGCTCTATTTAGAAACTGACAATAATATGTAGATGGAGCTGAGGGAAATGAACTCTCTCATACCCGCATGCCTCTCATACCCACATGGTGCCTCCATTGCTGTCCTCTTTAGTGCTTTGGGGACCTAGCAAGAGTATGTGACTTGCTGTGTCACAAAACTAGTTATGTGGAAAACCAGGTCTGGGATACAGGTTTGCCAATTCCCTGGCCAATATCTTTGTACTAAGCTGTTATACCAAGATTTCCAGTAAATTGACACTTAGCATATTTATGAATGGAGCAAACCCATTTGATATGATAAACCACCTTGCTGGGAGGTGAAGTTTTCGATTTTTCCATGTTTATGAAGGACTGGAAAGCTGGGTAGTAACTTATGAGGATATATATATATATATATATATATATATATATATATATATATATCATTAGGCCTTAATTTTCCATAGTAGCTGGATTAAAAGGCACAGGTTTAAATTTAATAAATTTGGTTCTTGATCTAGGGTATACGCTTAATATTAGAGAATAATTTTTGTTTCTAACATGAAGATGGACAACTGGAGAAATTTTGGTGCTTAATGAAACCACCAAAGTGACTTATGCCAGACTGACAGAATTGCTTTTTACATAATATGGACTTGGAACACCTGGGTGGCTCAGTTGGTTGGGCACCTGCCTTCGACTTGGGTCATGATTCCACCATCCTGGGATCGAGTCCTGCGACAAGGAGCCTGCTTCTCTGCCTGCCTGTGCTCTCTCTCCCTCTCTGACAAATAAATAAACTAAAAAAATTTAAAAAAAAAATAATATGGACTCACTGTTTTTTTTTTTTTTTTAACTACATGATGTTTCAATCTCTGTATCTCAGTTTAGGGCTTGTGATAGTGCTTAGATCATTTTAAATATTGCCTTTAGTTCTTCACACTATAAAGACCTAGCAGTTTCTGGTGAATATAGTTTAAAAAGATGGGGCACCTGGGAGGCTCAGTGGATTAAAGCCTCTGCCTTCAGCTCAGGTCATGATCCCAGGGTCCTGGGATTGAGCCCCGCATCGGGCTCTCTGCTTAGTGGGGAGCCTCCTTTCCCCTCTCTCTCTCTGCCTGCCTCTCTGCCTGCTTGTGGTTTCTGTCTGTCAAATAAATAAATAAAATCTTGAAAAAAAAAAAAAAAGACAACTGAAGAGTTCAGCAGTTGGTATGAGATTGTGAGGAAATTATGCCCTCCCCCCCAAGTAAATCTGAGCCAGGAGATAGTTTCCCTGTTAGGTTAAGTGCTATGTAATTACAAAATTATTTTTAAGAAGAGGGGAGAGACAGTTGGCAGATTTGGCGAGTTTGGAAACACAGGAGTCTGTGCCAGCAGTATTAGATGGGGACCCAATTTCAATTCTGGTTTTCAAGAAGGAAACTAGTTTTGACTCATCTTGCCTTGAAGTGCCAAGGATCCTTTACTCAGCTTGTTTGGAAGAATTCTTTTGATCCTCTGACATGCTGACTTAATTAAGCCTCAGCATCATGGAATTTGTGAACCAAGGTTGCCAAATTAACCAAATGAATTCACCTAGTATGTAATTGGCTTAAGGATAGCTTCTCATGTAGGTCTAGAATAACTTTTGTCCACATCTGCCTATACCTTATTGGAAGACTAGAGCATAGAGAGTAGAATAGTCATTTAAATAAGCAAACAAACAAATAAATAAATAGTGGAGAACTTAACATGTTTTGCTGGAAGACCTTCTGAAGCTCTAAAATGTAGTCCATGATTTATATCTTAGTGTGGGATAAAATCAGAGCCTTGACTGCCAAACTATGGTCTGTTTGTGTTTCTGCATCTAAGATTTCTCTGACACTATCTTGCTATCACTCTCAGTACTAGGTCGATGTTCTGCTCTTATTGCTGTTTTTAGCACCATTTTTAATTTTATAAAATGTATTGGTAAGAATGGATGGTGAAGAATCTGTAAGTAATCTTCTGCTTTTAATCCTACTCTGGAAACCAAAGAATCATGTAAGGTACTTAAACTAGAAATATTGTCAGATTTTTTCTTTAAAAAATTTTTTTTAATTAACATATAACATATAACAAATTTTTAAAATTAACATATAATGCAATGTTTGTTTTCAGGTGTATGGGTCTGTGACTCATCAGTCTTACACAATTCACAGCGCTCACCATAGCACATACCCTCCCCAGTGTCCGTCACCCAGACACACCATTCCTGTTTCTTGAGATTAAGAGTCTCTTATGGGGGAGAAGGGGGTGGGATTATGGACATTGGGGAGGGTATGTGCTTTGGTGAGTGCTGTGAAGTGTGTAAACCTGGGGATTCACAGACCTGTACCCCTGGGGATAAAAATATATGTTTATAAAAAATAAAAAAATTTAAAAAAAAAAGAGTCTCTTATGGTTTGTCTCCCTCTCTGGTTTCATCTTGTTTCATTTTTTTCCTCCCTTTCCCAATGATCGTCTATCTTGCTTCTCAAATTCCTCATATCAGTGAGATCATATTATAATTATCTTTGTCTGATTGACTTATTTCACTCAGCATAATACTCTCTAGTTCCATCCACATTGTTGCAAATGGAAAGATTTTATTTTTTGATGGCTGCATAATATTCCTTTATATATGTATATATATATATACACACACACCACCTCTTCTTTATCCATTCATCTGTTGATGGAAATCTAGGCTCTTGCCATAGTTTGGCTATTGTGGACATTGCTGCTCTAAACATTAGGGTGCATATAACTCTTCGGATCACTACATTTGTATCTTTAGGGTAAATATCCACTACTATAATTGCTGGGTCATAGGGTAGCTCTATTTTCAACTTTTTGAGGAACCTCCATACTGTTTTCCAGAGTGGCTGCACCAGCTTGCATTCCCACCAACAGTGTAGGAAGGTTTCCTTTTCTCCACATCCTCACCATCACCTGTCATTTCTTGACTTGGTAATTTTAGCCTTTCTGACTGGTGTGAGGTGGCATCTCACTGTGGTTTTGACTTGTATCTCCCTTGATGCTGAGTGATGTTGAGAGCTTTTTCATGTGTCTGTTGACTATTTGGATGTCTTCTTTGCATCTGTTCATGTCCTCTGCCCATTTCTTGATTGGATTATTTGTTCTTTGGTTGTTGAATTTGGTAAGGTCTCTATAGATTTTGGATACTAGCCCTTTATCTGATATATCATTTGCAAGTATCTTCTCCCATTCTGTCAGTTGTCTTGGTTTTGTTGACTCATCAGATTTTTTCTTAACAAAACAACTTATAGAAAGCAGGGTGAACATGAAGGATATTTTTATAAAATATTAACTCATTTTTAAAAATCTGTTAAAATTTCATTAAAATCAACCAGGTGCCCCTTTATGTTTTCTTAAATTCAAGAGAATTTATAGTAATTAGATTGCAATATTTTGCAAATTTATCAAGCAATAATCTAAGATAGAACGATGAGTTGAACCCCCAAAGTAAAAAAAAAAGTAAGCATTAAGATTGTATCTGGTTCTGGGCAAACATAATTTAAAAGGGAAAAAAAAATTCTCTTTTGAACAGAGAAACCAAAATGGTAAAGAGAAGAACATTTTTTTACCATATGAAATGTTCGAGGCACAAGAATGTTTATCATGGAGAAGCCTCAAGTCTAAGGCTTGAGGCTGTGTCTTCCACATAGTGCATACACAGCTCATACTTGTTGAATGTCTGAATGAATCACAGGTCTCAAATACTAGGGGTATTTTTCTGTGAAAGAGAAATTAGATTCTGTTTGGTCTCACAGATGGAATTATGACCCACTTTGCTGAATATAAGAAAGAACTTTCTACCTCCCAGCTATTTAAATGAGGATGGACAGCCTCTAGGATGGGTCTGCTGCCTGGCACAAACTGGATGAGTCTTTCGTGTGGGTGCTTTGGGGGGACTCAAGAAATGTATGGAAGGTTGAGTCAGGTGACTTTAGTGGCTCCTTTTGATTCTGACATGCTGTAAAATAATATTTTTTGTTTTCTGTTTTTTCTTGATCTATACTCCATATCCTCATTCTGTTATGGCAAATGTTGAGGATTTAATAGTGCCCCTAAATTTATTAAATCAAGACCAAAGCCTTGGGTCAGAGAAGGCAGGCTTGAGGTCCAAGGTGGGTCTTCCATCACAAAACTGTGTATTTGTGGCATGAGGGGAATATGTTGACATTGTGGTAGTTTTTAGAATTATTAACTCTAATGGAATTTTGAAATTTCTTTTGAAAATAGAAACCAGGGGCACCTGGGTAGCTTGGTGGGTTAAAGCCTCTGCCTTCGGCTCAGGTCATGATCCCAGGGTCCTCGGATTGAGCCCTACATCAGGCTCTCTGCTCAGCAGGGAAGCTGCTTCCTCCTCTCTCTCTCTCTCTCTGCCTGCCTCTCTGCCTACTTATGATCTCTGGCTGTCAAATAAATAAATAAAATCTTTAAAAAAAGAAAATAGCAATTACTTCTTAAAGAAAGCTTGTTTTCCTATATCAAATGGGTGAGAGCTATCTTTAACAGCTATTGATTTTTAAACCTCTCATTATGAGTTTCACAATGTTTCCCTAAAATTCATATGCTGAAGTCCCAATCCCCTTCTGAATGTGACCTTATTTGGAAATAGGGGTTTACAGAATGAGGGGTCCTTTGGGTAGGTTCAGTCCAATATGACTGGCATCCTTATAAAAAGGGGAGATTTGGAGACAGACACACATTCGGGGGAATGTTGCATGAACATGAAGATGGCCATCTACAAGCCAAGGAGAGAGGCCAGAAACAGATCCCTCCCTCACAGTTTGCAGAAGGAACCTATGATGTCAACACCTCGATCTTGACTTCTAGCCTCCTTAACTGTGAGACAATAAATCTCAGGCCACTCAGTTTGTGTTACTTTGTTATGGCAGCCCTAGAAAATCAATACAGTCTTTAAAAGACTTTACATATCTATCAGGTTTGCTAAAAGGAGAATATATTTAGAAGATTAGAGGAAATATTTACCTCATATAAAACATTTATTTTCTTTTGTGCACCTGGGCTTGATTTTCCTAACAGTCCAGTTCAAGTCCACACACCTCGTGGCTTTTGTCACTTTCATTAAACAGTTGGGAAACAAGCCATCAACAAAGCATGAAGATCCCACGTTATGTTGTCTGCTGTGCTCTGTAAACGGTGAACATAATTTTCTCACTTATGAGATACTTTCCATGCTGGGCACATACCTCTTGTTACACATTTTACATAGCACGTGTTCCGGATTTCCATTTCCATTTATATGTGAAAAATATTTGGGCTGGCTGATAAACACACAGGGAAAGGAAGGAAATGGATAATTTACCTGAAGCATTTAGCCCCATCTCAACTTTTATTATTCTGAGTTACCTCATTGGAGTAAAAAGAGGAGAAAAATGTCCCCTTTAAACAGAGACTTTATTCAAGACATGACTGGCTTTGGTGCAGTGACTACACTCCTGGGAGCAGTTGGCGGGCCGGGCAATGTTGTGTGTAAGCAGACCTCCAGGGATATGATTCCTAGCCGCCTCTCTCCCCACCACCATCTGTTGTGTAATATATTTCCTGCAAAATCGTATTCAAGCGTGGAATTGAAATTTGTATCATTACCAGTAGTTTACTATGAGTAAGACACTTGCTGGACATGTCAAAGAATATCAGAATAGCTATGAAATTCAAATCACCTGCTAGTCCTTTCGATCAGACCTGTACATACTCTCTTAGGGAATCAGGGTCAGCCTCCGTCTTAAAAGATTGACCAATGTTCTTGAACCAGTGGTCCCACTGAGGGTTTGGCCTTCGTTTCCCTCACTGTTGCAGGTTGGACCAGGGTTTTGGGTTGGGGCCAGAAGGACGGTCTGAGATGGGTGACCCACTGGAGAGGGACTGAGTTAGGAAGAGCAAGTGGTGGTCAATAAAAGCCAGAGTTCTTTGTAAGAAGGCAAGCCTAGCTCTGGGAGGGGCTGGATACATTCTCCTGGATGGGAAGTGAGAGAAGAGGGAGAGAATGGATTAGAGTGGAAGCTGGTCAGAAATAACCAGGGTGAGGGCAGGGCAACTGTTGTGACCTCCCGTGGGGTTTTCTGTAATGCAAAATAGGAAGGGTGCTTTGGACAACTCTGAAGATTTGGAATTGAGCCAGATAGTTCTCAGCTTGCCTGCTGGTTGAAATCTTCAGTTAATTTATTAGACTCCCAGAAGTCACCTGAAGTAGTACAGTCTTATTATAAGGACTTATGGCAGGAAACTCACCTGGGTCACCTAGAGCTCTGGGAAGAGTCAGACAGTTGAGCCCCATGGAGCTGAAAACGTCACCTGGGGAAGAGATACTTACCATCAGGCCCTGAGACAGCTGGAACTTCTGTCTTCCCATAGCCTCAGCACAACAGGTACCTCTGATCCCATTTTCATATGTCTACCTTTTGGTTTTTACTCCCACCACCAATTGCATATCTATCACCATTTGTCCCAAGTTCAAACTCTCACAAAGCAAGGGTAGTATTGGTTTAGCTGGCTGGACAATGGGCTAAGTGCTATAGGGCCGAGCCAGTGACAGGACCCAGTGCTCTTTCCTCTTTTCCGAAGACATTGCGTTTAAAGTCTCAGCTTTTCTTGAAAGTTCATTATGCCCTGTAATCTTCTCCCCATCTCCCTGCATGCCCTAAAGTGGCCAGGAAGTGCACAGAGAGGATGTCTAGTTAATGGTTTCTGTTCTGTGAATCTACAGCTTTCGTTCCTTACTGAGCTCCAATTTTCCTATATGCCTTCTTATAAGGCATATGTGGGGAGAACAGTATCACTCCTGGTTCAAGCCCTTGGGCACTTACCTTGTTTCCCAACAGCAATTATTCCTGACACCTAACAGCCCTCTTGGACTGACACACTTGAGTCACTGATCTTCTCTTCCTGATTCCCTATTCAAGAACCCCATTAGCCATTGTCTTGGCAGAAGGATAATTAAATTTATGGGAACTCAGTAGCCTGATACTCCATTAAATGTGTTTTACACCGATTAATTTACATAAGAATAGAACAACTGAACATACAAGGTCCAGAAAGCAAGGAGAAGGAGATTAAGAGAAACAGTGAGGGAGCTGGAAGGAATAAGGAAGCGGGAAGAAGAAGAGCTAGAGGAGGAGGGAGAAGGATGGAGATAGCAGAGGAAAAGAGGTGGCAGAAGAGGAAAAAGGGAAAGAACATCTTGAGAACAGCTCTTTGCCAAATAAACATTTTTCTCAATCGGCCATTCCGGGCTATACCCATTTACACTCATCCACTGAGTGACGGCCCATCTTGTCTCCTTTCCTTCTTCTGGCAATCGCTCTGTGGAATGGGGGCACCATGCCAAAGGAAGCAGACTGGGAAATGCTTGAAGGAAACCATGAACAGGAGAGGGACTGCTGGGAAGATCAAGAAACGGGAGTTGGAGAAGATGGCGCTGACCGAGCTCCACTGGGATGGGAGGGTTGGCCAAGCAAATGGGGGGCGTCTGAGACTAACAAGACAGCCTGTAAAACGATATGCAGATCAAATAAGAAACTATTGATTCAGGCAACAATGCAGAAGAATTAAAGCAACATCGTGCTGAGTTCAAGAAGCCAGACAGGAGGAGCAGGAGACATGCTTATAACCCTGTTTCTAGGGAGACAAAGAGGAAGTAAATAAGAATGTATGGTTTTAGAAGCTGGCAAGTGATCACCTAGGATTAGAAGGTAGTTTTATGTGGGAAGGGGCACAAGAGAATTTTCTAGAATTGTGTGTTTGCTCTGTGCCAGTTTGGAGAGTGAGTAAATGAAGTGTACCCAAGTCAAGATTCATCAAGGTGCACACTCCTGATTATAAAAAACATACTGCAATTGGGGGGAAAAAAAGCTTGGATGCTTGGGTGTCTCAGTCAGCTAAGCGGCTGACTCTTGATTTGGACTCGGGTCTTGATCTCAGTGTCCTGGGATTGAGCCCTGCCCCTCCCCCCAATCAGGCTCCGTGCTCAGTGGTGAGTCTGCTTGGGAATTTCTCCCTCTCTCTCCCTTTGCTCCTCCCCCCAATTCCTGCTCTCTCTCAAATAGATAAATAAAAGCTATATATATTTTAAAAAGTAAAAAGCTAAGCAGAAGAAAGTATACATGCAGAACAGTATATTTAAAATACCAACACAGGCAAACAAAGCCTCCTAGACACTAACCGTGATTTTACAATTTATATTTCTGTTTTTTTAAAGCTTGTTGAAATTTAAAATTAGGCTCTATTAACACCATGTGAATACATTATAGGTTTGATTTTAAGATGAGATTTAATAAATGTGTACCTTTAAATATGTATTAACTTAAAAATAGATCACAGGTACCGCTTGTTTTGTGTCTTTTTGGCATCTGTTTTCTATGATGGGAAAAAGCATTGATTTTTATTTATATTAAAAATGAGTAAAATTAAGAAAAACTGAGATTTTATTTATTTGAGGGGAAAAGTACCCACTATTTTATTCATGACTACGAACTTGTTTCTAAAAGCCCTCAAGAAATAGCTGAAGAATTTGCTGTGCATACTCTACTAGCAAAATAAATGTTTAGATCTTTGAAATATGCTTGAAGTGAGTGTTCATATAAACATACCTTCCTTAACTGAGTGATATGAAAATATTGGCTGAAACGATTCATATTTTTTTTGTGAGCCAGAATGCATGCATGAGTATTGTTTGAGTAAGTAAATTATGTTAACTACCGTTTGAAATATACCAAAAGACATCAACAGTTTCTTTACAGTAACTTTCCTATTCTGGACCAGAGGTCAGGACTTTCATCTTGGCTTTTATGTTGTTAAGAGAAAATGCTGCAGGGCGCCCAGGAAGTTGGTCACAAGGTGGAGTTAAGTTCAGACACTACAAACTAGGAGGCTGGATGGACTCAGGCTTTTGCAGAACCTTTCTGGGGCTCAGTACCCTCATCTGTAGAAGCCTATCTAGTCTCATCTGCTTCTATGTGTAGCCGTGAGAAGAGTGAATGATCGGACACTGAAAGCCCAAGGTCTGGCGTATAATAGTTGCTCAGTTAATGCTTTCCTCCTCCTCCCTCCTCTCCTAGGGATTCTCTGGTCACTGCGATCCTTCTGTTAGGTGGTAGCACCTTTACATAGTTCTGTTCACTTGCTAGGTGGTAATTTCACAAGAAGAAGAGAGGGAGTGATCTTTAGTTCAGATCCTTTCCCCCTTGTTCTCGGTCTTAGGAAATACATACCAGTTGGACAGAGCAGGTTGAAATTAGGGGATAAAAGTGACTGGCCTGTGGATTTGAACTATTGGGACCTGCCTGGTTGAGGCTCTTTTCTATGTGTGGATCTCTCTGTTTTCTGATAGTCCTTCTCTAGGTGAATCTTATACCTGTTGCAAAAAGATGCGATCCTCAGGATGGGAGATTTGCACAGGCTTGTGGAAACTTGAAGGAGTATTAAGAAGAATTAATGGGGTGTCTTGAGGAGCACGTGGGAAATAGGAGTTCAGGAAGAGCAGGATCTCTTGGGAAAGTTGAGTGCTCTGTCCCGGTCGCCGTGCCACCAGGCCCCACGGGACTGCAGAGATGCCTGGGAAAAGCAACTTTTCTGATTCATTGGCCTTTGCAATTGGTTTGTGGCTTATCAACTCAACTTAGAACACAATTATGTCATTTTCCTCTGCGCAAATGTGGCATCCTCTTGAATCTAAGCTGCAGGGATAGCTTTATGAAATGAAATTGCTCCGTAGTGCTTTAAATGGAAATTGCCACATCAGCTACATGGCCGTGTCTATTCTGGAAGCTAATTGAAATTGCTCTGGCAGATGCCGGAAACAAATGCTGGGTTACATTAGCTTATGGGGGTCACTTTCTCCGTTGTGTCACATGTTAAACTGGTCACACGGGCCTGGATTCTAAGAAAGAGCACAGGGCTGAGAGAAAGGGGATTTGGCCCCTGCCTTCCATCCGGTCCACACTTCCGGGGGCGTTCCAGTCCTGTGGTGGGCATGTGCCCATTGTATAACAATACGGTACCCGTGACCCCTCACCCACCACCCAGGTTTGATGACGTGAGTTCAGTGAGAGAGTATTTAAAAGACAAAACTTACTAGGCACATGAATCATTCAACTTTGAATATTGATTTTGTCATTATATCCATATTTATTTAGTCTTTTACTCAACAAACATGTAGCGAGGGCCTGATAATGGTTAAATTTTATTAAATGCTTAGAATAGGCCAGAACTCTCTTTTTATGTTTTAACTGCTTTAATCCTTACAGTAGCCCTAAAATCTCGTTTTATGGGTAAGAAGATGGATATAACAGAGGCATCTGAGCGCTCTGAATGTGCTGGGCACGGCTGGACGTCAGGAGCACATAGATCGGTAAGATAGAGCAGAAATGCAATGACTTCAAAGTCTAGTTGAAGGGGGAATGAGAACAGAGATCAGAGACTCTGGCCTCTGTTAAGCCTGAAGGTGGACAAATGGCTGGGTGCTGGGGCAGCCCTGTGGAGGGACCCTTGGTAGCACTTCAGTGTGGTGGGAGGTGGGACAGATTCCAAGATGATGGGAGGGGGGTGGGATTAACTGGAGCTTGGGGCATAGACTGGGAAGCCGGCTGGGAAGCAAGCTCGACCTACGAGAGTTTCGGTTAAGATATCAGAAGTCAATGTAAAGCAAGTTATCAGGAACTGAACACACAGCGCAAGGTGAGGTCAGAGACTTGGGGAAACAGTCCACCCTAAACAGCCAGCTGTGAGGAGACAAAGCACTAACGCTCATTCCTCAATAGAAGCCCATGATCTAGTCATCTTTAGGTTCTGCAGAAGCTCGGAACCAATTACCCACTCGGCCAGTGTAGGGCGTCTCCTGAGTACAGAAAGGATATTTAAAGAGAACATCCAAGCTTGTTCTTGGGAACATTGCATTTTTCACTAGGTCCTTTGAACAATACATGTCTACCTATGGGATTCATGTCTTTGTAGGATTGTGTTCCTTTGGTACATTTGGATGGTTCACTGATGTTTTTAAGTCACTTCATCTTTTGGGGAGAGTGTTTCTACCTAGGAAGTTGAAACTCCTAGCAAAACAAACAAACAAACAAAAAAACCCCAATTCCACCCCCCCAAAAAAACACAATAAAATGTGAGAAAGGCTTTTAAACCATTCAGAAATAATATTGTCTCCATCCTTATTCAAAAGAAATAGGAAATAAAAACTCTAAAGTGAAAAAAAACATAGAAAAACACCATGTACTTGAAATGAAGTACTTAAGTAGAACACTGAGTTTATACTGAATTTGGCCAAGCTAAAGAAGGAATTGCATTGGTTATTTAGTTCGGATATCCTGACAGAAAGAAGCCCACACTTTGATCTGGAGAGAAACTTTCCTGACCTCTACACGTGACAGATGTGTTACTCCTAAGGAAATAGTTAAGATGTTCCTTGCTACTCCTAAAGTCACAAATTAATACAAGAAGAGATCCTTCACTTGTCTCTAAAGAAATGCATTGGAGGGGGAATTTGTACCATTTATGCTTAACTGTGATTTCTAAGAGTGAGAAGAATTGCCCTTTTCGAAGTTCTTGAGAAATACAGCCAACAGCTGGGAGAAACCTGTCGGCAGCATCAGGAGGTAGAGGTGGTCTCAGAAGTGTTTGGAACAGACATTATGATCCAGTGTCTAGAGAGGCCTGCCTCCTTCAGCGGAGCTAGGCTGCCTGGCAATGGAAGGTGCCTTCTAGTGGTGATTACCCCTAAATGACTGACACCCAGGTCCTTAGGATGTCACGAACCCTTGCAACTGTGTGCCCGGTTGGATCTATTACAGAAGTTCTCATCGAGTCTGAGTAGGCTGAGGGAAGCTTCAGCTGCGTTCTTTGCTGGTTAATGGTCTAGGGATACATCGGTACCATTTGAGTTGTTATGGAGTCTATATGAAGTATAAGGTATGTAATCAAAATCAGAGGAATCTTGGTGTTTCGTACTTAGAACCACGTATAATCCTTACCACAAAGAGCAAGGATCTTAAAAAAAAAAAAAAAAAAAAAAAAGAACGAGGACCCTGGTCTTCCTCTTTGCCAGGCAGCCCTGTGGATTTCATTCCTTCCTTCTTCAACTTCAGCAACTCAGAACACTATCCTGCATAGTTCACTTGTTCCTTTCGTTCTCTGTGCCTTTAATGGCCCTTCTCTTGCCTGTAATGCCCACAAATTCCAGCCTGGGCCCTACCCCTGGAGCACACCTTCACGGCCAACTTTGACCACATCTCCACTTAGCTCTGCTCTCAGAACGAAGGTCACAGTTCACAGCATTTGCTATGCAGCAATTATGGGCAGAGCTTGGGCAGGAATTTCACCTGCAAGGAATTCACAGTATGGGGGAAATGAGACACAGGCATAATTAACTTAGCTTCAAGGCAGAAGTATTAAGCATTGTAAGAGCCATAAGATCCTTCCAGTCGGACCCAGAGAGACTCCATGAAGGAGACTGTGTTCCTGCAGCAGGACTCCCTTTACGAGTGTGTTGAGGATAGGAGGCTGCTGAACGAAGCCACTATCCCTTAGCAATCAGTCAGCTGGAGGATGTGGCCAGCCAGAGGTCACCAGCAGCTCTGTTCACCTCGCAGGCCATGCAAATAGCATCGTTTCCCATGTGTGTCCTTATGTGAAGATGGTGAGTACACTTTCTTAAAGAGGTTTTGATTTGAAAAAAAAAAAAAAAAAAAGAGGGTTGGATTTGGACGCTGAGATTGTCTGTGTTTGGGGGTGGGTATTCAAGGGGAGACACGGTTGGAAGAAAGAACCATGTATATTTCTGTGTTTGTATGTATTTGTGGATGTGTGTGTATTGGGGCCAGCCCTTTGGCAATAAGGCTGAAAAGATGGATCGGAAAGCTGTCACACAAGGTCTTATATGCCTGGCTACTGAGTTTGAATTTTATTCTGGAATCTGGGTAGTCGGTGAAAGTTTATGTATCAGAGTAATACAATGTGAGTGAGGTTCTTATGTACTTATCTTTACTTCTTGGGTTAAAAACGGGGAGAGACGCTGGAGATAAAGAGTCCTAGGGAAAGATCTAGAATTGCTAAACTCTAAATTGTTAAATTGTTAATTGTTAAAGACACCTGGAGTGTTTTTCTGTCTCTCCTCCTGATGTAGGCTGGCTTTCCTCACTTCATAGGCCATATGGCAGGAAGGTGACCCAGCAACATTTCTTGTTTGAGAGACCAACCCAAAATGAAGAGAGTCACTTGGTCACAATCTCACATTTTTGGATGGATGGTCTGCCCCGGTTTGTTGAGCTTCCCAGGATTGTGAGATTATGGCTTACAATCATGGCAGCTGTGTGTGTGTGGGTGTGGGGAGAAGGGCAGGGGGAAATCAAGAGGGGTCCCGAAGAACTGCATAGACTCCTCAGAACATGCCTACTACTCTTATTGCTTATTGAGCTATTATTTTCAGTAAGTCCTCACACACAATAGGATTAATGAATAGTTAGCCACATAGGACAAATGTCAAAAATCATTTGCATGCAGAAGGACTTTGACACAAAAATTGTACATTTATATCTGAGGACCTATGCTATGCTATTGAACTGTAGTAAATATTAAATTAGCCTTGTAAGAGGTAGAATAGGGAAAATGGAGTAATCTGAGATTATCTTTGCTATTTCCATGATCTATTTTCCTGTTAGAACATTTTCATTGAAGAAAATAATAGAACTCAGCAGCTGCTTGCAACAGTTCTTCCTCAAAACGAGTATATTGTGAAAAAAATAAGCTTTTGCTCATCATTACTCTAACTGTGCTATGCCTAGTGCATCTGAAAACTTAAGATCTCAAAGGGCCATTACATTTAAATAAGATTGAATGCATTAGAGAAATGAAGAATTGGCAAATGGTGGATGCCAGTTAAGATGTTTCAATTAGATTGAAATTTAAACAAGGCCACATGCATTTGTTTTTTATTGTATTTATTTCCTGGGTACATTTATTTTACATTCCAAATTTCTGTAATTCTAAAATCAAAGGGAGAAAATCTAAACCCCTCCAGTGAAGTTCATAAGGAGCCTAAAAGTGAAGCTTGGCCAGCAGGCCTAGCCATGGGTCCTGGCCAGACCACGCATGCTGCCCCAACCCCCAGGACCTGTGGGGGTTCCCCGGGAACACAGGACACGGGAACCACAGCTCATACTCCTGGAGCATCAGTTTTGCTTAATGTGAAGTAATTAAAAACATTATTTTCATGTTAAAGCAAACAGAGGAAGATTATGGAAAGAGTTCAAGAAGAGCTTGATTTCTTTAATTAGGTTTTTTTCTTTTTTTTTTGGTTTTTGTTGTTTTTAAATTAAAAACTGAGTGTTTAGGGCAGTTCTCCTCCAGCTGTGCATTTAGTCATTGTGGGGAGGAGGCAGGGTGTTGTTGGAGGACAGTTAGAGTGGAGATTGTGTACAGAGACGAAGAGAAGTGGGTAACTTCTTTCTAGACCAGTTGTTCCGCTGGCAAGGGTTTTAGGTGGGGGCTGGGGAGGTCCATGTGACTGTCGGTGACTATCCCTTGCCTGCCAAAGGCTCAGGAGGCCAAAGGAGACCTGGGACTGTAGGCTCATTCACTCATATTCTGTGGTTAACAGGGATGCAGTGTGCCCACTGTTTAGGCTTTTCGTCATTGTGAGAAATGCTGTTGTTTTCCTGGTTTATGTTTTCCTGATGTTCAAATCACTCAGTATTAGAGCTGGAAGGGGCTTGTGGCTCAGCAAAGTGACCTTTCTTTCACTCTGTAGAATTCAGTCTGGCTGAAAGAACTAAATTGAATAGGGGAGTTACTGAAATGACTTGCCTCGGTTATTAATTGACACATTTATTTATTATTTATTAGACTAGGAATCTGGTTTTCTGAACTCCCATTCTTAATTCTTCTGAGAAAATAAAACTACAGATTAGACGGAAATGTTAAGGCTCAGAGTGGCCTTAGCTACTTAGATTCCTTGGTATCTGAAGTCTTATCCTGAACCTCTGGCAAACTATAGCTCTGCTCACAGCTGATTTTTAGATCAATCAGGAGCTAAGAATTTTTTTTAAAGGTTATTAAAACAAAACAAAACAAAACAAAAGATGAATAAGTGGCAAAGATTATATGTGGCCTTCAAAGTCTGAAATGTTTACTCTTTGGTTCTTTACTGAAAAAGTTTGCAGATCCCTGAGGAACCATGGCCAACCAAATGAACTCCAAATCCAGTCCCAACTTGCTCATGGAACCCTATTTCAGTTCCAGGCAGCAGAGTGCTTAGTTCCAGATGGTCACAAATGGTCAAACCAGTTACCACAATCTTATTTGTATTTCCTAGCTTATTTTGCAATTAAAAGTAGCCCTGTGACTTAGTTCTGACCTAGAAGAGCTGAAAGTCTTCTAATTGGGAAAAAGGTAGTGGTTTGGGGAAATCTTTTGCTTTTTTGACATATTTGACAGCACCTATTTCACTTCTTTGACTGATGTGATGGCTGGATTTGCAGCAGCTCTCTTGTTACCATAAGGAGATGGCCAAGAGTACTGCAGTGTCACTGGCCTAAACATTGAACCAATACCAGCAAGCAACTATCTCAAGATGCCTTGCTGCATTTAAGAAAATTCAACCCATGTTTACTGTAGCCACTGCAATTGTTTTGTTACTTGCAATCAAATACCTTCCTATTGATAGAGGTGCTATCCAGCCTAAAAACATCAATTGCTTCCATTTTTTTATTCTAGGAAGTATTTTCTAGTCAGCCAAGAGTTACTAGAGATCTTCTGATCTATATTTTCATTCATAATTGTTCTACCTCCTTATTACTTACTCTAATATAGATTTAGCTTTTGTAATTAGTGTTACTTTTATGCATTTTAGATAAGCTATATAACCTTGGAAAATTGTCCTTTCATAGTTTCCAGATTTTTAGAATGGAAATAATAATAGTATGTACCTCATAAGGTGCTTTTGGGGAATTAAAAAAAATCATGCCTTTGAAACACTTAGCAGAGGGCTTGGTACATAATTTGTGCTAAAAAATGTGAGTCGGTGTTGCTGTTGTTTTATTGTAATTCTATTTGTCTTTCTCTTCTCTTTCTTCTGGGTTTCTGGTAAAGGTTATATATGGGTCTCCATCCCTTTACTAATGGCACAAAAGCAATGGCTTTGGAACTATCGGGAAATATTTACCTACGAAGAGAGACTTTAACACTTGAAATTCAGTGTTGGAAATAATCTGAAGACTTCTCATTCCTGGATGTAATTTTAATTTGAATATCAATATTAGACCGACTTGGAGTATAAAAGATAGCAGAAGTATTTTCTTTGAGCTTTCCAAAGTTACCTGGATAAACTGGGTAATGATATTTAGAAATGCACCTCCTGACCGACCAGAGGCTCTTGCTTATGTTTAACACAGTTTGATGATTTGAAAGGATCTGTGTATTATGGCACCTGAGCCATATACATTTTATGTAGGAATTTTTTATTATACCAATTTATATTTCTCATAAAGAATCCTTGGGGTTTTGACAGGGAAGAGAATCTATTTAGTAAAATTAGGGATGGGAAAAAAAAAGTGCCTCTTTTTTAAATGATGCTTCAAAAGGAGGAATATTTCTATTGCAATAAATTATTTTTTGATTGCCTCTATACCTCTTCCTGCTCCATATCCCCATTCTGAATGGCATCATTAAACAGTGCCCGATGTGAATATTAATGTGAGTCAGGAGAAGGCTGCCAGCCACACACAATGCATTCAAATGTTGGCTTTACATAATTATCCTTCCCTTTTCCTGTGCTCTTTATGATGCCCAGTCTAGAATTTGCAGTGCTATCTAGTAAATCTGAGTGAAAATTTCTTTATATTTGGATGATAGCCTAAAGTATTGCCAGCCTTGTACCTAAATGAAATTTGGCTCAAATGAAAGCAAGCTACTGGCAAAAATGAAATTTTACTAGAGTTTTAAAGACACTATTCACATTCATCTATTTTACATTTTTTTTTTTTCTGTACAGATGTCTCCTGGCACTAAGTCATTGTTCTGTATCTTTGATAAGTACAGAAGGGTTAATAATTGTGGCCACCCTAGCCTAAAGCCTAGGATTTTGTTCAAAATAGTTACTGAATACTAAATGAGAAGCCTAGAAAAAATATCTTTAATCTGAGAAAACATGGAGTTCTTTATGAAGGAAAATATTATTATTAAGGACGGTAGATATTGCTGATAGATTTGCTTATTGTTTGTTTCCTGGATGTTGACGAAGTTTTTTGAATCTACTCATAAGCTTTAGGTAAGGGAGAATAAGGTCCCAAGTAGAAATTTAGACAGGTTTTGGCTTCCTTAAATGACTCTCACCCCTTAGTATGAATTACAATCTAATACACAGAACAAATGTAAATCCTATTCATGGACCAAAATTGATCATTTGTAAGGATTTGTGGGGGGGGGGGGAATGACAATTTCTAAAATTCTGTCAATTGTTAAGTGTGGCCTTAATTTTCAAAAATAATAAACTTAGTACTCATTCCATCCCAGTATAATTTCTTAAGAAAAACATATTTTGAGAATTAAAAAAATTTAAAAAGCAGGGGAGGACTAGGAGCCAACATGGTTTTGCTAAGATATTTTGATCTTCTGGTAGGATTACAGGAGTGCTGGTAAGGGAAGGTCAGTACAATCTCACCGAATTTCAAAAGATGTTTGTCATAGGCTCTCATGTTGTATTTGTAGGAAATAGAGAATTTTGGTCTCAATCACCAGTTTTCAAAGGTTCATGTGAACACAGAATTTTTTTTTTTTTTAACAGAAGATCATGAGAAAAGCACTATGCAAGAAAGAAGGAGAAAGAGGAAAAGAGTTAGCTTAGGGAAAGGGGAGAACACCCTCTCTTTGCTCTGTTCTTTACCACTGCAGCCCCTAAAACTCACAACTCTTTGGAGAAGAGGTGGAAAACCACTGACTCATTTGATAACATCGTTGTTTGGGTTCATTAATTGATTGAATGGCCGTCCTCAACAGGGCTCCTTATTCTATTGAGGGCTCCTTATTCTATTGATGGCATTCTAGAATGCATTCTTCAGTGGAATGTCAGAGCTTCCTCTTCTGTTTCTCATGTTTTTCATTTTCTAAATTTCTTAGGTGAAGATAAAGATAGTGGTGCTGATCATATTCCTGAATATGAAACTAGGGAAAATATTAATGTGATGGAAGGCAAAATCAGTCTCTAATTGGGTCTCCAAGGGGTAGAATGACAAGGAAGTCCAATAGGATGAAATTTAATGGGAATAGATGAAAAGCCTTGCATTTAGGTTATTCAAACCAGTCATATATGTATAAGACAGAGGATATAATTTAGCATCAAGTATGAAAAAGGCTTGAGGGTGCCAGTTGGTTTTAAAGTGGATAGTAAGAAAGAGAAGTAAAAGGATATCTAGGACAGGGCAACATATGATCTCACATTTTTGGATGGTCAGAGCCAGCACGAGCTATAATATGCATTATGGTAAAAACACTAGTCACTTGTGCTGGGTCACAGAGTTATCCACTTTTACTTGGTGTATGGATTGTTATCCCTGTTTCTAACTACACAGTTTCGTCTCGTGGGGGTGCGTCAAGAATCTCCTCCCTGGGCCACTTCTCCATTTTAACCATCAGCGGTCATGTGCTCTGAAATAGCTGAAGTCAAACTTCTATCCACTGAAGAGGGTTTTTTTGTTTTTTTTTTGTTTTTTTTTTTTAAAGATTATTTATTATTTATTTGACAGACAGGGATCACAAGTAGGCAGAGAGGCAGGCAGAGAGAGAGGAAGGGAAGCAGGCTCCCTGCTGAGAAGACAGCCTGAAGCAGGGCTTGATCCCAGGACCCTGGGATCGTGACCTGAGCCCAAGGCAAAGACTTTAACCCACTGAGCCACCCAGGTGCCCCACTGAAGAGTTTTTAATGAGTCATGATCCTTGGGTTTTCATAAGACCAAACTGCCCGGTTTTTCACCTACTCCTTACACAAGAGGCATCCAAGGGTCAGGAGGATTCAGACCACAAGCTCGATGAGTGTCCGGTGACAACACTCTTTCTTGGGCTGTTTGTTCACTTCCAACCTAGTACTCAGTAATAAAATTCGCAAGTGTGTGTAAATGGCTAATGTGCTTTTAAAAAGAATAGACCTGGAAATAATATTCTTTACAAATTGATGCTATGGCAGGTATTAGATTAGTTCCCCTATTTGAGCATCATGATTTAAAATTTTAATAGTGTGTTTAATACTAATTAAAGTGTCCTACAGTTCTCATAAGTTCTTCTCCTTCCTTTTCACATTCTTTCTCTCCCACTATCTTCGCATTCCTCCTCCTTCCTTCTCTATTAAGAAGGAAGTACCAGTAAGTACTTTCTATGCCACAGGTACTGTGGAAGGAAAAGAATAAAAACACAGGACCCTTGGATGAAAGGGGAAGTTGAATGAAGTCACAGAAGGACCGGCATGCCTGTTTTCTGGATGCTCTTTTGAAAGCGACTATCTTGGGGTCCCCGGGTGGCTCTGTTGGTGAGCATCAGACTCTTGGCTTCAGCCGGGGTCATCTTGGGGTGGTGGACAGACTCCAAGATGGGCTTCATGCTCAGCACGGAGTCAGCTTGAGATTCTCTTCCTTTCCCTTTGCCCCTCCCCCCACTCATGCTCTTTCACTCTCTTTCTCTCTCTCTAAATAAATAATCTTAAAAAAAATAAGAGACCATGTCATTCAACACCTAAGGATTCATGAGGTTTCTTCAAAAATGTACCAAATATAGCATTTTTGAGGCAAATTATCCAATTGCTTACTTTAAAATTGTAGTAATTATTATAGATAAACTTTCAGCAGGGTTACATGTTACTTGGTTTTGAAAAGATGAGAAATTCCAGCTGGGCACCTTCTGCTGTCACTACTCTGTAAGGTTTCCTGACCTGAGGCCTGCAGTTTCTTATTCTCTGTCACTGGGAGCAAAATATCCAGCGACATTATTAGCTTTGCTGGTTGCTGAATGGAGTGGGAATGACTGGAGACATCTTCTACTTGCACAGTGCAATCTGGCATTTTGTGGAGATAGCCTTAGGAAAGAAGCCTATACCCCCAAAGGCTGACAACTGCTCTTTTTCCAAGTAAAGGAAAGTACTGGTATTGGTGTGGAAATGATTTCCTCTGAGGGCCAACACACACTGCCTCTTTGCAAAGCACTGAACTTGATCTGGCAATTCAAATATAATTAAAAATTTCAGATAATGAGTTTTTATAACATTACAACAAGATCTGCTAATTCCTCCTTTCATGAATTCACTTTTTTTATGTGCAAAAAACTGCATCCATTTTCCTCTTTAAGAAAACAGTTTGAGGGGTGCCTAGGTGGCTCAGTGGGTTAATCCTCTGCCTTCAGCTCAGGTCATGATATCAGGGTCCTGGGATCGAGTCCCGCATCGGGCTCTCTGCTCGGCAGGGAGCCTGCTTCCTCCTCTCTCTCTCTGCCTGCCTCTCTACCTGCTTGTGTTCTCTCTGTCAAATAAATAAATAAAATCTTAAAAAAAAGAAAATAGTTTGAGTTGTACTCCATACCTTACAAATCACAAAGTATACAGTTCAGTGATTTTTAGTATGTTCAGAATTATGTAACCACCACCACAATCTATTTTAACACATTTTCATCATCTCTTAAATAAACCCTGTATCCCTTAGCAGTCACCCCCGCCCCCGCCATTTCTCTCCAACTTCCATCCCTGCTAGCACTTGGCAACTAGTAATTTACTGTCTCCCTTTTTAAGATTTGCCTATTCTGGACATTTACTGTAAAGGGAATCATACATATGGTCTTTTAGATCAATATATGGTATTTATGATGGGTTTCCTTCATTGGGCATAATGTTATCAAGGGCTATCCATGTTGTAGCTTGAATCAGTATTTCATTCCTTTGTATAGCTGAATACTACTCCATTGCATGGGTATATCTCCTTTCTATTCTTTCATTTTCTGGAGGCATTGAAGTTTTATCTCATCTGTTGGATTATAAGTTTTGTTTTTGTTTTTTGTCTTTATTTTATTTTATTTTTTTTTGGAGGGAGAGACAGGGAGAGGGAGAGAGAAAGAAAAAGAATCTCAATCTGAGCCCAAATCAAGAGTCAGACATTTAACCCAGGATTAAATGTATTTTAAGGAGATGGATTTCTTTCCTTATTAGACTTAGGTCTCCTACAACATAATACAAATATGTTATAATTGAATTGATGCTAAATAGATGTAAATGTAGAAAAAAAGAAAAAAGCTTGGCATCTTTTTAGCTTAGCCAGAGGGGAGCTTATTTAGGGAAGATATGAAAGGGAAAGTGAGAGAGCTGGTTTGGCATAGTAAGTTGAATGAGTATGAAATAGAAAAGGATAAAATAACGGAGAAGAGCTAAACCCCACAGTGGGATGCAGAGGACCTTGGAAAGAAGAAGGCTCAGAGATAGAGTGGGAGTAGCAAATGGATATACCCAGAGATACACAGAACCATTTTAGGAGCCAAAATTTTATAGTACTCACCATGTATTACATTGAGAATTTTGGCAGAGCCAACCATGTACATAGTTATGTTTGGTTGCTTTGTATAATATCCTGAAATTGTTTCAGTGTATATTGAAAACCAGTTCATTGGTGAGTAACTGAAATTTTTTGGTGGCTTATCACCATCCTCCTCCTTCTCATCCTACTGCCACCACCACTACCATCATCATCGCCTGGACATTTACCGAATACATGTTAAAATGGACCAAAATGGGTCTTTTATGATATTCATGACACAAATTCCAAAGCAATTTACATGGATTATTTTATTAGTCTTCCTAACCATTTTATGCGGTAGGACCTATTCATATCCTCAGTGTTACGTATGAGAAAAGTAGGGTATGAGGTTGGAATTTGAACTAGGATTGATCTTCTCTGATATCCTCATATTCTTGTAAAGTCATTTCTAATTGCAGCTCCCAAACATTTAGTCTTAATTCTGCTTCAGTTCCCCTCTATATTCAGTCCATTTTGACTTTAAGATGATTTTATAGTTGTGGTGGTTTAGATTATTAGCAAATAAACTCACGGACCCCCTCTACCCCCACCCCAGCTGCTCTCCATGTGGGTGGCATGTGCTTCTCACCTCATTAATTTGGGTTGATGTGACTGGCTTTAGTCAGTGGAATATTAAGAGATGTAAAGCAAGTAGAGGCCTTAAAATGTGCTAGCACTCTTTGACTTGCCTTTCATGCACTGATGATCTCCCACAAAAAGAGGATGGCCGCATAGACACTGTCCCTTCAGTCTGGGACCTAGAATGAATACATATGGAGCAGGCCAGAGCCAACCTGCCTGGGGCCAAGCCCAGCTGATATGCAACCTTGAAGCCCACTCAGATCTGCTCAACTGTGCAAATCTATGAGCACAAGAATAAATGTTTGACCTTGCAAGCCACTGGGTTGGGGTCCTTTGTGATACAAACTTATTTTTGACGATATTATTACAGTAGAATCTGTGTGGGCTTTCACTAAGTAATTAATTCAAGAGTAATTTGATTGTCTACCATGTATTGGCCACTGTAGTAGGTGCTGGGCATACAGAGATGCATTGAGTAAAGTCTTTGGTGTCCTAAGTTTGGTGTTTAGTCAGGAAAAATGATATGTTCATATATTATTAGGAGGAAGGATGAAATCTGGCAAGGTGCCCAGCAGGTGGCTATATCTGTGCTCTGGGAGTTCCAAGAAGAGGACAGCATGAATGACTGGTGTATCTAGAAAGGTCAAGGGGCTATGAGAATGCAAGAAAATTTATGTAATATATAGGAGGACTTGCCTTCTCCGAACACCAAGAAATGTCCCTTTTCAGGAGGTTTTCAGTCATGATTGAAGCAAATAGAGAAGAAAGCCTTATCAAGAGTTGAGAAATTAGACATCCACCACCAAAAATGAGAAATCAGAGTCTCTCCCGAGTAATTCATTGTTACGAGCATGTGGTCAAGATACTTGCATGAAACCATAGGAATGAAATGACAAAAATCCCCTCATTTTCATTTTTTTTCAGCTGGCCTGGATTATCAAAAATAAGATAACTTGTCATGATATTCCTGTGTCTGTCACTTTTTATCAGTTTTATTTACTTCTGTGGCCAAGATAGCTGGGGGTGCTGCTGCCCAATGATTAAGTGTTTGGACTCTGGGGTCAGGTAGACCTGGGTGAAGATCTAGCTTCTCAAGTTATTTAACTTTTTTACACTTAATAATCCTTCTAAAGGGTCAGTCATCTGGCCGACCACCACTCAATGTTAAATCTTACTGTTCATGGTATGAGCTAAACTCTAACCTCTGGGACCTATGGTCTCCTGCTGCTACCTCACATTAGGAGATGGTCAGCAGATTAATTTTAAATATACTTATAATTCAGACCAAACAATAGACTTAGTGAAAAATATGCACACACACACACACACACACACCAACAACAGCAACAACACTGTCTTGGATAAATAGAGGGATACATCTTAGAATTACTCAGCCCAGGCAGTAATCTTCCAGCCACATGGAGACAGCAAAGAGAGAGAGGTGATTGAGCATCAGGTTGAAAGTGGGTACTAGAAGCTTGTGGAGAGTTGTTCATCTGGCACAGAGCAGCCCAAGCCTGGACAGCCATCATTTTCTGGGGCCAGTAAGATACTCCAGGTAACAGGGCTCCATCTGCCAGACCCTCCTCATCTTAAACAGAGGGGAAATCCCATAGCCACAAGGGAGGGAGTCCAGGAAGGGTGAGGGGTTCCCCTCTATATTCAGCTCAATGCCAAAGAGTTGGGGACGTAAAGGGCTCTTCATAAATATTACGTGTAACAGAGTAAACTAATTTCAGATGCCAATTGAAACTATGTCATCACGGGCAGGTTATGACTTTATGTCTCTGAACCACAGTTTTCCTATCTATTCAATGGATAATACCTACTTATCTCCCTTGGGGCCATTGCAGTGATAGAATGAAATGCTCCAGGGGCACCTGGGGGGCTCAGTCAGTTAAGCATCTGCCCTCAGCTCATGTCCTGTTCCCTGGGTCCTGGGATCTGGCCCCATGTCAGGCTCCCTGCTCAGCCAGGAGTCTGCTTCTCCCTCTCCCTCTGCCTGCCATTTCCCTTGCTTGTGCACACATTCTCACTCTCTGTCAAATAAATAAAATCTGAGAAAAGGAATGAAAGAAAGGAAGAAACACAGCCTGCAAGCATACTTAAATCCTAATGTGCTTGTTAGATATAAGGGATGAAGGACCAGAAGGTGGCTGCCATCTTGAAACTCCCCACAGTGCCCAGGTATTAATGTCTTAGCAGAACTGATTTTTCTGTTGACTGTCTTCTCAAACAGAAATGTAGTCTAACTGAAAACCACTCAGCTTTGTACATTTTTTCATTTTGGGGAAAAAAAGAGAGAGAGAGAGAGAGAAACCCTTAATCTCATCAGTGTTTTTAGCTCCCCTATATCTACACTAGTGGGGGAGGAAAAAAAAAGGATGTTCACCATGATGGGGACTTGAAGCCTTCTTTGTTATCACTCTTCAGCAGAGCAGCTGTTTCAGAATAATGAATGGTGGTCCGTCATCAGAAGGCTTTCCTGTGCATGATTTAAGTGTTTTCCTTTTCATAGGCAAGTTCTGCTTTTTCTTTTTTTCTTTCTTAAGCCAGTTTAATACTTTTGTTCAGTACCAACCATTATTAATTTCTTTCATGCACATATTTTAAATTCCTCACATGACAGTTTTGAGAAACTAATGAAAATTAGAGTGTGTTAGCATATCACATTCCTACAGAGACCTGCTAATACATTCAATTACATTTAGTAATGGTAATGGGGACCACAGAGAAAAGCATTACCATTTATACCTGCTTGCTCATGTACTGCCTCTCTCTCTTTCCACCAAATATTTGGGGGAGGGGGGAATATCATGTAAAGCAAAGAAAAGAATCACATTTGATGCTATTTTAAAAAATGACTCTCTGAAAATGCATTGCCTCTTGATAAGAAATAGGATGGTTATGGCACATGTAACTTACTTATTATATGTCAGTTAGGAGCATTAGTCCATTTATCTACACTACTGAAATTTTTCCATTTGTTCACCAAAGGCTTCAAAGGAATTACATTGAGATATTTTTCTGCCTAGACCTATACTTTGGCAATTTGATTTTGTTTTAAAGTAGCATAATTACATTTTCCTCATCCATTCTATGAATCACAGCCAAAGGGAACTGCTTTGAAAAACTTGATTAGGAATGTGAGACGTGAGTGTCTGATATGTGCTGGTGTTGATGTTCACCTGTCTCCCAAGCTTGCTTTAAAATTCAGCTGGGCCCAGCAGGGCTTACCTTAGGCTGTGTGGCACTACTTTGTGACACGTGGGCCCAGGTGACTGTGCTGTGACTGAGATGCCTAAATTTAACCCTAACCGCTATTTCTGCTTCTGTACCTTCACTTGCTAACCCATGAGGAGATGGAAAATTACCAGTAAACTTTCTGGAGGCCCTCTGTAACCACACAACCCCTGCCCAGAATCGAACCTAGCAGAATGGCCGCTCCTAGACCCCCACCCGGCTCTGGGCCTAGAGATAACAGCCATCTGGCGCCAGAGAAACCCCCACCCAGAATTGGACGTGACAAAGTGACTGCCCCCGGACTCCCCACCCAGCTTTGGGTACGGGAGATAATAACCATCTGGCTCCCTGCAGCTTGACAGGGAGACCCTGGCCAATCCTGAGGGGGCACGTACCCTAGCAGCGCCAACTAAGCAGTTTAAAGAATGACAGCCCTTTGATCTAACCAATAATCTATTCTTAGCTTTTTCCCACTCTGTAGCGCACCAGTCATATTATAGAGTTGCTGTTTGATTTTCCCGCGGTATGTAGTGATTTGTTACGAGATACTATGATGTATGCTAAGTCCCCGCCTCCCCAAAATAGAGTATAAAAAGTGCTGTGATCCTAAGCTCAGGACCTCTTAGCATCACTGGCAATGAGTGCGCGGAGGTCCGGGTTCGAACTCGTAATAAACGACCCTTGCTGTTCGGCTTTGACTCTGGACTCTGGTGGTCATCTTTGGGGGGTCTCGAATTTGGGCACAACATGACACATGTGACGCCAAGTCATCCTTGGGCAAATAAATGTGGGGTGTTTCAGTCTTTGATGCCAGACATTTTTATAGCCCTATTACGGACTCAATTATGTGCATAGTTATTCTTCCTGAGTCTGTCAACTTGAGTATGTTCTGTTGTAGATGGTGACCTTCTAGAATTCAGGGATAGTGCTGTTAAATTTATTTTGTGTTACTTGTATATGCATCTTGATAGAAAACAAATATATCAGTACATATTTTATCTGATGAGTTGATAGGCCAATTTGTTGAAATATGTTTATTAATTTGTGTCACACCAAATGCTGACTGATTTTTCCCAGTAGGATAGTGTGATTAGCACAAATACAGAAACATCAGTTGACCTGGACAAGTTCCGTGCAGGCAGGGTGCTATGTGTTCTGGTTGTAAAGATAGATGAGACAAAGTTAATTACTTAAGCTGTAAATTGCAAGTACTTGGCAAATGAAAGTTACTCAGTTAATAACCTCTTTTGGATTTTTATAGTCTTGGAATCCATGCCAGGAAGCCAGAATCGCTAACTAGAAGGTAGTTACCATTCTAAGTATCATACTGTAGTTATATGAATTATTAACAGGATACAAGAGCACAATTAATGAAGCTTCTAATTTTAAAAATGCTGAACATTATCTAGTATTTGGGTCTATGAAAATGCATGTATTTTCAATATAAGGATATTAGTTTTGTTCCATATAGCCAAATGTATATGTTCATAAGTGTGAATGGCATTTTCAATAAGACCTGTCTCTCCCTAAGCTTCCTGTATAGTTCAAAGCCAGGCCCACACTGGTCACGGAGAATGGAGTTTCTGTCTGGGGACCCCGGAGAAGTTATCCATGACTCACCTTCATCTTTGTGGGCTCCTTGAGCAAAGTGGGGGCGCTTCCAGATTCTGTTAGCCAGAGGCCTATAGGAATAGTAGAGACTAACATAAGACTTGCATTCCCTCACAGCTGCCTCCTTTCTGACTAAGAAGAGTTGAAAATGTGCTTGTGAATGTTTTCTTTGCATCTTTCTTTGGAAGGATTTATATATATTCACTCTTGGAACATCCCGAGGTAACGGTTACTCAGGTTTATCAATGTGAACATCCATTCTATTTGGGTTGTCAGCCTGTATCCTAAAACCTCAAGTATAGGTCATCTTTTTTTTTTCCCCCTAACTATAAAAAATAAATTTTGAGACAAAAATATTTGAATTATAGCTTTGATACATTGTAATTGCAAAGGAATTATTAAATTTTTGTGAGTCTATAAGAAAGTGTTCATACTGTTCATCAAGGTGTGCTAAAGTATACAGGGATAAAAAAAAATACAATGTTAGGAGTTTGCTTTACGATACTTCAGGAAGGAAGAAATAAGTGAAGCCAATATATTAACATCTCCAAAGTTGTCGATTCTGAGTGATGAGCGTATGGTGTTCATTATACTACTCTATTTTGTGTATGGGAATAGTTTTACAATAAGAAATGTTTAAAGAGGCACGTGAATGTCTTCATCCCCTTTTCACAAGTGGAAGAAAGTGAAATGACTTGCCCACAGTCATAAAGCTGGAAACCGGTAGGGTCAGAATTAAATCTCATCCTCCTCTCTCTCCTTCCATGTGTCCTGTGTCTTCAGAACTGAATGCACTTATTTGTGTATACATTTATCTTCTAATCTTGGGTCCGCATGCTTTTTTTTTTTTTTTCTGCATATGATTGCTTCTTGACACAATCTCATTGTTCCACTTATTGCTCTTTCTTGTTTTGTTATGGTATTAGGTAATCTTTAATAACCGCTTAGAAGGAGACAACTTCTAATTGAGATAGTTACTTATTGATTTATTTTTCTTAGACAAGGTTGCTGCTGGCAGTCAAGGCCAAGAAGACTGCAGGTTCTTTTGTAAGGGTAGAGAAGGAACAAAGAAGAGCTTATGATCTAGATCATTCAGTGGAAACCGCATATATTACAGCTAAAAAGGCTTAATGGTAAGAGACAATAAACATAAAATGAAGCAGAGCTCTGCAAAATCTAGCCAGATTTCATGGAGGAACCCTAGAATGTGTTTAAAATGCTAAAATCTTCCTCACAAATTAAACACACATTTTAACTTAAACATTTACCCAAAGAACCCAGTTTCCTTGTGTTCTTTCCATTTAAGACAGGTTCAATGGGAACTATCCTTATTAAAAGAAATACATTTTTAGGATGTCATTTCCTTAATATTGAAATGGAAGAACACCTAGAAAAGTTGTCAAGGAAATGGCCACTGGCTTCGCAAGATTTTGTATCAAAGCCATGACCTCCAAAGTTAAACCTGGGGACTTTGTCTTTAAAAAGATCACTCAAATGCTTTTCTTGTAGCTTAGCAATTAAGTATTTTTCAATTTAATGTTAGTTTCTTTTCTTCTGCCTCTTCAACTCCTCAAATAGCCCTTTGAAGATTCACTGAACTCTTGTTGAAACTTAAAAATTTAGTAAGAGGTGTGCCTGGGTGGCTCAGTGGGTTAAAGCCTCTGCCTTCAGCTCAGGTCATGATACAGGGTCCTGGGATCAAACCCTGCATCCGGCTTTCTGTTCGGTGGGGATCCTGCTTCCCCCTCCAACCCCTGCCTGCCTCTCTGCCTACTTGTGATCTCTGTCTGTCAAATAAATAAATACAATCTTTAAAAAAAAAAAAATTGAATAAGAGTAGGTTTGGGCTCCTTACTCCTCTAAGCCTGTTTTCACATCCAGTAGACATTAATAATAGCTAGACAATGATAGATGAGCATTTCTAGATATAGCACCCAGAAGTCCAGATTTTTAACCTGAACCCTGAAGTTTTCTGGCTCAATGTTCAGCTGTTACAGCTAAGGTATTTGGTTCAAAGTTGGAAGTCCAACCTTGGGAGAGTTCCCCAAAGAATTTCCTTTCCCCCATTTTGCCATTAAACTGTGCATCAGCAGTACGCGATACAATCCCCTGTCCAGTTGCTAGGGAGCTAAATTAAGGAGCTGACTCATTGGCAATGTATGTCATCAGTGAGTGTGATCAAGCAAGTCACCCCCATTTGGAAGGTGGACCTTCTAGATATGGTAGAGTGCAGCATTCAGGAGAAGGAGGCACGAGCTGGAGCATATGTTAGTATTCTGCATATCAGGCTGCTTCTCCAACTTGGTTATTGCCTGATGCAAACTCTCCAACACTCTTCCTCCCCCTGCCTTTTGCAATATTTTTTTGCTCAGAAATTTAATGGTTGGATGATTAGACTCTCATCATAAAATTTCAAAATGTCTAAAGAGAGTGTGTGTGTTTTAAGATGATGAATCAGATCCTAAATTTTTAAGAGTTTTGTACATGATTAACATCCAGCTGTCTCAAAACCCTGCTGTGAGCTTTCTTTGGTATTCTGCCCTGCGTGCTATTGCAAGACTTTGGCCATTACATTTTTAGTGTTTGGTGGGAGGCGTGCAATACTGAATCTATTCACCTTACCTATTAACTTTGAGTAAGTTTTAAAATTCTTGTTTCACTGGAGTTTGAATTCATGATATGTTTACTAAAATGATTTTTCACTTAATTCAGTTATAAGATGCTTAGAAGAAAATCCCATTTTTAGGGTACTTGTTTTTTGTTCTAATAATGACAGTCTAACATGAAGATGTTTGATTTATTTTCCTATGTTATTGTTCTGTTTAATTTGTACGGATTCGGAAATAATGAATTGTACCTTTCGCTAAAACTTTCCTTTTTGTTTTCTGTAAAGTGAACAATGAGGTTATTATACACACATCACACATTTTTTTTTCTTTTTCTTTGTAGGAAAATAATGAGCTAGACTGCAGCCCACTGTAAGAATGCATGTGGCACTTGTAATTATTTCTTAGTTAAAAAAAAAAAATCCAATTTTTTTTTAAAACCTTCTCACTTTAAGGAGCTGATAAAAAGATTTTAGTTTTTAGCTTTTCTCGTGTTCCCCATTGTCCTTCTTAGTGCATTTAATTCTATATATGAGCTGTGCAAAAATGCCCTGAATAAGGGCCCCATTAGTAGAAATGTCTCTCCTCTGGGCCTCAGATTCTTCAACTGAGAAATGGGAGCCTTCCCTTAGATGATTCTGAAAGTCTTTGAAAGTCCAAGTTAGATGACACTGTAATCGTGGCAGTACTCAAGGTTAATAAGTCATTTATTCAGTGGCTGAATGACCCTCCTCATGGCCTGTGTTTTTAAGATGTGACCTTTACATTCAAGCTTCAAGGTTCTTATTTTGCATGTTCCTGAAAGACCTTCTTTCTGAGAGAAGTCTACCAGTGAGGAGGGGCAAGGTCCTTTAGTGCCACCCTTCCTTTTTACAGATCAGGAAAACAAAGCCGTGTTTTATGGAAACAATGATGTGAGAGCAAATAAACTGACTTTTTGTTGTCTTCCTAATAGCTATGCCAACCCCAGTCTTACTATAAATAATCCCAAACTGAGGCTGCAAAACCTTACAGCCTGATTCTGTAAAACATTCCTGTGGAAGGTTGAAACCTACCCATTTCCTCCAGGGCCACCCCTCCTGGCTGGTCTGGTATGTGGGAGCTCAGCGCCCATGTGAGCGGCATCCCAGTGGCTAGCTCCTTGCCCTCGGCACCTTTGTCACCCCAGAATAAAGTCACTGAAGAGAAACAGAAAGCACAGACCACTCAGGTGTGCCTAACTCTGCAAAGATATTGATTACTTCCCCAGATACAAGAAATTTAGCAAGTAAACGCATCATGGCATGATAACAAATGTATTCATTATTCCATGAGGAATACTTAGCAGTCTCTTATCTATTTCACACTCTCTGCTTTGACATTCTATTTGATATTGCACATCCTTGTGGCAATGGACACGTGAATGATTATTTACTCACCTTTTTGGAGAGATGGAGATACTTAGTGCTGGCATTTTTGCACCTGCAAGAGATTGATATTTTGCATGCAGGGCTCCGTGATTCATCCTAGGATAAGCTCAAGAATACACTGGAAGGAAAGAATTGCTTGGCGGAGAAAAATGAACCTGTGATGGGGGAGGTCTGGCCAGAGATTGGAGTACAGGGTCGGGGTCAGGCTTTTGTCATGCATCTTTTTTTCCGAGACTTTCACTTTACACCAAAGAGGGCAACTCAGCCAACTCCAGATACTGATCATGGCAGCAGTTTTTCATGGTTAACACTAGTTTTGCCTGTGGAGTTGACTTTCTTTTCAGGACCTAGATGAGCAGGGAGGACCCTGAAGTGAGTTGGGCCAGAGGTGGACCTCTCCTCCTAATTCGAGAACCCCATCCTAACAAGTTTTATTCGGATTCCAGAGATATTCCCAGTCTCCCAGATCCCTCCAGCTGGGATGGAGAAAAATAAACTACCATAAAATCTTCCCACCATCATAGCATTCCATTTTCCCACCACGTTGAATATGTCCTACCATTTTATTTCATGGGATTTACCCAGAGCCTTGGCAGCTGAAGTAGCATGTTGCCGTCAAACATGCAGCAACCTGAAATTGCTTCAATGGTCTTTTGCAATGGGACCTGTGTGGGATTTCAGGATGACATCAAACCGCACAATGCCTATTACAACAAAGCTGGCCCTGAACTGAAGGCTGAATTTTGTTGTGTGTCCAGGGAGAGAGGTCTGCTCAGACTTGTACCTTTGAGAAAAGGGTTTTCATAGATTCTCAAATATCTGTTTTGTTTTGTTTTTTTAAACCTGTTAAGAGAGAGAGCACGGTAGCTGGACAAAGGAAAAGATCTTAGGTTTCATGTGGGGACAAATGAAAGCATGCTGTTGCCTCTGTGTAATCAGCTATACCAGATTTGCGGTTACCGAGAAATAGCTTGAGGGTATGGGTCCACAGACTTTACCACCACCGGTGCCCCGTGAGCCACAGCCAGTCTGTGGTTTTTTTATACAAATGGAGGACCAATGGAAAATTCTACCCATTAACCAGAGCCTAGGAATGGGGAAAGAGAAGAGTGTAAATGCTTGTGCAATGTTCATGAGTAAACAGTATGTATTCAGTAAATATCCATATACTTCTGCAGTACCGGATCAGTTTTCTGTTCCGATGGGACCAGGACACAAAAATATAAAACCAGGTGATTTAAATAGGGCAGCGGGGGGCTGGAGGGAGGAAGCATAATCAAAAGACTAGAAAACACCTTTATGAAAAGTATAGAATAGAGGCATCTTCTGTGAAAGGTGCTCTGTGAAAGGTATTTAGCAAAATGACCAAAGCAAGTGACATAATTATACTTGAGAAGTATAGACAACAAAGCCTGAATAATGGTTTAAATGTAATACATTGAAAGCTTCTGAAAATTATTGGTCCGTTGAAAAGACTGTTTCATTCCATTTGTTAATGCTTCCTTTAAAAAATTAAGAAAATATGTTTTGTTTGTTAACTAGAGTATATCCTCTATATTTGATATTTTAATATGTCCTATACTTTATATATACACTGTAGTTTTCTCTAAACTTGATATATTTTTTCTAAATATGTTTTTATGGGCTTTAGCATTCCATCGGATCTTTAAAAGGAATTAAATATTTGCTTAGTAATTAGATGTCTTTCACAGTCCTTTTAATTTTGTAGATAGATTTTGTTTCTTAATTATCTAAGGTAATGGGGATGAGATCAACTAAAAAACATAGTAAAGAAGCTAATTTTACACAACTATGTAGTAGTAGTTCCAATCCTTCATTTGACTTTGATATAGTTTTAAAAAGACCACTTGTCTGATTGGAATTTTACTTCTCTTACCCTGGGGAAACATTTAGAGGGAAGAAAATAAAATCTCCAACTGGAAAATCATCCCAAATTCATTATCTACCAATAAGAAGCAATTTTAGGTTGGGTTTTTCTGCATGGGTAAAGTATATACTCCGAAGCATTTTGTCAGGCAGAATTTGGCCTACTTTCTCGGCAAGATTTGCTAAAAAGAAAGAGAAAAAGATTACGAGGGCCTGAGGTATTAGCAAGGGTTTGTTTGGGATCTTAATTTGCCCGGAGTTCAATAGTGTTGTAGGTCCAAAGTAGTTTGGTTTAAATGTCACATATAATGACAAGTAGGAAAATCGGGACATTATTTACATGTGAATAGGGACAAAGGTGACTGGATGTTGATTCATTGCATGATGAATGTTTGCCCTTGGTGAAATGTTTTACCTTCTGTGAAGTTATAAACAATATTTCTTATTGACTGTAAAATGTAGACACCAAGCCCAGAAGTCTTTGCTCCTGAAATGTTGCTCCTATTAGAAAACTGTTGTTTGTTTTTTTTTTGTTTTTGTTTTTGTTTTAAAACCCAGAAGAGACAAGGAGACTTGGAATTCTGCCCTTTTGAAATTAAGACTTCCCTTAATGTGTCTTTGTTTGGGAGCCATGAGAGGGGAATTTGGTACTATATTCCAAGAAGCATTAGAGATTAGTGGGCAAAGACCTTGTACTCGCATTCCATAGGAAATATTTTAGAAATCTTTAGAATAAATGAGGTTCATTCTTATTTTGTCATGAATGTTTCTTAACTGATCTAACGTACTTTATTGATCATGTTAACACTTTTGCGGAAATAAATACAACCTCTACTATGAGACTGAAGGAGAAAATTTTTCTAGACACTGTCAATATCTCTTCAAGTTTTAGGGAGTTTTAGAACTTGGTCAGAAAAATAAATTTCTTATTTTTTTTGTGGAAATATTATCAAATACATCCATTGGTTTTATCAAGACCACTATGCTTCCTAGTCCTTACATTAAACTAGGTCATAGTTAAAGCATGATTTTATATATGTATATATATAAAAGATATATATCCTCTTCTGTGTATATATATTTGTGTGTGTGTGAATCACCTATTTTAACTCAGGAGTTGACCAAAACATCAAAGAGGAATGGGATTCACAAAAGCCCCTTGATTAGCCTTTGGTCAAATCATGAATTAGGATCAGATTCAGAATTAGAGTTGACCAGCAACCCTGAATTCTGAGCTTGTTACTGAAGCATGCTGGGTGTAGTTTGATCTGCAGAGAAGCCGACATCAGGCTCCTCACACAGATTTCTGTACTCTGTGAAGAGACACAACGAAACCAAACATCAGAGACCACATGGGAAGCCCCCTTCAGAAGGCATGGAACACCATTGTCCCAGGACTTTAAGAAGGAGATCCCACAGTCAGAGGCTCTTTAGGCTGTGAGCCTGGAGTGCCCCCACCCTGCACAACAGGATGCCTGGATGATTTGAAGAAATGCCACCAGCAGCTGATGGCAAGTACAAGGAGGAAGACTGATCTCCCCCTGGGGACTCACTGGGCCTGACATCTTTCTTTTAAGAAACTGAGCAAAGGCCAGCTCCCCTGGGCTATGTGAGGTCAGCATGCCCCTCAGCACCACCTGTGGAAGCTGGTTTGGGAACTGTTTTCCAAGAAGCACTTTCCAGGTTCATTTCTCTAAGTTCATACAGTCTGCTTCTAAAACAAAAAGAACATTGTACCTTCCTCTGCTTGAGGTGATAATGCTGACCCCCAGGTTAGAATCATAGAATTTTTCGATAGCTGAAAATATTTGTAAATTAACTGCTGTTTAAACATGTGGGCCATCTGGAGAAAGAGCTAGTTACCCTGAATTCCAATGTAGTAGGTATAATCTTGTACATGTGTTGATATTTTTCATCTCAATGGTCTTCCATAATTTTGTACAGCAAAGGTCTTACACACAGATGGTCTAAAACTGAGAAGCAGGTCAGGGTTAAGATCATAAGGATAGTGAGGCCTGTGGCAAACTGAACCCCATGTTTTGTTCAGAAAGGGTTGATGTTATTGGCTCTGGCTGAATGTCACAGTCTTTCATGGCTGTTAGCTCTTAGCCTTGTTTCATAATAAAGTAAAACCTCAAGTTTTTATATGAAACCATTCAAAGTTAAGTAACAGTCTGAGCTCAACAAAATACATCTAACAGGCTAGAACTGACCCTTGGGTCACCAGTTTGTAGAACAATAGTTTCATTATCAATGTCAAGCTCTATGCCAAGGGTCCTGTGCACGTGAGGTCTTTAACCTTCAGCATAGTCTTGTGAGATGAGTATTATTATCCCGTTTTATAAAAAGGATACTGGAGTTCAGTGTAGTGAGTAACTTGCATAGGATTTTATAACTGTTGTATAGAGGAAAAGGATCCAAGGCTCAGACTTTGAGTTAGTGAACATTTATTGGATTATAATATTTTCCAGGGACTTGCTAGGCCCTAGGAACCCAGTAGGGAGTGAGACAAATGTGGAAGGTATATAATCTATGTAAATTAAAATTCAGAAGATGAGGGTAGGGATAAGATGCTTTGGGGGTACATACGAGGAAGAAGCTTCTAGGAAGTAACATGATCTGGGGCTTGAGGGATGAGTAGGAGCTGACCGAGTGAAGAGAGTAGTGATAGAATATATGGCCCAGAAGTGAGGGAGGACAAGAAACCTATAAAGTGGTAGATGTTTTGGGTAACTGAGAATAGAACTCAAGATAGAGATGGGAAGGGCAAGAAGAGAGAAAATTAGACAGATAAGGCTGGGGGCACAGAGTTGCCCCCCCCCAGCTTAACTGAGGTTTGACTGACAAAAATTGTATGTATTTAGGGAAAAAAAGAGAGAGGTAAGCAAACTATGAGACTTTTAACAGTAGAGAGCAAACTGGGGGTTGATGGCGGGGAGGTTAGTGGGGGATGGGCTAGATGGCAGACAGGTAGCAAGTAGGGCACTTGTTAAAATGAACACTGGGTGTTATATGTAAGTAATGAATCACTAAATGCTACTTCTGAAACCAATATAACACTATATGTTAATTAACTAGGATTTAAATAAAAATTGGATAAAAGGGAAAAATGTATATATTTAGGTGGTACAATGTGATTTTTTTAAAAAGGTATAGAACAGGATTTAATAAATGTATACATTGTAAAATGTTAATTAATCAAGTTAATTAACATATCTATCACCTTGCATAATTACTTTTTTTGTATGTATGTAATAAGAACACAAGATCTACTCTCCTAGAAAATTTCAAATATATAATACAGTATTATGTACTTTAATTCCTATCCTACACATTAGACCCAAGAATTTATTCATCTTGTAACTAAGAGTTTGTGTCCTTTAGACAAGATTTCCCCACCTGCACCCCCACCCCAGTTTCTGGCAAGCACTGCTGTTTCTTTGGTTCTATAAGCTTGACCTTTTTAGAGTCCACATGTAAGTGAGATCATATATGACTTGTCTCTCTGTGTTTGGCTTATTTCACTTAACATAATATCTTCCAGGTTTATCCACATTTTGGCAAATAGCAAGACTTTCTTCCTTTTTATGAGTGAATAATATTTGTGTGTGTGTGTGTGTGTGTGTGTGTGTGTGTGTGTGTGTTAACACCACACTTTATTCCATCATCCATTACAGACATTTGGGGTTTTCTTATCTTGGGTGTTGTGAACGGTGCTTCCTACCAATCATACAGTAGAGTTCCCTTTTCTCCATATCCTCATTGACATTTGTTATCTCTTGTCCTTTTGGTAATAGCCATTCTAGCATATGAGGTGATATTTCACCGTGGTTTTGACTTGCGTTCCTTTGATGATTAGTGATGTTGAGTGCTTTTTCATTTCCTTGTGGACTATTTATATGTCTTCCTTGGAGAAATGTCTATTCAGTCTTTTGCTCATTTTTTTTTCTTTGTTTGTTTTTAAAATTGGGTTATTTGGGTTTGGTTTTTGTTTTTGTTTTGTTTTTGCTATTGAGTTGTATGAGTTCCTTATACACTTTGAATATTAACCCCCTTTTTGGATATTTGGTTTGCAAATATTTTCTTGCACTCAGTAGGTTGCCTTTTCATATTGTTGATTATTTTCTTTGCCATATAGAAGCTTTTAATTTGATGGAGTCCCACTTGTTTATTTTTGCTTTGTTGTTGCCTGTGTTTCCGATATTGTATCCAAGAAATCATTGTCAAGGCGCTTTTCCCCTATGTTTTCTTCTAGAAGTTTTGGCTTCAGGTCTTACATTTAATCCATTTCGAGTTCGTTTTGCACAGAAAGTTTTAAACTGGGAAATGACTTGATAATTTGAGTGTTAGTATGATCACTCTGCCCATAATATGGAGAGCTCAGATTGAGGAGGTCACTAGTTATGGAGGTGATAAAAGAGGTAAGGAGACCTTTAGGAAGCTAATTGGAGTAATTCAAGAGAGGGGATAGTGACTCAAAATGGGAGTGGCATGGAATTAACATTAAATGATGCAAGAAACATTTAGGAGGTAGTATTAGATAAATTAGATAAACCAAAATGGTGACTACATTGGTGCGGGGAGTGTGAGATAGAGAAGATAATGAAAGATGAGATAAAGATTTCTGGCTTTGCTAACTGTGCACATGGTAAAACCATTCACAAAGATTCAGAATTTGAAAGAACTAGCTTTGAGGTGGGGCCGCTGATTAAGTCATCTGGTTTAGATGGGTAGAATCTGAGTATGAAGTTCCAGTCAGATATTCAAGTGGAAATCCCCAGAAGTCAGTTGATATCAATTTGATGCTCTGAGGAGTATTCTGTGCTGGACAAAAAGTATAGAGAATGTGACAGAAAGTGTGGAAGAGGGTGGGTATTGAGAAAACGCATCCTCTCTCTCAGATATTGGTTCCAGATGTTGTGATTCCCTGAAGAGAGCTTCCCTCAGGACTTCTGGAGCCCTGGCAGGATGTCACTCTGAGTGGATGGACTATCACTGCCATCAAACGAAATTCATCTCCCAAGGGGAAATTTAGGTGAAAATGTATCATTTGAGCTTATTCATATATTATGCTCTATACTTTAGGTGATGGACTGTTGATTTAACTGAAACCCAGTGTTCTGTAGGAACTCTTTAAGAGATTTAAGTAAATTGATGAAGGTTATGTGACAGAATTTAAACACATATTTCTGGAACTTCACATTACCTTATCATCAGCGAGTTATCTTGATTCTGGTTAGTGGGGGAGACTTCTTTCTCTGAGGCCAGCTTTCTATCTGTTTTAAAGAAGTAGATTGTGGAGAGCATTGCTATATTTCCCAGTCCAGTGCCAAAAAAGGCCAAAGCCTCTGACAGACCAAGATGTACTCCACCATCATCCCCCTTCCAGTTGATGTACAAGGCCTACTAACCATTCGTCTGCTAGGAATTGTCAGCTCTGGAAGAGATGTAAGCAACTATTTCAACTTCAGATCTACAAAGCTGGAGGTGATTTCTTAAATATCTCTGTTTAGGCAGAACAAATGGGCTTGTAGTGTTTGCTTTTTGATGCATCTGCAAGTCAGCTAGAAAATAGAAGAAGAGAACTGAAAGTAATTGGTCCGGAACATTCTTTGGAATTGTAACTTGATCAAAAATTTATTATTAGCCTATATTTATGTACCAGCTAAAACTTCTTAACCAATGATGCTTCACCATATATGTTTAATGACTATAACAACTTTGTAGGAAACATGATTACTTTTCTTCCAGACCAACATTCCATTAAGCTTTAGCTGTTTGAATGCCCTGCAAAATAGAATTGATTGTGGAAGCATATTCACACAAGAGGATGTTTTTTAGATTACCTCTGTTGGATTCTGATTAGAAATGTTTATGTTCCATTTAATGTTTTCCATATGCTGTTACTCTTTGAAAGTTTGGTCTGTGCATTTATTCTCATCACCAGCTGTGGAAGTCGACCCTGTGCGGCCGCTTCCAACCAAATGTCTGGATATTCTGGCATCCTGACCACCAGAACTGTTTATTTTATTTTAGTTTTGTTTCATTTTTCTTGGAATGAAGTTTTGGATGACATACTTGTGAATATAATCACAAACTTCAGATGTCCTTTATCTTTGTGATGGGACCATTTTGACATAGACTTAGTTGACTTAAAATTCAAAGAACCTTGGCATTTTCCATAGCTGTGAAGATAAAGCTGAATCTTCTTTAAAAATTCACATGAAATAAATTATATGGTGGGCTTTTTCAAAGTAGATTTATTTTGGCAACAGTGATGCATATGCAAGGAATGAAAGAAAAGTCAATTAATAAAAACAAAAAGGAGAAAAAAAAGTCACCTGAAATTTTAGCACCTGGGCAAGGACATAGTTTGGTGGTCATCCTTCCCAGATTTCTCCCTATGTATGCACTGACAAGTCTTTTAAATGATATTGGTAATTAATAAGGCTAGAAGTATACCTTCTATTGGGACTGATAGACAGTGACCCTTTAATTTATTGTCCACATATGGATACTTTTGTGAGTGAAGAATTAGGCTGGGACAGGAGGGATGGACCTGACCTGTTTCAGGTACCTTGGACTGGGATTACCCACCTCCTAGACCTGTTGCTCCATACAGATTTGTTCAATACATTTATTGAACATTTATTCTATGCTGGGCATTAATCGATAACATAAATAAAACAGACAGAGCTCTTCTGGCCTCACAGTCCAATAGCTGTTAAATGCCATGCAGTGAAGCCTGAACTAGAAGGAAGCCTATCATATTATGGGAAGATAAATGGTTAATCCATGAAGGCTGAGTTTCAAATGGAGTTAGCCTGGCAGGGAAGGGAGCAAAGGACATTCCCATTCAAAAAAGATGATCTATGCAAAGTCTGTAAAAGGGAACAACGCATATGGGATATTGGGAACTTGCCAAAGGCTCAGGAAGATGAGAACTTTTGGTGGGAAAATCATCAGACATTCATTTTAGAATGCTGGATTAAGGTGTAACCCGTAGGGAAGATTAGATTGTTGAGGATGATCTTGAGAGTCTGAATCAACAGTGTTTGGGGCAATGGAGAGGAGAGCGTCATGGAGCCAAACTCAGGCACGGGGCTGGATTATGGAAACATTCACAGAAACCGAGAACTCTGGAGGAGGAGCTGGTTTGGGAGGGCAGGAAGGAGGTGATGGATATATTTGTGCAGTTTGAGAATCTAGGAAGGCAAACAGGTGGAGGGGTCTGTCTTTTTGATCTTGGAACTCTGTAGAGAGATCTAGGCTGGGGAGAGAAATTGAGGAATTGGTAGTTTATAGTCGTATTTGAAGCCATGGGAACTTGAGGCCAGTTTGATTTTTATTACTTATCATGAATTTCTATTAACTCTGGTTCAAGGTTATTGAATTTGTAATAGAGTAGAATAAATGGTAGCTTAAATGATGACATTTTGAAATTCACTCATCCCCACCCATTTTCATGGAAGAAACATTTGTCTGGGAGATCTGAAACACCACTATTCAGAATTTATTATCCAAAGGAATTGGCAAAGAGTCTCTCAGCCAAAAATCAAATTTAGAAAAGTCAATCTTCTTTCTGTTTTATAACAAAAAGGGTAATTAACAGTTCTCTGGTTAAACACTGCAAATAATTACAGTCCAGCATGCATCCTAGGGACAGGGAGACTTGGAACCCTTGAAATCCACACACAATCTTGACCTTCTATAGCCACTACCACTTTCTTTCTTGCTTATCATTAATACCTCTCCTCTGAGAGTTGCTTGTCTTTTGAGAATTCAGCATTTGCATAAAGAACAAAAATATGAGGGAGAGAATAATGGAAGAATAAGGGAGCTATAGGAGAAACTTTAGAGATTCTTGATTCAACCGTGTCAGTGTTTTAGAGGAGGAAGCTGAAGACCAAAGCATTTCGTGCCCCAGGTCACCCAGGGCCCACAGCAAGCAGAGGTCAAAGTGCTCAATCATTCCCATCCTAGCCTAGCATCCCCTGGAAATGAAGGAGCAATCCCTTCCTTACTTAATAAATACAAATTTGGGGGCACCTGGGTGGCTCAGTGGGTTAAGCCGCTGCCTTCGGCTCAGGTCATGATCTCAGGGTCCTGGGATCGAGTCCCGCATTGGGCTCTCTGCTCGGCAGGGAGTCTGCTTCCCTCTCCCTCTCTCTCTGCCTGCCTCTCCATCTACTTGTGATCTCTCTCTGTCAAATAAATAAATAAAATCTTTAGAAAAAAAAATAAATACAAATTTGGTTTGACTTTTTGCCATTTATTAGCCATCAGGGTCTCAAAATACTGATAGATACAAGAATGTAATAACTACATCTTAACTGGATGACACGTAGGAACAGAAAGAGAAAGGAGACAAAGGAGCACTTCCCCTTCAGTTGCTTTGTATTTTTCTCCTTAATTGCAAATGTACAAAGTGTGTTACTCTTCTGGTTACATATCCTTTATTCAATTGCACTGAAAGTCATAAGGTCCCAATATTACCTCTGATTTAATAAGCATTATTATTACCATACGATATGTATACTACTTCCTAAGCATTTTATAACCATGGCCATCCTCCTCTCAATCTAGCAGAAACAGACACATCAGAAAGGGCAAAGAAGTAAGAGATTCTGACATCTTCTACTATTTTTTCCCATTAATTTTCTGCAATCCTACTGAAGAAAAGTTCACTGGGTGAGTGGGATCTAGGCATTGGAGACAGTGTGGCTCAGTGGAAATAGTGAAGAAGGCAGGGGCTCTTCAGCCTGTGGCCTTCAGGGGCCGCTTGTGGCTCCAACCCCGATTCACTCCTTAATGTGGGAAAATTGGGCTGGATCGCTTTTATGGCTCTCGGCAACTCTAACAGTCTATTATTCCAACAGTCCAGGCAGAAATTTTCATTTTCCTGCCATTTTTGACTCCTCATACTTTTTCTTATCCTATCTAATGTGTTGGTGAATCCTGTCACTTTATTGGGTCAACATTAATTTACTATTTATTATTTATGTCCTTGATGCCAGCCGATGTCTTAGATGCCTTTTTTTTTGCCTGTCGTCTCTTACATTCATTAGACCTGCCTCCCCTGAGGGCTGAGAACACCCAATATCTGTGACTTCTATTTGTTTGCCTCCAAGAGATTAAGTATACCTTCCTAGTTCACAAATGAAATGCCCACACTTAAACACACACTCTACCATATTCCTTCCTGAAAAGTACAAATATACCTCCTGAGTAGTCCAAGGTATTAATCTTTGACTCTTTTAATTTAGCATTAGAAAATGAGAAGCAAGTTGAACAAATTATGTTACCTATTTAAAATCTACATTATTGGGGTGCCTGGGTGGTTCAGTCATTGGACGTCTGCCTTCAGATCAGGTCATGATCCCAGGGTCCTGGAATTGAGCTCCACATCTGGCTCCCTGCTCAATGGGGAGCCTGCTTCTCTCTCTCCCTCTTCTACTGTTTGTGTTCCCTCTCTTGCTGTGTCTCTCTCTGTCAAATAAAATCTTTAAAAAAATTAAAATCCACATTATGTCCTAGATACACCATATTTTGGTCTAAATAGGAAATAACAGAATGCTCAGCAATAAATACTCCCAGATGTAGTTTGGGTTGATTTTTATACGCAGAATTTCAAGCATTATCTGAAGCTTGCTTGTATTGCTTTTTAAAAATTCCATTTTATTTGATTGTTTCATTTACAAAATGGCAGCCAGAGACATTTAGGACAGTGGAAATGTATGTCTCCATGGCACATATCACAGATAGAAAGTGTGTACATGTGAGGACTTCACACATCCATATGCATGTTATCCAGTGCTCTGTCGAGCCGTCCTCTTAATTACGCTTTATATATGCTTTGTGCAGCCGGGCATTGATCTTTCAAGTACCGTTGTCTGGTTCAAAGACTTGTAATTAGGCAGAAAGATCTGGTAAAATGGATTCTATGGAATTATTCAAATATTCTGTGTGTATGAAATTGTTCATCTAGAATTATTTATCTGGAAAAAGGCACTTTTAAATATGCACCGAGCCTATTTCAAAATTTCTATTCATCTCCATTATTTCCTGATATATCATGCATTTTTTGGACAGTTGCAAATTGCAGGGCTTTTCTGTTTTGATATGAAACTGCTTTGTGCTTTCCTGTGGGCTTGTTAATTGGTGAGCTCTTTATCCATGAGATCAAGAATCAGTGCCTTCTTCATTAACCCGTTGTGAGCTCTAAGGTATTCCCAGGGGTGTGGAAAAGAGGACTTGCCTTTGAGACTTCGTGCTGTCCCTATTCTTTTACAAGTCAGAGCACAGCCTGGAAGATGCAATTGAGAATGACAAGAAGAATTTAGTAAATAGCTTAGAATAGAATCTCCTGATACTGAAGACTATAATGAGCCTTTTTGTCTTTTTTTTTTTTTTTCCATTTTTCCATTTGCATTTGCAATTCCTTCTACTTATGGAAACTTTCTCCTGCAGGAGGAAACAATCCTGATAGGGATTTTAAAATATATAATTGAATTTTGCATTGCGGTCTGAAAACCCACGAAAGGTGCAGTGTTTATTTTTCCAGAAGGCATTGTCCTGATCCGTAGGTGGTAATGTGAAAATTCTTTGAATTTTCTCCCTTGAAAACAGACCAGTAGATTCCTTGTTCCTCCTTCACACATAAACACACCATCATCACATGCCTTCCTATAAATGTATGAATGTACCTTCTAAGTAGTCTTGAGAAATTATCTCTGCACAAAGAGCTCCCTGGGGATTTACAAGGTTTGGAACTGGGGAGAGAGTGAAAGAAACCGGGCACAGTTTCAGTGACTCTTGGGAATTTAAATTCTCCGTTGCCACAGGACAACCTTTTTCTAGGACATGACTGTTGCTCCATTGGAGCATTTTTAGGGTATGTTTTTTTTCCTTCTGATTAGCCTCTGTTTTTTGCTCCTGCTGCTGCTGCTGCTGCTGCTGTTAAGTGCCCGTGAGTAAGCAGGCAAGATTTTTTTTACATGACTCTTAACAGCTTTTACCTCAGAACGATTTTTAGTCTGGTGGTTTGACTAGTTTTTCTTAAAACACACACACACACACACACACACACACGCATGCATGTTGACTTACCATCCATCCTTCAGCCTGAGCCAGTAGGATCTTCTTGGTCAGCCTGGAAATCGGTGGTGATCACCTCAGGGTCCTTTAGATTGACTAGAATGACAATCCCTAGGGGTGGGGGCTTCGAGTGCCCACGCACGTATCACCTGCCTGTTTAGTCATCGTTATAATGGCACTCAGGGACTATTTGCAGGCAGTGAAACCCATTTTCCCCCATTCCCTCTGTTTTCTCCTTGCTCATCCCCCCCCTTTTTTTTTTACTGAGGTGGGTACACTTTGAATATTTCATTTCTTATATAAATGGCCCATGAAAAAAGGATAAAAATAAAGCATGTTGTGTGTCATAGAGGCTTGTTGGGGCACACAAATTTCCCATTTGCTAAGGTATTCGTAAGGTGAAGATGGCCTTCTGAGGTGCACAGTAATGATGCAGAAACATGAAAAGAGCACTTGACAAGTGAAACAGCCTGCGTGATGGGAGGGACTTGGGTCTAACTAGCTGTATGATTAGGCAAGTCCTTTCACCTTGCTGAGCCTCATTTTAGTCACATCTAGTCTCTTCCAACTGAAAAATTCAATTATTTTTATTTCTATGAATTTTCCCTTATGAAAGAATAATGATGCCTGCCTACATACTTTATCCTAGTTTTCTTATAAGATCTTTAAGCTTCTCAAAATCATACTAAATGAACAGAAAAACAAATCTGTGGATAAAGACATTCAATTGACTATGTTAACTAGACTTTGTATAACCAATTCAACTGTTTTACCTTATGTAATTATAGCCACCACAAATAATGCAAAAGAACATTTAAGAAACTTATTCACTGCAATATCTCCTTGCTTCTCTAGGGTTACCATGCCGTATACACAGAGGAGTTGCAAACTCTCCACGTCATGCTTCCAATTAATTACTTGTCATTGTACGCTTCTAGTACAAAGCTGTGCTAGTGATCAAAAAATGTGTTAATCAGACAGTACAATGAATGTGACATTTAAAATCACATAAGTACAAAACTCTTATAGGTTTTCAGACAAAGTGAACTTCAAACCAAAAAGCATTGATTAAGACAGAAAACTCTATAACCTGAGAAGCCATATTCTACAGTGGTTATAACAATTATGAAGACCTGTGCACCAAAAAACACAGCATCTGCCTACAAAAAACAGAAGCCACTAAAATAGACTACAACCTTAAGATAAAACAATTACTTATAGAAATCAAGTATAGAATAAAATTAAGTATCTTAAGTCATGGACATGAATAGTTCTTTGTATGAAAATTGTTGTTGAGAAAACTGAATAGCCATATTGATATTCCTCATACCATGTACAAGAAAGTGTACTCCAAATGCTTCAGAGCTCTAGAAGTTGAAAAAATTTAAAAAATTATATGTACACTGAAGAAAACATGACTGAATCCCTCTAAAACCTGGATGTAGGGAAAGACTTTTGAGTGATTATTAAAAGTTCTATTTATTTAATTTAAATTGAATTAACATATAATGTATATTGTATATAATGAATATATTCAGAAGTAGAGGTCAGTGATTCATCAGTTTTGTATAATACCCAATGCTCATTACATCATGTGCTCTCCTTATTGCCTATCATGCAGTTACCCCATTCACCCACTGTCCTCCCCTCCAGCAACCTCAGTTTATTTCCTATGATTAAGAGTCTCTTATGGTTTGTCTTCCTCTCTGATTTCGACTTGTTTCATTTTTTCTTCTCCCCCGCATGACCTTTGTTTTGTTTCTTAAATTTCACATGGGAGTGAGGTCATATGATAATTGTCTTTCTCTGATTGACTTGTTTTGCTTAGCATAATACGCTCTAGTTCCATCCCCATCATTGCAAATGCCAAGATGTCATTTTTTGATGGCTGCATAGTATTCCATTACATATATATATATATATATATATATATATATATATATATAATATATATATATCTCCCACATCATCTTTATCCATTCATCTGTCGATAGATAGACATCTGGGCTATTTCCGTAGTTTGGCTATTGTGGACATTGCTGCTATAAATAATGGGGTAAAGGTGCCCTTTCAGATCACTACATTTGTATCTTTGTGGTACATCCCCAGTAGTGCAATTTCTGGGTCATAGGGTAGCTCTATTTTCAACTCTCTGAGGCCCTTACTATTTTCCAGAGTGGCTGCACCAGCTTGCATTCCCACCAGCAATGTAGGAAGGTTCCCCTTTCTCAGCATCCTCAACATCCTTACCCGTCTTTTGCTGACTTGTTAATTTTAGCCATTCTGACCAGTGTTTGGTGGTATCTCATTGTGGTTTTGCTTTGTATTTCCCTGATGCAAAGTGATGATTTTTTTCATGTGTCTGTTGGCCATTTGTATGTCTTCTTTGGAAAAAATTCTAATACAGCAAAACAAAATATAAAATGGTCTCCATAAAAAAAAAAAAAAAAGCTCTGCAGGTTAAAAAGCAAACAAAATACTCAAAAGGAAAAACACTGTAAGCAAACAATTTAAAAGAAAAGTGGCCTCTGGGAGAAAATATTTTCAACATTTATCACAGATAAAAGGCTAATAATCCTAATTAGAAATCAGCTTTTGAAAATTAAGGGGGAATGAACAAAAATCCTATAGAAAAAATAGCAAGTGACATAAATTCACAAAAAAGAACATACAAGAAAAGACATTCAAGTTGATTCACAATCAGACATGTAAATGGAACCAACACTGGTAAAATTCTCATCCACCAGACTAGCAAATTTAAAAGCTTAAGAATATATATTTTTTGGAAACAAGCACTCTCATACATTGCTAATGGAAATAGAAAATGGTTACAAATCTTCACAGAGGAGGATTTGGTAATATGTGCATTTGCTTTTTGATCCTGCAATCCCACTTCTAAGAATTTACCCTGAAGATAAACCTCCAACAATATAAATATATATATACATAAGGTTGTTCATTGAAGCATTTGTTGTAATTGCAAAATATTGGGAACTAAAGTATCCAAACATAGAGATTCATTCTATAAACTATAATATATACACACACTATACCATTATGCAGCTGTAAAAAAAAGTTATGAGGAGACCTCTAGAATGGAGTGATTTTTAGAATATACTTAAATGAGAAAAAAAGCTATGTGCCAAAGACTATGTTAGTATGCTTCTTTATATGTATGAAAGAAGAGAAAATTAAAAAGCATGCATATTTCTGCTTATCTTTACTAAGAGCTACACAGGAAGAATGAGGAAACAATGAAGTGTTTATAAGGGGTGAGTAGAGAATAGGATGGAAGGGATATGGAAGAGAAAAATACTTTGAGTACATATTTTTATGTTTTAACTTTTGAAAGACTGTCGTGCATACAAATTCAGAAAATAAAATCAGTAAGAATTGGAAGCAAGCTGCAACAAATGAAACAGTATTTCATAATGAATATTTAAACCCTACTGAAGGGAAAAGAAAGGAAGGGAGGATCCATGTATCTTAGAAACACAGAATTTGATTATATATCCTTCGTCTTGGGAAGGGTGGAGTGGCATTTGCAAACAAATCCTCACCTCTCTTGGTATGTTTGTTTGGGGATCAGGCAAAGCAATTTTCAAGCTATCTTAGATATATTATAGGAATGAGCAAATAAATAAATGTGTTGATGTTGGGATCTCACTTTGGAATAGACACACAAATAGGGAATGGGAGAAGACAAGGAAGCTATCCCATAGGGATATACAAAAACTGGCAGTATCTGAGTGAATTCATGATTTATAAAATATGTATTTTTTTATGTATGCATGTATAATTGTATTTGTATATAATTGTATCTGTATGTACTAAAAAAAAAAAAAAAGGTAGGAGGATACTGCAAGAATATAGAAATCAGCATGAATGGGTTTCTTCTGCCTAATCTTAGACAATGTGAGCATCAATGTAATTAAGGGTAGTAATGAATTATAAACCATTAAAAATAATAGGAATCCATCAGTCCTGCCAGTAACCAAAAGGCAAACACAATAATAAATGAGGGAAAAGGAAGGTCTTTCTTCCAGTAGAATGCTGAGGGTTGAGTGGTGAATGGGGAAGGCCAGAGGGTGTGCAGGAGCTGGAAGAGGCATGGTAAAGACAGGGTCAGTCAAGAATCCTCAAATGATACTAAGTCTAGGGAGAATTTTTTAAAAAATATTTTATTTATTCTAAAAAGAGATAAAGGGGCAGAGGTAGAAGGGGAGAGAATCCCAAGCAGACCCCCCCCCCCCCCCCGAGCACAGAACCGGATGTGGGGCTCAATCTCATGACCTTGAGATCATGACCCCAGTCAAAACCAAGAATGAGAGGCTTAACCGACTGAGCCACTTGGGCACCCTTATGGAAAAATTTTGATGATGAGGAAGAGAATATGTGTACAGTCGTGGTGTCTTCCTGCATATTGCTTATTATTGGTGAGGGAGAAAATCTGTAGCAGTGTTACAGTCCAGAAATTGGGCAACACCTTGACCAGATGATCAAAATTGGCCTCATCAATGAGACATTTTACATCCTAAGCTGTGATAGTGAGAAGGACACATCATCTAAGTAGCATTCTGGTCTACAGTGATACCTGAATATAATTGTGAGGAACAGTAGACACACTTAATATGAGGAATGTTCTATTGAAATAAATAATAAATGAGGGAGTAGGGAACTATATTCTTCAAAAAGGTCAATTCTGTAGAAGACATTGAAAGTTCTTATAAAAGACTATTTAATATTCCAGATTAAAGATTGTCAAGGCCTGACAGGTAAAGAAAATAATCTGACTGTAGACCAGATCCTATACTGGAGGGCATAAATATGGGATAAAAGATATGTATGAGGCAGCTGATAAAACTTGGAATACTAATTGTAGATTGGAGAACAGTGTTCATGTAAAACTTAACTGTGGCCAAGTAAGAATACCCCTATTCTTGGATGATAAAGGACTTGATATATGTAACTATTTTAGGGATAAAGAGGTACATAATCTACCTTTAAATAGTTCCGGGGTTGGGGGAATGAGGAAGAGGGACAACAAATGATAAATAAGGTAAAATGTTAAATTGGTGAATCTGGTCAAAGGGTAGATGGGTATTCTTTGTTCTGTATTTATCTTTGCATTTTTAGAATTACTAAAAATTCTGTTAAAGGTCTTTAAAGATGGAGGAAAATCTTTCTCACATGCATCTGGAGGGGGCTTCCATAGCAGTTAGGAGATAGCCCTTGTCACTTTATTCAAGCACATCATATGAACATGTCAGGCCAGTCCTGTGGCCCCTAGGATTAGGCTAGGGCTCTCTCCAGAAGCTCTTCCAGAGACCCACCTACCAAGCAGCCCAATGTCCCAGCCCAGTGATGCTGGGCACATTTAATGTGTTTCACTATAATTGTGTTTCTGAAGATGCTAGCAAGATATCGCAAGGATCCATTTTATTTTGTAGCTCTTTTTGTGAATTGCAGAGGGTGTGGGCTGCATTTAGAGCCACCAAAACAAGTAGTGCCCAAGATGAAAGACCAAGTGTAAATGTGGAATTGTCTCTACTGAATCTTTCCCACAAAATGATGGTTGGTGTGGCAACTGGGATAATTGATGCTATTGATCTTGAAATGTAGCAAACCTTAGTGAGAAGGTGAAGAGTGGTCATTAAAAACCTTCGCAGTTTTCTGCCCACCTCTGCACTTAGAAATGATTTTCTAATTGAGATGGGAGGATTAGAGAAATTAAAGAGCCAGACTGTTGTCTCCTGCTGAGATAACATGGTTTTTTCCACTTTTAAGTCAGAATGTGGGTGGAAGAGACCATTCATTGAGCATAAGAGATGAAGGTAAGAATGGGGTCAAAGGTGAATGAGGATCACATTTATTTTGTGGGGCTTGATCTCAATCTTTTTTAGATATGTAATAGCCAACATTTATTGAGTGTTCTGGGAGAGACATGCTGAACCCTCTTGGGGACAGGCTAATTCGATCACCGTGTCCCTTTTAGAGATGAGGAAACAGGCACAGAGATGTAATTTACTCAGTTAATGAATGGGAATTACTCCAGAGCCTGCAGGACCAAAGTAGGTAGAACCTGAGATTAAGGGCATTTAATACAGAATAAAAGAATGAGCATGGAAGACACCTTCTCAAAGGCCGTGTTCATATAGAAAGCATCAAAGATTAAGACTGTAACAGAATGGGTCGAAACGTGTACACTGGTGTGTTCCTAACAGCTTTGAAAGTTAATCTTTAAGTCTTAAGCTTTAAAATTGTCAAGTGACAGTTGATGTATTGTGAATTGTTAATGGGTTAATAGATACTCTTTGGGGAAATGAATTTCCTAATCAAGTATGATTAGGAAGCAGGACATGGCATCAGAACATTAACAAAAATAATATCTTCCATATTATTGGTCCTGGGAACATGTCTGGGATATTGTGGGGTTTTGTTTTGTTTTTCCTATGCCCTGGTTCTGTGAATTTGTTTACTATGGATTGCTTTGCTGTCAGTGAACCTTTATCAGTGATGACCCAGAAGATTCCCCCAAAAGATCATGTAGTTGAGAGAAGAGAATAAATACAAAAGGATTTGTATTTGTATTTTTGTATTTTTTTTTCCACATCAACCTCAGCCTTCTCTACTAGCTTAACTTCCTTCCAGATCACGTTGGATCCATTTTTATTGGTGGAGAGGTGTTTCATTAGAAAGATAAAGGAAGTTTAAAGGTGATCAAGAAAAGAAGTAAGCATAATTTTTCCTATGGTTCCTCTGGACTATAAAAGAATGAGGGTACTCTATTTAGGAATTTATGTTAAATTGCTTTAATTAAAAATAAAAGAAATAGCATCTAGAATATAAATAATAAGCTATGTTGAATCATCTTTGGAGATATCAGCAATAGGGTATACATTTATAGCATGGGGTATATCTCCCATTCCACCCTACAGTGTTTGATTTTTATAAACTGTGATGGCTGAACATGGAACTAGGGAAAGCTATATAGTACCCCTCCTGTAGGTCACTGCTCTGTTGTGCCTGCGGAAAGAAAGCAGCTCTGTGGGGAGGGAGAGGAGATGGCCACGAAGTCCTAATAGGCCATTTCTGTCTTCTCCCTATGATTGTTCTCAATCACTTGGCAATCACGATGCTATTAGGAGCGCCCTGACTGAAGACACTCACATGCTTAGATTTGCCATTAACAACATTGACAGGGAGCTTTGAGGTTGCTGTGGAGCTGATGGGTCTTGAGGGCCTTGAATTAGAAATGTGCCTGTCCTTATGACATGCTGACGTGGCCCAGCTCCTCCTGTGGAAGGACACTCAGGCAAGAATAGGAAACTGTACATGTGTGGACATCTCAAATATTTCATCTCCTGTATCTCTTCTCATATTCGACAGTATATTACGTGCAAGGGCAGGAAGTCATGATTGTTGTCTGATATGGTGGTGGTGGCTTTACTAAAATGGAAGTTGAGCTTTCCCTGGAAAACAGGATTCATAGAGGGACTTACAGAATTCCTCCCTTCCCTAGACCTTCGTCCTCTGGCCACCCTGTCTCTCCACCATGCTGAGCCAGTGCCAGATGAAAGAGACACTGCCAAGGTCTACCAGTCCAACTTGATACTTTAAGTTTCATGATCTGTAGGAATTAGGAAATCAGGTCGAACTTTCCTTGGGATGGTGTTTCAAGACTAATCTCCCAAGTTTCATTTAGGTCATGCTTCCTCTCTGTCAGGGTGCTCGGTGAGGTTAGACACAGAATGGTCCCTAATATTGTGGGATCAGGAGATATAAATTTCCAGATTAACTACGAGGGCTCCTGTTCTGGATGGCATAGGCAGTTTATATATATATTACCTTTAGGAACAAAATTTGCCAAACTTCCCTCCTACCCACCAGCAGGAAGAACCGTTAAAAAAAGAAAAATGGAATCTTGAGATTTTAAATATGTGTCTCTATTAAAATACATTCTCATTTGTGATTTCACCCTCAGATTTTTTTATTAAAGGATGTAATTTTAAAATATAAAATTAAAGAAGTGTTATTTTTGCCTAGAAATAGTAATTACATAAAATATTTGGGAAAGCACACCTTATATTGCAATGGAAGACCATATCTTAAATTTTTGAAAGCAAGTATTTCTCTAAAAGTTCTCAAACATCTGAGAAGTGTGGTAGTATCGTATGATCTTGAAAGAAGTTGTTAGTCATCAAATTATTAATCACTCTCAAGATAAAACCCATCTTGCAGAAAATGGACTTGCTGGAAGGAAGAGTGCTGATATTAACGAGGACATCCTTGTTCGTTAACAGGAACTTACTCTGCTTTTATAACTATGAGAGCTTGCCACCTGTTTAAGTTCATGGTTTCCCCATTTTTCCTTCATTTGTGTAGATTGATGAGTGAGCTTCCTCTATTCATTACCTCCCCTTCTTTATGTCTCACATCCTCACAAGAGTAGGAAGAAACTGCAGCAAAGGGCACGTGATGCGTATAATAGTCCAAAGGAAGGAAGGTGGGAGTAACAGCTTAGCCATGCTTAGTGTTAAGTGGTGTTTCCTTCTTGCAATGATCTGAATGAAATGAACAATGAAAGAACTATGGTATTTTATGGACTTACTCACCTTTCTCAATTAAACAGCTCAAACTCATCCCATTTGTAATTTATCAAACTTTGGGAATCGAGAACAAATGAGATTATAACTATCTCCTTTCAGAGATGGATGCTCTAGGCAAGCCTTTGGGACACTCCAGTTCGTTTGGCAATTAAGGGCCTCATTCTAAACTCATAAGCTGGCTCTCCAGTTCACTCTTAAAATGAAAACCAACAAGGATGCAGAATCTTAGAAACAGATGGAAATGGCTGATTTCCATTTTGTTATGTAAGAAAATTTTTTGGATTAATGAAGGATTTAAAAATTCACTATGAAACCGAGCAGCCTAATCATTGAATTGTGCAGCAAATTGTGTAATAAATGAAATCCCTTTCAGAGTATTGTCACCTTCACCTATTGAATGCACATCTGTGTGTCCAGGCTCCCTACTATGGGTAGGGAGATGTCCAGGATGTCCAGGGTCCAATGGCTTGGGTTGAATATCATGGATGAAACAGTTCTACTCTGGAGCCCATTCAATTGTCTTTGATTGTCTCAGAACAAGAATTCCAAAGAATTCTTCCCTATTGCTACATCACTATTGCCTGCATTTAATCATTTTAGTCTGCTGTCAGGTCTCCTACAAATGGTATGCAAAATTGGGTGAATATCCTACAATAAAAAGCCCCACTTTGACACCTGCCATTTCAGAAAAACAAGTGCAAGGGAAGAAACAAAGATATTGTAATAGACAGATGTATTTATTTTGACAAGTGTGATTTGTTTTTAATTATTAATATTTCACAGTATACTAGTAACTGTCTTGTAGGATATTTTGTAAAAGCAACATCTGATAATATGTCATTACCACATTAACATACCTCACTGCAATTAAGGATCTAGTCAGGATAAGAGTTGACTCTCATTTTTAGTGCAAATTATCATGAAGCTGGAGAAACATGAATCTAAGAATGAGTAATATTGCCTTTATGTTAAGCTCTTCATCAGCGATTTGAAAACATGTCACTGTTTCTCACACAGTGGCATACTGAAACCTTAATACAAAAACCTCCAATGATAAAGAATTCTGTAATTGTTTCATTCATCTATGCTTCTGAGTTTTTTAACATGTGAAATCCATTTTTTTTTTTTAAGAAATTTGCAACCTTTGTCTTTTGGGAATCTATCACAGAATACATTTTGAATTCTCACAGACGAAGCTGTGAGAACAAACTTCAGGTGAGGAGGACTGGAGTTCATGTCTTTTGTCTTCGTAAGGGCTAGGGAAAGCTGAAGGAACGTGGGTGATTGTCTCACACCACTTTAGTGTGCAATGAGAACTTCCCCATTCAGTGTGCATGCACTCTGTTTAAATTTTCTAGTGTGAATCTCCTTGACAAACTCAAAAGAGCGAAAAGAAAGATACGGAGGGAAAGATCCTGTCCCTCCCCCACTTCTGCCACCCTTTCAGAGACTAAAAAATCTGATTTCCCTTTAATTTGTACTCAGCAGTGTCAGCGCTGCCAGAGGAAAGGGCATCCCTGCTGACAGTAATCATTATAACTCCAGGAGACCAGCAGAGATAAATATACTATAAGCCATCTTCTGAGTGGGTCAAACTTGTCCTGATACTTTTGAGGTCCACGTACTTCGCAGAAAGATTTTCTCCATCATACTTGTTTCTCACTGATACCCAGAGATGGGCTTGTTTGTGGTCTTTTCATAGAAAAATACTAATATATTACACTTTGATATATGTCAGTCGTGTTTATTGAAGGACTCTTTTTAAGTGAACGTTTATGCTAATAGTCGGCAAATAGGATCTCCATAAATTAAAAATAAATAAAAACACAAATCCGGAAACATTTAACATCGTGTGTAAATTCAATTGGCATTTCGTTTTAATCTCTCATGACCGAACTGAATATTTGCAGAATTAATTGAAAATTGAATATATATTTGATATTTGTATCAAATTCCAAAGCAGGAACTATCTAGATTTGGGGTCTTTTTTTTTTTTTTGTTTGTTTGTTTGTTTCTTTCTTTCTTTCTTTTTTTTTTTTCCAATTAGAAATTCCTAAATCCTGTAAAAGGTAAAACAGCACCAAGCAAGCAACTGCTGGTGAAATTAAATTATGTTGCTTTCCATTGCTGCTTTGAATATTATTGTTTTTTATCTCCTATGTTCTTGGAGTTTGGCCTACTGTAACCTTTATAAAATGTACTTAGGTAGCAATTTCTTTATCGTGTCCCAATATTGTAGAGAAGCAAGTGGGGAATCACTCAACCTTGTTTAACTAGAATGGGCATTTGCACTGTTACTGTGGAACATGGTTCTGGTAATGAATATCTTCCTCTAAAAGAATGTTTTTATTGTATTTTCTACTGTATTGCCTTTATTGCATTTGGAGATAAAATTCACGCAGCTGAATCTACAAACATAGTTTAATGTGGTCTATACAAGTATTCCAGGGTGCTGCTTTTTTTCATTTCACGTGGATAGGTCTCTTTTTTTATATATTCCCGTCAGCTGGATACAGTCTGTGATGTATCTTATAAATTAATGTTTTGAAAGTGTTGGAATAACATAGGGGAAAAAAAGAAACCTCAAAGTGAAAAGTTATGTTTGCATGGTATGCTTATGGGTGAGTTTTCTTTCCTTTTCTGAATGTTTTTGTACCTTATAAAAATTCACCCTTGATGATGAAGCATTTCTATAATCCCAAGAGAAAAAGAACCCTGTTTTAGAAAGAATGGACATCACATGAATGAAGATAAGGCTGCCAACCCGTGCTTACAGACATTCCTACTGTGCACCTTTCACCAATCAACTCCACGGTCAGGGTTCAGGCCGGGTGTAATTAGTGGGTGATTTCCCACAGCCTTGGGAGTCAGCCCCTTCAACCAGTTCCACAGCCGTAGTCCCTGAAATGTCAACTGACATAATTTTTGCTGAGGCAGTCCTTGATGTGATATTATCTTTCAATGAAGGAGAGATCTCTACTGTGAAAATACTCTTTTTGAGAATCCAGTAAGATAATTCTTAGGTCTTTTTTTTCTGGGGAGGTCTTAGAAATTAACAGTTAAGTGATTTTTAAACTTTCATGGTGTTTTTGCCCTCCTAGGCTGCTCATTTAAGTTAAGACTATGAAAGGATTGCCATTTTTCCCCTTATTTAAGATCTTCTGATTTTCTGAGAGTATGTGTTTTTAATTTTTACTTTCACTACATAGGAGCCAATAAATTTGCCTTACTCAGCCTTAAAACAAGGGGTTGCATAGGACATGTTCCTACCAGCTCATTGGGATTCCTATGCGGACTTTGAGAATAGGACTTTGAATAAAAAATGCTTTCCAGACAGTACCCAGATGACTTTATCCATAGTCTGTCCTCTAAGAACAGGGTATATCCGCATTTCTACTTTCCGATTAGCTGTTGAATGCTCTGGGCCCTTCCTCCTCAGCGCCCATCAGGGAGCTGGCTTCTCCTCTCCTGTGCCCCGGGCTGCTTTAGAAAGCCAAGGAGGACTGTCCATTCTTTCTAAAACACTCTCCCTCTGGGTCTGAAGCAGGAATCACCTTTCTTTTTGTGATCAGATTACAAATGAAGTGATTTGGGAATAACAAACTTTTTTTTTTTTTTTAATTCAAAATGCCGAATCTAGCAAATGCAGTGAAATCCAGTGAAGTCTTCATATTATATAGCTCCAATAGACAAGAAGTAAATTCCAAGCCAGGGGAAAAAAAAAATCCTCAAATAAAAAGAGACATTTACTGGGATTCTGTTGAGAACTTGTGCTCCAGTTTTCTTTTGTAGGAGGAATTCCCAGTTCTGTCATTTTCCTTTCCCTTCGCCTTTCCCTCCACATCCGGCTTCACCACCACGTCCTGGTAGTGCTTATCCTTAAGTCTTTTGTCACATGGATCCTTCTTGGAACATCCTGCTCCTCCATTTTCTCAAGACCTAGATGACATGTCATTTTCCACATGAAGCCTTCTGGAGCCCATCTGGTTAGAAATCCCCCTCGTCCCCATGAGCTGTCCTGTTATTAAAGCCTTTATGGGATTCAGCCTGATAGTATAGTGGTTGTTGTCCTAGCTGTCCTCTCCATGGCATCATGAGTCCTTTTAGAGAGTAAGGCTCGTGTCTTACTTGGCTTGTGTTTTTCCACAGTTTATTGTATAAGTTTTGCACAGACGAGGCACGAGGTAAGGGGTGGTGGTGGTTGTTTAATTTAAATTCCTGACATTTATTTTTATGGCAAGGGATTGATTAGAGAAAGGAAGAAAGGCATTAAAAAGTAATTTGCAGAAACTGGTAATAATCACATCTAACAATTTGTATGGCGATTTGCAGTTTTACAAAAAGGCGTTGGCATGTAATAGGAAAGATATAGTGGCAAAGCCTGATCTGGAAGATCTTTATGGCAAAATACAGAAGGGGCTAAGAAAAAGCTGAGCGGGCAGTTTGGTCTTGTCTGCCACTTGCCTTGGGGGTGTGTGTGTGTGTGTGTGTGTGTGTGTGTGTGTAAGACACGTGCTGGAAGAACGCAGGTGTTTTCCAAGTCCTGGGACCTACACCAACTCAAATTCCCATCCGTCTGTATGACGACAAACCAAAGTCTGCTTTCAAGGCCATTGTTTTCCAGCACCTGGGGTTGCGAGAGGAGACTAGCCACTGGACTGCAGTAAGAATACAATCCGGCTTTTTGCACATTTTGTGGAATTACTCAAGTTTTTACTTCCTTCTTCTCTCTCCTATTCTTTTCCACACAAACTGTAAATTTCATAGTGGAGGAAAAAGAGAAAGTAAAAGGTAATGATTACTCTGAAAAGTAAACATTTAATGTTCAGTTCTGTACTACTTTCAGCTTAAACACAAAATGATAAACATATACTTGCCATAGGCTTTTCTTCTTTGGTAGATTGGTTTACAATACTCTTAATGTTGTACTATGAAAATTTATCTAATTACAAATGAATGCAAACAGTTCTTCTCTAAACAACAACAACAAATTCAGTCTTATATGGGAATATATGAAGAAAAATGTGAATTTCTTTGTCCTACACCAGTCCCACTCTCCTTTTCAAAATGAACTTTTGTCAAACATTTTCTGTGTGTTTTTGCAAACCTTTTCCTATGTACATATGTATGTACATATATAGATAATAAGTTACTTGTACTTTGCTACACATAATGTTCTGCAATTTGCTTTTCCCACTTTCAGTATCAAGTCTACCTTGGGATATCTGCCCATATGATACATAAGGCTCTACCACATTGTTTTTATGGCTACAGAGTTCATAGTCTTTAACATAACAATTGGCATTTGGGTAATATCCAAGATTTTTTTTGTCAATACTACTGTACATGTATCTTTTCTCACATGTATGAATAAACTCCAGGATAGAGTTCTAGAAATGGAATTTCTGGGTCAAGGTTTAAACATATTTAATATGTAGATTTCCTGCCAAATTGTCCCCCCAATGGCTGCAACAAGTTGCTCCCGACAATAGAATCTGGGGACATAGTTTCCCCACGTATCTTCCAGAATTCAGTGATACTGATTTTTTTTCTTAATATTTCCTACAAATTGGGCAACAAGTAGCTCATTACTTAATTGTTATTTCTCCTATGATCAGAGAAATTTAACATCTTTTCATGTGCCCATCAGACTGTGCAAGTGTGAATTGCTTGTTTATCTTCTTCCCATTTCCATTCATCTTGTTCATTCCTGCTCTGAGGCCACATTTTTAAAACTGGAAATTTATAATACATTTGATATCTAACAAAGCAAGTCCCGTTTCATTTTTCTTTTTCAGAATTTCCATAGCTAATTTTGCACATTTACTCTTCCAGATGGATTTTAGAATCAGCTGGACCAGTTCCATAGAAAATCTATTGGGGTTTTTGTTGCGGTCTGCATTGAATCTATAAATTAATTTTAGGAGAGTTTATGGGTTTACGATATTGAATTTTCCAACCAGGAACATGGTTAACCTCTTCACTTATGTGTTTTCATTTGTAGCTTTCTATAAAATGTTATAGCTTACGTACATTTGTTATCTGTCTTATTGCTAGTATTTTATTCTTTTTGTCACCATTGTGAATGGGACATTTTCTCCTTACATGTTCTAATCATTATTGAAGACACACAGGAAAGCTACTGTCTTTGTTTTCCTTGTTCTAAACATTTCCTTGTTCTACACATGTTCTAGACAACATCAGCAGCTGTTCAGTGGATTTTCTTTTTTTAAATTACAAAATAATACATTTTGTGGTAAAAATTTCATTCTAAATGTATAAAGTAAAAAGAGAAAATGCTTCTCCATCCCTTTTAAAAAGTCAGCAACATGAATATTTTTTCACTCACCATATGCTAGATTATTTTTACATTAGTACATAAGTGTGTACCCTATACTTTTGAGTAACTGCATACTATTTCATTATGGATAATCATGACTTATTTTTACCCAAGATACATATGTGCATAGTTAAATAAATCCATAGCAAATAGCACTGAAGAGCTGATAATGAAGAAGAATTAATCTCTGTATCATAGACCTTTCACCTCATCTCCCCTCCCCCGAAGCTACCACGTTAAGCAATTTTTGATTATCTTTTTCTTTATATTTTTAAATGTCCTGATTATACTTAACCTTTCTTGATATATCAACTTCTATAGATTTTTCTGGAGGAAAATCCACTTTTTTAACTCCTCTCCTTTATTCCCATTTACCTCCCAAATAACATACATCACGATTTTTTTAAGCCAATAGCCACTATTTATATTATCAAAACTCTTTAATATTTTTTATTGCTGGACCAAATAGTGTACCATGATTTGACTTTTGTCTCAGATTTTTTAAAGTGAGTGATACCTTTGCTGCTTCTCTTCCTACAATTATGCCCCTCATTATTATTATTTTCTATTATCTCACTGGGTAGAACTCCTAGCATAATGTTAAATAGTAACTATAATCCTGGTTATTCTTATGTTGTCCAGACTCTTACAGAAATATCTTGAATGTTGATTAATTATTTAGAAGTCTCCAGGAAAAACAGTATTAAAAAAATCGGAAGGATCAATTTCTCAATGATGGGATTGCAAGTAAAACTCACCTAAATCTAGGGCACTCAGTAAGAGCAACACGAAGTAGAGCAACACGAATGAAAGACGGAAAGGGAACTTTAATCTATGCAAGAACAGGATTTTAAAAGAAAATGGAGGTCAGTTTGCTAGGGGAAAAAAAAAGGCATAATGGAGTCTTCAAGTATCTGGACAATGAATAAAAGTGGTTATATTGTACAATGCCACTTTAAGCTCTATAATTGTTAGGAAAACTTAACAGGAGTTTAAATGTGTGTTTAATCACAATTATCCAATGAGTGCACTGGTGATAGAAAGTTGTGCTGTAAATAAAAACTGAAAACTACTCTTTTCTGTCCTCTTTGTGTAGGAGGTAAAAGGGAGACAGTGGCTGTGATAGTCATTTCTTAAGTACTGCATAGCCCCTGAGGTCCTTGAACAGACTGGTGGGAAACGCAAGACTATGTAAGCTTTTCCTGGGTAACGAAGGTGGAGCAAACCTGGGGCTGGAGGACTGTGGTGGACACTCAGGCTGCCTGTCCTAGCAGGATAGGGCCCTGGGAGCCACCCTGCAGAACCGCCCTGCAGAGCCAGGGTCCATCTGTAGCTCATCAGTTCTCTCTCGGGCTTAAAGTTCACCCCTTTCCACCCACATTTCACCAGCCTGAAAGCCAAAATTAATAGCACAAATACACATCTAGTGCACACTCACATTCAGGGTTTCCTCATTAGACATCTGATGGGTGATCTCTACATCAGGGTCCCCAACTTCTGCTACCGTGGGTAGAAGTAGAGCGGCTCCGCACGCCATGCATGGGACCCTCTAACATTGCTGAACTCTGTTGCCCAGCCCTGTGTCATCTCTTCCTGCATGAAATATTTAGAATAGATTCTGCTTTCTTTTTTTTTTTTTTTAAATGTGAAAATTATTTATTCACTGAACAAATATATGAAAATCTCCCTTTATGGACAAAAACCTATGTGGAATAGATAATGATACAAAAAAAAAAAAAAAGAAGAAGAAGAAGAAAAAAGATATAGTCTCTGCCCTCAAGCCAGCTCAAGCTGGTAATAAATCAGAGGAGATAAAATATACAATGTGTCCAAAATACAAGTTGGAACTTAGAGAACAAGAAGTGTAAAGGTATTTAAATGAATGACATCACTGCTAATCTAGCGGATAAACTTGATGAAGTTACTAGTAGCATTTGAGTTGGACTTTGAGAAGGTGAGTTTTAACTTGGAAGATAAGAGGGTTGTAATTCACTAGTGAATTATATGTTAAGTACTCCAGTAATTATATGTTAAGTACTCCAGTAATTCCTGTTTCCATCACTAATCTTTCAGCCCATCAAAAATTAAAATGAGGAAAAATATTGAGTCTTGGGATTTGGCTATTTTCTTCTTGTTGAAGAATTTCCTTTGCAACAATTTTCCCAGTTGAAAACTTCCAGTTCAGTTGGAACTTGCCACTGCTTCTTTTTTTTTTTTTTAATATAATTTTTTATTTTTTATAAACATATATTTTTATCCCCAGGGGTACAGGTCTGTGATCACCAGGTTTACACACGTCACAGCACTCACCAAAACACATACCCTCCCCAATGTCCATAATACCACCCCCTTCTCCCAAACCCCCTCCCCCCAGTAACCCTCAGTTTGTTTTGTGAGATTAAGAGTCACTTATGGTTTGTCTCCCTCCCAATCCCATCTTCTTTCATTTATTCTTCTCCTACCCACTTAAGCCCCCATGTTGCATCACCACTTCCTCATATCAGGGAGATCATATGATAGTTGTCTTTCTCTGATTGACTTATTTCGCTAAGCATGATACGCTCTAGTTCCATCCACGTTGTCGCAAATGGCAAGATTTCATTTCTTTTGATGGCTGCATAGTATTCCATTGTGTATATATACCACATCTTCTTGATCCATTCATCTGTTGATGGACATCTAGGTTCTTTCCATAGTTTGGCTATTGTGGACATTGCTGCTATAAACATTCGAGTACACGTGCCCCTTTGGATCACTACGTTTGTATCTTTAGGGTAAATGCCCAATAGTGCAATTGCTGGGTCATAGGGCAGTTCTATTTTCAACATTTTGAGGAATCTCCATGCTGTTTTCCAGAGAGGTTGCACCAGCTTGCATTCCCACCAGCAGTGTAGGAGGGTTCCCCTTTCTCTGCATCCTCGCCAGCATCTGTCATTTCCTGACTTGTTGATTTTAGCTATTCTGACTGGTGTGAGGTGATATCGCATCGTGGTTTTGATTTGTATTTCCCTGATGCCGAGTGATATGGAGCACTTTTTCATGTGTCTATTGGCCATCTGGATGTCTTCTTTGCAGAAATGTCTGTTCATGTCCTCTGCCCATTTCTTGATTGGGTTATTTGTTCTTTGGGTGTTGAGTTTGCTAAGTTCTTTATAGATTCTGGACACTAGTCCTTTATCTGATATGTCGTTTGCAAATATCTCCTCCCATTCTGTCAGTTGTCTTTTGATTTTGTTAACTGTTTCCTTTGCTGTGCAAAAGCTTTTGATCTTGATGAGATCCCAATAGTTCATTTTTGCCCTTGCTTCCCTTGCCTTTTGCGTTGTTCCTAGGAAGATGTTGCTGCGGCTGAGGTCGAAGAGGTTGCTGCCTGTGTTCTCCTCAAGGATTTTGATGGATTCCTTTCGCACATTGAGGTCCTTCATCCATTTTGAGTCTATTTTCGTGTGTGGTGTAAGGAAATGGTCCAATTTCATTTTTCTGCATGTGGCTGTCCAATTTTCCCAGCACCATTTATTGAAGAGGCTGTCTTTTTTCCATTGGACATTCTTTCCTGCTTTGTCGAAGATTAGTTGACCATAGAGTTGAGGGTCTATTTCTGGGGTCTCTATTCTGTTCCATTGATCTATGGGTCTGTTTTTGTGCCAGTACCATGCTGTCTTGATGATGACAGCTTTGTAATAGAGCTTGAAGTCCGGGATTGTGATGCCACCAACGTTGGCTTTCTTTTTCAATATCCCTTTGGCTATTTGAGGTCTTTTCTGGTTCCATATAAATTTTAGGATTATTTGTTCCATTTCTTTGAAAAAGATGGATGGTACTTTGATAGGAATTGCATTAAATGTGTAGATGGCTTTAGGTAGCATAGACATTTTCACAATGTTTATTCTTCCAATCCAGGAGCATGGAACATTTTCCCATTTCTTTGTGTCTTCCTCAATTTCTTTCATGAGTACTTTATAGTTTTCTGAGTATAGATTCTGTGTCTCTTTGGTTAGGTTTATTCCTAGGTATCTTATGGTTTTGGGTGCAATTGTAAATGGGATTGACTCCTTAATTTCCCTTTCTTCTGTCTTGCTGTTGGTGTAGAGAAATGCAACTGATTTCTGTGCATTGATTTTATATCCTGACACTTTACTGAATTCCTGTATAAGTTCTAGCAGTTTTGGAGTGGAGTCTTTTGGGTTTCCACATATAGTATCATATCATCTGCGAAGAGTGATAATTTGACTTCTTCTTTGCCGATTTGGATGCCTTTAATTTCCTTTTGTTGTCTGATTGCTGAGGCTAGGACCTCTAGTACTATGTTGAATAGCAGTGGTGATAATGGACATCCCTGCCGTGTTCCTGACCTTAGCGGAAAAGCTCTCAGTTTTTCTCCATTGAGAATGATATTTGCGGTGGGTTTTTCATAGATGGCTTTGATGATATTGAGGTATGTGCCCTCTATCCCTACACTTTGAAGAGTTTTGATCAGGAAGGGATGCTGTACTTTGTCAAATGCTTTTTCAGCATCTATTGAGAGTATCATATGGTTCTTGTTCTTTCTTTTATTGATGTGTTGTATCACATTGACTGATTTGCGGATGTTGAACCAACCTTGCAGCCCTGGAGTAAATCCCACTTGGTCGTGGTGAATAATCTTTTTAATGTACTGTTGAATCCTATTGGCGAGGAGTCAAGATGGCGGAGAAGTAGCAGGCGGAGACTACTTCAGCTAGCAGGAGATCAGCTAGATAGCTTATCTAAAGATTGCAAACACCTGAAAATCCATCGGCAGATCGAAGAGAAGAACAGCAATTCTGGAAACAGAAAAACAACCACTTTCTGAAAGGTAGGACCAGCGGAGAAGTGAATCCAAAGCGACAGGAAGATAGACCCCGGGGGGAGGGGCCGAGCTCCGGGCAAGCAGCGGAGCAAGGGTGCACAAAATCAGGACTTTTAAAAGTCTGTTCCGCTGAGGGACATCGCTCCAGAGGCTAAACCGGGGCGAAGCCCACACGGGGTCAGCGTGGCCTCAGGTCCCGCAGGGTCACAGAAGGATCGGGGGTGTCTGAGTGTCGCAGAGCTTGCGGGTATTGGAACGGGAAAGCCGGCTACAGAGACAGAGCCGACAGTAAGCTCGCAGCTCGGGGTGACCTTGAACCGGTCGCAGGCTCGGTGAGCTCAGAGCGCGGCCGAGGTCAGGCAGACGGGAGTAAGTGGGCACGGTTCTCTGAGCTTGCACTGAGGAGTGCGGCCCTGGGCTCTCAGCTCCTCTGGGCCGGAGACCAGGAGGCTGCCATTTGTATTCCCGTCCTCTGGAAATCTATGGAAAGCGCTTAGGGAACAAAAGCTCCTGAAAGCAAACCCGAGGGGATTATTCACCCTGGCCCTGGGTAAGGGCGGTGCAATTCAGCCTGGGGCAAAGACACTTGAGAATCACTACAACAGGCCCCTCCCCCAGAAGATCAACAAGAAATCCAGCCAAGACCAAGTTCACCTACCAAAGAGTGAGGTTTCAATACCAAGGAGAGCAGCAGAATTCCAGAGGAGGAGAAAGCAAAGCACGGAACTCATGGCTTTTTCCCTGTGATTTTTTTTTTAGTCTTGCGGTTAATTTAATTTTTTCCTTTTTCCTTTTTTGTTTTTTTTTTTTTCTCACCTTCGGGTAAATTTTTTTTAACTGTTACCTTTTTCTTTTTTAACGATTTTTTACTAGTTTATCTAATACATATATTTTTTTCTTTTTTATATTTTTCTTAGGTGTTTTCTTTTTTTTCTTTTCTTTTTTTTTTTTTCTTTTTTTTTTTTTTTTTTTTTTTTTTGTTTTTTTTTTCTTTCTTCCTTTTTGAACCTCTTTTTATCCCCTTTCTCTCCCCTTACGATTTGGGATCTCTTCTAATTTGGTTAAAGCATATTTTCCTGGGGTTGTTGCCACCCTCTTAGTATTTTACTTGCCCCTTCATATACTCTTCTCTGGACAAAATGACAAGACGGAAAAATTCAACACAAAAAAAAGAACAAGAGGCAGTACCGAAGGCTAGGGACCTAATCAATACAGACATTGGTAATATGTCAGATCTAGAGTTCAGAATGACAATTCTCAAGGTTCTAGCCGGGCTCGAAAAAGGCATGGAAGATATTAGAGAAACCTTCTCGAGAGATATAAAAGCCCTTTCTGGAGAAATAAAAGAACTAAAATCTAACCAAGTTGAAATCAAAAAAGCTATTAATGAGGTGCAATCAAAAATGGAGGCTCTCACTGCTAGGATAAATGAGGCAGAAGAAAGAATTAGTGATATAGAAGACCAAATGACAGAGAATAAAGAAGCTGAGCAAAAGAGGGACAAACAGCTACTGGACCACGAGGGGAGAATTCGAGAGATAAGTGACACCATAATGACGAAACAACATTAGAATAATTGGGATTCCAGAAGAAGAAGAAAGAGAGAGGGGAGCAGAAGGTATACTAGAGAGAATTATTGGGGAGAATTTCCCCAATATGGCAAAGGGAACGAGCATCAAAATTCAGGAGGTTCAGAGAATGCCCCTCAAAATCAATAAGAATAGGCCCACACCCCGTCACCTAATAGTAAAATTTACAAGTCTCAGTGACAAAGAGAAAATCCTGAAAGCAGCCCGGGAAAAGAAGTCTGTAACATACAATGGTAAAAATATTAGATAGATTCTGCTTTCTTAATGGAACAGTGTCATTCTCTCATTGTCTCACGTGCTGAGAGGTGGGTGGCTAGTTTGTACTCTGTAAAGGAATTACCTGCCTTATTAAAACAAACAAGCAAAGACTTTATGAATGCAAGACTTTAGCCAAACAAGCTGCAAGTGAGGAGTGAGAGCTGGACGAAATAATTTCCCACTCTGTTCCTGCTGGTTCTTCCTTCCTTTCGGGTCTCAAGCTAGATTTTCTCCTCTATCACTATGTGTGCTTTATGCAATAATGTATTATCATCCTTTGAAACCAAGAATAGCATATGTTATAACATTAACCCTCACCCAAGGCAGACATTAATAATTGATCACAGCAGTCTTGCCCGCTGAGAGCAGATTTGGTGTACATTCTCCCCAGTGCAGTGATCTGGCCAGCCTTACTAATTGATTGGCCTGTAGAAAGAACCTTATGTATTGCTTACTGCTTTGACAAAAACCCTCAAAGACCTAAAAGCCATAATATATATTTAAAAACTATTATATTCTGAGAGTAATATGGGTATCCTGCATTAAACATTCTTCTAGTCAGATTTTAAGGGTAATCTATCACCGTAACAAGGAGACTAAAAACTTTAATTATAATGAAAACATGGTTCCAGTGTATGTTCATGGGCTTCCTTTAGAATCGTAGCCGCAAGTTCTGGAAAGCGAAAGAGTGTTCCGTGTGCCTCCCTGTTGAGGTCATCTTGTGCAGTGAGTGCCCAATACACATTCACACTGTAAAATGTGACTGCTTCCCCAACAACAACGTCGTTGACACTGATATTCTAGAGATAGTCTTACTCTTCAGTGATGTCATCTCAGTCGGGATAAACCTTTCTTTGTGATTTCTCGTGAGTCACTTTAACTCACTCCATGAGGGTTTTGTGTTTGGAATATTTGTCAATGGATCACTAGCTTTTGATGTGTTGTGGTTGAGACCTATGTCATTAAGGTCTCACTCATTAATTTGCTGCATTTGATAAGTATTACAGCCATTTATTGACTTATTCTTGTCATTTAAACCTAGAATTTAGGATATTTTTATAAAGGGGGAAAAGTGTTACCTTCCCAGAATCCATTCAAACTGCACTGACAGTGATTTTCCATTAATGTAATGTTGTAGGGCATCACTATAGTTCAAGGATAAGGCAGTGCCTGAAACTTTTGGTCTTTGACATTGATGAAATATCATGCTAAAGAAATAAATTTCCTTTGCATTTTATTAGACACTTGTGAATATGTTGGTGAAGGCCAAGAATTTAGCTTTAAGGTTCAATATATCAAATGAAGGATGGTTACCTTTGCACTGTTTATTTTATAACGAGTGCTGAAAGCAAGGGGTGTGTTGCTTTCATGGTAATTAAAGTTTGTCATCTTTCACTCAGTTGCCTATTTGTAACATTACCTCTGAGAAAAGTCACCTGAAAATGTGAAATGGACCCAGCCAGGGAGAAGCCGAGCATCCTGTAGGAATTCATTGCAATTCTAACATCATTTCTCAACCCCTACAAGATGGCCAGGAACCATTCTGGAAACTGGCAAAAACATCCATAAGAAATAGTCTCTATCCTCACAGAATTCCCAGTCCAACTTTGCACATCAAGATACTCGCGGCAAACCCTGATCTTGCTGTCCTTCAGCTTCAGGCTTACTTCTCAGATCCTTTGGTGTTTTGTCCAAAGCTTACTCCCTCAGTGGGGCCATCTCAGACCACCCTGTTCCAATAATGCAGTTTCCCTTCTAACTCTCAGCACTCATTCCTCAAGCCTGCTATGTAGCACATGTGAACAGAGTATATTACTAGTAAATAACATACTGCATCTGTTTCATTATCAGTTTTGTCTCAGTGGAAGGTAAGTTCCAGGAGGGCAGTGATTTTCATCTCTTTATTGATGAACCTCTGGATCTTAGAATGTGTTTGACATGTGACAGGCACTCAGTACATGGATTATTAGGTGTGAAAACTCCTGAGAGATCTGGCAAAGGTTCAAAGAGAAAGTAACATTTAAATTTAATGAAAGCAAAGAGAGAAATTTCCAAAAGGAGATCCTGCCTTCTGGTAGAGAGAGGACCACGAACGCAGGCACAATGTGCCTAGGGAGGAAAGCCAGCTAGGGGTGTCGGGGGGGGGGGCAGGGCTAAGGGGTAGGAAAGGATGTGGGATTGAGGGCGAAAGCGTGGGAGTAGGAAACGAGTGAAGGAAGTTGGAGCCAGATGGTGAAAGACCTGATAAAAATTCAAATTAGCATATAGATGGACTCGCTTTGCAAAATCAAAAGGAGGATTTTCTTTCTTAAAGACAGCGGCTGTGTTCCTGATTTTTATGACTTTAGCTTAGAAGCCAGATCTCCAAAGCCACTCACGATGTCAACCTTTCAGTCCAGATAACTAGATATCTTCATCTTCATTTTTCTGATTGTGATCATAGATCGTATTAACCACACTGAATCTGTGCTCAGGTTTAGCAGCAGAAAGTGACAGGAAAGTGAAGGGACCGTGGACAGTCAACCGTGATTAGCAGTGGCTATTTCAGAATTCTTAAGCAGGACAATTTCAAAGTGCATGCGAAGGACATGAGGTGAACTTGGCCTTTCCTGTGATAGACCAGGGTAGGCAGCCTTGGGAAGACCCAGGTGTTAGGGAAGTTATTCTCCCAGACAGTGATTCTGGTACTGAGAATGACAGCAGGGAAAGAAGGTTTGTGGATAAGGTAGAGAAAGGAGAAAAAATGGTGCCACCCATGCCTTGAACTTCCATAGAAGAGTAGTGGGTAAACTGGCACCAGTAGTTGGAAGCAGCAGTGAGGCACAAGACAGCAGAAGAACAAGAACCCTGGGGCCCCTGGCCCTGGCCTTGGAGAAGGAAGAGAGCACTGGGAAGATTTTGAGGATGAGGGTTTGAGCTTAAGAAATACAAAGTCGCCTTGAATGTGAGAAGACACAAGAAAAATCTGATTCAGTGGTTAGTGTGTAACACAGATTGAGACTTAAAGACCTAAAATGGGCAAAGTGCTCAGAAAGAGATGGGATGGCGCGAGCAGCGGAAGAGCTCTGGGTCAGGATGACATCACGGAGGAGGCAGGGAAGGTGTCCAGTGACAGACCGAGGAGAAGCGGGGACCTGCAGGTGAGGCCGCAGGGACATCAGCACTGCAGAGGGCAGGGGTTTAAGGGTGGGCCAGTCATAGCTAGTTCAGAGCGTTATAAATGGTTGCCTTGTAGGCGTAACCAAAAAGTGAGCGAATGAGCCACTTCCAGGCGAGGCTACTTCCTGATAATTGAAACACTCTAGGCATGTCCCAAGTGTCATCTTATATTACCCCTGAAAATAGCTGCTCCATTTAGGGTTGCATTTAACAGAGCTTATGCAGAAAAGATAAAGTATGGTACAATCTGTTCTCATCCTACATCTTTGGTTAAGGGCATAACACTGACGCGTAGAGGTGGGGGCAGGGTAATGTGTAATTTATCATCAATTATCATAGATATTTATAGATACATTTTATCCATAAGATTGTCTTCTCTTCTTACTTTACATGCCTGACTTACACTTCTGAAAGAAGGCAATTCTTATCTTTTCATAGGCACATTAAAGCTCACATATTCATTTATATTAAAGTAACATTGAGAGCAATCTGTGTCATTATTATTAAAAATAAAATAGTAGATTTTTACAGAGAATAACAAAATTTGTTATTGCAAAGTATCAGTCGCTCATTGTTAATGCGGTTACAGCATCTTCATATTTTAAGGAATTTGCAATCATGTAAAATGTATTGCATTTGATAGACTCCCACCATAAAACAGCCGAATGCTTCATAACAACCAACAAAGGGATTGCATTTTTTCTGCTTGGCAGATTAACTGCTGGTTTTGTTTCTTGCCAGATCGCTCGTTGTAACATGAGTAATAAATCAGGATGATTTTCTTCCTTTTTAAGGTTTTTATTTTTGTTTTTTTAAAGCCCCTCAAAGCTCTCTTTCCTAGTAGACAGAGGGACCCAGGACCTAATCCATACCTGTTCCTTGCCCTCATCAACAATCTTATTCAAACTGGAACACTTAAAGTTAAAACACCAGTGTGAGGAGTCTCCCTTCCACAAACTCCCCTTTCTCAAACTGCTCTTTTATGGCTACTTTCTCTCTGTCAGAATGTCCTATGGTGAGTGCTGTGAATTGTGTAAGACTGATGATGCACAGACCTCAACCCCTGAAGCAAATAATGCATTGTATGGTAATAAAATTAATTAATTAATTTTTAAAAAATTTCATTTTAATTTCAGTTAGTTGACATATAGTGTTATACTAGTTTCAGGTGTGCAGTCTATTAATTTAACACTTCCGTACGTCACCAAGTACTCATCACAGGTGTACTCCTTAATCCCCATCACCTATGTCCCCCATCCCCTCACCTCTTTTCTGGTAACCATTGAATTGTTCTCTTACAATTAAGAATCTAGGGGCGACTGGGTGGCTCAGTCTGTTAAGCAGCTGACTGTTGATTTTTGCTCAGGTCATCATCTCAAGATTGTGGGACTGAGCGCTCAGCCCAGAGCCTGCTTGTCCCTCCCCCTCCCTCTGCTCCTCTGGATACATGCGCACACTCTCTTGCTCACATAAATAAATAAAAATCTTTAATAAAAATATATTTAAAAGTTATTTTAAAAAAGAATTCGTTTCTTGCTTTGACTCTGTTTTTTTTTCAGTTGTTTGTTGTGACATATGTATACACCCACGAGACTATCACCATATCCAGATGATGATAATAGCTATCACTACTAAAAGTTTGTTATTACATGTATCGATAGTTCATTACTTTTTATTGGTGAATACTATTCAGCAATGCTCTTGTATAGCTATATTGATACCACAATTGTATGGCTTATATAAATAAAATTTGCTTATCCATTCACCTGTTGATGGGCATTTGGGTTGTTTGGTTATTGAAAATAAAGCTGCTATGAGCATTTATGTACACATAGTGTAAGATCAGCTGCTCTAGGAGTAGAAAAGCTGGATCAAACAGTAAAGGTATGGACAGCTTGTTTAAAAACTGTGGGTTGAGGTACCTGGGTGGCTCAGTCAGTTAAGCATCTGACTCTTGGTTTGGCTTAGGTCATGATCTCAGGGCCTTGAGATCAAGTCCTGTGTAGGGCAACATGCTCAGCAGGGTCTGTTTGTCCTTCTTCCTCTTCTTCCCCTCCCCCCTCAAATAAATAAATTAACAAAATTAAAAAGAAAAAAAAAAAACCTATTGCACTATTTTCCCAAGTGACTGTGTCATTTTAGAATGTCATTGGCAGTGGGTAAGGGTTCCAGTTGCTTCACAGCCTAACCAACACTTGATAAGGTCAGATTTTTTTTAATGTAGAGACTCAAATAGGTTGGTAGTAGAATCTCATGATACTTTTATTTGTATTTCCCTAATGAGTAATGATGTTGAAAATCTCTCCATGTATATATTTGCATTGATATCTGAAGAGTCTGTTAAAATATTTTGTCCATTTTTAATTTAGGTTGTTTTCTTGTCATTGGGTCTTGAGTTCTTTACTTATTGTGAATTAAAGTCCTTTAGCAGATGGAAGATTTGCACCTTTTTTTCCCCCAGTCTATGACTTTCAATCTCATAGTGGGTTTCTAAAAACAGGTGTTTTTTTTTTGTTTGTTTGTTTGTTTTTTTCCCCCTCCTACTAACTTATAAGCCATATGAGTTCAGGGGCTTAGTTTTGTTCATATCTATATTTCTAAGATACAGCATTTACCACAAACTAGGTAGTAAATAAGTCTTTGCTAAAAGTGAATGAGTTTTCCAATGGAACATTGTCATTTTACAGATGAGATAATAGTTTGATAAGAATTCTCAAGTAATCTGGATTCTAGTTTCTTTAATCAGTTGGTTAAAATGAGGGTTTCAACTAATGTTGAAAATCTTTCTGAAATGTTCTGGCCTTATTTCTTGCCCTATTAAGGGTAGTGAATCAAATATTTATCCTTCCTTTGACACTCAGGTCTTTTTTGTGGATATTATCTGAAGATGAATTAGAACAAAAAATGTCAAAGTTCACTAATCTGGGAAGTTTAGAGTGCCCCTATTCCCTATTCCCAGCCTCCAATCACCCATACCAGTAAGGTGGAGTCTCATGAGAAAGATTGAGTTAATTATGTGAGCTGAAGAAGTAACATTCTTTTATATAATTGGATAGAAATCTTTACTGATTCATTTATTTCTGTTCATTGTCAGTTAATATCCTCAACTCATTTTTCTATTAGATCCATTACTTTTTTATCCATTTAAACTTTTAAAAAAATATATTCAAGATACTAATCCTTTGTTTTATATCTTATAAATATATGCTTCCAATGTGTACTTGTTTTAACTTGTTCAGTTTTACAGACCTTTATAATTCTCATACAGTAAACTACAGAGAAAAAATCTAGGATTTTTATGTACCAATAGAACACAGCCCTAAGACATTAAATAAAGGTTATAGATATTTTCCTATGTTTTCTCCAGGAAATTTTATTTTAAATTAATAATTGAATATCTTGTGAAACAGGTGAAACTTTTTTTGCATATGGATATGTAATTGTTTCTGCACTGTTTTTTTGAAAAGACTGTGATTTCTCTATGGAGTTGTTTTTGAATTTTTTTCAAAAGTCAATTGACCACATACTCTGGGTCCATTTCTAGACTCTCTATTCTGTTCCATTATTTTATTTGTCTATCTTGATGAAAATACCATACTACCTTGACTATGTAAATTTATAGGTCTTGAAATCAGGTAGTATAACTGCTTTTTCAGGGTGCTTTCGATTTTCTAAGTCCTTTGCATTTTCATATAAATTTTAAATGATATTGCAGAGAATCCACAGATCAATTCGGGAAGAATTGGTATCTCAGTGACATTGTTAAGTCTTCCAACCCATAACCATCTTTCTGTTTTGTTCTTTACTTCCTTGTAATAGTATTTTGTTGTTTTAAATGAGTACGTCTTGCCCATATTTTGTAAGCTTCAGTTCTTAGAATTTCATCTTTTCAAATTATTTTTTTAAGTTTTAATTTAAATGCCAGTTAGTTAATATACAGTGTAATGTTAATTTTGGGTGTATGATATAGTGATTCAGCACTTCCATATAATACCTGATGCTCATCACGAGTCCATTCCTTAATCTCCATTAGCCATTTAAATCATCCCCCCACCAACCTCCATTCTCATAACCATCAGTTTGTTCTCTGTAGTTAAGAGTCTTTCTCTTTTGATGGCTGCATAGTATTCCATTGTGTACATATACCACATCTTCTTTATTCATTCATCTGTTGATGGACATCTAGGTTCTTTCCATAGTTTGGCTATTGTAGACATTGCTGCTATAAACATTCGGGCATCAAAAGAAATGAAATCTTGCCATTTGTGACGACATGGATGGAACTAGAGGGTATCATGCTTAGCGAAATAAGTCAATCAGAGAAAGACAACTATCATATGATCTCCCTGATATGAGGAAGTGGAGATGCAACATGGGGGGCTGAGGGGGTAGGAGAAGAATCAATGAAACAAGATGGGATTGGGAGGGAGACAAACCATAAGTGACTCTTAATCTCACAAAACAAACTGAGGGTTGCTGGGGGGAGGGGGGTTGGGAGAAGGGGGATGTGGTTAAGGACATTGGGGAGGTATGTGCTATGGTGAGTGCTGTGAAGTGTGTAAACCTGGCAATTCACAGACCTGTACCCCTGGGGATAAAAATATATTATATGTTTATAAAAAATAAAAAACAAAACAAAACAAAAAACCAACCAAACAAACAAAAAAAGAGTCTTTTTCTCATCTGTGGAATGAATGAAACAAAACAACAAAAAAGAGAGGCTCAAACCAAACCTAGAATTTATTATTTTTGATGTTATTATAAATGGCATCTTTAGTTTCAATTTCCAGTTGTTCAATCATTGCTAATCTATGGAATATAGTTGATTTTTATATATTGATCTTGTACTTTGCAAACTTGCCAAACTCACGGATTAGTTTTGGTAGACTTGTTATTATCCTGTCAACTTTTACACACATAAACATGTGCCTTTGCAAATAATCGTAGTCATACTTTTGTCTTTTCAATCAGGAGGCTTTCTTTTTTTCTTTTGCATACTGCACTAGGTAGAACCTCCATTATAATGTTGAATAGACAAGTGAGAGTAGACATTGTTTCTTTGTTCTTAATCCTAGGTGGAAAGCATTCAGTCTTTCATCATTAAGATGTTGGCTGTAGGTTTTTGTAGATGCCCTTTATCAGGCTAAGGACGTTTCCTTCTATTCCTCCATTGTGTAGAGTCTTTATCAAAAGTAGTGACTGGATTTTGTCAAATGCTTTTTCTGAATCTATTGGATGATCTTATGGTTTTTCTTTTCTACTCTGTCAATATGGTGAATTACATTGAGTGACATTTGAATGTTAAAACAATCTTGCATTCCTGAGATAAACCCTACTTGGTCTTGCTGTGTTATCATTTTTATATATTACTGGATTTTGTTACCTAAACTTTAGTTAAGGATTTTGGCATCTGTGTTCATGAAGGATATGGTTTTATAATTTTCTTTTCCTGTAATTACTTTTTTATGGTTTTTGTCATCAGGGTAGTACTAACTTTATGAAATGATTTGGAAGTATTCCCAACTCTTTAATTATCTGGAAGACTGGATATAAAATAGGTATCACTTCTTTCTTTAAATGTTTGGTAGAGACCACCAGTGAAGTCTTTTGGGCATGGCATTTTATTTATTTATTTTTGGTAGGAAGATTTTAACTACAGTTTTCATTTTTAAGTTAGGTTGCTTAAAGTTACCACACAGCTGACTGATGCACTTTGCTTTCATCATTTTCTTCTTAAATCTGTTTTATCACTTTGTTTCATTTTGTGTAGTTCTTATTGCTACAGTCTTTAAGTTCACTCTTCCTTTGTAGTAACTAATCTGTTAATTGTAGTAACTAATCTGTTAATTGTATCCAGTGTGTTTTTCATCTCAGACACTGTTTTTCATCATGGAATGTTTGGTTTGTTTTTATCTGTTTTTTGTTGTTGTTGTTGTTGTTGTTTTTAATATCTTGCATGTCTCTATTTGATCTTCTCAGACACCCCTGCCTTATTGATAATACCAAATATAGTTATACTGTTTTTAATGTCTTTATCTACTCTTCTGTCATCTGTATCATTTCAATGTTGATTTTGATTTTATTCCTCATTAACAGGTTCTATTTTTTCACATCTTTCATACCTAGTAATTTTTTTATTGTATGCCAGACATTTTGTATTTTGCCTTATATGCTGTGCGCATATATATATATATATATATATACACACATACATATGTGCATGTATACATATGTGTGTATATATATATATATATATATATATATATATTTTTTTTTTTTTTTTTTTTTTACTTTATAAGTATCTTGAGTTTTGAGCAAATAAGGTACCTGGAAACAGCTTAATACCTTCAGTTCTTTTACGATTTGTTAACATGAACCTCATCAATGTGCATTCTAGAGGTAATTTTATCCCAGCACTTAGGCAAAACTCTTCTGAGTGCTGGATGCATTGTCCCATGGATTATGAGGTATACCACTGGCTGGTGGAAACAGGATCTATTCCAAGTTCTATGTGAGTCTTGAGGAAAGCTCCATCTACTCTTTTTGCAAGTTTATTTTTTTTTGGCTTTTGGTGGTTTTATCACACACATGCACTGATCAGTACTCAGCTAAAGAGTATGGGGGACCCTCCGCAAGTCTCTCAAGTTTTTATTTTTTTCCTGTGCAGTCCTTATCCCCTGTTGCTTTTATGCAAACTCTAGCTGCTTTGCCTCAGTGGACTATCATCTCTCTATCCTCAACTCAGGGTAGTCATTAACCTCTGTATGGGTTTCCCCTGCTTGAGTCATGGCCTGGAAATTCTCACCAGAGAGGAAGCTGCAACAGTTATACGGCTCATCCAGTTTGCTTATAATTTCACAGGGAATCAATGTCCTTCATTGTTTAATATCTAGGGTTAGAAAATTGTTTCCTATATGTTGTCCAATTTTTTAGTAGTATTTCAAGTGGGAGGGTAAATGTGATACCTGTTAATCTTTCTTAGCTAGAATTGAAAGCCTCTCTGGGGTTTTGTAGGTCCAGAATTGGTCCAGAGATCCTCTTGCTTACCCCTGAAGCTCCAATCACTTCCACATGCACGTCACAGAACCCAGAAACCTCACACTTGTATCTTACACTTGCACTGGCAATAGCTCTATGTATGGTAAAGAGGACTTTGCTCTCATTTCCAGATGAACACTTGAGGAAGTCCATGCTATGTAGCTTTTTCTAATGAATGCATACAGTTTTAAAAATCAGAACCAGAGCCTGGCTTAATATTAAGTTTCTAAAATTCTGACCTCAAAATTAATAGGTTTTGAATTAGATGCTAAGAATGGCAGATAATTATTCCTAGTGTTCTTTATATTTTTAATCTTTTTATATACTATTTTTCTTATCAGTTCTTAGAGTTCATCTAACACTTTGTATGCCCATATTCATATATTTTGAAACACTGAGTAAATTTTTATTAAATCCTACTTTTATACAGATGTATTTTATTTTATGTAATAACCTGTATTCTAAAATTATGTGTAAAAATTAAATGAAAAATATATTGGCACAGCAAAGGTGTGGAAGAGTTTAGTTCTTCAGTGAAGTTTGTGGTGACCAAAGATAATTATTTTTGAATAACAAGTAACAACTTCCTCTTATCTCTACTGTCAAGCCATATTTTTATTCATTGAATAAGCTGAAAGTAGGTAACCTCACCCCCTTACCCTTGTCTGACTAGTAATGTAATGTAATTCTGATCATGGGTCAGAAATTAGACTGAACTTTATCATTGGATGTCATTTAAGAAATAGAACCTACAAATACAATTGATTTAATAATGGATATTTTAACTACTTCAGAAGATTTAAACACTTAAAAAGGGGATCATTGATATGTAAGTGAGATAGCTACAAAGTAATCAGAGACCTTATATTTCCTGAGTGGTTCCCAAACGTTTTTGGTTTCAGCACCCCTTTTTCCTTATTTAAAAAAAAAAAATCATCATTGGGGATTCTAAACCTTTTTTTCCTACCACTTATATCTATTGGTATTTGCTGTATTAGAAATTAAAGAGATACTTTATTTTTTATTTTTTTTTTATTTTTTTTTTAATTTTTTATTTTTTATAAACATATATTTTTATCCCCAGGGGTACAGGTCTGTGAATCACCAGGTTTACACACTTCACAGCACTCACCAAAGCACATACCCTCCCCAATGTCCATAATCCCACCCCCTTCTCCCAAACCCCCTCCCCCCAGCAACCCTCTGTTTGTTTTGTGGGATTACTTTAAACATGTATTTATACATTCATTTGAAAATCACAAGTGCATTCCACACAAATTTATTACCTTCTTAAGGACATTCTTAAGTGAAGCTGGTTTCTCTCCTCTTTCCCAAACTCTGCCTCCTCTTCCCCCCAACTCCTCCCCTTCCTCCCCTCTAGCTCCCCTTCTGCCCCACCTCCTCCCCCTCTTTCTCATTCTCACTCTTCACCATAAGTGAGTGCATGACAGAGGGCCATACCATGACAACTCATTCAATTTTGTGGTGCCACTTGATTCATGCTAAAGTGCCCACAGTTTTCTAACCACCCCTTTTAATGATTCGTCTAAGTGAGAACACTGGAAAAGGCACATAATGTCTGAGTAATATATTTTTTTAAGTTTTGATTTCATGGGCTCCCTGAGAGCATTTCAAAGTCCTCGGGATTTCCCAGACCATTTCAGAACTACCCCTGGACTACTACTAATAATAGTTTTTATATTCACACAGTATTAGTGGATGCTGCTAAGGTTTTTGAAGTGTTTTGGACCAATTTTCCCTCTCTGCAACAATGCCCGAGAATTCAAATTTCTTTGCATCCTGGCTAACATTTAGCGTCGCTATCTTTGGTTTAAGCATTCTGGTACATGTGTAGCAGTGTCTTTTCATTTTCCAGATGACTCACAAAATGGAACATCTTCTTCCTATATAGAGCTTTTCTTGTTTTACACAATATTGTGGGACCATAAACATAATTGTGTAAGGTAAAATTGTGCAAAGCTCTGTTACTAATCAATGGAGAAAATAACCATTATTCTGTGACTTTAAGTTTTGCCAATATATTAAAAAATAACCACTCTTACTGAGGGTTATAGATATATAGAGGGGATTGAAAAAATAGTAAAACTAAAATTTATTTCGTTCACTGTAATTACAGTACAGGAAGCATTGAGAATTAAGGTATTTTATTTCTAAAGCTGCCTAAGATTGGTTTGGGCAGTGCTTGCCTTCTCATTGTGTGGCTTACGGTGTGGTGCAGACAGCTTCTCTATGCCTCGGCAACTGAACACATGCCTGTCTAAGTTTGGATCAGCTTCTAGTAGTTTACCCATCGTGTTCCCAGTGTTGTGAACTATCCCTGAGGGGTCCTTTTATATGAAGTATTTTACTGGACTTGCTTCCTCGGAGAGATTGTAACCCTTTGCATCACAACCACTTTCTTCATTTACATGGATAAATTTGCCTTCACAGATTTCCTCTGGTTGCATATCTAGAATCTTTCAGGTGGTGGTTGTATCCACCTTCTCGTGATCAGTTATTTCAGCTCCATTTACATTAAATTTTAGTTTTACTTTCAGTATGATCACTCTCCCTTTTGTTCTTTAATTCACCTTTTTTTTTTCCCTGCCCTTCCTCTAGCTGACAAGTTTCCTCTGTTGATTATTCATTTTTTTTGTGAAGCATCATGTGAGTTTGTAACTAGGCTACCAGGAAGCTGCACAACTACAAGCTTTGCTATCTGTGTGTGAAGGAGATGAATCATTCATAGTGACCAATCACTGACAGACTTTGAAAGAAGTGATGTGATTGGTCATTGGTCATGATTCACAACTATTCACAGCGATGGCTTGTGGCTAAAGAGCTACCAGCAAAGTCTGCATTTCATGCAATTAGAGATAACAAACTGTGGTTACTAAAATCTACGGTGTTGAGTGACTGGTGAAATTATGGAAATTAGAACAATGGAAAATGAGGATTGTAGTTATTGGTCACATGGATATGCTCTTTTGCAAAGTATTTACTCATCTCATTTTTTTTAAAAAAAGGATTTTATTTCTTTATTTGACAGACAGAGATCACAAGTAGGCAGAAAGACAGGCAAAGAGAGAGGGGGAAGCAGGCTCCCCACTGAGCAGAGAGCCCAGTTCGGGTCTTGATTCCAGGACCCCGGGATCATGACCTGAGCCGAAGGCAGAGTCTTTAACCGACTGAGCCACCCAGGCACCCCTTTACTCATCTCTTTTGCCCCTTTTATAAATGACAAATTGGGGGCACCTGGGTGGCTCAGTGGGTTAAAGCCTCTGCCTTCGGCTCAGGTCATGATCCCGGGGTCCTGGGATCAAGACCCGCATCGGGCTCTCTGCTTGGCGGGGAGCCTGCTTCCCTTCCAATCTCTCTGCCTGCTTGTGATCTCTGTCTGTCAAGTAAATAAATAAAATATTTTTAAAAAATAAATGACAAATTGTCTTTTTTCTTATTGAAAATATAGGAATTCTTTATATATCCTGGGAATAAATATTTCTTTGGCTATATATTTCAGGTAACTTCTGTGACTTTGTGATTTGCCTCTTCAGTACTTTATGGCATTTTTCAGTGTAACATGGTCTGGTTTATCAAATATTTCCTTTACAGTTTGTGCTTTTTATTCTTTGTCTAAGAAACCATTGCCAATTCCAAGGTCATAAATGAATTCTCTTTTATATCTTCTTAAGGCTATATTGTTACAATGCCTTTCATATTTGGAGTTATAATCACATGTAACTATTTTTATGAGATAAGGTAGAGGGCAAGATGCACTTCCCCCTATATGGAGATACAGTTGACCCAGGCTTTTGAAGGTTATCCCATCCCTGTTTCTGTGCTGTATCACTTTTGTTATAAATCACATTCCCATAAAAGTACAAATCTCTTTTTGGTCTACTATGCCCATTGGTGTATTTGTGCATGCTTTCACTGGTTCTGCATGCTTTTAATTAACTATACCTTTTTTTTTTTAAGATTTTATTTATTTATTTGTCAGAGATAAAGGGAGAGAGAGCGAGTGAGCACAGGCAGACAGAGAGGCAGGCAGAGGGAGAAGCAGGCTCCCTGCCGAGCAAGGAGCCAGATTTGGGACTCGATCCCAGGGCGCTGGGATCATGACCTGAGCCGAAGGCTGCTGCTTAACCAACTGAGCCACCCAGGCGTCCCAATTAACTATACCTTTTTAAGAATTCTTAGTATCTAGTACAATAACTCTTCCTTCACAGTATTTTTGCTTATTTTGGGTCCCTTCTAATTCCATATAAATTTTAGAATCGAACGTATTGTTTTAATAAAAATAAACATACTGAAGTTTTAATTGAGTTTGCATGGAATTTATGGATAAATTCTGGAAAAGGATATCTTTATGTATCCATATATCTACATATACATGCACAATTTTAAACCCCATTTCTCTGGTTTTCTTCATTCGGTCTTATCTCCAAATGTTTTTGATAATATTTATTGCCAAAAGTAGTACAGTAAAATATAGAGATAACTTGAAATTCTCAATGATCATTCTCTTTATATAAAAAGAATGCACTTTCATTTCAGGCAGCAGTGAAGATAGGTGAAGATGACTTTAAGCCAAAGGAGGATTGAATTGATCCAGAGTTTGGCTTTAGCCCTGGGAGTGCTGACCTGTTTCCTATTCATCAGTTCTTTGGTAGAAGCTTTGTTTCAGGGAGGAGTTCCCAACTGAAACCCAGTGGGCTGCAGAATCCAACTTCTGCCTATCTGCTTTCAGACTGGCAGAAACTTTCTGTGGTTTCTCAGTCCCTGCTCAAATGCCTGAGGAGAAATCCTTGCTTCCCTAGTTCCTGGGAATTTATACCTCAAGTTTTTGTTGTTTTGATAATTCCCCAATACTTTAAAAATTGTGTGTGTGTGTCCAGATTTCCACAATGTTTCAAGTGGGACAGTTTGTCTGTAACAAGTTAATCTATTATCACTAGAGGTAGAAATTCTGGCTTCATCCTTCAAAGAGAAGCCTAGTCAAAAGCCTACTAGATACAGTTGGTGAGACACGAGAAAGTTCTGCTTGCTCAAGGTGTCATCCTGGCCAACTTGCAATTCTTTCTCCTCTGATTCATGTTTTGGTGGTAAACATTTCTCTTGAAATCTATGGTATAGCCTTTTTCTCTGTAATGCTCTCCTTGTTTGGTATCTTAGGTTAGCTTCTGAATCGAGGAGGCGGGGGGGGGAGAAATTTATGGACAGTACTAGTAAGAATTAGTAAAATGAGGATCAGCAGGAAAGGTGAGCAGAACAGACTCCATCTGTAGGCCAATAAGGCCTACCATGAAGGCAATAAGTGAGAATGCAAGCCTAGAACCAAGGTCTCAAAGGCAAGGTGTTTGGCTTGGAAACTGTTGAAGGCTGAAGAAAATCCTACTTACCATACTGTTATTCTAAATTAGTTTGTATTAAAATGGAGTCAGTCCAAAAGGGGCTTCATACATTGCTCCAAAACACACCAGCTCCTTACCTAGGAAAGCTCAAAATAAGCTCTGTGAGCAGCAGTATCCTTATATGTAAGATGGCGATAGTTCCCTACTGGCAGGCAGAGGGATTCAATGGGACAATGTATATAAAGGATAGGAGCTATTAGATGCTTATATGGGTTAATTCTTTTTCCCTCTCCGTATTAAATTCAGTGGAATAAAAAAGGAAACAAACAAAGGGGTATTATTTTTCTAGAGAGTTCCATGTCTTTGCAAGTGTTTCTGTATGGTAACACATTAAAAGTAGCAGTAATGAAATTTTGGAAAGAGAGAAGCTATTTTGGTGCTTTAGGAGAGCAATGATTTATTGTCAAAAATAATTCCATTTTCTGATGCTACAAGACTTTCTAGGAAATAGATATGGTGAATGATTTCATTTTCTGCTGAAATGCAACCATCTGTGGGGCAGGATGTGGCAAATTCATCGTGCAATGGTTGTGAGATTAAATCTAAGGTCTTTACATTTTTTTCCCTCTCCTAAAAAGTTACTGAGTTTGGAAAATCATTTGCTAACTGGAGTGTTGGGATTTGAAAGAGAATTCAATTTTCTTGATAGTTCTATTTTGTCTGAGATCTGCAAGTTGGGGCTTGAAATATCTTTTTAGAGAAATTTAAAAAAAAATTACTCTCTTTAAAAAATTTTTCATCTCATAACAAAAAACACATGCATGGTGTACTTTTCAATTAAAATGTTTTTGGAAACATATTAAAATATAAATAAATATATATTCACATGTAACAAGCAAAATAATTTGATTATTAGAAAAATTAGGATTACTTATCTTTTGAAATCTAAAGTATAACTCTCCAAGTATGCAAACTCTTATCTGCATGAAAAACTCTGCTTTGTGACATTTCTTTTGGCACACTTGGTATATGACTCTTTTTTAAATGAAAAACTTTGTTTGCTTAGCTATTTGTAAATTAATGCAGACTTAAACTTCAGCTACAGAAATTGAGAAGGAAAAATGACACATTTATAAATAGTTGTAATGGGAGGGAATATTTGTTTATATTTCTTTTTCTTTCTTTAATTATTTTCAGTTAGTCAGCATGTAGTACATGATAAGTTTTTGGTGTGGTCAATGATTTGTTAGCTACATATAATACCCAGTGTGTTATATATATATATATATATATATATATATATATATATTTTTAGATTTTATTTATTTATTTGACAGACAGAGATCACAAGTACGCAGAGAGGCAGGCAGAGCAGAGAGCCCGATGTGGGGCTTGATCCCAGGACCCTGGGATCATGACCTGAGCAGAAGGCAGAGGCTTAACCCACTGAGCCACCCAGGTGCCCCGCTTATATTTTTTTCATAGAAAGTTTTATGGTATGAACAATTGAAACTAATTTTTAACCATCAATGACTATTTTTTTCTGTCTAACCCAATGACAATAATAAATTTATAAAATTACAAATAATTTTTAAGTGGATAAGCAGACTTTTAGGTACATTGTCTTCCATCTAGGAAGTGGTCCACAGGAAATTCTATTACTCCTGAAGCAATGGCTCATGAGTAAAGAGTAGAAAAAGAAAAAACAGGGGCTAGATATCTCTTGATCTCCAGAGATCTCCTCTAGGAATAGCCATGCCAAAGAGCGAATGTGTTATATCTGGTTTCTTGGCGCTGAAGACACACACTGCTATTAGATTTCCAAGGCCTGTGTTAGAAGGGATATTTATAAAAGTTTTCTTAAAAAGATTTGGCTTATTTAAATCTCTTTTCTAGAACAACAAAGTGTAGTGGAAATATGGAATAAGATTTGATCCAATTTTTTATTCTTTTTCAGTCTATGTGGTCAGACAAAGCAGTTAATTTCTCTGAACTTTGTTTCTTCTTTGAGAGAATTGCTCCACAGCTCCAGATGGTCTCCAAGAATCCTTGTAGCTCTCAGTCTTCCTAGCAGAACTCAATCACTTTTTCTAATTTCTTGCTTTTATACAATCACTAATTACTATTGTCTTTCTTCTTCTCCAGCCTATAAACGTATATAGTAAACATATATAAGTTTGTTTCAGATGTTCAGATTTACTGAGAGACTGTAGCTTTGTCACTTATAAGAATGAGGCTTCATTATAAAGTAATAAAAACATGTATTTCACAACCTCCAGTGTCTGCATGGTGAAATAAGTGTTGGGTTTTAATGCTGTCATCTGGAAGCTACCTGTTTACTCTGCTGAAGCTGCTACTCCTCAGTCTTGCTACTCCTCTTCTGGAGTTGGTTTCACTCAGGAAGTTACCCAAGCAACTATCTCCTTATCTAATAGAGTAGGTCTCAATCTTGACCTCAGATGATATATTTTGGATTGCATGTTTGAGACTCTTTTATTACTCTCACTCCTGAATGACAGCACTGCTCAGAAATCAAGGCCACTGTCACAGGAAGTTTTTCTAGTCTATCTGAGATTGTTCTTTGCAGATATTAAGTACTACATAAATCTTTTTAAAGAGAATGTGCTGAAGGCTCTGAAAATAATTCAGAGGGAATTCAAAACAATTGCAAGTTGAACCATTGCAGCCTCATTGGAGTAAATATATTGTCTTCAAATAGAAATAGGAGATATATATATAAATATATATATATATATATATATATATCTATATATATAAAGATTTTATTTATTTATTTGACAGAGAAAGACAGAGTACAAGCAGGGGAGTGGCAGAGGGAGTGGGAGAAGCAAGCTCCCCACTAAGAAGGGAATCCTATGAGGGACTTGATCCCAAGACCCGGGGCTCATGATCTGAGCTGAAGGCAGAGGCTTAACCAACTGAGCCACCCAGGTGTCCAGGATGTATTTCACATAAAGGCACACACCCCTCCTGCTGTATGCCAGGTATTAAATCTCACAATTTATCCACATCGATGTCACTTGATTCTTGCAATGACTATTTGAAGGGGATGATAATTTACTAAAATATAGAGATTTTAGTGTACTTTTATAAAAAGGAATTCGCCATGCTTTAGAGCCATACCTAACATGTTTGCTCATTCCTTGTTCATGAAGTTCTCCCAATTGAAAGTAGCTATGGCTTTCCTTAGCATGTTGTATTTCAACCCTGCACACACAGTTACAATAAATATCTATAGTTTGAAACCAATTATGCATTTCAAGAGAAATTGCCTTATTTTTGTGGACTCAGTACAAGAAACATTTCAACGCCACCCATAGGATACACTCTAGTGTGAGTTTTCTCTTCTTTCGGGGCCTTTTTCTGCCTGTTATTGGAGTCAACATTTACTTAGCAATTTTTAAAAATAGTGACGAGTCTATCAAGTGTGGAGTTTTAGATAAGGTTAGGTAAACCACAATGGGGTCTTACATCTACCTGGCTGTGAGATGTTCCTGGTTTTTAAATGACATTAACGTCGTGAGACATGTGATCTTTGTACTCATTTGGGTAAGTGTGGGTCCCACATCCGCTCCCTGAATTGTAACTACTTGTGGCAAACACCTTTTAAGACGCAGTCAGCCAGTGATACGGTGTTGGTCCTGTGGTCCTCCAGAAGAATCAGTGAGGTTTTACAGAGGCTGGTTTTGAGGCTACAGGTCGAATTCTGGGGCCTTTCCTGTTTCTGACCCACTAATCAATGTTTGCTGCTGCTAAATAATTGTGGTAAGCGTTTAGGTTCCCAAAAGTGCAGCTCCAGTAATAATTCTTTTTAAATATACATTCAGAGATTGGCCGAGAATAACTGATGTCCTCTTTAGCCTAGAATCCCTAGCAGTTCTGAAAATCATCATGTAGGGGAGAAAGAGGGGGAAGACAACAGAAAAACCTGTCACCACTTACAAAAGCTTCATCTGGTTTTCAATCAATTGAAGGACTTTGCAGAAGACGGTACTTGTGAAATTGATCTCAATTAAAATCAGTCTGAGTGTGCGCGTCCTCCTCCAGGAGCTCAGAGGGTCGGGAGAGGAGACTTGCTCTCGCAACCGAGCGGCACCAGCACCTGTCTGGACGCTGCTGGCACTTTTCTTTTTTTAATTTTCACCTCCGCCTTTTCTTCCAAGCAGTCTTTGACCTCCGTGGCATCCCTAATGAACTCCTCTCATTGTGTGTGCCTCTTCTCCCATACGTGGTAATGGAAATGTGGGGAGGAACAGGGGTGCCCTCCACCGCCTGCGCAGGGTTCCCAGCTGCCAGGACACTGACACGCGCCTGCAGCGGGATAATTGGGTGCTTGAGGAAGATTCATAAGGCAATAGGCTACAGAACCCTGTGTCCTGCCCTGGGGCCACCAGAGGCAGCCAGGAAGGAAAGAAAAAGGAGTCTCTGACAGGGGCTAGACATCTGGTTTCGATAAATAATAATCTATTTATAACAGGACACCATGAAGACTTTGGTTCCCCATGAGGCTGCAATTCATGCATTCAGGTCAGGTTTTTTAAAGATTTCAAGATGGAACTTCAGGCAAGGTGCATCAAAGCCGGGTTAGGGAGGGAGGACAATTGAGAACCTCCCTTCCAAGAGGAAGCAGTGAGTCTGGCATGGAACGGGAAGTCTGTTGATTTAATCAAAGCCAGACATCTGACAGCTCATTATTAAGAGACAACAAGAAGTGACTTTACTAATACGGTGCGGAGTTAGTTCCTCTGCAAATTAAAGTTCTTTGTTCACTTGTGACAGTTGGCTTACGAGACATCTGTTAAGGGGTGCCAGGTGGGATAACATTTTAAAAGTGTAATGGGATAACAATTAACCTATAATTCCTTTTTCTAACACGCTCCCCTTTCAGTTTTATTAGATAAATTTATCATGAAAGGTGATGAAGACAAAATCTTTCATGTGATTTCCTTGTGAAACAGCCCCTCATGTGGCATAATCTGTCACAAACTTATTGGCATTTATGTTCTAAATATTTATGAATTTGCTTATGGAATGTGACAGACTGGTGGTTTGTGTGTCTGCCTGGATGGTGAAAGGCCAAGCGTCTTCATCAAACCTAAGAATTTAGCGGTAAAAAGAATAACAGGATTGCTTTATTCAGTCGGCATATGTTATGTCACCAAATCCAAGACACGAAATTCAGGTGATGTTCTGTCATGTCAGAGCGGGGAAGCAAGATGTTTTCTTCTGTAGGAAAGTCCTGGGAACTCTGAAGTGTCTATGAATAAAGAGTCAATAGAAAGTATTTTGATGGTAATAGATTTATTTTTGATAATATGGAAAATGGCTTTCAGGACGCCTGGGAGTCTCAGTCAGCTCAGCTGAGCCTGTGCTTTCAGCTCAGGGCAGGGTCCCAGTCCTGCCTCGGGTTACCTGTTCAGCAGGGGTGTCTGCTTCTCGCTCTGCCTGCTGCTCCCCTGCTTGTGCTCTTTCTCTCTGACAAATAAATAAAATCTTTAAAAGAAGAAGAATAAGAAGGAGAAGAAGAAGAGGAGGACAACGAGGAAATGACTTTCTAAGGCAGAAGTACCCACCTTTAAATAACAGTCCATAATAGAAGAGCCTCAAACCAACCTCAGAGGTCTGTCATGTCTGAATTTTGAAGGCCACATGACCTCTCCCACCCGAGTGCTTTCCTTCATATATTTCTACTGGAAATCACAGCTGATATGACCAATGAAACAAATATGAGTCCTTGAGGCATTTAAATAAGGAACCATGTTACGTTTGTCCTCCTTAGACGATCTATAGAAACTTCTGTGACTTGTTGAATTGACATTTTTTGGTTGGTTGGTTAACCATAATCAGAAAATTTTCCTTGGTAATTATTATTGCTGTATTCTTTTCTTTTTTTTTTTTTTTTCCTTAAAGAGATTCAGTTTTAAGTTTGTAGGTATTTTCACCATTAAACCTCTAAAAATCAAAATGCTTGAGTTAATCTTGGGCCAAGAGTGTATATGTGTTCCAATTGTTCCTTATTTTGGGTGATAATTGAGATGTTACCATAGTCTAGTTTCCCAATAGATAGAGAAGGCAGAGCAAATGTGATTAGTGGATCTGAACATTAAATATGTAAATGATATTATAGTGCCATTTATAGTTCTTATCAATAGAAATGAAGAATATAGCTCACTTCTTTCAATTTGCATTGTCTTAAAAAAAAAAACCCTAAGGTGTTCTTTCATTCACTTGCTCATCCAATACTTACTTAGAATATTCTGCATCCCAGATTTTGTGCTGGCTACCCGTCTACAGAGATGAATAGGACTTAGTCCTTACCCAGAGGATTTAAGGCCAGTAAATACCCAAAACTATAATAAGGGCCAAGTGAGAAGTTTGCAGAGAGCAAAACAAGAACAATAGCCACCTGGGTGGCTCGGCTGGCAAAGTGTCCAGCTCTTGGTTATGGCCCAGGTCATGGTCTCAGGGTTGTGAGATCGAGCCCGGCGTTAGGCCTTGTGCTCAGCACAGAGTCTGCCGAAGATTCTCTCTCTCTCGCTCACTCAATCCCTCCTGCTTGTGCTTGCTCTCTCTAGAATAAATTTTTTTTTAACGAAGTGGTAGAGTGTGTGTATATGTGTGTCTTCAGACTTCTTATAATAACTCTCTTTGACATTATATAATTACATAAGTAATCCAAAAGGGTTGGAAGAATAGAGAACACTTCTGCTTTCCATAATTCACCCCTTCCTCATTTTCCAGATCTTCTGGGAATTATCAAATTGGTCGAGAGAAACAAGGAGTTTTCCTCATGACATGGCTACTTACCAGTCTGCTTTCAGACACAGGCCTGGCTGAGCTCTGGAGAGGCAGGCCAGGCTGGCTGTGACCCATCTGTGGTGTCACTGGGGGAGCTAGTTCTTCTGAGCTCTCTACCCTCACCCCTTCACTCTGCTCTGGGCTCCCCGCTTCCCCACTTCTCTACCTGCTCCTTCTGCTGGGCGTCCCTTTCCCCCTTCATTGTGGGCTTGTGCTTCCTTCTCTCTTGTGCTGCTCCTAGTTGTTTACCCAATTCAGCAAGCTACCTTATGTGAAATGCTGAAGGTCTGTGGCCAGCTCAGCCAGTCCAGCGCAACATTCTTTACAAGAGAGCAAAACAGGAAATGGTACCCCTCTTTCAGGCATCCTGGAGTAAACAGGCCCTTAGGGTCTGAGGTAGTCATCCTGGGCTCCCCATGGGCTAGAGCAGGGCGGGACCAATGAATGAGTCAGGCACAGCGGTGACCAGTGGCACCACGGCTGAGTCCAGCATAAAGGTCAGGAGTTCCGGTGTTCCTCCCTCCCTGTGACATTTTGCTATTTGATTAAAAACTTTTCCAGGCCCAAATATAAAAAGAGGGGGTGTTGAGGTCGGTAGTTCAGAGCTGTGAAGTTTGACTAGCTTATATTGGAAGTCTGACTCTGTTCTGTTAGCTGAGTGACTTTGGGTTTGCTTTTTGTGTATCGTGGGGTTGTAAGGTGGATTAATGTGTATAAATCAATCCGTGCGGAATTTCATGCAATGCGTGTTCCCATGAAGCAGCCTTGCCGTTGTTTGTGGGTAGTAACAAGGCCACTGCCATGGAGATAAAGAGAAAGATATTTAACATAAGTCCCTTATCGCAAACCAAATAGCCCGTATGCTTTCATACTTGTATGCACAAATGAATATATAGATAAAAGTACTGCTCTCCTTTCTCCTTTGTTCTCCTGCTAAGTCCTCCTTGTCTTTTCAACGTAACTCAGATGTGATATTCTTTGGAGAAGGTCCCTGCTCTTACTCGATTTTACTCCATTTATATTCTAGTGGAGAGAGGCAGGCAATACACAGACACGTAAATCAACCAGATTATTGAGAATCTTGAGCCAATGGAGACTAGAAGGAAGCTGTATGGAACTTCTGCAAGGTCATCTGGGGACTGAGACCTGAAGGAAGGTGGCGCCTGCCAGGAGTTTTCAGCAGAGGGTTCCTCCCTCTGCTCAGCGGGGGTAATCATTTCTATGCATTTAGGGAATGGAAAGGGGGCAGGCATGACTGCAACCAGAAGAGTAAGGAGAACATGGTATAGAGGAGGCAGAGACTCAGGCCGGTTCTTGCAAGGGATTTCCTCATCTTCCCAAGCATCCTGGCTTGGAGACCACATGTGTGGGAACCTGATGGTTAACAACTCCTGGTAGAATCCCAGAGTCTCGTTTACCAACGTTAGAGGTCAACAAGCTTTCCAGTCCCATCCATCAGTCAGACACTCGTTTTTCCTTGGGCTTGATGTCCTTCATCATGTAGTACAATGCCTGGCTCAAAAAAATATTACCAGATATTTGGATGAATAGGTTGAATACTGGATACATGTGGGAAAATGAGCTATTGTCTTAAGAAGACACTGGAGTTCTTCATGCTGACAGGATGCCTTGTCTCTGGAGAGAGCCCTACTGGCTCCCTCGCCCCACCCACTCATTCCATGGCTCTTTTGAGAATTCTTGAATGCCATTTAGCATTGAATGAAATGACTTTTTTCTCCCTCTCTTGCTAATTACAATCATACAAGCAATGTACTAAACAGTCGGGGGTGAAAGAAATTCTGATGATGTTAAAAATGCAAATAGTTTTTACACCAGATTAATTCATTTAACTAACAGTTCTGATCTTTAAACATTAAATGTTTGAGTGTGAAACGTTTTACTCACTGGGGAGATAGTCCACGTGAGTCTGGTCTGAAGCCCAGTCCTCCTTCAGGAGTGATTTTAAGATAAACAGGATGCACACTGTTAGCTAGTTATTAACTAACAAGTTGCAAATTCCTTAAAACATTTCAGGATGTGATTTACATGATTTAAGATGAACAGGCCTGGGGTATGCTGGGGCTGTTTGAGGTCAGGAGAGGCCAAGTCATAGGAGGATCTGAACGGATGTTTGTGTTATCTGTGTGTTTGACTAATATTTGAATTAAATGTTTTATATTTAATCAAAGCAAGATTGAAATTCATTATTACTGCTGATATGCCATACTAATTACAGGAAATAACCAGCCCTTCCATGTTCAGTGCCAAATGCTGATGGTGGAGCAATCTATTCTTCGGAGGGGCAAATCATAGGTCTTAGATCTGGAAGAATATTTCATTCACTTGTTTTTGGCTATTTTAAACCCAGGCCCTCTTTTGATTACAAACAAACAAGCAGACAGACAAAAGACACCTTGCCTTGATTTTCTTGACTCTTCAATTTCTTTAATTTGTATAATTAAAACAGTAAGATGATTTTTCCAAAGATGATATTATATTATAATGATGTAATTTTTCAACTACCTATGAGGTAAAGTAGATGCATGGCTGGGATTCTTTCCCCGTGGGTCTTATATAAATGCAAGGACACCTAGAAACCCAAAGTCTGGTTTTTCAGGTATTGGTGGTGTGTTTCTACCATCCCTGTGATATAAACCATCGTGTAGGGTAGGTCACCTCATGTGAGCTGACATCGCAACTCCACATTTCCCTCTGCATCTCAAACCCGGTGCATACAGAGAGTTTACACATAGCAACAAATATCAGGGCCAAAGTGCTCCCTCTGCTATACATAATGGTCTCTGGCAAAAATAGATATAGATATTAGAAGTGTGTACTCTCTTCTTTTATAAAAAAGACTTGGTTTTAACCGTATAATGTTACAGAGTAAAGAACAACTGGTATATATTTTAAAACAGTATTATGGGGAAGGGTAATGGCAAATGAGGTCTGCTGGTGGGAAAATGAAATCACAGATTAAATTCCATTCCTGGCTAATAAATTCACTAGACGAACAGACCAGAGCAAGTCCTAAGAGAACACAGCCCTAACACATTAAATAAAGGTTATCTGATTGAAGAAGGTGGATGGAAGCAGAGTCTTGTTAATGGTCCTGGTTATAATTATTTCTGGCTGGTGAAAAAGGATCCTTGAATCTTACATGTTCACCTAAACCCAGTGAGCTGGTTCCTTCCTGCAAACTTCACTGAGACTGGTTTTCCAGGGCCTCTGCATGGGAAGGTAGAGGTAGGATAACAATAACATTTACTATTATAATAAACATTAAGCCATTATTCAAGGAGTCTCAGACACTGATCTCAACATCCTCATTAAAGGGCAAGATAAAAATAATTAGATACTTACATGGGCTGTCCATATTTATAAGTGCTGATATAAGCATAATATAAGAGAGATTCAAAATTATATCCTAGCATGTATACATGCATGAGATAAAACACATAATTACATAGAAGACATAAAATAATTTAAAAATTGAGTTATATAGTAAAATAGAAGGGTTCGTTTTACTTTGATTATGACCACTCACTATAATCCTATTTTTAGATAATCAGATTAAGGTCAAACTAGAATTGCTTACCGAAACCCAACTGATAAAATAACATAGAACCTGAGAGATAGAAGAGAGAAGCTTCTTTATGGGATGAATAGGGAAACAATACACATGAGAATAAATGGACGAAATCCATAGAAAATTCTGTAGATTTCAAAATCATGGCTAGACTTGGGGAATCTGAGTAAAGAATGAGCAAAGGGAAGGGACACCCTGCTAAGACTCTGTCATGCAAAATTTTGAAACTATAGATGGAAAGCTAGGAGCATTTGGGGAGGTTGTTGAGATCTAAGTGTGATCAGGGTAATAGACAAGGAGTGACGTATGTTTGAACTAATTTATAGAGGAGAGGCAGTAGATGTGTTTGGTGATAAAAGATTTTCTACAGAATTAGGGATGAAACACACAAATGAAAATTATGGTGTGTGAAGGTTATTGCTGGGAGGTATTGAGGTTAAAAAAAATTGGCAAGCTAGAGAATTTAGTGTTCATGTATCAATGACAAGGAAAATGCCAGTATTTTGTGGCCAGATGCTTAGTATTTCGTATCACAAGTTCAGCTGGATACGATTGTGCTGAGCGCTCTTCTTTTTATTTCACTGAATGGCCTCATTAATGATGGACCAGTAGACCTGCCAGGCCCTCATGTTTTAAGGTTTAGAAGCATTTTATACTCTGTGTATCTATGTGCATGCACACATACGTGTGTGTTTCCCAGAAAATCTTCATCTACATACAGACTTCTCTCTTTCCCATCTTGAGTTCTGTTTGATTACTAGGTCCTAGAGAGCCTGATCCCTTGGACTAAGTAGCCAGCAATTGAAGATAGGGAACTCAGATAGGACCTTAAGAGAAATTTGGCCCTCTGAGTTTCCGATTTCTACTCAGAGTGTGTAACAGTTGCTTGACTGTTGATTTCCTTGTACTTTGAATATTTAATCTTAGACTTGGTTTCAAGAGACTGCACTTCAGTTCTTTCAATTGTCTACAGACAATTGAAATTGTAGACAATACCTTCCTATTACAGGTATCAGAACACATTTCTACACACAAGCATACTTTTACCAAGCAAAACCACTGAGCACGGAAAACCTTAGTTTACATGTTGCCTGGTTATTCTGACCTCCTTTCATTTGTTTTCTTTGGGAGATGTGAGTAGGCAAGAGTTTTGAGCTACCCTGGCCAAGTCATAGTCTCCTTTATCTCAAAGACCACAAAACATGGCCCAGAAAATGGTTTAAGAGGTACAATTCAGAGATACTATGAAAGAACAAAAGGTGGCTCTTTTTTAGTAGCTAAGAGGAGATGAAAAGAAAATGTTTTCACATCAAAGGCAGGAATGTAAGCACGTTCCAGGTAAACATAGTCATCCACGTTATGGTGAGGCTGAGGTAGAGAGCATCATGTGGGCAGTGTTGGTAGTGAAAAGATGTAAATCCCTTCTGAAAATCCGATACCTTAGGACATCCCTATATGTATCTGGAAAGTCTACTTCAACCGTCTGAGTCACCCAGGCACCCCTGGAAAGTCTTCTTTATACTTAACCCTTCAACAAAAGCTTACCTTTAATATTTTGCAAGAGGAATCACGAGATAACAGAGGCTCTTGCCTTCAAAAAGAGGCACACAGAAACTGAACATTTAATTTTCTGGGAAAAAATCCCAATTAGTAGTTATTGTCCAAACCTTTCTCATTTTATTAGGCACAACTCCATTAAATTATGTTCTTCATTCCTCATCTCTTTAATGAAAAAATTACATTTAAATACTCATGTCAAATAGAAACTGAAGCAAAATAGATTGGACTACTCTAGTAATCCCAGAAGGGAAATTTAAATTCCGTAGTTAATTTGTAGGCAATTACAAATTATATTTCCAATGCAAATCAGAATATGGGCTGTGATAAGTTATGGGGATGTGGGGTAAGGAGGGTTGGAAGAATATATTGTTTTCCTGTGTGATGGTGGCCTTGGAAAGAAGTTAACCGGGTCCCTCCAAGCTTGACAATAATAAGGTATCAAAAGACGTGAGGCCTGTCATTTCAAATGGCAGCCAACAGAAGGAAGCCTTGTGTGTTAGAAAAAATAAATAAATTGGGATGCCTGGGTGACTCAGTTGGTTAAGCATCTGTCTGGCTCAGGTCATGATCTCTGTGTCCTGGGATCGAGCCCCACATCAGGCTCTCTGCTCAGCGGGGAGTCCGCTTCTCCCTCTTGCTTTCCTTCTGTGCTCTCGCTCTCTCTCTCTCTCAAATAATAAAAAAAAAAAAAACTTTAAAAGAAATTTAAACCCCACAAAATAATAAATACATTAATTGATTGATTAATTAATTTTAAAAAGATAAAATAGAAATTTCCCAGGAGTACTTAAAGAAGGTGGTAGCCCATGTTACCGTAGGTCAGTGTAATTGTCCTTGGACAAGAAGTCATAGGTGCTAGGTTGAAGCTGTCCTGGTCCTCCCTGAGGATCAGCTGATAAGAACTCAGGTCACTTTCCCAAATCACGTCACCCATCTTGTTGAGATAGCACATAAGTTAAATGAAATTGTCATCCCCACAAGGCAACCAGCACAAAACACCACATTTTGTCAACAGTTAAGTATGGCTGTTGGCACTGAGAAAGTGAGATGGGGATTGCAAGCAGTGATTTAAGAGAGGAAGATTGGAACACTTGTGTATAAAAAATGTTAGAATTCTCCCCACTAGACCAATTGAGGTGAACCTTGTAAGTCAGAAGAAGAAAACTGGAGTAGGAACAAGATTCCTCTGCTGCTTAATGAAATATGTTTTAATGGCTGGAATGCCCTTCTCATTTTTGTTCTCCATTCCCTTTGAAGCTTAATAAACATATGCTATGCACTGTCTCAGTACAGAATACATAAATGTCTTCTGTGAATGCATATAGAACTAATGCAGCAATCCTAAAGTTAACTGTACACTTTATAGTGTCACATTTGCAGATCCCCAAGAATCATCAACTTCTTGCTTCGATATTAGAAAAAAAATAATGTGCTAGAAATTTCTTGACGCATCTATTCACTTAGTCATTTTACTTTAGGCTAGCGTGTTGTTTTTGGATTATGGAAGTAATATATTTTTAAAGGTCTCAAACTTAAAATTTCTGCTGTGTTTCTGAAAGCTTAAAGAGAAATCCATTAAGGAATAGTAGGAGAATTCAACTGAGTTTTCTCATGTGTTACTAGCATTTTGCATTCCAAATAGAAAATATGCCAAGGTGCATTGTGTATTAATCAATCAAAATGCAAAAGTAACAGCAAAATTCACCATAACAACCGAGAATATTTCTCAGGGGAGCTTTCATTGAATTGCCTGGATTTTTGACATGGAGTAACCCAGCTGTCCAGCTATTGATTTGGGCATAATTATCTGCTGCTTAGTAATTATTTACATATGCATTGGAATTGTGTCACTGTGCTTTTCAGTGGGATGGGGAGAAATGGTGAAAATATATTACTGTTTGAGGGCAACACTATGGTTTCCAAAGATAAGAACTCATTGTTAGGCTGTTTAGAGGACTTAATTTTTTACTGGATATAATCTCACCTGGAAAAGCAGGGAAGATGGCTTCTGGATATTTGTTTCTGGATTTTATATTTTCCCAAAGCCGTGTATCATTTTCCTTTATACACCTGAACTTGAATCCATTTCCTAGGCTTGAATGCATTAAAATGTGTGTGCCTGTACACCCACACTTTCTTGACAAACTTTACATTATAAGAATTTTTTATTATATGATAGTGGGTGTAGCTTGGACCAATGATGCTTACTTACCTTTTCATAAATCTTCATGGAAAAAAAGGGGGGACAAAATAGCATCCAGTTCATTGTTCCTAAACATAAGGCTGAAATTAGGGTTTTCAATGTAACTCATGGGAAAATGCTGAAGGATGACCTTCTGTAACTTTCCATACTCCTGGGAATGACTGCACCAGTGGGACTGTTCATTATCACTTTAACAGTTTGTGATCAAATAACTTTTAACTTTGTCCAAATCAACTTCTGATATATCATGGAAACATTTGATTATGTACAAATTTCATTTAAATCTGGCTTCAGGGCACATGGGTGGCTCAATGGGGTAAGTGTCTGCCTTAGGCTCAGGTCATGATCTGGGGGGTCCTGGGATCTAATTGATCCCTGGATCAGGTTTCCTGCTCGATGGAGAGTCTGTTTCTCCCTCAACTCCTTCCCTCACTTATGCTTTCAGTCTCTCAGTCTCACTTGCTCTCTCTTGAATAAATAAATAAAATCTTTCAAAAAATTAAAAAAAAAATTAAATAAAGAAAATAAAACCACCTTCAGCAAGAAAGCTGTGGCTAATGTTTCATCACTTGAGAACTTCAAGGTTTTTTTTTTTTTTTAGATTTTATTTATTTATTTGAGAGAGAGAATGTGAGAGAGGGGAGGGTCAGAAGGAGAAGAAGACTCCCTGCTGAGCAGGGAGCCCCATGTGGGGCTCAATCCCAGGACTCCAGGACCATGACCTGAGTCGAAGACAGTCACTTAACCAACTGAGCCACTCTGGTGCCCGGGGAAATTCAAGTTTATTCATTAAAGAGAGGTCTTAGTCACATACCTGTGATGCTCACAATCATTTTCCAGTGTTTACATATTGGTAAGGATATTGCAGATTTCTTCTGATTTGTTTGTGAATGACTGAAACACTCAGCAAGATATCACTTCAGCTAATTTTGATGTTTTAATATAGATCAAACATTCATAAGTGTTGATGTTAGATTTCATTTTTGTGACTTAGGTAATTAAACTTTTCTGTGGATAGGCCATTTTGTCTATGACCATGTTTACAAAATTGGCAATGGTAATACACCGCTGAAGGTGAACATGAACGAGATATGTAAGCTCTATCATGGGCTGAAAAAAAATGAATTGAGAAAAAACTGGGGTGTTTCTGGAGACTCCTGAAACCCTTCCCACAGTTGTTCTTGAATAACAGGAAGAGAGATGAAGATCTCCTTCAGACCAGCCTAATCTAAATATAAAACTCCCTCAACTTCCTTCTGGCTCCACTTATCTCCTTGCTCTTGTTTAATGGAAATCCTCTCATTATCTAGTGAATATAGACATTTATTCAGTTTTTATCATTCATCTTTTAAACTTGTTTGCATTGGTGGTGTTCCTCATTAACTGAAAGCTCTCAGATGGCAAAGTTAAGTTCTCTTCTGTTCTGCTTCTAAGATGCTGATTATCATCCCACCATTGAGTAGAGAATGAATAAAAGCATTAAGGGGCCTTTGTTTACATTTCTCCTTACTCCTGGCAGAAAAATGTTTTTCTGTATTGCTTCATCAGGTGATGCACTTTCATATCAGTGGTGAGGCTATGGATGAGCTAAGGGGACCGGATATGACCTAGGGTGGGGTCAAGGCTGGAGAACAGTTTTTGGTGTTAGTGAGAGTTTACATTCTGGAATCAGATCCCAGGGCATTTTTACCTCAAAATGTACTCCCTTTCTAGCCTCAGACTACCCAGCCCAAATTTCTTCAGCTATAAGATGGGAATAGAATCCCTATATTAATGGCTGAATTGTGTCCCTGAGAAAATTCATATGTTGTCGTCCTTAACCTAGTACCTCAGAACATGCCTATATTTGGAGATAGGGTCATTACAGAAGAACGTGAGTTAAAAAGAAGCATTAGGATGGGCCCTCATCCAGTAGGAATGGGACCTTAGAAAAAGAGAAAATTTAGACTCCGACATGGACAAAGGGAAGACACACAGAAACAATGGCCAGCTAAAAGCCAAGGAGAAAGACCTGAAACAGAGTCTATCCTTCTAGCTCTTGGAAAGAATCAAGACCTCATCTGGGACTTGCAGCCACCATAGCTGTGAGACAATTCATGACGGACAGCCCTGATGCAAACAAATTGAGAAGATAAATGATAAAATAATTTCTGTTATTTTAAGCTGTCCTGTCTGTCATACCATTAGAGTGGCCCCAGCAGTGACCTACTTCATAATATTGTTGCAATTAGGTGGGATCCTATTTATAAAGCACTTCTCACAGGGAATGATGTGTAATAGGTAATCGGCAAACAGAAGTTGCATAAAATGGTCAGAGGCAGGAAAAGAGAGCGAAAGTGAAAACATTTTTATAAATATATTTGCATTCTTAAGGCCTGTGGGGGCATGGAGGTGGAATGGGAAGAAAATACAGAGAAGTTTCTTTTTGTTCAAATTAGGCCCCCGTGCAAACATGTGAGTATTATGGATCGACTGTATGCAATTGTGTTTTCCTTTGTGGTTGTCCTTTGGGATGATAAATGAGCCCAAATATTAACAAATGAGGCTCACAGGAGGATTTATGATCTTGAACCATGGAGTTCAGATGGTGTCTGCATGTTGAATGCTTGGTAAAAATATGTAAGCAGCGATGTCTCGATCTATCTGGTTTCATTGGATTGGTTTCACACTTCATTGCATTCTGGCAAAGAAATATCATGAGCCCAAATAATTTTTAAAATTGCCAGTGTTAAAATGATGCCCCCTGCTATTCATTTTTGCTCCTCTGAATAACAGTGGTTACTGTACTTATGTGGGTCTAAGAGCCCATTTTTAAACCTCAGTTCTACATGCCAAGCAACCCCTTTACCCCATTAATTGAAAAAAAAAGTTTATTTGCAAGCTATTTTTCAGATTAAGTATAAGATTCTTTTTTACCTCCTAAGAGCATAGTCCTTCTAATTTGAAGTTTAGTAAAATTATAACTTCTAAAATGATTGAGTTTCTCATAAGAATGTCAGGTTGGCACATTTTTTAAAACATTAGAATTCTTCAAGCACTTTGCCCTTCAACTACATTGATGCAGCATGTTTTATTAAACACTAATAGTCTTCCCAAGTCCTAGCATTAGTAGCTAAGGAAGGTCATTTAAGTGGGGAGGTTATACTGGGTGAAACATTCTTCCCCTTCACATATACTCACATGGCACAGCCTTACCCATCATCAAATAGAGTCCTGAGAAGACTAGTCAAGTATTTTGTCTTGTGTGCTTTGTTTGGTGTGAAGGAAGTTTTGTCAGGAAGACTCTCGTGTCACAGAAACAAGCCACTTGTCACCGCCAAGGAAGGTGACTAACTCCTCAGGCCAGCAGCTGGACCATGACTCCAGCTTAAATACCCCACATCACAAAAGAAATACATCAATGATACCAGCAGCTACTCATGTCTATAAACTCTTAACACTCAGTGAGGTGGAGAAAGTGATAAGCCTATTTGGCTAGAAACTTCACAGAAGTTCCCAAGGGCTGTTTCTCCTTTAAAGAAGGGATAATAAAGATTCTAACTATTCCAGGTCCCACCGCTGTAGTCTTTCCTGGGACTACTTCAAAGGCCTCCTGTCTGGCCTCACTATCTTGACTAATTCCTATACCTCACCTACCATCTTTCTAAGGCACAAATTTTATCCTGCTTCTATTCACTTAAAATCCTGCAGTCACTCCTAATTGCCCTCCGGATTAAGTTTAAATTCCTCAATGAGGTCTACAGAGTACTTCAAGATCTGGCCTCTGCCTACTTCCATGTTCTTTGCCGGCAACATTTTGTGCCCTGTCTCCAGGTGGACAGAACTACCTGTCGTTCCAGGCTTTCTGCGGCTTCTGGGCCTTGGCACATGATGTTCTTACTGCGTACAAGCTCTGTCACCCATGTGTGATCACTGACTACTTGCCCCCGGTTCACCCTACACTTTGCCTGCTCTGGGACTGGATTGAACGTGCCTTCCAATTGCTTGCCCCACTCCCTACCCCCCCAGCCGCCCACCCATGTACTTATCCTTATAGTAAAAGTACTGATTACTTGTCTTTCCTACTGGTCCTAAGTATTTGGGGCAGGAGCATAGGGAGGGAGGAAAGGAAGGAAGGGGTGTAGGCAGGAATGGAAAGTACTGAGAGAGGGTAGGGGTCATGGGGAGAAGGGGCCTGGCATTAATAGAGAGCCTACTATTTATCCAGCAGCTTCTTTCATTAAATCTTCATGACAACTCTTTGAAGCAGGAATTACCATCTGTAATTACAGACAAGGAATGCAGTCCTCTGAGGATTCAGCCTGCTGTCAGAGGGCTCCCAGCTGGTAGGTGGTAGAGTGGGGATTTGAATGCAGATCTGCCCAATCCATCCATCCATCCACCCACCCACAAACTTGAGCTCCCCCTCTGGTCCTGCACTCCCTTTTGCATTTCCCAGCCATGTCCTGGAACACCAGAGCAAGATGCCATATGATCCCTTCGTGTCCTCGCCACAGTCTTGATCAAGGCAGGCAAGTCTAATTCTCAGCAGCTGCTCATTACCCAAGACTTCCTGTGCTTTAGGCTGAAATAGAAATAAGCTCAAAACAAACCTACTGGCCTATTTTTGTTAATCACTCTAAACTAGTGGCTGCAGCAGTGCTGATTCATTTAATTAAGCTTGTAGGAAATACTGCAGAAAGTAAAGGAAAGGCTAGGAAGACTAAATTAAACTTGGAAAAATGGCAGTTTGCATTCTTTAAAGGGGTCATTGCCAAATTCATGATCAGATTGCAGTGAATTTGAGCCAAATTATTAAGTTGGTGGTATCCAGAAACCAGGAAATAATTTTATGCTTAGAGTCCCTTGCATCACGGAGTGTCATGTGCCTAATTACACTTAATTAGCTCCTCTGATGACATCAGTTACAGTGTCATATGTCATGAATGGCTAATTGCTTGAGAATCAAAAGCCCTATTTAAATAAACACCAGGGGCTCACTCTGAGGTCTGCACCAACCATCTTTCAAGCTGACAAGACATAGCTTTGGTACCTTGGGGCAAAGAAATGAGCATTTTCATAAAGAGATTCAAGACACATTACTGGAACAAGGAGGACATTTGTTGGAAAGCTTCTCTCATCTAATTGGTTATTACAAACTTTAAGAATTTTTAAGATACTGGTTATTGAAATGCACAATAATATTTATGGCCATTTTACCTCACTAAGGTATAATACTATCTTATGTATCTTATATCTTCTAAGTGTACTTTGATTCTGACTGGAAGGTTTCTACCATGCAACTTAATTATATTTTGAAAGCACTTCTGGGATGTTAGCTTTACGAAGTTAACCTCCCACTTCTGTTCCAACACCCACACAGGCTAGCTTCGAAAAGATATAGGAAAACAACTGACTAATTCTGTTTGGGGATAATACCTGTGTCTGTAGACTTTCCAACCAGGGACATTAAAGGGATTCACTTCCAATTTTCCTCATTTTACACTGGAGAAACAGCTTAGAGGCAAAGTAATTCACGTAAAGGTCCCTATCTCAATTTTACTAATATTCTACCCTACTCCTAGGAATAGGGTTGGAGCAGTTTGTGGATTCCCATGGATGATTATAACTCACTGGTATAAACTGTTATTCGGAATGCTAGGCATCTTTTTCAAAGTTAAGCCATAAGTTGATATAAAAATGAAACCTGGGGCACCTGGGTGGCTCAGTTGGTTAGGCATCTGACTTGGTTTTAGTTCAGGTCATGATCACAGGATTGTGGGATCAAACCCCATGTTGGGCTTTGCACTAATCAGGAAGCTGCTGGAGGTTCTCCCTCTGCCTCTGGCCACCCCCTTATGTAAATGTGCACACACCTTATCTAAAGAAATAAACAACAGCAAAGTTCAGACCACCTGATGTGTGATCTAGAGTATGTAACACCCAGGATGTTGCCTTTTTATGGAAAACATGTTTGTGTTTGATAGTCTTTTAATTTTTTTCATAATATCTGTTCATTGCATTTTGCAGATTCTTTGCTGTCCTTGGTCTTTTGGAGAAGTTGCAGGCTCTCGATGTGAGAAAACCTTAGTATATAAAAATTATCTTGCTATTCAAAGAAAAATAACAAGATAGCCTTTTGTCAGTGTGGAAAAAATAATAGACCACCTGTGTTCCAAGACTGGGCAAAACTGAGACCAAAGTTAAGGCTACTTCCATGTCCTCCTTAGTAAAAGACATGTTTATGACAGAGCAAAGGGCAACAAGGGTCAGACAGAGTCTTTCTCTCCCCTTAATTTCTTTCTCACTCCTTCTACTTTTAAATTATTAAGAAATATTTCCCGAGATGTCTTGAGAATCCCTTTCTTTTTAAACAGGGACTTTCCTTTGAGATCTAAGAAATGATCTTCTGTAACTACAGAAAGGGTAACAGTTCTGTTTTTCAGAACAAAAGCCTGTATTTTTACTTTTGTGTTTTGGTAGAATTTATGGACTCCACTTACCACTAAAGGAAAACAACACTAAAATAAGAAGAATAACACTTGTGAAGGGCGCCTGAGTGGCTCAGTGGGTTCAAGCCTCTGCCTTCGGCTTGGGTCATGATCCCAGGGTCGTGGGATCAAGCCCCCCATTGGTCTCTCTGCTCGGCGGGGAGCCTGCCTTACCCTCTTTCTGCCTACTTGTGATCTCTGTCTGTCAACTAAATAAATAAAATCTTTAATAGCACTTGTGGTAAATGGCTATGAGAAGGATGGGTCTCCATGACCCCCTGAGATGGTGTCACAGTTTGGGGAGAACAGCACATAGCCCCCTCCTTCATGATCAGGAGCCAGATGACAGATGCAGAAGTCAGACAGAGGTAGACTTAAATGTCTTCTTTATTACTGTTGAATGGTAAAGTGAAGGATGTGACCTAGCTTTTCAGTTCTGTTGGGCTTCCCAGTAGCCTTTCTGACTTAGCCATGGGTCATAGCTCATCAACCTGTGTCATGGAAGGAATTGGAAGAAAACCACAATGGGGGAGGACATCCCAAAGAAAGTGCTAGGCAGGACTCAGGGGAACGTATTCAGCTTCCTCTCCCCCGAGTTGCCAATCTGCTAAATTCCTCTTTCTTCCATTGGAGAAATGAGTGAGGAACAGAGAGATGCTGGGAATGTTGATTAACTGCAGTCTGCATGGAAGAGAGGACAAGGACAATTACATTTTTGCTTCTAAATATATTCTGGTGGCTATAAACAATTAGAAAAAAAACACTTTTCTTATTATTAAAACAAGTTAAGATTTTTTTAGTCAAGCTTATTATAAACGTGTCTAAGTGTTCACTGTTTAAGACAAAAATTACATACTTTGAGTTAATGGTTCTTGAATTAAGTGTGTACTGAGATCACATGGGAAGTCAGGTCTAATGCACATTCCTGGGCTCTATTTTTGGAGGTCTAATGGGATGGGTAAAAACCAGGAATTACTCAGGTGGTCTTATAGTCATACGTTGAATAGTATCACCTGGATACGTCTTTTTTCATATCCACCGATTACTGAATTCTTTTTGTATTGTGGATAGTTATTTACCTATTTCAAGTTTACTTTGTTAAAGCTGATGGTCTTTTACCAAACCACCACTATTAACTTATATTTTTCATTTTTTATGTTCATAAAAACCAAAATTCTGGACAAGTGGAACTATCAACAGTTGTTATCTGCCCAGCATGAGATTACAGCAGAGAGAGAGAGTTTCACATTCTTTTTCATACACTGGCATATTTTGGCAGTTTTTAATGATAAGCTTACATTTCTCTTATGTTCAGCAAAAACAGAGTCTCCCATTTCAAAAAAAGGAGGAGGGGAGAAAGGAAGGGAAAAAGGAATAAAAAAGTCAAATATTGAGGTTTTCAAGGAAAAAGGAGAAAAAATGTTCTCTTTTTATTAAACTTAACTTGAATCTTGGCCCTATCTGTTACTCAGACACATCTTTTTATTGCTGAATTGATGGACTTGTGACAAGCTCTTATCAATTCTGCCTCCCTGCTACATCACTCCACAGTATTTCATTTTTTAAAATATTTATTTATTTGAGAGAGTGAGGGAGCGAGGGAGAGAACATGAGCCAGAGAGGGGTAGAGGGAGAGGGAGTGGGAGAAGCAGACTCCTCACTGGGCAGAGAGCCCCATGTGGGACTTAATCCTAGGACCTCAGGATCATGACCTGAGCTGAAGGCAGACATTTAACCAACTGAGCCACGCAGGTGCCCCTCTCTATTGTATTTTAAAATGCACATTACATCATTTCTTTATATCATTTCCATTGTACTAGGACTAAAATCCAAATTTCTCATCTTGCCCTGTAAGGTCCTTTACAACACAACCTGGCTCCATACTTTTATTTCCTACATCTCTCTATCCTCATAGCCTACAACAGCACCTGGCCCAAAGAAAGTGCTCTACAAATACATTGGATTAAAAAATGAGCGAATGAATACCCCTCCTAGAGAAACTGAAATGTATCTTTGATTGGATTTCCTTCCAAAACCTACAACCGATCTTTCCCACAGGTATTATGACACTCTAGGGGACACAGTCATTTCTCTGGGTTGTATGCCTTTCTTGTTGGATAGTTCTGATCTCTTCTAAAATCCAGCTATGTTCTCCTCTGACATTGAGATGAAGTGGCTGAGTTCACCTAGGACAAAGCAGCAATGAATGCATTCTGGTCAGGACTCAGATTATCGGCCTTTGTAACTGATTCAGTGGTTTTCCTTTTTTTTTTTTTTTTTTTAAAGGGGTCACCAATCACTCTGACAGAATGTCTGTTCTCCCTCAGCTCCCACCCATTCTTGTTTGGACCTCCAAAATATCACTCTTCCACAGTGAATTAAAAAGTTGAGCAAAAGTCTTTTCATATGCCACCTATAAGAAATTGGCATTTTTTTCATTAACTATTAGAAAATATGCTATAATAATTACTGCCATTTTTGAAATAGTATCTGAAGTAAACAAAAAACGGTTCCTGCTTCAAAAATCCATTTGTGGTGTAGTTCACAAGAGAAATTTCCCCTTTTTGCAAAGTATTTGGCTTTGATCCTATAACAAAATTACTCTCAAGAAGTAGATTGCTTACTATATGAGGTGAATTAATTTTTACAGTGATGGAAATCAACTCTTACAGGGCACCAGGGTATCATTTAGTACATTGGAAGAGGTAATTTTCTGAAGAGTGCTTTATGTATTGTCTACTATGCTGAGCAGAGAAGGGAAGGGGCCGTGACTGGCACACTCCCCCACTGAGTGCAAGGGGAGAAACTGCCAGAATCACACATTGCATGTGAAGCCTGGGGGTGTCTCTTAAGGCTGCTTTCCAGTAAAAGAAAATTTTTCCATGGTTTTCTTGCCTACTGAGCTAAATGCAAAAAAGTTAGGGGAAGGAACAGGAAGGCCACCAAAGCATGTCCTTTGCAGGCATCTCTGAACGAATGCTTGTCTCTCTCTACCACCTCATGAATTTTTATTCCAAGGTTAAGCAATTCTCACAATGTACTGAAGTAGAAAAATAATAGAGCTCTGTAGGTTTGAGCAAAGGCAAAGTAGGCCCAGAGATATATAGAAACTTCAAGGAATTGATGGTTTAACCAGGTTCAGTAGTGGCATTGTTGCCAGAAGGTATAACCTTGATGCAAAGTTTTTAGAAGTGTCCTTTTCTCTTCTTTCAATTACAAAAAGGACAGATGGTTAGTTTACCTGTATCACAGAGAACACTTGAGAGGCAAGGGATTTTATCTACAGGTGAAATCTGGGAGTGAGCAGAGCAGCTCTTTGATTTGGACCTCTGTGCCTTCTGTTCTCTGTCTTCCACACTTTCCAATGGTAACGTAGCTCAGAGGGCAGTCAGCCCTTACTGCATAGCAGCTTCAGTGTGAAGAGCAGAAATGGTGCTAAGGAGGTGGAGGGAAGCCATTTATAGAGGCAGAATAGTCTCCCTCAACAACAGAAGTCCTCTTGTGGAAATAACAAGCTAGAGTTCCATGACTCGTGTCTGCTCTGCAGGTGTTCAGGTGGGTCACATACTGCAGAGAGTCAGCATCATGTGCCAGATATAGGGAGGGGCCATTGCTGTCGAAAGGGTGCCCTGAAAGCTATGCCAGAGTCAGAAAGTTGGCTTCCCAGAGGAAGAGCCACATCATAACCTAGAATGGGAAAACAGGTGTCAGACTATCTGGGCCTCAGGGCAGTTCAAACAAATTTGTTGTTTGTTTTGTTTTGTATTAGGACTATTTTTATTGGGCTGTGGATTTTTTTTCTTTTTCCTGGAATGCTCACCTTAAAGGTGGTGTTACTGAGCCTAGAACATTGAGAAAGAGATAACTGATCTGTTCTGCTGAAGGTCTGTGGTTCTTGGACTCAGAAGAAACCATAGGCTAAGCAGAAATTCAAGTCTCATCACTTCCTTTGTTGGGTAGTTCATGATAGCTGAGCTTCTGTTTAATAAATTTCTTTCTTTCTTTTTTTTTTTTTTAGATTTTTAAAATTTATTTATTTGACAGAGAGGGATCACAAGCAGGCAGAGAGGCAGACAGGCAGAGAGGGGGTAGCAGGCTCCCCACTGAGCATAGAGCACAACACAGGGCTCGATCCGAGGACCCCGAGACCATGGCCCGAACTGAAGGCAGAGGCTCAACTCCCTGAGCCACCCAGGTGCCCCTGTTTAATGCATTTTTTAACACTTGTGATCTCTTGAAGAGTTATATCATAGAACTGCCTCCTATAGCTACAACCATACTTCCAGCTACAACCATACCTCCAGATTTCTATACTTCATGTATTAACTCCCCTCAGCAACTACCAGAGTTTCTTATAATATCTGCTGTGGTCCTTCTCATGGGAGAAGAGCACAAACAGAGGAGCCTGGTGGTATCCTGGGGCAAAGGTAGAGACTTTTTCATCATAAAGATATTCTAATTCAAATTTTCATTATAACTCATGATATATTTATTTACAAAAAAAAGTTTTCTCCAAAAATATTTGAGGGAAAAGAATGATCCCAGAAGATGCTCCATGCTTCTCCTGGTGCCCGAACTCTCAGCAGACTTGGCACACCTGAGAAGGTATCTATGTATCTGAAAAGGAGGGAGGTACATATGGTCTGTATTGTCCTGACTGTGTTGAATTTCTACCTCATCTGGTACCCGTTTAAATAGAGGAAAGCGGGGGGCATCCAGGTGGCTCAGTCAGTTAAGCATCTGCCTTTGGCTCAAGTCATGATCCCAGGGGCCTGGTATCAAGCTCCACTTCATGCTCCATGCTCAGCTGGGGGTCTGCTTCTCCCTCTGCCTCTTTGTCAACTTTCTCACAGAAAAAATGTAGAGGAGGGTGAAGATTATTACATAGCACTGGTGAAGCTTCCTGAACTACTTGGTGGAAGCCTATAAATAAACAGCACTAACTCTATGAGAGTTTACATTTCATACCAAAAATCAACCTCAGCCAATTGTATTGAAAGTTTTGTGCAATTGTACCATTTCCTCGACATACTTTATGATCAGAAGCTCTCATAGTTTAGCTTTGGGTGATTTACAAGAGGTTATAATTTTTATATCTCTCTAAAACACACATATGATTATTTATGTTGTTTGAATACAGAAACTAATTACCACTAATGAGAAGTGTTACAAGCCATACAGTTGTCTTCATTCAACTTTTCAATGAGAAAGAGAAAGGAGAAAACTGGTATATTTCCTGTGAATAGAGAACTATAAGAAATTTATTCAAATATATGCTAATATGCTTTTTTGGGGGATAGGAGGGATATTTTGTCTTTGAGATGCTCAGTGGGGTTCATTGATTATAGGTGTTTTCATTTAAGAGTATCTTTTTCAATTAAATATCAGTAATCACCAGTAACAAGAAAACCCAAACTTTCCAATACCAGCTTATGAATGAGCCAAAGGGTTTTCAAGAATCATTCTTCCAGGAGCCATTGTGGTAAGGAGTCATTTCACCCCCAGCAGATAGTCAATTTGTTTTCCTCTTTGCAGAGAACAGTTAGCATTGTATACTAATGTACATTCACAGACACCAGAAGAAAAGCAGCAAACAATACAAGAGCTGCTTCCCCCAAGGCTCAATTGGCCTAAATGTGAAATTGCCAATATATCATGTCCTCTTCATTCATCCCTGCCTTCACACAGCAATTTCTCTACTGAAAGCCTCATTCCTTCTGTCCTCATGGCAAACTCTCACTTAGTGTCTCTTATTTGCTTTCTGTGGCACCTCCCCCTTAGGCAGAAATAATTACTACTTTTCTTATATGTGTTCCACTTCTAATAATACACTGGGAGAAATTTCTAATATAGTAGTTTTTTATAATCCATTTTAGCTATTGGCTATAATCTCCCCGAAGCAGGAAATTAATAAGGATGAAGACTTGTTTAGTCATTCTTTTTTCTTGCTTTCTTATGTGCCTTGTTATTTTTGACTGAATGTCAGACATTGTGTTGGAAGACCAAAAGAGACTGAGTAGTTTAACATCTGGAAATGGACACATCTCTTGCTCTGGCAAGCCATTATTGTGAGTGGTTGTGTTGAGAAACTGGAGCTAGTGTGTTAAATTAAGATTATGCAGATTATGACCAGCTGAATGAGGAGGCACAAGCCACCCACACGAGGTTAGCAAGTAGTTCTCTCAGCATCCAAGCTCCCACTTTGGGGAGGTGAAAATCCCGGGCTCATTTTAATTGAAGTCACAGTTTTAGTATACTCACAAAGACTGTGAAGTCACAAGATTCATTACTTATAGATTCCAGAAATGGGTGGTGAGTGTGCAGTGAGCCAGGAAAAGGTCAGTCCTCTGTCCCAGGCTGTGGGTGAACAGGAGGTAGAAAGCAGAGTAAAAGCCTCCATTACTTGAAAGGTAGTTGAGGTGGAGGTCACTAACTTTTTATGGGCTTAACTCCAAATAGCTATGTTAAAAGCTGCCCCAGAAAAATTAAAGTGGGAACTTAGAACAGATATCATAATATCAAGTTCTCATCAAAATGTCCAGACTCTGGGTGCGAGCAGGGTTATCATATAAAATGCCTAGGCAGCAACTTGGAAAAACAAAAGATGTTTTCCTCATCACTGTGGTTGAGTCAGTCTAGCCTGTGGTTGGCTTGGTTTGGGTTTTGTTGACACTATAGTTAACCTGAGTGTACCATGGACTTCAAATTCCTCCAACAGTGGGCTGCTCTCACCTTGTGTTTCGAGTAGACCCTTCAGTGCTGAAGGAGTTTTGTTAATGTTCCTGCACCATCCTCAGATTGTATCAGCTCCTGCATACCTGGGCCATTCTGGTCCTTCTTCCAACAATAGACTGTAATTGCTTTTTACTAAGTCCTAGGCTTATGGGGGGCCAATAGTATTGGAGATGGGGTGGGGTTTGGAGGCATGGTGGGAGGGTCCCTCAGTTCTTATGGCCCATCCCCATTCTTAGCAAGGGTCTGTGAACCTGAGCCTTGGGAGTAGGGCTTTTTCAGCATCCCTGTCCCTCCCCTCCCATCCCCATCCCCTTATCCAGAAAATGGATAGGAGAGAGCTTTCTGCTCCTTTTCTACCAGTAACAGATGGTTGCTTGATGTCAGTGCAAGATTTAGGGCCTAAGCAAGTTCCCTTCCTCCCCTTCTCTGGAAATAGGGCTTTGCCTTCTATCTCTCCCTACAAGCATTGGAATCCTGACTCTGCTATGGGACAAGAGGATTTCCTGACTCCCTTGGCCCTCCTAGTTTAAAGTTTTTGCTTCATTAAGAGAATGGCCTGAGGAAATGGATGGAGTTTTATGTTCTCCCAGTGGTGCTCAGTGACTTTCTGACCCGTGTGTCACTGATCTTGTTCTTCAATCCTGCCCTCAATCGTATTCATGGTCACACAGTGAACACCTGCAAGAGGGTGTCCTTCTCATGTGTGGTGCTCCCACTTATTCTAAGCTCCCATGCATGACTTGGTCCTTAAAAATTGTATGAAATCAAAGCTACTTTTGTATTACCAGGTTTTCCCATACCTGGCCAATGGCAGAACAGTTTTTGCATCCCATCTTTCTCTGGAAGAATTTGTTCTTCTTTGGTATTCAGTTCCTTAGGTTGCCTTGTGACTTCCATTCTATGATGAGCTTCAGAAAAGTCATGATTCTATAGGTTATTTGCCCCTTTTTTTCATTGTTAAGGAGAGAGTAATTTGTGAGTGTATGGCTTTCTACTTCTCAAATAGAAGTGGAACATCCCTGGTACAATCACATAAGTGCCCAACATCAGCAGAAGGTTGGGAACAGAAAAGACATTTCTTAAACTATACTGAGCCATATTTCTTCTCATTCAAAAGCTCCATATATCATATTGCAAGAACTATCCCAACATTTCCCTTTACCATACCTCCTCAGTTCTTTCAGTGAGAGTTAAATGGTATAGAAAAATGATTTTTATTTTTCTGTTTTGATTTTTCTTTTCTTTTTTTTTTCTTTTTTGAGGGGAGAGCTTGTCAATTAAATAGCAGCAGATTTCAAACTTGACCCAGTGTCTATCAACCCTTTAATCCTAATAAATCAAATGAACTTGTCTCAAACACATTCTGTTATTTTTAAGATGGATCTGAGCCAGTTCTTTTTCTTTGTTGCCTGAAATAAAAATTCAGGTAAAATGACTATGACAGCTTATAACAAAATTACTATTTAGCAGACTTTAAAAAGTTGTTAAAAAATGTGCAGTATTGGAAAACTCACCTTACACTGGGGTCCTGGATAGCTCATGCTGAAGTGAGGCAGCCTGGGGCTGGTGGTCAGGGTTTTGCCTATATTTCTGGCACTTCATAGTAGTGGGGGAAGGGAACAGCCTATTTGCAGTGTGGTGAAAAATCAATTTTCATCTTCAAAAGATGAAACTACCAAGCAGGATATTGACTTAGAAATAAAGTGTTTCTTAAAGACTTCCCATTTCCTATAAATGTCAGACCTAAACCTAAGAGTTTGCCTGATTTAAAGTTTATTGCTAATTTCAGACAAACATGCACATAGCTCTGTCTCAAGAAAGAACTAGTTATATATAATTTTCTTGCAGAACAGTTTGCAACATGTATAGAAACTACGTCAAAACCCTCAAAACTAGTCATATTTTTTATTGATTAGGTGTGACTTGATCACTTTCCATTTATTTTTCATTTTAAGATTTTATTCTTCTTTGTTCCAAAGACAAATTATTTCCAAGTTTGTATGATAAATGTTATATAACTGGGTTTGACAGACCTTTAATTTCCCTTTTGCTACATGTAACATGCATAGCTGTTGTCTAAACTTTGACAAGGAATGTGTTATTAATTAGTTGGGGGAGATCTTTAATTCTCTTCTGGCCTTGAAGGCTAACCAGTATGATGGTCTTATCCCAACATACAAAGTATACATGGATGGGCAAAGAAGGACAGAATCCTCAATCACTGGGGGCAGGGGGTAGGGGGAAGGAACAGCAGTCTTGCAGGACATGAGTAGACCTATCTTTAGAAGGAGTGCTTTGGAGAATATTGAAGAGTCTGTTGTTGTCTTGTTGCTTGCCTCCTGGCAGCTTTATGTTGAGTGGGCCTATCCTGACTTGAAGGATACACCTGCGTGCTATTTTAAGGAAAGAAACAAGGAAAGCAGGAGGAACAGGGGAACCATGAGAAAGACAGAGATTATTCTTTTTATAAAAGAGACTCAACATTATCTGAAAGGATTACTTCAACTATTGGATCCAACTAAGCTTTATACTGGATAGCAATATCGAATGCTTTTCACTATTAACTTGTGGAGGGGAGCTTGTGAGGTAAACAGGTCAGCTGAAGATAAAATAAAGGAATTACTTCTCTTCCCCTGTGTATTTATATTGAATTATGAATAAAATTGATAACCCTACTACACATGTTTGAGAAACAAGTATTTGCCTGAAACTGCCAGAAACGAAAGAAATGTAATCTAGTTCCTGCCTTGAAAATGTATTTCATGAACATAAAATATCCCGAAATTACCATCCTCAGTCCCTTAAGTACTGCCCTGCTTCTCCTTACCTCTCGACCCATTTCTCCTGCCTCAGTGAACAGCACCTATATGGAGAATGCCAGACAAGGATCACCACAGCAACGATGACTACAATGTACATGTGTGCTTTCTTCGTGTGAGATATGGTGCATCTGGTTTACATACATTATTTTATTCCTTGTGAAAGTCCTGCAAAAATCCATCTTAAGAATTAAGATTTTACATTTAAACGGATGCTTGGGAAAATCAGGTCCCACTGTCTTTTTTCCACTGTATATTTTTTCCTGGTTTGTCGAAGATTAATTGACCATAGAGTTGAGGGTCCATATCTGGGCTCTCTACTCTGTTCCACTGTTCCACTGATCTACGTGTCTGTTTTTATGCCAGTACCATGCTGTCTTGGTGATCACAGCTTTGTAATAAAGCTTGAAATCAGGTAACGTGATGCCCCCATTTTATTTTTGTTTTTCAACATTTCCTTAGCGATTCGGGGTCTCTTCTGATTCCATACAAATTTTTGGATTGTTTTCTCCAGCTCTTTGAAGAATACCGGTGGAAATTTGATCAGAATGGCATTAAAAGTATAGATTGCTCTAGGCAGTATAGACATTTTAACAATGTTTATTCTTCCGATCCAAGAGCATGGAATGGTCTTCCATCTTTCTGTGTCTTCTTCAATTTCTTTCATGAGTGTTCTGTAGTTCCTCAAGTACAGATCCTTTACCTCTTTGGTTAGGTTTATTCCCAGGTATCTTATGGTTCTTGGTGCCATAGTAAATGGAATTGATTCTCTAATTTCCCTTTCTGTATTTTTATTGTTAGTGAATAAGAAAGCTACTGATTTCTGCACATTGACTTTGTATCCTGCCACGTTGCTGAATTGCTGTATGAGTTCTAGTAGTTTGGGAGTGGAGTCTTTTGGGTTTTCCATATAAAGAATCATGTCCTCTGCGAATAGAGAGAGTTTGACTTCTTTATTGCCAATTTGGATACCTTTTATTTCTCTTTGTTGTCTGATTGCTGTTGCTAGAACTTCTAATGCTATGTTGAACAAGACATATGAAAAAATGTTCATCATCACTAGCCTTCAGGGAGATTCAAATGAAAACCACATTGAGATATCACCTTACACCAGTTAGAATGGCCAAAATTAACAAGACAGGAAACAACATGTTTTGGAGGGGATATGGAGAAAGGGGAACCCTCTTCCACTGTTGGTGGAATGCAAGTTGGTGCAGCCACTTTGGAGAACAGTGTGGAGATTCCTCAAGAAATTAAAAATAGAGCTTCCCTATGACCCTGCAATTGCACTCCTGGGTATTTACCCCAAAGATACAGATGTCATGAAAAGAAAGGCCATCTGTACCCCAATGTTTATAGGAGCAATGGCCACGGTCACCAAACTGTGGAAAGAACCAAAATGCCCTTCAACGGACGAATGGATAAGGAAAATGCGGTCCATATACACTGTGGAGTATTATGCCTCCATCAGAAAGGACGAATACCCAACTTTTGTAGCAACATGGATGAGACTGGAAGAGATTATGCTGAGTAAAATAAGTCAAGCAGAGAGAGTCAATTATCCTATGGTTTCACCTATTTGTGGAGCATAACAAATAGCATGGAGGACATGGGGAGTTAGGAGAAGGGAGTTGGGGGAAATTGGAAGGGGAGGTGAATCATGAGAGACTATGGACTCTGAAAAACAATCTGAGGGGTTTGAAGTGGTGGGGGGGTGAGAGGTTGGGGTACCAGGTGGTGGGTATTATATAGGGCACGGATTGCATAAAGCACTGGGTGTGGTGAAAAAATAATGAATACTGTTATGCTGAAAATAAATAAATTAATTTAAAAAAAATCAGGTCCCACTGTTTTGAATAAGGATCAGAGCAAGCCTGCATACCCAGCTTGTTTCTCCCCCACGTCTGTGCCTGGGAACCTCGTACTGCTGCACTACTGTTTCTCCACTCCAGGCACTCAGACCTCCCACTTTTACATGGTGTGGGGGTAAGAGCAAGGACTTAGGAGTCTGATGCCTAGGGCAGGGCTTGAGTCCTGACAGTGGCAGTCACAGCTTTGTTAGCTTGGACACATCACTAATCCGCTCTTGCCTCAAAGCCTTGACCTGTAAAATGGGATTATAACGGTAGGCACAGCATGGAGCTGTCTGAGGTTTTAAGGGAGATGCGTGGAGGGCTTACCACAGCACTTAGTTTCTCTCAGTCATTAGATGAGAGTTCTGTGGTATTAGTATTGTTATTTCATATTGAGGACTGAGTTGAAAACAGCATTACTTCTCCTGTCATCTCATAGCACTTAGATTTCTTTAAAAACCCCAGAATTATTCTCATTAACACCAGTCTCCCTGTTCTCCGAACTTTTCTTTTCTTTTTTTTCTGAAGATTTTTTATTTGTGAGAGAATGAGAACGCAAGCAGGGGAGCAGCAGGCAAAGGGAGAAGCGGATTCCCCGCTGAGCCAGGAGCCCCCACGCTGCCGTTTGATCCCAGGACCCTGGCATCATAACCTGAGCCACAGGCAGACGCTTAACTGGCCGAGCCACCCAGGCGTCTCTTTCCAAACTTTTCTTGACATAATGACAAAGTGGCATTTCTAAAATTCAGAATGTTTCATGTCCCTCAAAAACTTCATTTCCCATAACCTGTTCCGTGCCTGCTGGTTAAACTTCATTTCCCTGCACTTCCCCTAACATGTCTTTTGTTCCAACGAGAGGGAACTATTTCCACTTCCTAAACAGGTCCTGCCTTGGCACAGGCTGTTCCCTTGGACCAGAAGCCTTTCCTTGACTAATTTGTTCGGCAAGCTCCTGAGCACCCCTGAGAGCCAGCATAAACTTTCCCCCATCCGGGAAGTCACTCCTGTACGACCTCCACATCTAGCAGATTTATTTCTAAATCTCGTCTTAGTTACTCTTGCAGTTCTGAGTGTGTCCCCATTACAACCCCATCATCCCAAAGCTCATTGTTTGCCCTTGTGTTCCCACTAAGAACAGTTACACTGTCTTACTCTGCCAGTTATGCCTAGGGCTCCTCCTAAGGCAGGCACTTAGTAAGTGAACTAATACACGAGTGTGGAGAAGCAGCCTGATTCACTCCATTGGCAGGTAAAACAGAACCAGAAAGATGGTGGATGGGGGGGAGGGGTGTTAAGAAGAGAGAGAACAGAGAACACCAGATATGTGGTGAGCGGGAAGCAGGGGAAGCAAGTTTTAAGGGGAGGGGCGGTGATCAAAGCGGCAAGTATGCCGCCGCATACATAAGATGGGGACTCCAAGTTGTTCATTGACATTTGCAGCGTGCACGCCATTGGTGGCTTTGTCTGGCGGTTTTAAGAGAGGTGGTTGGAAAGCCTGAGTGGGTTGGGTTCGAGAGAATGTGTGGGAAGCAAATTGTGGGGCAGTGAAAACAATGTTTTCAAGGAATTTCACCAAAAAGAAAAAGGAGAAAAATCAGGAGGTTCTTATTTATGTATGCTATTTTATGACTTCAGATTGGTTTTTACTGTGTGTGTGTTACCTTTCTAGAATAATAGTAATGGTAATAATAATGACAGGTAAATATTGTGTCTCTGCTGTGTGGCAGGTATGGCTCTTCTAAACACTTAGGTAGTGCTTTCAATCCTTAACAACCACTGTATGAGGGAGAGGTAGTTTTTATTCCCATTTTATAGATAAAGAGACTGAGGTACAGAAAGGAAGTAACTTACCCTACCTGCACAAGGCTGACCAGTGGCGAACCAGGTTGGAGCCCAGACATTTGACCCTAGTACCCAAGCTCTATGCCATCTCTCCACTTGAAGTCTCTGCTTAAAACAATGGTTTTATGGTGATAGCCATATATAGCATGGACACTGTTGGTCAGGAGGTCATGGAACACAGGAATTCTCAGAAGGTTAGTATTTGTAAAAACGGTACCGTGCCCATTATAATCTATTAACCCAGTGAGGGATGTTCAAGTAGAGCTGTGATGGGGGAGGGGGGAAGACTGCATTCTATTTTTATTAGCTTAGTGAAACAAGGCTGCCAAATACACATTTGCAGTGATAAACTTTAAAAATCTGTTTGCTTTATTCTCTATTCTCCATACTCTGTACCTTCTGTACTTTATTCTCTATTTTTCATACTCTGTCTCTTGAAACACACTCTCTCCATTTCAGTTGCCTCATAAGTCATCCACATTTTTTACTAAGATTTTATTTATTTAGTTGAGAGAGAGAGAGAGCAGGAGTGGGAATGCGGGGTGGGGTGCAGAGGGAGAGGGGCAAGCGGACTTCACACTCAGTGCAGAACCCAAACATGGAGCTCGATCTCTCAACCCTGAGATCATGACCTGAGCCAAAATCAAGAATTGAATGCCTAATTGGCCACCCAGGTGCCTCATGAATCATCCATTTAGACCAACTATTTAGTACCTGACTCTCTCTGTTACTCCTTAACTTACTACACAAATGTATCCTGAATGCATGATCACTCATTCTTTCTTTCATATTTTTGGCTCTAATAATATAGCAACTGGTACAATTTGTCATTCATTCGCTTTTGCTGTTTGTGGAGCAAAGGACTGTCAGATAATTATGTCAGTAGCATATTAAGAAACAAGACCTATGTATGTTCACACTCATGAGTAGACATGTGGCTGCAAGGGAAACAGATCGCAGTATTTCTGAAATGTAGAAATCCTGAGATCTGAAACTGGAAAATAAGACTTTTGATGCTGTAAAAACTCATACAAACCCATGCTTATGGACTAATGTGATTTTTCAATGAAAATGCAAAATTATAAAATGTTACTACTAAATAGAGTACTGATGAAAAGCAATTATTGGAATGCAGTGTGATTTTTAAAAGTGGATTGGATCTCAGAGAAAGGACCATCAGTCAGCATCCTTCATTTTGTGTTGTAATTGCAATTTCTAGGCCATCTGAACAATTGTGTGACCCTTGAGAAAAGAATTAGTGATTGCAATCATAGACTCCTAATCAGGCATCTTGAAAGGAGCAATACTTGAAAATCTTCCTCGTATACAAGGGCATGCCAACCAGATTTGCCGTTTCTCTCATATATTCCTGCTATGAGTTAGACTTTTAGGTTTGCTGATCTTTGTTTAATCGAATTAGATCAAAATGGAAGTTGAAATGGGAATCCGTTGCTTTAATTGCTGTCACTTTATGAAGCTTGCGGGAAGTCCATAGGAAATACTAAAATTGTCTCCAGGTGAAAGGTTGGTCTCTTCAAACAGTTAAAAATGATGAGGCAGAAACATTGCATATAATTCACTCTGAATAATGAATAGAATATTATTCAACTGAGTTTCAGATTTACTTCTGATGGAATGGGAATGGGTCTTGTTTTCTTTGCTGTAATATTTTGGGCATGGGTATTTGTTTTTGGAATCTTGTTGGAGGATATCTGGGTCTGACACGAACACCGTGACATCTTTCTCTTCTCTGCTTATAATGAGCCATTCTCCAACAGAATCTGGAGAGTAATTTATATGGATAAGCACCTGTTGTTAGAAACAGTGTTTTAAATCAGATATAGAGAAAGGATTTAAGGTACAAATGAATTATTCACTTTAAACGAAACACGGAGCTGAGCACGGGTTGTAATTTGTAACAGGGTTTTTTTTTCTTGAAACATGCATGCTATGCCTATTAACTCCTTCACTTAAGAAGGGCCTTCAGTGTTCCTGGAAGCTTTTGTGTATTTCTTTGGATATCAGCTAATTCCGTTCCATTCGTAGTTAGATCTAGCAGGCTGCCGACATTTTGATATTTCTAGCTTTTCTTTATTTTATAACCGAAATGCAATCCATGGAAATGGAAAATATTTTCTGATTAAATAGCTGAACGAATTTACCATTTTCCTGGATTAGCATTTAGAAGTTCATAAAAAAAGCATTAATTATAATATAGAGCTTGAAAGGATGTCAATGATTAAATAGCCCAAGGCTTTTGTTGGTGGTAATGTACATATGTTTTGCAACAAGATTTTACTTGGGCACCATATTTGTGTGATCCATAGCTCACGAATATTAGCTTGTGTCTTTTACCCTCTTCTTGTTTCTGGAAGCTTGAGTTTTGTGTATATCTTCTCAGAGACTATTCATTTGCTTTTGTGATTTGGAACTACAGCACTGAATCAACTGGACTGAGACCATTCCAATTTCACTTTGGGCCTTTCTCACATCAGTGGTCAGAATGACCTTTTAGTCACTCCCGTCAAGACTTGAATCCAACTAGTCTCAGGGGTAAAAAGTCAAGGGGTTATCCACTTAACCACCCGATTCTCCAGGTAAAACTTTGATAGCCATTATAATTATTTTATTCTCTCCTCCCTCAGCCATGGATTGCTATAGTTAATGTTATGTCAGAATTTCCATTATGATTCATGTTTTTCTGGGATCTACAATGGAAATTCTTCAGGCAGAAAATGGGCACCTATGGTTATCACAGAAAAGCTGTTTTAAAGCCAATTGTCAAGTGAGCTGCTGAGATTTTGCAGAGTTAAAACACTTGGCCTGCTCCGCATTTGTTCTCTCAGATGATATTAACGATCAGCAACTGGTGAGTTAGTTTTTCGTTCCTCGAAATTTGAATTTATCTTTGTGAAAATGTATTGAATGGATCCCTTTGATGAAACCAGAAAGTAAGAAAAAATAGGTATTTCCATCTTAACTCTCATTTATAAGGAAAACTTAATTTTTTCCCCTCTGATTAAATTTTTCCCTATGACAGAAAACAGTTCATATTGGGATAACTGGAGAACTCTGTAAGCCTAGTGGTAGCTGACTTGTGTCAAAGAGGGTTTGGTCATAAATCCATGTTTTAAGTTGCATTTTCTTGAAAAATTATAAATGTTTGGAAGGATGTTAAGGACTGTGTTTCAAGACACTGTTCCAGCAGCATCTCTTTTTTTTCCTTTCAATTGAAAACTGACTTTACATTGGCTGAGAAGCTATCAGACAAAGCAAATAAAGGATTTTGTCTCTTCCTGTGAAGATCACTGCTCTCTGTATGTTTGCACTGCATATTAAGACTTAGAATACAAAAGCATATTTCTGAATAATTAAATCCATATCAAGAAAGCACGTAATTGGCACTCAGGAAAGGCTTTTTTTTTTTTTTTTTTAAAGACGGATGAAAAACAAATTTAACTAACAGGGTTTCAAAGTACAAACACATAGGAAAAACTGATTTTATGACTTGCGCTAGGTATCGACTCTCTTCATTCCTTCATGACTTGATATTGGCTGCCAAAATGATGTATGTGCCTAATACGTTCTCACTAAACCACATAATTTTTGCTTTAAAAACCAGCACAATCAAGAGAGAGACAATTATATGAAAAGCACTTATTGATGAAGAGAGTAATGTACAATAGAAAGAGCTTGCTAAGCGTTTCTGAAATGAAAGCCTATTGTTTACTGAAAGATTCTACTCTCTTTTACTGGTTTTAATTATTTCCAAGTTGACAAATTGTGATCAATACTCTGTTATTGGTCTGATAATTAACAGATGATGGCCTGTCTCTATGAATAGTAAATGCTGGGTACTAATTAACATTTGTTTTGATTACTTGGTATTTAGTTGTCAAAGACAGCTATTATAATGGCATAGAATGTTAGAAGAGGGTTTTTTTGTTGTTATAGCCTTTGATTGTTATCAGAAATAACTATTTGGTGTGTGTATGTGAAGGGATGCCTGATTTCTGTTACTGCTCACTGTAGTATAACCATGGTAGTCTGAGAACTCGTCTAAAAGCCTTAAGTATTTCTAATGAATTTTATGTCTGACTTCTTAGCTTCAAGGGAGAGCGAAGGGATCAGCAATCGAAGTGGAAATGGTGAGATTCCTGAACAGGAACAAAAGTGCCAAATGTGGTTGATTGATCCATCACTGATTTAAGTTTTAATATAGTACAAAGGGATAGTCTGAAGTCTTTAGAGTTTCAGAGGTTATATAATTTATCATTTTGTTAAAGTATGGTTATATTTTATAATCTTTTAAAAAAGTCTACTTACTCTTTTCCATTCAAGGGGGAGTTTTACTGGGGTTTCAAGGTGTGTGGTTCGCTATAGAGATGTCTAGTGGGTCCCCATGGTGGAAATGTTGGGGGAAGGGGAAGAACAGAGAGCTAGTTTTTTCCCTTAGCCTGAAACTTTCTCATCTCTTTTCACATTTCTCTTTTCTGGTTCAGGGATGTACTATAATTATGGGGGAAAGTGTATCGACTCTGGATTTAGGCTTGGCTTCAAATCCTAGCTTTAAACCTCCCTAGCAGTGCAACCCTGGCCATCATTTTGGGATCTATAAAAATGCGACTAATATTCTCTCTCTAGTTGGGTAGATATGAGGATGAAGTCAGATTGTATATACTAAGGTCTGCAACAGTCTGGGTTTACAGAGAAACAGAACAAATATGTGATATATATGAAGAAATTTGTTATAAAGAATTGGCTCATATTGTTATAGAGGCTGAGAAGTCCCGAGATGCAGAGTTGGCAACCTGGAGACCCAGTAGAATTGATGGTACATACAGTTACAGTCTGAGTTCAAAAGCCTGGGAACCAGGAAAACAAATGGTATAAATTCTGGGCCAAGTCCAAAGGCAGGAGAAGACTGGCATCCCAGCTCAAAGACAGAGTGAATTCTTATTCAGCCTTTTGGTTTTTTCCAGGTTTTTAACAGATTGGGCTAGGCCCGCCCATATTAGGGAGGTCAATCTACTTTACTCAGTCTTCCAATTCAAATGTTAATCTCATCCCAAAAGTCCCTCCACAGACTCCTACAGAACAACTTTCAAGTGAACATCTAAGTGCTTCATGGCCCAGTTAAACTGATACAGAAAATTTAACCATCGCAAGGTCCTATAATGATACTTGGCACACAGTTAAGAGAAGAGAATCTAGAGGTGGACTGAATCCTTTCAAATACCAGCACGGCCACCTTTTAGTAAAGTGACAGCAGCCACATTTATGTAACATGTGAGTGTCTCAGTGTCCTCATCAGTAAAATGAAAATATTATCAACCTTGTGCATGCGGTTGTTGTACAGACTAAACAAGTTGATCAATATATATATAGCTTGGTACTCGTCAGTAGTACTAGTACTAGTGCTAGTCATGTATTTCCCATTATGAGTGTCTTAATTATAATACGTTCTAAATAAGTCATCACCATTTTATATCTTTAGTTCTCTCTTTTAAGATATTAACAGAAAATTTCACTGCAAATTACTCCTAACTTAATCTGAAATGTTTGAAATATCATAAATAAGAGAGAAAGTCTTGTTTTCTCTAACAACAGATAATTTATGCAATTTACACGGAACAACTATCCTATACAGTGAGACTCAGGAGGGTTAACACCTGGAATTCATGGTCACAGGGAAGCAGGGATTAGCATGTGTGTACTGATAGTGGCACATCCTTTTTTTTTTTAAAGTCTGAGCATTGAAGATGAGGGCTCACAAGGCTATTGTAGCAGACTGCATTTTTCGTATTTTGACCAAGGGAGACCTAAAAATATATTCAAAAACTAACCTTTAAGCATGGGTCTTCATATTTAGTCTAAAAATTGGATTTCTCTTTGTCTCATTTTTCTTCCTTATCTCAACATGTTCCAGTTGAAGGTACAAATTTTCACCTGGAGCCTGTTCTTAAAATCATTGACTTTTTAATGCCTATTGATTAAACACCAGATGTGTTTAAACATAATTTATATTTATTCATATTAACTAAAGAAGACATACCAGTTCTATTTGAGGTTTGAACTCTTCTCTATGAAAGTAATAGTGTCATAAAGCATAAAAAGACAAATCAGTATTTTACTGTGAGATACAAAGAGAAGATTGGTGGTTGGTTAGGTGAATGTCTGAATACATATGAGTGTTATATAGCCTAGAATGTTGTTGCATTATAATATGTATTATATGTAATAAATAGCTATTTGTGGGGGGCAAGGTCTTTTATACTTAACAGCGTGTCCCTCCCTTCTTGGGGCAGGCTGGACTTGTGTATTCTGCCTCCACTGAGCTTTTCCAGAAGGATTTCACTGGGCAACACTTAATTAAACTTCATTTTCTTTTTTTACGCTCCAGGTATTATTATGCTGCTCCCTTCAAGAAGTAATTTGTGCGTTGTTTATTGGAGCTATGAATTTAATGATTTTCATCCCACGCTAGTGCGGGATGACTATGATAAGATGTATCGACATCTCTTTGGAGCATGTTTTTGTCTCCATTGTGTGTTGTTTTGCCAGAATACTGAAGGCAGCGTCTGTCTTATGGCGTGTCTCTGTAAGCTCCTCTTGTTAGAACACTGGTGAATTTAGGTTACTTGTCCCAGTAGATGTCTGAAGTTTTAAGATAAGAGTCATCCCAGAAAAGCGGTTTAAGGTACACAAGGTATAGGTTTGGAAAGGAAACAAAGGTGGACTGGCGCTAGAGCTGAGGGGTTTTTTTTGTTTTGTTTTTTTGTTTTTGTTTTTGTTTTTGTTTTTGTTTTGTCCCTCAGTATAGGTTTGGAAAGGAAACAAAGGTGGACTGGCGCTAGAGCTGAGGGTTTTGTTTTGTTTTGTTTTTTTGTTTTTGTTTTTGTTTTTGTTTTTTTTTTGTCCCTCAGCTGAAATAGAGTGGGATGAATAAACAACCCAAACTCTCCCAAGCAAATCATCTCCTATTTGGCGCCTGCGTGCGTGTGTGTATGTATTTCACATTTCACCTGTATTACATGTGAGCTTGTAAACATGTGTGTTTATGTCTAATGCACAAGCCAGGACACCAGTTATTTCCTAATCTTAGAAAAAAAATATGTAAAAAGGAATGGTACAACGAAGGAGGATGGAGAGAGAAAATGATATGATAATAATAATGGCTGATACCTCCTGAGGGTTTATTATGTGGCTGTTATTCTCAGCACTTCACATGTGTTAAGAGGTATTGTACTTCTGAACATACCTGTAGCAGAGGGTAGATTGAAATAGGTATTTTGATAACAAATAGTTGGGGAGTCATAGAGACTAAACGATTTATTTACATGAGTTAGTATTTTCATTCCATTTAGAATCTATATATGTCCTAAGGGCCTGAGGAATCCACACAGACCTCCGTCTGCAGGAGTTACAGACTCAGGGTCAGCAGCGCGCGCCCCTGACCGAAGCAGTCCTGGGATGAAACTCTCATGAGCACGGGCGCCTGTCTGGCCTGGGTTTTAAAATGGACTGTGTTAAGTGTGATATTTAGTTTGAAAAATGGGAGGGCTGTTTCTTCAGGTATATATTCAAGCATTCACCACAGAATGAGAGCTGTGCGATTCTCTTAGATTTTTCTTTTTTTTTTTTTTTTAATTTTTTTATTTTTTATAAACATATATTTTTATCCCCACGGGTACAGGTCTGTGAATCACCAGGTTTACACACTTCACAGCATGGTCTAGTGGTTAGGATTCAGCGCTCTCTTAGATTTTTCTTAAAGAAAAGAGGGAAATTATGAGTTGAGGCAGAGACCTGATTTTAGAGTAAATCAGGATATTTGGTTATTAGAATTAGATCTCCTAGAGGAAAGAGATGGGATCTGAATATTTCCCTGGTACCTTAGAGCAATTGCGATACTGTGAGAAGCTTGACATCATGTTAGGGAAGCATATGGCCTGGTTTTAAAAGTTGGGACTGTGTTAAGTGTGGATATTTAGTTTGGAAAAATGGGAGGGCGTTTCTTCAGGTTATATATTAAAGCATTCACACAGAATGAGAGCTGTGGGATTCTCTTAGCTACTTTTTAAACCAGAAGTTGGAAAACCCAAGGGTGGACCCTGCAGGGAAAATGTGTTCCTCTGCTGGGGGTCTGTGGAATTTGCAAAGCCCCTAGTTTGACATACTTGACTTCTTTCTGAAACTGGTGATGTGTGGGGCCCCTTTGGACCAGCCACCCTCTCCCAGGATGTTTGCATTCTCTGCTGCCTTAGGGATCTTCAATAAAGAAGCTTCAAAGCCCTTGACTAGATAATTATTTAAAATTTTCTGGAGTTTCACATTTGTTTGCAGGGGTCTAACCAAGTTTGACTGAATTGAGCGATGACGTCAATGTGTAACATGTTGATTTTATTAGTGCCAATGTACTCTGAATTGTTGAAAGGTATCTATTTTCAAAATACAGGGGATGAGCATTTACATAGAAAGGCAAACAGAAACGGTACTTTTCTTTGGATGGTGGTTTTAAATGCCTTAGGTTTTTGTTGGAAGCGATAACGCTCACGTGTTCTTGGCATACAACCCGCTGGCCATTCCCAGGGGTCTGGGCAATACACACCATCTGATTACAACACACAGAAAGGAAAATTGTTGAGTAAAAACCTTGAATGTGTGGAAAAATGGATCCTCAGTATGGTCCTAACCTGAAGGCAGTGCTTTACCGTAAACACACCTTTTTGCTGTGTGTATGTGCATGTATCTCTGCTTCTTTCCTCCTCTATTCTTGTACATTTCCAAAGCTCACCATGTTGGTGCTTCTTTGAAGAGGTCTAAGAGATTTCATATTGGGTTCCTTAAAACCAGACATTACTCACGTCTATTTCCAGTGTGTGTAGATGTTTAGATGAGAAACACATAAAGGACTTCCTAATTAAACTGTGCACATTTCACTAAAAAGGTAGTCTGATGATATAGTTTGAAATACACAAAACTTAAGGGAAGATTCTGATTGGTGACTGTGGCCTTTTGATTCAATAGATGTCCTTAAATAAAGAAAGTGGAGTTTAATGTAGGCAAAAAATACAGTAACAGCAGAAATTGTAGTAATAGTATGAAGCAGCTACAGCTTGGTTTTCTGGCCCAAGTGGAATGCTGCCCGATTCATTCCTGAGCGTGTGTGTGTGTGTGTGTGTGTGTGTTTCCTTTCATCTCAGTGCACTAGAAGTTGTCTTTTTTAGTCCTCTGGATCCCTTTAGGTGTTTATTTTTCATTGTTGTAATTGTTCTTAGTCACATCCAACCAATAATAATTTTTGCATGACCTGTGTGTTTTAAGGAAACTTTTCCGGAGCTATTCCTGTATGATATACACACCATGCTTTTTGTACAGAAAATTATTATCAGATGAAACCTGATAACAAAGATTAGAAAACAAAAATCAGAAAACGAAGATCATACCAGGAAAACATTTCATTCCTTATTTTAGTATTAGAATGGGCTTTGGCTTTTTTTCATACTTATTTACCTAAGAAGGCATTTAGATTGACTCTGAAGAAGGCTTTTGCTTTTCCTGTTTAAGTGGGGGAAGGGAGAATGTACTTTCCAGTAGGAGTTAATGAAGTTGGACAGTTGGTCACTGGAATTTAACAAAGGCCTTCCAAAAGATCAAGATAATGAGGTTTCTTCCTGAATGTCTCTGCAGGTTGTTTTAAAGGACAGATGAGCAGCTAAAAAGTATTTTCCCTCTTCAAGAAGGAATTAATGTTCTTATTTATCCTTTTCCTAAAAGAAAGGAAGTAGAAAAAAATCAAATGCCTTGACCAATCTGACTTGTTTTAAGTAGAGGATATCACTCTGTCAGTGCTCGCTTCTCCGCAAAAATGCATTTGAAATAAATCTTAAAATGCAGAGAGACAAGAAAACCATTATTCTCTAAATTGCTATATTACTGTTAAACCAAATTTAAAGGGAATCTTGAACAGTGCCATATATCCCATTATTTTGACAATCCATCAATTTATGAAAGTAATCTGAGCACACACTTCAATTTATTAGAGGTAATTGTTCTGGGAATGCTAACACCCAAGCTCAGTAAGATCAATAATAAGCTTATACCTGAATTTGGGGTTATGGTTGAACTTGAATCCAGTCTATTTAACTTACTTCTCAACTGTTCACATCCTATAAATTGTCTTTATTACATATATTCAATAGAATATTTATCTTCTCAAGTAAAATAATCTTATTTGAAGCAATGCATGCGATTACAATTAATAGTGATTGCTTTTTCATCTCTTGACTATTTCAGCACATTTTATGTATTTTTATCAGATGACAACTGATAGCCCTTTAATTAACCCACCTTGCAATTAGTTCACACTGGGCATTTGAGTTGGAACTCAAAGTCCCAGTTTAATAAGTATTTGTTGATTCATAAATAATATTCATGCCTGGTTACTGGAGGAAAAATTCCTAGACTTGAGACTTAACAGGGGCTGTAGACTATATTCTCAACTGGTGTAGCTTCTTGTAAGGTGCAATTTTATAAAAAAAGATTTCACAGTTAACTCTTGGAGTGGCTGTCTGGATGAAATTTGTATTTGGTGTTTATTAAATGCTCATTGTGTATCAGGAAATTAGGACATGGACCCTGTTCAGAGGCACATCTAATACATCTAATACACGGAGTAGTCAGAACATGGAGTAGTCAGAACAAAACCACAGGTCAAGCGCCCTTTCAGCTATGCAATACTGACTGTGAAAAATGTCTAGATTATGTAGACATTTACTATTTCTCCAACCCTAGTTTCTAAATAAAGCTGTTTTCCTAAAGGCCTTGTGACCTTAGGCAAGTTCCTTAGACATCTAGTGTCTGAGCTGTAGACATGTAATTTGTAATGATGGAATAATAGCATTATTATCGTAATTAAATGAACTAATATTTGTGAAGAAATTAGAAAAGTTACTGACACATAGTCTAAATAAATGTTGGTTTAAGTAAAATCAATTTAAGGATTTCTTGGGCAAATTTTTTTTCGTACAGTTGACAAAAGTGGTTGTTATAAATTATAAGGAATGAAAAATTATCCTTGAGATGGAGAGAAGAAAGACTGTGTATATTGAGAGAGAATACACAGAATTCTGTGTATCAACTGAAATTGAGAGAGAATACACAGAATTCTGTGTATCAACTGAAATAAATGATCTAATTTCTTTAACAAAATAATTACAGGGATAAAAAATGGAAAGCTCTGATTAAGAGTCTAAGACACATAACAATCACAAAGTATGGACCTTATTTGATTTCTAGCCTAACTAAATTGTAACACAAAAATTGTAGGGGTACCAGGATGGCTCAGTCAGTTAGGTGACCAACTCTTGGTTTCAGCTTAGGTCATGATCTCAGTGCAGAGTCTCTTCCTCTCTCTCCCTCTGCTCCTCCTACCCTCCGCCCCAGTCTCTTAAATAAACAGAATCTTTTAAAAAACTTCTAAGGGAGGAGAGAAATATAAACATTAATTGTATATTTGATAATGTTAAAGAATCCCTGCTAAAGTTTGAGGTATGATAAGGGTATTGTGGTTGTGTTTTTTAAAGGAGTCCCTATATTTACAGGCATTTTTTTTTATAGGAAAAATTATAGGTATTTGGAATTCAATTCAAAATACCTGTTTGTAGGGGCGTCTGGGTGGCTCAGTGGGTTGGGCCACTGCCTTCGGCTCAGGTCATGATCTCGAGGTCCTGGGATCGAGTCCCGCGTCGGGCTCTCTGCTCAGCGGGGAGCCTGCTTCCTCCTCTCTCTCTCTCTCTCTCTGCCTGCCTCTCTGCCTACTTGTGATCTCTCTGTCAAATAAATAAATAGAATCTTAAAAAAAAAAAATAAAATAAAATAAAAAATACCTGTTTGTATATGTAGATATATAGATGAAATGAGATTGTTCAAGAATTTATAAATATTGAAGCTGGGGGATAGGTACATGAAGGTTCATTGAACTGTTCTTTACACTTTAACACATGTTTGTAATTTTTCAGGATAAAAACATTTTAAAACTGAAAAAAGAAAGGAAAAAGTATTTAGTGGAAAAGCTATTCTTAGAGTTATTACTGTTATAATCATATCTGACATTCACAGAGTGCTACAGATAAATTATCTGTTTTACAGCACCTGGGTGGCTCAGTGGGTTAAGCCTCTGCCTTCCGCTCAGGTCATGGTCTCAGGGTCCTGGGATCGAGTCGCACATCGAGCTCTCTGCTCAGTGGAGAGCCTGCTCCCCTACTCTCTCTGCTTGCCTCTCTACCTACTTGTGATTTCTCTCTCTGTGTGTCAAATAAATAGAATCTAAAAAATAATTTTAAAAAGTTACCTGTTTTATTCTTTAAGACAGCTCTGTGAGGTAGGTCCAATTATAATACCCATTTAACAGATGATAATGTAGCCTCAGTCTCTGCTCTTAATCAGCCTGTCTTTTTGAGGGCATAGATACCTAAATGAAACAGTTCCCTCCTGAAAATTGTTGTGCAGACCTGTTAGTCTGAACAGGTAATCACATCCTCATGAATGATGTTTTAACAAGGTGTTCACTATCTAGATATACTACAGGTACATGAATGTCACTAGTGATGGGAAAAAGGTGGGTGTAGGAATGAGCTAATATACCAACCCTGTGTGTTTAGGCAAGTTCCCTTTTTATCTGAGCTTCAATTGTTCTCACCTGTAAAACTTATTCTTTCAGTGCCTGTTTCATAGGTGGTTGTAATGACATATGACTTGAAAACCAAGACCCTCAAAGGGATCAAGTGAAGAGTACATTTAGCTTATATCCTCAGGGCTCAGCATAGTGCTTAGAAATGTGCCCTTCCAACTAGAAGGTATTATTCTGAGTGAAATAAGCCAATCAGAGAAAGACAATTACATATGATCTTCCTGATATGAGGAATTTAAGAGGCAACGTGGGGGGTTTCGGGGTTGGGAAGGAAGAAATGAAACAAGATGGGATCAGAAGGGAGACAAACTATAAGAGACTCTTAATCTCACAAAACAGAGGGTTATGGGGTGGGGGGACGTGTGTTTGGGTTATGAACATTGGGGAGGCTGTGAAGTGTGTAAGCCTGATAATTCACAACCTGTACCCCTGGGGCTAATAATACATTATACATTAATAAAAAATTAATTAGTTTTAAAAATGTGCCCTTCCTGGCTGCCCTCTTGATTTCTGCCTCCCTCCCTCTCTACTTTCCGATTAGAAGAGGTCTCCTGTGCCACCAACACACTCTCAGATGTCAGCTTTCTCTGTTCAAAGGATAACTGTGGTGAATGAGTAAAACAGTGCAAGAAAAATCACCTAAGATGACTTTGCCCTGTTGTGTGCTAATTACACACAGGCTAGACTCTAAAGCCTTCAGTGGTTCAAGTTATGAGGTTGTATGGTATTCACTTTACCTTTAGCTTTCATTACTTTGCCAAGTACAGTAATCTTTAGTCTGAAAATACTGAAACAATCATTGTTAAAGTGGAAGGTCAAGATGTGAATGCAGTACAAGAGAAGACAAAAACTTGATTGAATGAGGGTGAAAAATACCAGAAGAGCTAGTCAGACATCTTTATAAAAGTGTGATGGAGAGTCTTAGAAGGTTTCTAGTGAATCAAATGTGGGCAAAGGTGGATCAGAAACTAGGAATAGGTAATTTATATTCACAGTGGTAACCTGGACTCAAGACCTAGTACGTTTTATTAAACATCTGAAAGATGAAGTGGGAATCACTGGGAGACAGGGACAGTATGGATTCATGAAGAATAAGGAATGCCAAATTAGGCTCATTTCCTTTACGATGAGTGACTAGGTCATGGGGCTGTGATGCTTGTGACTCTAAGATTTCAGTAGTTCATGTAATATACACTCTCAATTGATTCATATGGACAATGTGTGGTAATGTTCTTAGCCTCTTGAATGTCATGCCAAAAGGAAGGTCTCCTCTGCTCTGGGTATCAGTGCCTTAGAGGGATGCTGACACTGAGGGTGATATGAAGACTGGAGATTATAATTCATGAAATAGTTGAATGGGTTGGGGATGTTGTAGCTTAAAGAATCATGGTGGGATCGATGAGCACTGCTGAACATTTGAATCCAGGGAAAAGGAGAGGAGAGAAACTTCTTTTTGTATAATTTTGGGGAATTGCTTCCACACATCTCTGGACAAAAGTGAAGAACATGACTGGAGTTCTGTGAGACTGAAATCCCCAGTGATCCAGGTGGTAAGTAGTAAGGGCCTATCCTGAGGGACCCACCGTGCACATGGAAGGGGGGATGCTATGCAGGGGTTAAAGGCAACAATATTGCTGACCAATTCAATGTGGAGGACAGAATGGGGAGAACTCTTTTTGTTTTGTAATTTCACCCAATTGCACATAAATGTGATCTAGTCTTTTGAATGTACCACTTTGGTGGTATTTTTGCCTTATTATCTTTATTTATAAGCCATTTGAAGTCAGGAACTCTGCTTTACTCATCCTTATATTTCTAATAGCTACTGAGTCAATTGTTAGTAAGTATTGATTTCAATGAGTCATTTGTAAAACATTAATATAGCTTCATGCATTGCATAAAAATGTTAACCTTGGCAGCAGTAGTTATTATTTTTGTCACTTTCAGTTGTTTTCAAAAATAAAGATGTGTTTGTTGTTGTTTACAATAGGGGTTCGAGAAGACAAAAAGGAGACCCAAAATTGGGGATAGTTGTGGCCTCTTCTGACTTAATCATGATAGAAGACTTGTTCATATCTAGAGGGCAAAAGCCCTTTATTATTTATTTAGTTATTTAGTCAGATAAGATAGAGAGAAGAGGGGGGAAGGCAGAAGGAAAGAGGATCTTCAGCAGACTCCACATCCAGTGCAGTGGCTGAGGCGGGGCTTGAACTCTGAGATTATGACCTGAGCAGAAATTGAGAGTTGGAAGCTTAACAGACTGAGTCACCTGAACACCCCAAGCCTTTTATCCTTTTATTGCCCTAGTCATAAGGTTGAAGGTTCTCCTTAACTTAGTTGAATTTAACAAATAATTACTGAATATTCTATTTTCATAGTAAGTGTTCAAAAAAGTGCAGATTTATCAAAGTTATCAAGTCAGGTTTTGAGGAGCCTTTGAAATGGAGTCCACCATGGATGGGGAAAAGGTGTTCATTACTCAAGACCCATCTCCTTGCATAGGCAGGGTTGAGGAGGTGGGATGGGGTTCATCCGTTGTTCAAAAGCACAGACAATTTGAATTAGAACCAGATTCTGCCACTGACTAGCTGTATGACCTTGGGCAAATTATCTAAACTCTGAGTTTCTGTTTCCTCACCTGTACAATGGAAATAGTAATAGAACCTACCCAAATGGTTGTTATGATGCTCAAGTGACTTATGACATATGATACACACTTAGAGTGGTGCCTGGGTGGTAAGTTCTATTTAAATGTTTATTACCGTTATTTGCAAGACCTATCAGAGAAAGTTTCCTTGGGAAAGTAATAGGGAATGGCTAATTACCTTCCTTCACCACTTTGTTCCCTCTCCTGGTTTCACAGTGGAGTTGTAGCTTGTTTGACTTGCAAAAAAAAAAAAAAAAAAAAAAAAAAGGCTAGATGAAAAGGGGAGGGAGGAAGAAATGAAAGAAAGGAAGTGAAGAGATGACAGACAATATTAGGGTGCTTTTCATCTCTACCAGGAGATGAAGTCCATGGAGCACTGATAGACAGTAATTCCCTGGAAAAACAAATTCCAGAGTTTATACAAACAGCTATTGATTGGTTATTATAAATTTTACAAGTGAAGCATTCAGCTAAGTATAGAGCTAACCTGGAAGGCCCAGAAAATCAGCAGTTTGATCTGGCAGTACAATTAAGTCAATGAATGGCTGCTAAGCTACTCTCCATGTATTGACTCTTGTTGATTTAAAGGCCAAGGGCTTCTATCTATCTCAGCTGCATTTTAGTTAATGACGTTTAATGATATTTTTATGCTAATAACCTCAACTTGGTGACATCCTGAGTTGCATCTCTGGCTTCTATACTATAACTTTCTTTGATTACCAAGTTTTTGGTAGTAAATTATGTTAGTGAATAATTTGTATTAATAGAAACAAAACTACAAATGAGCAGAAGAATCTTGTTGGGGATGAAGAATCTTTATGACTAATGTTTTTTAGTAATAGAGATTGAATGAAAAAATGAGTATATTTCAGAATTATTTCAGTTTACATCAAACTTCTTAAGTTAATAGGACAAGCATAAAATATATGATAGCCACTAATGACAAAGAAGCCAGAGGCATGTTGAACTGTATTCCAAGACATATAAACCCTGAAAATAAAAGGTGGAAAAAGGTTACAAAAGCATTTTGGCCTGATGCTCATAACCATTTGCCCTGATTAATGTAAGGGAAATTATAATCTCCAAATGTAGAAGAATGATTTTTATATTGTATTACCATTACCAAATCTGTATGTGTATGTGTGTGTTTCTGGGCATATGGACATAAAAAGCGATTAAATCAAGAGTTTTCTTAACATAAAACTTTATTGTCATCACTGTATCAATTGTTGTCATTCAAGCTTCTGATAAATTTATTTTCTTTCCTCTTTCTTATTCGTGATCTGCTCATTGCACTTCATATTTCTCACTAGACAGAAGCTGTTTCATTATATGGTGTAAAATAAAATACATCAAGATTATTGGCACATAAGGGTGCTTTCCCATCGGAGGAGACTTACAATTTTGTATTTGTCTTAGTCAGTTTGAACTGCTGTCACAAAATACCACAGATTGGGTGGCTTATAAACAGCAGAAATTTATTTCTCACAGATCTGGAGGCTTGGGAAGTCCAAGATCAAGGTGCTGGCAGATTCAGTGTCTGGTGAGAAACAGCTTCCTGGGTCATAGACACCATCTTTTTTCTCTGTCCACACGTGGAAGGAAGGGGCAAGGGATCTCTCTGGGGTCCCATTTATAGGAGCACTCATCTTATTCATGAGGGCTCCACCCTCATGACCTAATCATCTCCCAAAGGCCCCATCTCTTAATACCATCACCTTGGAGTTAGGGTTTCAACACACAAATTTTTGGGGAACAGAAACAATTCATAGCAGTAGTCAATAGAATTAATAGAAAACACAATTTCTACCTATTTAGGCTTTGCATTTGAACATGTAGAAGACTACCTCTTATCTTAAGCAAAATGATTGCTTTATTTTCCTTTTTTTGTTGTTGTTTTTGTTATTCTTAATTTTTCCCCCAACTATTTACTTAAATTCTAGCTAGTTAACATATAGTGTAATATTGGTTTCAGGAGTAAAATTTAGTGATTCATCACTTACATCTAACACCCATCTAACAAATGGTCTCCTTGGTACCCATCACTCATTTATCCCACCCTCACCTACCTCCCACCATCAACTCTTTGTTTGTTCTCTATCATTAAGACTCTCTTAGGGTTTGCTTCCCTGTCTTACCCCTTCCCATACGTTCATCCATTTTCTTTCCTAAATTTCACATATGAGTGAAATCATATGGTATTTGTCTTTCTCTGACTAACTTCTTTTTCTTAGCCTAATACACCCTAGCTCCATCCACATTGTTGCAAATAACAAGATTTCATTCTTTTTGATGGCTGAGTAATATTCCTGTGAGTGTGTGCGTGTATGTGTGTGTCTGTATACATACATAACATATCTCCTTAATCCATTCACCAGATGATGGACACTTGGGCTCTTTCATAGTTTGTTATTGCTGATAACATGCTGCTATAATCATTGGGGTACATGTAGCCCCTTTGAATCTATATTTTTTTATCCTTTGGGTAAATATGTAGTAGTGTAGTTGCTGGATTGTATTTTTAACTTTTTAAGGAACCTCCATATTGTTTTCCAGAGTGGCTGAACCAGTTAAACAAAATGATTGCTTTAAAACTCAAAATGTAGATCTGAGGCAATGGTAGGTCTTCCATGCCTATGTATTGATTGCAAAGGCAATCTGATTTACATAATAATAATTGAGAATGTTCATCTTCATAGATAAATGTACTACAGGACCAAATTTCTTGAAAACAATTTATTTCATGTACTACTTCTGTATTCCTAGTGTGGGTTGTTATATCATCAACTTATCTTAGTAATTTCATTTTTTATTTCCTTGTTTCTTTATATATGTACATGTGTTTGAGTGATATGTGTCTCTTGACTTCCTTTCTCCTTCAGAGCAAAATTTCAAGGACCCATTCATTACTCTTCTGACTTCATCGGCTATTACCTTTTCTCTTCTCACTCTACTTCATACCAGGTACTTAGACTTTCATGTGGTCACGATAACAGAGAAGAGAAAAGAGTTGTTAATACACAGATGGCTGAACCCAATTTTACCTCCAGCCCCAGTTATAAAGAAAGTCTGAGAATTTGCATTTCTGACAAAGTTTCAGGTGCTGCTGCTGTGCAGGGGACTGTATTACTATTCCAACTCACTGACCTCCTTTCTGTTCCTAGAATACAACAGACTTGTTCCCACCTCAGGGCCTTTGCACTTGCTGTTTGCTCACTTAGAAACTCTCTTATGATAATCCTTCAGGTATTTCTAAAATGTTATTTTATCAAGAAAGCTTACTTGGATTTCAAATCATTATCTCCTCTTTACCCATAGAACTTTCTGATTTTTTTCTATTAATATTTTACCCATTTGACATATTATACACTTTATTTTCTTATAGAAGGTTTTCCCCTCCTTTGTCTCCTTACTAGAATGTAAGTGCCAAAAGTGTAGGGAATCCTTATACTTAGCTGATACATTTAGGACCTTCAGCAGTTTCTAGTACAAGCAGCCTCAACTGATACATGCAGATTGAATGACCGATCAGGATTAACTAAGCGTTTTTAAAAGGTTCCAAAAGAATTATTGAAACTACCACAAAACAGTGTGTGGATAGTGATGGCCATAATTATTGCAATGCTGAAGCATCACAACCCTCAAGGACTGTGAAGAAAATCTTTGATTTTCAGGAGCTTATATCCTGAAAGAGATGAGATTATTAACCCCATAAAGAAACTGATTAAACCAAATGTGACTAAATACATGACTAAGGCCTGGAACTGTACTGAATGCGAGATAATTAAGGTATCTGCTGGGGTGAAGCTAACTGCCTCCTTGCCAAGAACTTCCTTTTTTTTGTTGTTTTATTTGCATTAAAGGATAATGCTTTTATGAATGGCCATTTTTTTCAGAAAAGATCCAAGCTGACTTATAATGAATATAAATATATTTAATAAATAAAAGAGGATAAGGAAATAATTTTATGAAATTTGATAATATATTAGATAGTAACACTATTAATAGAAACCATTATTTCATATTAAATATCATTGATTTTTTTGCTGTAGCCTTATATCATAACTTTACAACCTTTGCTCTGTGTTCTTAGTTTTTGATGTAACAGAATAAAATGTATTTGTTGTGCAAGAATTTTTTTTTCTTTCCTTGTATTTCTGTGGATAAAAGATCCTTGTCCTAAAGTCTAGATTTCTAATTTTGTCTCTGATGCCCTCCTTCTAGTAAGTGCATAATCCAGCTCATTACTTCTGACTTTTAAAATCAACTGATGCCTTAGGAAAAAACAAAAAACAGTGAGGTACCAAGCCTCAAATAATGTGGTCATGTTTCATTATGACATTAGTTCAGAATCTTTTTAGGTATTTTTTTTTTAGCTCCCTAAGTTTAAGCCTAAAACATGAATTTTTATCCATGAATTATATACTTATGAAATTTTCAATATATTACCATGATGGAAATTTTTGGAAAGCAGAAAGAAATGTTAATTATTCCATCATCATTTGTAGTAATCTTTCTCAAGCCCTTCTCTGGAATTGATAGAGAAATTTTTCAAGCCTTGCAAGTAATAATTATAGTATTGAAAAAATGACAGCTTGTGTGTGCTAACTGTGAGCTGTGTACTTTTATTGGAAACATGCAAATTAGGGCTTATAGAAAGCTGTATAATAATGGCCTCTAATTATGTCACATATCCCTGAAATTGTATCATATTTCCATATGCTGGCACTGAGGAGGACACCATAGTGTGTCCTCTGGTGACACACTGGTGGGATCTGACCTCATGACAGGCTCAGTGAAGTCAGGAGTGAACACAGGAAGTGACACCAGCAAAGAGACCTCCGCACTTAGGCATTTCCCAAAAGAAATACACGAAGAGGCAATTTGAAGCGTGTTGGAATTTGCTCGGAATCCAGATTTCTGCTTTTAGAGCTACTTACTATGTACTTAAGGAGACCTCAGACAATTGGAAGCAATTTGTGGGTTGCTGCATTTTTTTTTTTTTTTTTTGCCTTATTGCCCTATAGCAGTAAACTGTCAGAATATAACAGGATTGGAATGTGATGCTTGTTTCATTTGCTTTTACAGCCAGTATGACCAGTTTAACTTTGAAAAAGAAACCTAGCAGTCAATGCGTTTGCTTACAGATTAACGCTGTTATCAGTGTTGATTCTGACATTCAGAAAGTCACTGCTTCTTTTTTTTGCGGCAGTATGATTTAAACATGCACAGGCAGGGAAATGCAGTGTTCAAGGAGGACAGGTCCTGGTCTGGAGTAGAAGAAATTTACCTGGACCTAGCATAGTGCTTATCACCTAGGGCTTATCACATAGTGCTTATCACATAGAATGGGACATCAACATGTGCCTGTCTATAGTTCCAGCTGCTTTGATCTCATGAGTATAACACTCTCAATATTCAAGAGTCTGGCTAAGGAACGTAAAAGCAATCATTGGCATGAAAGCTTTAATAAGTGGCACCCATAGTCACTGGTACTCTAAGTGGGATGTCTTATTTTTCCTAGTAAGTGGGAAAATGTAGAAAATGCTTCTTTAAGATGGAATGAATTTTCCATTAAGCACACAAAAGTCAAACTTTGTCTTCTGAGTGCTGTTCAACACTGTCACCCTCTCCATCACATCGGAGGGTCAGTGGTAGTTTGGCATGTGCTTCCCCATCCCTAATATCAATTCAATACAGTTATGGACTTTGAGGATAGAACTTCACCACAAGTTTAAGATCATGGTGTAAGCAACCCTTAGTCAACGTATGTTTCTCAAGACAGTTTTGGAACTTGTGTCAAATTTTGCATTTTCTTAAGTGAGGATAACGTATGTCATTTATCGGAATTTGGGGAATGACCAAATATCATTTGGAGCCAAATCCAATGAATAAGAGTTATAATCTGAGAGGTTAATATCATGTTTGGAGAAGATAAAAACCATTTTTTGAGCCAAAGAATTACTGTACTAAAGGTAATCACTGGCCTTTGCCATGTATTTGTGTCATACAGAATTCCTTAAGTTTTGGCATAAGTTTTTCATATTTTAACATGTGAAAACTGATTTGGGCTGTATGTATACTCTATGGTATATGCAGAGATCGGGATTTGCTACTCCAATGAAACCATATCTCAAGGAAGAAATCTTGGTGTCCAGTTATAATTTTGATATATGAGCTTTTTGGAGTCTGAGGATTTTGGAGTTTCCAATAAATACACTGAACATTTTATATCTAGGTTATATTTTTAAAATATTTTTAAAAAATTTAAAGTGTATTTTTACCTATTCTTTCTGAGGTTGAGAGGAAATGACCCATCTTAATTTTTTGTTGTCATCCAAATTACACAGCATAATCTTTCCAGAAACTTTTCTGGAAGTGGCACAGTTCCTTTCAGAGCAAGTCAATTTGTTTTAATTCTACTATTTAGACATCATCTGATTTGGGTCTTAGTTTTCCTATCTGTGAAAGCAGAAGGCTGCACTGAATGAACATTAATATCCTTTCCAGCCCTAATATTTTATCATTATCTCCTCTTTGCTAGAGTATAGCCCCCTCGTTACAATTTATGTCTTATTGAAATTAATGGAATCTTTGACATTTTTAACATTTTTATGAATGAATCCCAGAGACTGACCGAATAATCATTTTGTCTGGCAACCTAAACATCTTCCACGGCCTTCTAGAAAAGTTTGTTGGCACCAAAATTGGGACTCTGAATATTCTTTCCTTCTCAGAAGCTTCTGTTGGCATGTCAAGTGGGTGTGTTGAAGATTTATCACATGGAACTCAACATTAGATTTTTGCCTTAAGTGATCACCCATTTTTTGTTCTGACATAAAGCAATATTCATGGCAGCTGTTAGCATATGACAGTTGACTGGCTGAACTTGGAAATACTGCTGCTGCTTGTTGGAACATTTTGCCATATATTTTTGCTGCGATGTGATTGCTCTCCTGCTTTCATAAGCTTTTCAAGAAGAAAATTAGTCTCATTTCTTTATGGAGACACTTTGCATAAATGTGCAGTCATCATTTATCTAAAAATCATATAAAGTGAAATGTAATCAATTACAGTTGTATATAAGTATTCAGGGTGCTAGTATAGGGGTGTTCTTGCTGCCAATGGCTGAGAGGGGTTGATAGCATTGTACCAGGGACCCTCATTCATTTGCAGCTGGGATTCCTTGATGTAAGAATATACTGACATGTTTTTATGGGTATAAATACTCACAGATGTCCCCATTTTCTCTGAGTGGTTTGGATGCCATTTTGAAACTGGTTAAAACCCCTTCCCACCACTATTTGGTTAAGGGACAGAATCATGTTACATATAAACCAACACCAATGTAATCCAAAAATCATTTACATATTTGGCGTCAGTCCTGGGACTTGGATTTTCTGCTGTTGTTTGTGACCTAGCAGGAGATTTTGTTTAAGAGTCATCAATGTCTGTGAATGTGTCTTTTGGGAAGTGGTATTTGAATGCATTGAGAAGAATTGCCTCCACTTAGAAGAAATTAACTATAAGAATTGGACACTTTTTAGTCCTCAGAAATTTCGAAGAATTTTATTTCCCCACTTACGGATAGGGAAATCTAAGAAACTCTTTTTTTTTTTTTTTTTTTAAATAAGGTAGGTAAATGGTCTCCCCCCTTTAAACTCCAGTATTTTTCTCCCTAGAGAATGACTTCTCGAACTTGGTGAATGCTAACCATTAAAAAAAAAAAAAAAAAAAAAAACCCAAACAAGCAGCATTGTAAGACCAGTGGGTTTTTCGTTTGACTGAAATGAAATGAAATCCTTGCTAAATTATTGGTTTAGACAGTGTTTGACTGTATGATTTGTTGTTTGGTTGAGGAGAAATTGTATGCACCATTGCACAGTGGCAGCCTAGATGTACGTATTTTGAGTGGCTTTGCTGGGTGACAGAATGGGGTAACAGAGCTATAATTTATAGTCACTAATATGAAGATGTTATATCAATTACCTAAGAAAAACACCCTACTGGATTTATATCCTTTAGTTATTAAAAAGTGGCAGCTATCTTAAATTAGTTATAGAAAATAAAGAATTTAGCGACAGAAATTAATCACTGTCACGATCCATACACAGACGCTGAGTTGCAGCGTTCTGCAAAACATTTGTTTGGGAAAAGGAAAATTGCTATTACGGTCACCTTAATAGAAACAGACAATCAAACAAATCTTAATTTAAAAGATTTCATGCAGTCATAAATCATAATGGCAGTGAGATTTAAGGCACAAAAAGCAACTTCATAAAGAAGTGAGGCATGCCACCGGGAGCCAGGAACCAACCCTGGTGCCCGCCTGGCCTTCCATCCTATTAGCTGTGTTGAGGTTGTTTTGATATTTCAGCCCCATAGCAGATTTTCATTTTGCAGTAAAATGGGGCCATCTTCTACTCTGGTTTCCTCCCATTGCCTTCCCCAACCTCCTCCAATCCATTCTCTACCTAGCAAGTAGAAGGATAACTTTAAAACGTAAATAGAGTCTTGATGGCCTCCTCCATCAAAACCCAGCTGTGACTTCCAGTTGCAACTGGGATTCTATCCAACCCCTTAAGATGACTTGACCTCACCTGCAGTCTTCCTCCCGTGGGTTGGCCCACCTTTTGTTTCCTCAAGCATTCCTTCCTTCCTCTTAGAGTACTGGGAAGAGGAAAACCATACTAATGTTTGATCTGCCGTTGGTTTTAACTCATTGTTTCTAATACCTTTAAATCCACTTAACCTAAGTCACTTAGCCAAAACAAAACAAAACAGCAACAACAAAAACCTTAAGGGAAGAAAGAGGTGGGGCTATGGCAGTGAAATCAGAATCACTTATTTAATAATTGCTGTGTAAAAGTTGTATTGCTAATGGTAATACCAGCTGAATGTCGTGTTCTGTTTACATATGGTGAAATTTGTGACTACCTTAACTGGTATTTTGTGGTTGAGCACAAATGTTTGCATGCCCATGAGTGATAGATGTCCCATTACCAAGTGCTATTTGGGAGTTGCACTATCCCCTTGGAAGGCAAAATAAGCATCCGTATAAGCGAGATTTTCTTCATTATTTTATTGCTTTACCATCTGTCCACCTAGCTTTCTCAGCTTCTATAAATAGGCTTCAGACTGGCCAATGTCACCAAGCATCCAACTCTTACAGATGGAGCCTAGCATGGCCAACTGAATTGCAGCTGTGTCTCTGTGCAGGCCAGGACATACTCTTTTTGGCCAGTGACTCTTGTTTGCTTTTGACAATGGTCTGATGGCATTAATACATCAAAAGAAGAAGCTGTTGTCTTTGTTGGCAGAGTGTGTGTGTATGTCTGTCTGGTTTTTAAATTTTTACCAAAGATATAAACTGCCAACTCTCAGGATAAACAACTCTTTCTCAAAGTCTAGTTACCAAGGCAGGAGTAATGGGGGAATTATCTATACTCAATGATGGGAAGTTAGCATTTGGCGGTATATTTTTAAAATGGAGTAATCAGTGTATTCTATATGGATTATTTCCAAGAATGATCTTTCTTTAGGACCAAAGCACAAATGGAGTTTGGAAAAACAAACTTAAGTGCAATTTCATTTTTATTTTTCAATACCATACAGAATATGTGGGTTCTCAAAGCATCATTCTTCTTGAATGGAGTACAAACTCATGGAAAATCCATTTCTGTTCTCTTTCCTATGAATGTGTCAGATCAAATGTAGTTCAAAATGCGAAAAAAATAAATGAGCCTGTATCTAATCTTTCTGCATGGCTCAATTACAAATGACATAGTCCAGCTATTCAGGTAAACATACAAAATTAGAAAATGGAACTAGATGTGTGGCTAAATAGATTAATGGATCATTTTTCACATCTTCGGCCAGAAAGTAATGACTCAGATGTAGCTTAGCTTTGCTTGGTAACTAATGAGTGTATTGATAAAAATGGTGACTCATTTAAATGACAGGTTTCCCTTCCATCACCATCTGGCTAGTAGTGGTGGATAGTTAAGATATTAAGTTTGTGTGTCTCTTGATAATAGCGTTATATGAAAGCACACCATGGCTAATAGTGCCATAACAATCCAAAGCCCATAGAATTTTTTCATTTACTGTCTTGGGAAAAGACATCATATTTGGTAATGTAATAACTTTTCAAAAAGCATGGCATGAAAGGTATTAACAAATTCAATAAACCTTGAGACCAAGCCATGGGTTTTGGCTCTCTGGCGCCAGCAACAAACTAGATGCCATTTCAAGTACCTTAAAGTTACTTAATACAACGCATCTCTCTTATATCATCGCACTGAACTTCAGATACGAAGACACACAAAGAAGGGAGTTCATTTTTACAATATTGAAAACACTTATGTTGAATTTAAGTGGTTGTTTCTCACTGTTTACAAAATCATGTCAATGTTGGTACATGAGGTAATATGCGTCTATCCATATCTAGAATGATTTGTGAATGTTTGTCATTGCCGAAAGTCATGTGTTTGTTTGCTGAACTTCTACATGAACCTATATCCTGCAGAACTTCTATAGCCTTCTGCAGGCCACTACTAAATCAGAATGAATGGGAATTTTTTTCTTTAACGAGGCAGAGACATCTTTACTTTTCTGTTTGTGGAAGAGAAAGGATGATTTGAAAAATTACTTTGGATTCAAATAAAGTACAAAAACAGTATTTATTCTGCCTGCAGGAAAAATGGAAACTACTTTTAGACTTCAGCAGTTTACATGAAACAATTCCAGTTATAAATAATTTTTTAATCATATAAATAAAACCCTTTAGAACTTTTATTTTATAACTTAGAAGTAAATTTCATTAATCTTTGAATCTTTGACGCAAGTTCTTTTACAAAATTTCAACTTTAGGATCTCCTATTTCCACAAAATACTCAAGTGATGATATATATCCTAGAAGGTTTAAAACATGCTATTGCATGTTATATTGACTATTTTATTAACTTTTTAAAATGTAATGAATTTGCTTCTTAGAAATGGGTAGTAAAAGAGAGATTATTGTTTATTATGCTATGAAATCTACAAATGAGCATTTCATGTCCCAATTATAGCATTAACTAGAAAAACTTAAATAAGAAAACTGAGTGTTTTTTTTTTAATTTCTTTTCAGCGTAACAGAATTCATTGTTTATGCACCACACTCAGTGCTCCATGCAATACGTGCCCTCCATAATACCCACCACTTGGTACCCCAACCTCCCACTGCCCCCCTTCAAAACCCTCAGATTGTTTTTCAGAGTCCATAGTCTTTCATGGTTCATCTTCCCTTCCAACTGAGTGGGTTTTTGTTTTTTCTTTTTTGTTTTGTTGGTTTTTGTTTTGTTTTTTGTTTTTTGAGAAACCTGAGTGTTTAACACAAGATATGTTTTTTGATTGGATGAATAAAAACACAATTTTTGTAACATCTTATGATGATGCAGTATGGAATTCCCTCTAAAAATATTCTATATTTAGTGGTAATGTATTATATGATAGTGGTTATATTATAAAACTTACAGAATAGTTTTGGAACTTCGAGTACTTTTTCCATAGAATAATTGCTACAAATGTGTTAAATTCTGTAAAGCTATTTACATCAGATCAGTCATAGCTTTAAATGGCTTTTGTGGACTGCTTAGTAACAAAATAAACTTTTTTTACATTTTTAATAAGAAATTACATATACAGCATGAGTTTGGGATGCCAAGTGTGTACTATTCATTTCAACTGCAGAAGTTGGTGTTCTAATTTCTCAGGATCTCCGATCTGTAGCCACAACCCAATATTCAGCTTTTGCCCACTAAGAACTCATGGGTTCTGTGATAATTTCTATACTTTAATCCCATTTTTTGATGCTATCAAAAGATTAATAGTGGCAAAACCAATTCTTTTATTCTTTTATGTCATAATATTGCATTTGATATGGTTTCGTTAATTAAATGTTCCTAACTAAAAAAAAAAAAAAATTAAAAATCACAAATCCATAATCTCTTCATGTAGCAGGGCTTTGGAGGTAATGCAGTTCAACCAAGTGAACAATTGAGATCCTTGAGTCCCAGTGAGATTAAAGGCTTTGCCCCAGATAGTGGCAGAACCAGAATCAGAACTAGAGTTCAGGACTCTATTTCTGACTTACTGATTTACCCCCTCTCTCACATCAGTCAAAGTATTTACTTAGTAGTTCGTATAAAATACTGAAGGTCTAGGTAATATTATGGGTACAATAAAATAGAAATCATTTCCTTTTCTCAGGGAGTTGGCCTATAATTTATGAGTACACAAACTAGGCAAATAATAGTATTTATTGGTAAGATTTAATGACTTTTATATCATACAGATATTAGTCATCATCTGACTGCCTTTTTGCATACTTTTAAACACATAACAATAAAAACACACATCGGTGCCATGCCAAGCTATGTTGGAATGTGACACAAAAACGGAAATGAGTGATACAGATTGTCTATTTAAAATTTTGACATTTTGTTCACTAGGGATTTTTTTTATTAGCTAAATCCACACTTATTCACATTTCTTTAGGTCTTACCTAATGTCTTCTTTCTGTTCCAGGAACCTATCGAGGATTCATTTCCTTTAGCTGTTGTACCACATAGATATTTTTTTTTTGCATAAAAAATGATTTTTTAAAATACTGCATGAAAATATTACTTAATCGTAATTTTCAAAATGATTTTATTTACTTATTTGACAGAGAAATCACACGTAGGCAGAGAGGCAGGTAGAGAGAGAGGAGGAAGCAGACTGTCTGCTGAGCAGAGAGCCTGATGCGGGGCTTGATCCCAGGACCCTGAGATCATGACCTGAGCTGAAGGCAGAGGCTTAACCCACTGAGCCACCCAGGCACCCCTACTTAATAATCATAATTAAGATTTTAGGTATCCATTTAGATTTTCATCCAAAATGAGTGCTTTACTTTCCTGCCCTTTGCATTGGTACACACATACAGACACACACACACACACACACACACACAGAGTACTTTATTTGAGTGATATTTGACTACTTTTATCTGAAAGAAAGACCCCTAAGTCCCAACTTTGCAGATTGCTTAAGTGTGAGAAAATGTGATTCTTGTATACAATTTTTGTATACAATGCAAACTAGGAGCATATGTCATAAATAACTCAGGTATGTTTACCGGTATTTATGGATGAAGCTGCAAATTTCTGATTGTAAATATCCCAAGCTCCATAGTATACATATTATCTGAGCTCTCAGATCAGGCTTCATACCCGGGTAATAAAATGAAGACATAAACCTGACAAGCTGGAAGCCAGAGATGGGTCTGCCCTTATTCATAGCACATACAGTAACCTTCCACTCTTTACGTTTAAGATTATTCTTGAATTCTTTATAATAAATAAATATGAAGTTTAATCTTCTCCAAAATATCTCATCAGTTTGCGCCTTAAATGAAGGATAATTATTTTCACCACACGTTATTTACTGAAATAATTTCTGGACCAAATGATAACATTTAGCACTCAGTGTAATGTTTTGATGTTCTCTCATGCCCCAATGCATTTGGACTTATTACCAAATCATTACTACAAGGCTGGAAGTTTCAATAATTTATAGAAGTCATTATGCCTGGCAGAACAGTAACTCTACCAGAATGACTTAAATGTCCCCCACACAACCCATATTCTTTGGCCTCTTCATCTAAATTTCTCTGTCACCCATTTTTCTTATATATAAAATCACAGAGCAAACATTCGGAGCAGAATTTTAAAAGAAAGGCTCTGTTTTATCATATGGCCTAATTTCTTGTTTTCTGTTTACACATCTTGTACATGGTACAATTTAATCATGTACCCATGTCCATTCAATTATTTGCTGATTGCCTTTGATGTCGAGATTGGACTTTTGCCTTCTCTTTGGATGCAGAATGGTTTGAAATCATCATTCTGATTGCTGCTCTCAGGGTTGTACAGAATGATAACATTTCTGATTTAGAATCTATATCTCTATAGATTTGCATGATAGAAACAATATATATCAACATTCCCAGTCTAAACTGAGGCCCAGTGTAAAATGTACGATGTATATTTTTACCTACATATTTTATTTTCCTATACAACTTTGTAAAGAAAGGTATTTAAGAACACATTTAAAAAAAACTATTGAGTTTTACAAAAAAGCTATGGCTCTGTTCCTTTGAAAGCTTGTTTTTGTTTCCCTTTTATTTCTGTTTAAAGTGCAGACCCCTTTGTTGACTTTGCATCTTGGGCAAACAATTTTAAAGTTTTTGAAAGAAGACTCTTATAGAGGATACATTCTTTTGTTAAAACTATTCTTTATCATAAGCCATGTGAAATGCTAAGTGCATATTTGGAAATAAGACATTATAGGGCTTCTGTTTAAAAAAGACAATGCACCAATACATGCAATTTTTCCTCTCCCCAAATCCAGCTCTTGTGTACCAAGAGAACCCCCCAAATACTAATTTGCAAGGACAAGGAGTACCAGGAAGAAGACAACAGTGGACAAGTATCTTAATGCTATTGAAACAAAAAGGCAGATGGTAATTGACTTATCAGAGAAGAAATTCCCATCTAGACTGTATGGGACAGTTATCATCAAGAAATGAGTCATCATGCTCCTTAGAACACCATTTTGGGATACCATATACTTCCACAGTACTGAAAAGAGTCAGGGAACAAGCTGAAAAGAGCAGTGCAGGTAGAAAGGCTCACACCAGCAGGAGTACATCAGATCCTCTCCCCGCTAAACCTCCTCAGAGGACACTGGGGCCCTTTTCTGTGAGAAAGCTCAGGGATGTAAGTTGAAGGCTGAGAGAAGACCCAAAGATATGGATAAAAAGGCCTCAATGGTAAATATATTTTTTTAAATCAAGGATCACCAATATTCTGGGAAGCCCTGAAATTGACAGAAAGATAAATAAAAACCTGGAGGAAGAAGAATTTTGCAAGGAGCAGAAGAAAATGTAAGCAAAAAAAACCTCTTCCATAGATATTTTAAGACTAAATCTGTAAAATAGTAACAGGAAGCTCTGACAAAAATAAAATATTTGAAAATTTAAAATATAGTAAACCGAAGGGGGGAAAAAAAAAAAAAACAAGAGTGAATGGATTGGGACATAATGAATGAACTTTACCAGAAAGTAGGGAAAAGATCAGAAATAGAAAATAAAATTTTAAGATCAAAGAAGTCCACTATCCCCACTGGGAGGGATTCCTGAGACCGAAAGGAAAAAGAAAAAAAATTGTCAAAGAAATAATAAATAAATATCCAAAAAATAACAACCCAGATTAAACAGGCCCACCAAGCCCCCAGCCAACTGGATTTTAAAAAGTCTAACCCAAAACTCATTAACAACATTTCAGGACACCAGGAATAAAAAGTAATTTTCCTAAGCTTTGGGGAAAAAAAAATAGTCATTTATTGATCAAGAAAAGAGGACCAAAATGGCTTTGGACCTTTCACTAACAACACTGGATGAAGGAAAACCTGAGAATTCAGAGAAAATGTGATTTTCAACAAAAAAATTATGTCTAGTGAAACTATCAATCACATGTGAGTGAAGTATAACAAATGTGGATGTAGTCCCAAAACATACCTCCCGTGTGATGCGCATGCTTCCTTAGAGAATAGACTGAAGCAAACAAAAGAGTAAACCAAGACACATAACTATGTGGGATTTGCAAAATAGAAGGTCTGACATAGAAGAATATTAAAAGGAGTGGTCACGATGGCCTCTTTCTAAAGCAATAAGTACATATTGGTGTAGGAAGATTGCAGGAAAGAAGTACTCAAGACCCAAAGAGAGCTGCTAGAATATTTATTATGTAGAAGATTTGCAAAATGTCTTGAGAGGCATTTGACAGATCCCCTGACATATTTAGAGAAAGCAGAGAAAAGTTCATAGAAACTAAGCAGATGGACGAACAGTAGTTTTATTAATTCCAAGACAAAACACAATTTCTTTGAGAAAGGAATGTTAATTGTAGGATGCTATTTGGCTCAGGAGTGAACAGTATTTCATTGTCATAGTGATGTAAATAGTGACAATTGATTGGCCCCCAAATTATGACATAACTATATTAAGAGGATTAGAGGAAGGGAAGTGTGTGCATGTGCTAGATTTACTACTGTGACCAAGTCTACATACAATGTCTTAGGTTCCCCGGGAAACACACACCATGCAGAGAATTTATTGAGGTGTCTCCTTGGGATCAATGTTTGTGGAAGATAGAAGGAAGCAGGATGGAATGGCAATGGTGATGCAGTGACAAAGATGATCTCGCTGTGGAGCTGAGTGGTCCCCTGACAATGGCGCTCCCTTAATTCGAGGAGCCAGGACATTATATCCGCAGAATCCACCCATCATTGGAGGTGGGCACCTACAAGGGAGCACCAGGCACTGAATGTGTCCCCTCTAATGTGTATGTTATAGCCCTAATCCCCAGTAAGATAGAATTTGGAGGTAGGACCTTTGGGGGATAATTAAGTTTGGATGAGAAAATGAAGATAAGGCCCTATCTGGAATTAATGCTCTTAGAAGAAGAAACACAATCACTCATTCTCTCTCCCTCTCTTCCCCCACTCACGTGATACAATGAGAAAGTGGTCATCTATAAGCCAGGAAGGGGGTTCTCAACAGTAACTGAATCCGCAGACACCTTAGATCTTGGACTGTGAGTAATAAACGTGTGCCATTTAAGCCACAAAGTCTATGGCATTTGTTATAGCAGCCCAAGCTAAGACAGGAAGGGTCATGATCTTGGGCAAGATGGTTCTTGACCACTGAGGGCTAGACTCAGCTGAGAGTCACCAGTCACCAGTATACCCAGAAGCTGGAGGAATAAGGGCCTCAGCCCTAATGGGGAGCTGGGAGGCACATATAGCATTCACTGTCTAAAATAGATACACTAAAAATAGAAGTATAAGCATATTATTTAGAAAAATGGAGGTAAAAGGCACAGGAAATGGCTAAAACATTTAGAACTGGCAGAGGGAGGTAGGCATAGTGGGGAAGAGTCAGGTTCTTTTGTTAGAAGACATTTAGCATGACTGATTTGAGCTGTGTGCACATGTAAGATTTAAAATTAAATCTTACTTATGGAAGCAAAATATTAAATATAATGCCATTTTTGTCGATGGTATATATCAGGCAAATATCAATACCTGTAGTTTGTTTGGCATTGATGGATGTTCAAAGGACAGTGATAATACCAATAAATCTTACTGTGTGCCAAGCATTGTGCTAAATGGTTTTATTATGTTGTCTCAGTTCTTTGCCTCATTAGCCCGGTGAGGTGGGTGTTGTTATCTCCATCTTACCAAATTAGAAACTGGGACTCAGAGAAGTTAATTCTATTGCTCAAGTTCAAACCTAGTAAGTAATCATAGTCAAAGCTGGTGTTTGATTTCAGGTTCTCATCTACTCTGCTTTCACTAAGTGTTTCCATCTCCAAATATTCACTGGCTTAAAACAAAATGCCGGTTATTACTCATACCAATTATTTGATGACCCACATGGCCGTTCACCAGATCAGTCACTTTGTACTTGGTGCCAAACCCTAGCGAGAAGCAGTCACCTTCTCTTCTGTTTATCTTCCTTCATGGTTCTCCGCTCATGTGTTAGAGATTAATGGTGGTAAAAAAATCCTGTATCACACATGCACAGGAATGCCCGTTTTGTCTCAAATGAATCAGCTGACAAGGTGTCATCATTGGAAGTGAATGAGAGGCAGGGAGCCAGACTGGATTCTAATCCTCGTTCCACAACTTTCTGGCTGGGTCATGTTGGGCAAGTCATGCTATGTGTCTGAGCTCACCTTTGTCAAGTGGGTACCGTAGTGCTACCTGCCTCACTGAGTCCTTGGGGGGATGACATGACTTCAGACACAGGAGGCACAGAGACTGTGTCTGGTCCTTTGTAAATACTCACCAGTGTTAGCCATTATTAAATATTAGTCTGAAAGTCAGGGTTGGATTAGATCAAATGCTCTCAGGCTGCTTCCAGAGAATGGAGTTTCCTTATTTCATTTAAACATCATTAATTTCCTACATTTCGATTCCTCATCTTCTTTTTGTCTTCCTCTTCCTTCTTGAAAATAGACATATGTGTATAAGATTTAAAATTTTAGGGACACATTTGTGGCTCAGTGGGCTAAGCATCTACCTTTAGTCCAGGTCACGATCCTGGGGTCCCGGGATGAAGCTTGGCGGGGAGTGTGCTTCTCCCTCTACCTGCTGCTTCCCCTGCTTGTGTGTGCTCACTCTCTCTCTCTCTGACAAATAGCTAAAATATTTTTTAAAATTTCAACTTTTGTGAGGCCTTTTATTCAATTGTTTGTTTTCCCTGTGCTTAGGTTCTCCTACTCTTCTCTCCCAATACACACATGAAATAACTTTATTATTCAGTGATAATGGAATAAGGCATAATGTCGCTGTCCTCTGCTGTCTTACTTTTATTAACAAGATTAACAGAGTATTATAACTTATAAATGTTTATTTTTCTTTGTTAGAAGAAAGTATCATCCTAACCCTTTAAGGTTTATGTGAGTAATGTGTTTCCAAGTTCTAAATGATAATGTTTACCCAGTCTGGTGTATTAATAGGCTTTCACTTACCACTGCAAAATTACTACTTGTCATGCTTAGCCCTGTATTTTCTAAGGAGGCTGTGGAGTTAGAATGTGTCACATTTGGCCAGAAATTGGGATCTAATTTTGCCATTAGCCAATAATGTCTAATTTCTGTTTCCTTGTTCTGTCTCATTATTTGGAAATGGAAATTATACTTTCCCTGCCTTCAGTTTACTTAAAATATCACAGAAGGATAAATTGTCCTGAGAGTCTGAAATGGCAGAGAGTGTGAATCCTATAGTGCAAGAGGACCAGGCACCCTTACAGTACCTAACACCAGGTGTCACTGATCAGCATCCTTTGTCTTAACTGTAGAATGATACACTCTTTGGGAATAGGCGAAATGCTTACTGGCTTCATTTTACCCCCTTGGTTGGAACCAAGGGATGATTTTAAGATGAAAAAAGAAATGCTTGGGTATGCTGGAGATTGTGATCAGACCAGCTCCCGGTTTATCTATTCTAAATCTCCATTTAGCCAAAGCTAAACACGTTTTGGATTAGCTGCCTTTTGAGGTTATCTTGGTCCCTGATGCCTTCCATTAGTATTGACTGTACTTTCTTTCTTTCATTTTTTTTTTTTTTTTTTTTTAAGATCTAGTCTTGGTTTAGATTGAAGACTGTGCAGGATCTCCTTTCCCACAGAGGGAAAGAGATTAAGGATCTGAGTCACAGAGAGACTCAAAGGGACAATTTCTGCCCAGAGTCCATGTTGGTTTATGAGCATCAGCGTGATTTAAGTGATGAAAGTGCAAAATCAGAATATCTGAGTCTTTTTGCCACTAACTGATTAATTGGGTTAACCATAAAACAGATGATTTTATGTACTATTCTTTGGGCAGTGTTAATCCTAAATTTGATTTGAAATGGGGCTACCGTGATTTTCTTTTTTTCCCATTGAATTTTTAAAAAATTCAGCTTATTAAGTGCTTTGAGGGTATGGGGGTTTTGTTCATTGTTTTTATGAATGAAGTAGCTTCAAAAGCGTGGACTGTAAGAGACATTAAGAGACTTTCCATGTTGGTTCTCAGATGATTGGCTTTTTACTTTTTAAGTCACAGTTATTATAGGCCTTTGAAAGTTTTATTCTGCAATATGTCTTAAAAAATGAACATCTTTTAAAAATAAAGTTCAGACCTCAGACAACTTAATGGGCTGAGAGGAAATGTTCCTGCTCTAGGAGCTAAGGTGCCTCCTAATGGAAGCAATGCCAGCAAATCACTAGGGATTGCCACCAAAGCTAAGGTCACCCAAAAGAAATTATAAAAACATGGCTCACAAATCCTTAGACATTTGGGAATCATCACAGACTTGTAGAATGGGGAGGGTAACCTTTCTAAAATTTGACAACTACTTTAAAATAGCAGCTATTTCTTAACGGAAAATGTTACTGCCCCCCCCCCAGACTTTTTATCAGGTAAATGGCTTGAGGATAAATCAGGGCTTCTGAATGGTGCCTACGGCCCATAAAGGAGGGTTAAAAATGGTAAATTGGGGCTTACAGGCTGCTATTCATGGCAACTCAGTGAAAAACAGTTCCTAAATATGTCCCTGTTGGCTCTCAAGATCCTGTTGGTGCCCTAAGTCTGTCTTTATAATTTTCTGACTTCAGGATAAGCAGTGGGTATGACATATCCTACCGTTGGCTACAGCCCCCTGTGGTTGTAATTGTGGTTCCTACCCTCCTCTTGCTCACTCCCAACCCTTTTCCCGATGTGCTTATGCTCTAAACCTGGTTGTAAAAAGAGAGAAGGTTTTTTTAATCATAGCTTGTGAATAATGTTACTTTCTTCCTCCATCTTCCTTTTCCCCTATTCCAACTTAATAGAATTTGTCCCTGTCAGATAAGTGGATTTGTGTAGAAGGACTATCATTCAGATTCTATGTGTCTTAGTAGTAGAGTGAGTGTTAGCCCTCATTGTATCTCCAGGGTAATATGGGTAAGGCCCCCATGGAGCATTCTGATTTGATTGTTTAGACAGGGTTGAGTCAAAATGGGAAGTCTCTCATCACCAAATATTAAGTGGAAGACAAAATCTGACGTGAACCCTGAGCAGCAGGGCTGTCCACACATTGGTCCCATACCCACCCCCACCTCACCTCCGCAGCTCGGGTGCTCTCCTCCTCACCCTCACATTTATCAGAAAGGAAAGATGTGATGGAGTCTCTCCTAAAAACATTACTTGAGTTACAAAAAACACATGCATCCAATATTTTATTTGTAATTAAAATGACTTCAAGATCAACTCATATTTTCCCAATGCCAGAGCCCAGTGTCAGAACAGCTACATTAAAATATTATATACCTGCCCTACCACATATTAAATGCTTGATAAACCCTTGTTGAAAGTAAATAAATTTGATTTGGATGCTTCACAGTTTTTGTTCCAAAAAGGTGACTCTACATACTCTGTTATTAACAACAACAAAAGGAATATTGAAGTTGAGTCCAATCTTATTTCATAATGAGTCTCAAGCCATGATAGGTCTCCTTCCTTCTTTGTGAGACAGTAATTGAGTTCCAGGGGTGGAACTCACCTACTAAATATTCACTTGCAATTTGCATTGAAATGTCAAATACATTTTATAAATATTCTTTGAGAATACTCTGGATAACTTAGGAAGGGATTTAATTTAAAATCTTCCTGAGGGGAATAGTGAGTCTACATCAAATGAAACAGGAGGCACCCCCAGAAGTTTTAGAAGTCAGATGGACAAACGGGATGCTCAGAACTTCAAAAAAGGATGAGAAAGAATCTCCATCCTTGATGGTGACATATCAAAGTATTTTAAAATATTTCACACTTAAATGTTTAAGCTATGGATCAATATTAAACGTTTAAGCTTTGGATCAGACTTTAGAACTATTTGGTGTCCATATTAGCTTGATGGTGTTGCCATAACAGAATATCCAGACTGGGTGGCTTAAACAACAAAAATTTATTTTCTCACAATTCTGAATGCTGTGAAACCCAAGGTCAAGGTGTCAGGAAGTTTGGTTTCTCTTGAGGCCTCTCTCTTTGGCCTGCAAATGGTTACCTTCTTGCTGTGTCCTTATGTCTTTTCTTCTATGTGCACACATCACTGGTGTCTCTCTATGTGTCCATATATCCTACTTTTATGAGGACACTGGTCAGATTAGATTAGAGTCCACTCTGATGGCGTCACCTCTTTGAAGACCCTGTCTCCAAATAGAATTACATTTTGAGCTACTGGGGGCTTCAACATATGAATTTGATGGGGACACAATTCAGACTATAATGGTGTCTAAGCTAAAAGGTGTCTTGGAAGCATGGGAATCAGTAAGAAATATTGAGTATGCACTATGCAGTGTTTGGACTTGCGGATATCGAAGGACACTTGCACGTAGTGTGACCCTCACAAAGAGAGCCACTAAGTGATGTGGCCGTTGTCCTAAGGTGAAATGGACTGGTATAGTCACAAACCAAGGACTGTCCTCTGCTTTCCGTCCTCTACTATCACCACGAGGCTTCTCTGCCCACATGGCTTTTCAGGATTCCCCAGTTGCTGTGTTGCAGGTTCAAAAATTCGCCTTGCCTATTGGATGTTGTATGTGAAAATATTGGGGCACACACTATACAAATGTTGCTAAATTATATTTATGATTCATTTCTCCAGTGTCACAGAACCCTGAAGTTTTAACTTCATGTTATGCTCTTGTATCTGAATTTCCAGAAAGAAGAGCTAGGTCTGAGGACCAGCTCCATCAGATGTAGATGGTGCCAATTTGGGCAAGTCACTTTATGTCTCTGAATCGTAGTTCGGTCATCTGTAAAGAGGAAAAAGCAGAATGGCTGAGTACTATTGGGAGAACTAAATAAGACAAAATAAATGAAATGTCAAGCATACACAATAAGGAGTTAACGCTAGTAAATTTTTATATGATGCTTCTTGCAATTCTATCAACTGCCTCCCACTGCCTTACACACAATTTATTTATTTACTTTTTTTTTTAAAGATTTTATTTATTTATTTGACAGACAGAGATCACAAGTAGGCAGAGAGAGATGGAGAAGCAGCTCCCCACTAAGCAGAGAGCCCAATGCGGGGCTCGATCCCAGCACTCTGGGATCACGACCCCAGCCGAAGGCAGAGGCTTTAACCCATTGAGCCACCCAGGCACCCTAACACATAATTTAAAATAACATTAACACATGCATAGAAATAACCATATGACACCTCTAATTTCTCTGAAGACTTGATTGAGATGGGGAGAGCCAAAAATGGAGTCCCTTGACAAAGCCAAGAAGGAAGAGCTCCTGGCATATTTCAGAAATAAGTTTGGAGGTGAAAAGTCTTAGGAAGTACATTTGACTATATTAGATTTGTGAGTTTTAGTCAGGGGTTCTCAGTCCCATGGGCTCACTGGGAAAACCTAAGTCTTGACTTAGGTCCCAAGAAGGCCAAGATAGAATAGTAGGGATTACAGACTCCAGAGTCAGATGACCTGCATTGAAATCCTGACTCTGCTCCTTTCTGGCTGTGAGACATTGGTAAGTTAATTAACCTCTCAAGGCCTCAGTGTTCTCATCTGTGAGATGAGAATACAAATATTCTCTACTCCAAAAGGTTGTCATGAAAATTACCTGTAATAATTTACATGAGTATAAACTTTATACAGTGCCAGGCTAAGCTTATTAAAGTAAGGTCTTAATAAATCAGTTATTATCATAGCTGGAGTTTGAACTGAAGTTGTCAGTATCTTTTTCTCTTCTTATTTTCTCTTTGCCTGTCTCCTCGTCTTACCTTACGTTTGCTCAACAACTGTATCAAATAAATGTACACGAATTTAGTGGAAATTGGTTCAATGTACTGAAATGGTCTAGAAATACTTCTGTATTCTTCCCCTTGGGTAGTGGTGATAAGATAGCTAACAGGTATCAGGAATAAGTTAGCAAATGGAAGAAGGAAGACGGGATTATGATAGGTGGGCCATTGGTTTGGGTGTTTGGGATTTTGGAAAGGAGAGACACAGTGTGTCCTAAGGATACCTGCTCCGGAGGCAAACTGAGGATAAATCTCAGCTCCATGAAGGTCCCCAGCGGTGTGAGCTAGGTCATTAACCTACCTTCTTTCTGCTTTGTTTCCCTCATCTGTAAACAGAGAATGGCAATAAAAATGTCCAGTGGGGTTATCATGATTCAATGCATTAATATTTAGAAGACATTTTGAACACATAATCATAATGTGTTATTTTTTAAATTTTATTTTTAAAATTTTTTTTAAGATTCTAATTTTAAGTAATATCTATGCTCAACATGGAGCTTGAACCTACAACTCTGTGATCAAAGGTTGCATGATGTACCAACTGAACCAGCCAGGTGCCCTGTGTTGATTTTTTTATTTCTTCCTGAATGCTAGAATAGGTGCTAGCAATAGATTGTAGTCAAGAAACTTTCCTCCATGATCACCATTAGCATAGTGGTTAAAGGCACAAGCTGTGGGGCCCAGTAGCCTAGGTTTCATTGATTCTTCCATTTACCAGCTAGGTAGCATTGGGGAAGTTGTTGTTTAATGTCTATGTGCCTCAGTATTCTTCATCTGTGATATGGGGATAATAATAGTAATACCCATATCATAGTATGACAGTAAAGATTAAACAGTCATATGTGTCCTTAAAATACGTGGGACATAGTTTGTGTGCATGGTGTGTGTGTATATCATGTATATATATATATATAGATAGATAGATAGATAGATAGATAGATGATTATTCTTACTATTAAATGGTATCTGCAAAACTAGGGTAAAAGTAACTCTAGAGCAGACATGGGGAAGACTTGACTTCTCTTTGTCCTTAACCAAGTGATGTTACCTGTTACTCCTGACTTCGGGGATGGCAGGTTCTGCCCAGCTTTTATATTCTCTGACCCCTGTCTTGGTAATGATCAGGATGATGCCTGCCTCAGTAAATATGGGTTATTTATTGCTTTGGAAAGTGTAATGGGGAAGTAGAATTTCGGTTTTTGTAAGTATAAACCTTAAGAACTATTTCAGCCTCTGAGGCAATCTTCTGGCTACTTACAGATTGAGCCTCGTAATTGGGCCAGTATTTTAATCACATTAATTCTTTATATTAACATTTTCTTTATTTTTTTCCTTTGTCCTCCTACTAAGAGAAAATACTAGACTTTGAGCCCCTTCGTATTTGAAGCTCTGGTTTAGAGAGACTTGGGAGTCTACAAACCCAGAAACTACTAAATTAAAATATAGTTTCAAACTAGCACCCCTGAAAAATCTGAAGTATGTTTGGACTCCCTTTTTCTCTTCTGTAGGTTGCTCTTTACAGTAGGATAAACTCGGAAAGGCCTTCAAGAGGTGGTCTTTGTAGCTTTTCTTCCCTTACTATCTTAATGAAACTATTATTTTCAAAAGTATAGCCCTGTTAGCATAGTTCCATGACCCTATACTAAAGAAATGTGGTGCCAAAGGATAGAGAACAAATACTTTTTCAAAGGGATTTTCCAGGAAAAGCCAAACTGACTGGGGTTCATGTCCATGGGTAATGGACTCTCTCAGAGGGTCATTAATCCCCAGGAATTGGCCTGTGCTTCAATTGCTATTGCTTAAGTAAACAATAAATAACATCACACAGATATGTAATGAACTATAAAACGACCACTTCTCACCCTGCATTGTGGATATGCCTGCAGCACATACAAGACTGCCCTCTATTAATCACCTCCCAACTTGATTGATTAGTTTCAATCAGTATCCTGTCCCCTATTTTCTTTAAGATAGATTAATTTCATGCTTTCGAGGTCAGGGAATGAAGGCATGAATGTTAGGCCCAGTAAAAACGGTTTCTGTGCTATAGTATTTTTGACTGTGTCTGTTTCTCTGTCTGTCTGATCTCTCTTGTCCTCTCTGTTACTCTGCACACATTAGTTGTAATTCATACCATGCCCTAATAATGCCAGGATTGGCACTGATACCATTAGTTAGTGGAAACTGAATGAAACTTCCAAGGACAGTAACTACTTTTTTTTTTTTTTTAAGATTTTATTTATTTATCTGACAGACTGAGATCACCAGTAGGTGGAGAGGCAGGCAGAGAGAGAGGAGGAAACAGGCTCCCCGCTGAGCAGAGAGCCCGACATGGGGCTCGATCCCAGAACCCTGGGATCATGACCTGAGCTGAAGGCAGAGGCTTTAACCCACTGAGCCACCCAGGCCCCCCGACAGTGACTACTTTAATTGGGCTAATACCACAGACTTTCATGCCCAGTCCATCTACTTCTACCATCATTTCTCAGACTTCCTGCTCAACTTCCCATAGCTTCTAAACCGTAAGATTGTTTCCATCTTTGTGAAACACTTCCTCTGGTTGGCCTCTACTTTCTCTTGTTTCTCTTCCTATGTCAATAGCCAGTCCCCAGTTTCTTTTATTGTTCTTTCTTTAAAAAAAAAAAAAGTTTATTTTTGTGGTAAAATACACATAACATCAAGTTTACCATGTTAACCTTTTTCAAGGGTTTGGTTCAGTGGCATTGTGTATATTCACACTGCTGTGTAACCATCCCTGCTATATACTTCCAACCATGTTATCACCCAAAATAGAAACTCTGTCACCATAAAGCCAAAGCCCTCCATTTTCCCTTCCTCTATTCTACTTCCTGTCTCTCTGAATTTGCTTATTCTAGATACCTCATGTAAATGGACTCATACAACATTCGTCCATTTGATTCTGGGTTATTTCACTTAGCATAGTGTTTTTAAGATTCATGCACGTTGTAGCATGTGCCAGAACTTAATTCCTTTTTATAACTGAGTAACATCCCATTGTATGTAGATAGAACATTTTGTTGGTTCATTCATTTGTTGGTAGATGCTGAATTATTTCCACCTTTTGGTGCTGGTGAATAATGCTGCTATAAACGTGGGTGTACAAATATCTATTTGATTTCATTATCAATTCTTTTGGGATATATATCCCAAGGAGGAATTGTGGGATCGTACATAGCATTACTATATATACAGCATATACAGCATTACTACTGCAACATCTTACATTCCCACCAGCACAAGGGGCCTGGATTTCTCAATATTCTTACTAGCTTGTTATTTTCCTTAAAAAAAAAAAAAAATAACCCACTTCATGGGTGTGAAATGGGATCTAATTATTGGTTCTGTGTTGTCTTCTGAATTTTCTTGTCATCCCTGGAGGACCTGAGGACTTGATCTTTGGGTCTCTTCTCTTTCCCATTTGTTTCCACCTCTTGGGCAATTTCCTCCAACCTTTTGCCTAAATATAATGGACATGCTGGTGTGTATTGCCAGCCCCAGTGTCCCACTAAACGTTAAGTTTACATATGCCATTGCACAGAAAGTATTTTTACTTTTGTATTGTGTGTATGTATGTATTGTATTGTATGTTGAGATGCCTATGTTTCCATAGGCATAAAATATTCAAAAATTAAGTCATGTTTCAAGCTCCCCATCCCCTACTAACCATGAACCTGCTCCTCCAACAGGCTTTGCATCACTGTCGATGGCATCTCCATTCTACCAGTTCCAAACCTTGGATTCATCCTTTTCTGTTTTCCTTGCTCCCCTCCTCTTCCATCTACCAGCAAATGCTGTTGGCTCTGTTTTCAAAATACACCAGAAGTTTATTCTGATCTCCATTCAAATGCTATCCGCACAGAGAAAACTTCTCTATCTTTGCCCCAACATTGTCAATCCCTTTATCTTACTCTGTTTTTCATAGCACCTGTCCTCATATATATTTGCATAAGTGGTATCTCCTGCACCACAGTGTAAGGGCAGAGGCTTGTCCGGTTTGCTTATGGCTGGTCATTCAGTGCCTAGAATAGTACTTACTCAGTAAATGCTTATTGAATGGATGATTGGAAAGTAAGTGGAAGCTATGGTATCTGCCCCTAAGGAAGCAATAAGATGAAGATTTGTATGTGAAAGAACTATAAAAATACTAAACCTTCTGGACTTTTTTTCAGGAGAAATGGATTTTTCAAATAAATCCTACCCTTTCATGTGACCAAAATATGTCAATTTGAGCTGAAAGTGGTCTTGCCTTGATAGACACTTTCCTTTTAAAGGAAAAGGGATTGAACAACCTGATCAGTTAGTGTTGCTATAACAAATATGCAGTATTTGACTGTAGTTACTTTTGGTTTTATAAAATTGACCTTTGTTGAAGACGAAGCCCTCCTCACTTTTATTTTAAACCAATGTTAGTTCATTAAGAATTTTTCTTGAGTAGGAGAGAGGAAAATGCCTCTATTATAATCTGAAATTCATTAAGATGATTTTTAAAACATTGGTGGCATATGAATAATAAATATACTATCACAGAAATTTTAAAATGTTCTTAGATATTCTGTTAAATTTTAACTCCTTGAAAGCAAAACAATGCCTTGAGCTCTGCATTCTCCTCCATGTCTGAAGTCATGCTTTTTATTTAAGAGATACCTATTAAATAATTGCTGAATCGAGGTATCAGATATTTTCTGCCAAGGAGCATTATACTTTTTCTCAGTTTCTTCTGGAGAGATAGCACTATATGGTGGACAAGATATTTGTGGATCCAGGGTCTGGCAACAGCCTTCTTGGTGGGAAATGATTTCCTTAGGGAGACACTGTGAAGTGTCTTCCCTCTTAGCAGCAAAAGGGATGTAGGGACTTCCGCTCTGTCTCCTTAAAATATTCCTATAATGTAAGTAAGTTGTAATACAGGTATTTGCTATTATTAGTCTTTGTTCTTGCAGTGAAGTATTTTCATAGAATAAAAGAATAATAGAAAAGGTAAACATATGGAATACCTGGGTGGTTTCAGTTGGTTGAGCCCCCAACTCTTGGTTTCCGCTGAGGTCATGATCTTAGGGATGGGAGATTGAGCCCCATGTCAGGATCCATGATTAGTGCAGAGTCTGCTTAGAATTCTTTCTCCCTCTTTCCTCTCCCCTGCTTGTGCATGTGATCTCTTTCTCTATCCCTAATATAAATAAATACATCTTAAAAAAAGAAAAGAAAAGAAAAAGAAAAGGTAAACACATACTTTAATTCTTATTCAGGTCAAACTAACTAATCTTTTGAGCTCCTGCTAGCCCAGCCAACTGAGCTGGACATGGAGCCAGGCACTTTTTCATGCTTTGTCTCATTCAATTTTATTTTTTTTTTTAAAGATTTTATTTATTTATTTGACAGAGAGAAATCACAAGTAGATGGAGAGGCAGGCAGAGAGAGAGAGGGAAGCAGGCTCCCTGCTGAGCAGAGAGCCCGATGTGGGACTCGATCCCAGGACCCTGAGATCATGACCTGAGCCGAAGGCAGTGGCTTAACCCACTGAGCCACCCAGGCGCCCCTCATTCAATTTTATTTTTGTTAAATCACACATATCTTTGTGCATACATTCTCTCAGAATTTCCATCAATTTATAACTTTTAATTCTTTTTTCACTTTATTTTATTTATTTTATTTCAGTATCCAAAATTCATTGTTTATGCACCACGCCCAGTGCTCCATGCAATAACATGCCCTCCATAATACTCACCACCAGCCTCACCCAAAACCCCACCCCCTCCCCTCCAAAAACCCTCAGTTTCTCAGAGTTCACAGTCTCTCATGGTTTGTCTCCCCCCTCCAATTTCCCCCAACTCACTTCTCCTTACCTTCTCCCAGTGTCCTCCATGTTATTCCTTATGCTCCACAAGTAAGTGAAACTATATAATTGATTCTCTCTGCTTGACTTATTTCACTGAGCATAATCTCTTCTAGTCCCATCCATGTTAATACAAAAGTTGGGTATTCGTCCTTTCTGATAGAGGCATAATATTCCATTGTATATATGGACCATATCTTCTTTATCCATTCATCTATTGAAGGGCATCTTGGTTCTTGCCACATTTTGGTGACTGTGGCCATTGCTGCTATGAACATTGGGGTACAGATGGCCCTTCTGTTCACTGCATCAGTATCTTTGGGGAAAATACCCAGTAGTGCAATTGTAGGGTCATAGGGTAGCTCTATTTTTAATTTCTTAAGGAATCTCAACACTGTTTTCCAAAGTGGCTGCACCAACTTGCATTCCCGCCAACAATGTAAGAGGGTTCCCCTTTCTCCATATCCTCTCCATCACTTGTTGTTTACTGTCTTGTTAATTGTGGCCATTCTAACTGGTGTAAGATGGTATCTCAATGTGGTTTTGGTTTGAATCACCCTGATGACTAATGATGATGAACATTTTTTCATGTGTCTGCTAGCCAATTGTATGTCTTCTTTAGAGAAGTGTCTGTTCATGTCTTCTGCTCACTTTTTTTGACATGATTATCTGTCTTTTGGGTGTTTATGGGGAGTTCGTTATAGATCTTGGATAACAGCCCTTTGTAGTGTCATTTGAGAATATCATCACCCATTCTGTGGGTTGCCTCTTTGTTTGTTGACTCTTTCCTTTGCTGTACAGAAGGTTTTGATCTTGATGAAGTCCCAAAACTTCATTTTTGCTTTTGTTTCCTTTGCCTTTGGAGACATATATTAAAGGAAGTGCTGTAGCCAATGTCAAAGAGGTTACTCCTTATGTTCTCCTCTAGGATTTTGATAGATTTGTCTACCTCACATTTAGGTCCTTTATCCATTTCTTTTTTTTTTTTTTCAAGATTTTATTTATTTATTTGACAGACAGAAATCACAAGTAGACAGAGAGGTAGGCAGAGGGAGAGGGAGAACAGGCTCCCTTCTGAACGGAGAGCCCTAGGTGGGGGTTGATCCCAGAACCCTGAGATGGTGACCTGAGCTGAAGGCAGAGGCTTTAACCCACTGAGCCACCCAGGTGCAGCTCTTTTATCCATTTCAAGTTTATCTTTATGTATGGTATAAGAGAATGGTTGAGTTTCATTCTTCTACACATAGCTGTCCAATTTTCCCAGCACCATTTATTGAATTTTTTTTTCACTGTATATTTTTTTCCTGCTGTGTCCAAGATTGTTTGACCATAGAGTTGCACATCCATATCTGGGCTCTCTACTCTCTTCTACTGGTCTGTCTGTGTTTGTGCCAGTACCATGCTGTCTTAGTGATCACAGCTTTGTAGTAAAGCTTGAAATCAGGCAACATGATGCCCCCAGTTTTGTTTTTCTTTTTCAATATTTCCTTAGCAATTTGGGGTCTCTTCTGGTTCCATACAAATTTTAGAATTGTTTGTTCCAGCACTTTGAAAAATGCCAGTGAATTTTGATCAGGATGGCATTGAAAGTGTAGATTGCTCTAGGCAGTATAGACATTTCAACAATGTTTATTGTTAAACATTGTTAAACAATTGTTATTCTGATCCATGAGCATGGAATGTCTTCCATCTTTTTGTGTCTTCTTCAATTGCTTTCATAAGTGCTCTGTAGTTCCTCAAATACAGATCCTTTACCTCTTTTGTTAGGTTTATTCCCAGGTATCTTATGGTTCTTGGTGCTAGAGTATATGGAATCGATTCTCTCATTTCCCTTTCTATATTTTCATTGTTAGTGTATAAGGAAGCAACTGATTTCTGTACATCGATTTTGTATCCTGCCACATTACTAAATCGCTGCATGAGTTTTAGTAGTTTGGGGGTGGAGTCTTCTACATTTTCCATATATGACATATATCATGTCATCTGCAAAGAGAGAATGTTTGACTTCTTCATTGCCAATTTGAATTCTTGATTTATGTTTTTAACGTTTAAAAACCTTTAAATATTCTCTGAGTCATCAAAACCACAATGAGATATCACCTCACACCAGTCAGAATGGCTAAAATCAACAAGTCAGGAAATGACAGATGCTGGTGAGGATGCGGAGAAAGGGGAACCCTCCTACACTGTTGGTGGGAATGCAAGCTGGTGCAACCATTCTGGAAAACAGCATGGAGGTTCCTCAAAATGTTGAAAATAGAACTGCCATATGACCAAGCAATTGCTCTACTGGGTATTTACCCTAAAGATAACAAACGTAGTGATCCGAAGGGGCACCAAATGTTTATAGCAGCAATGTCCACAATAGCCAAACTATGGAAAGAACCTAGATGTACATCAAAAAATGAATGGATAAAGAAGATGTGGTATATATATATATATATATATATATATATATATATATATATATATACACAATGGAATACTACGCAGCCATCAAAAGAAATGAAATCTTGCCATTTGCGACAACGTGGATGGAACTAGAGCGTATCATGCTTAGCGAAATAAGTCAAGCAGAGAAAGACAACTATCATATGATCTCCCTGATATGAGGAAGTGGTGATGCAACATGGGGGCTTAAGTGGGTAGGAGAAGAATAAATGAAACAAAATGGGATTGGGAGGGAGACAAACCATAATTGACTCTTAATCTCACAAAACAAACTGAGGGTTGCTGGGCGGAGGGGGGTTGGGAGAGGGGGGGTGGGGTTTTGGACATTGGGGAGGGTATGTGCTTTGGTGAGTGCTGTGAAGTGTGTAAACCTGGCACAGACCTGTACCCCTGGGGATAAAAATATATGTTTATAAAAAATAAAAAATTAAAAAAAAATTCTCTTAAAACAGAAAAAAAAAATATTCTCTGAGTCAAACGATCACTTTCTCAAAAAGAAAGTATTGCAAATCCTTAATTTTTGAGAAATTACTGAGTTCTGTAAAATAAAGAAATGGAAAATATTTTATCCAGGTAGATTTTAATTTCTTCTTCCCTAGAATGAAATATTATCTGCTAAAATTTAAAAATAATTAACTTCTTCATATAATTTCCTTTAAAAGAGTAGAAAGCTATTCAGGGAAAAATGTGAATTTGTTTTTTGAATTTTTCAAAGCTTGATGACCTGTTTTATTAAAATTTGAGACTTTGCTCATTTGATATGCTAACCCTTTGACTTACTCAAATAACCTTTGAATACTTCATTATTTCTCATGAAATATTTTTAACTTTTATTAAATATAACACAAGTCACATTATTCATATTAAGTAAAAAGAAAAATACATATAACTTACATGTTTCTGAGCATTCAACAGGAAGAGAGGCATAAACAATGTATAATAAACTAATGTTTTAAAACAGTTTTAATTGTCCCAATTTTAGGCAATGAAAATTTTCTCATGTGCTTTAAATTTGATGTTGCCTCTGACATCTTAAGACAAGCATCCTTCTTTTATTTAAATCTGTGCACATTATAATTGAAATGCATCTAAAAGCTTCTAATGACAAATTTACATTGATCTAAATAACTTTAATTAAGGTCAATAATAGGACTGTCACATAATTGTTAGAATTAAATGATTTATGTATTTATTATATTTATAAAAATATTAACATAAATTTATTATATATCTACTGTATATTATAATTTACATATAGCAATATATATCACTTGTATATATACATTATATATAACTTGTGTATACACACACCCTCTCACACAAACATACACAACTCAGGACCAGAGACTGTCGGTTAATATGTGCTCTGTAAGTATTAGCTGTGTTACTGATGGTGGGTCACGGTGGTGATGATAATGATGATAATATATAGTTTCCCATGATATCAAAAATGACCCCTTCAAATCTTTTGTCATTACTTTTTAATCTTTCCTAATAGGTAAAGTGATCATATGAAATGGAAGACCATATGCAGTAGAAGTGGATTTTAATTTTACTGCTCAAGTACATGTATATAGATAAATTTTTTATTAAATGGCTTCATGAGCTGTTGATGCAGTGCATTCAAGTTTAATAATTCTATTTTATACAATCCTAAGGAGTTCTTTCAGATGGGGGAAAAAATCAGCTAAAAGGAATAAATGGCCAGAAGTCACACATTGAGGGAGGTCAAAGAAAATAAATATGTTTAGCACTGGGCCTAAAGGTTGAAAGAGATTAATTTAAATGGCTCCACTTAGAGAATATGACAAAGTTCCAACAGTTTATGGCAGGCATGGTATTTCATGCTTAAAAGTTGTGTTCAGATGCACTCGCTCTTCATTCTCCTACAACCCATATAAATGGGCACCAGTTATCTGCACACAACTGCAGCCTGAGAAGAAGGATATGAGTATATGAACATGCCAGCCAAGTTAATGATGCCATGGATTATAATGCAATAAAATAATAATCCATCTCTGCTCCTAGTGCAGTGCTTTTTAATTCAGCCATGACATCCTATATGGAGATGTTTATCCTGCACTTTTCCCTGGCTGTGGAAATTATTTCCCTGCAATCAGCAGGGGACTATCTGATGTTTCACCAATAGGGTATATGAGCCCTGGCGATTAAAAGGATTACTTATTTGCTTACTCAGACAGGATTAATGACAGAGAGCAAAAGCTTTGTTTAAAAATCATGTGCCATGACTTCCTGGAGCTTAGTAAGGAGAGTCTAAAAGGTATCACGCCATTTTATGAAGATGCTTTTTATTCAAAAATGAAAATCTTGATCCAACAAATGGTCCCTTTGTGATGAATTCTGAACTTGGCATTAAGTAAACAATCATTTTCCAGTGATATGCTGCCATTGTATTTGGCATTCCTTTAATCCAGAATGTACTAGAACTCGTACTCTATCTATTAGGGAAGGTGTTTTTTTGTATAAATGTAGACTAAGATATGGAGTATTTTACATGTAATTGTGCACTAAAACATTAAAAATATGATTGAAAAAATAAAACAACAATATTAAAGAGCACTTTGTTCTTGCAATACTGTAGACTTTTCCTTTTACAGTATATCTATGATGTTCCAGTTTATACATAATGAGATTTTCATATTATTTTGAGTTTTCTTTGTTTGGGTTAATAAATGTAATAGCAGTTACAGTGTTCTGTTTGACCCAAACGTTACCTGACAGCAGTTATTAAATATTATACTCTATATGTGAAATTCCAAAATTGGAAAATTCTCAGGATCTGGCTCTGATATCTGCCGCTGATATTAAAAGTATCAACATTAATAATGTAAAAGAACATCAACAAAAGCATCAATGAACCTCAAAGTACATTAGACATTATTTATAAAATGTACTCCCTTGTGGAATTTTCAATTTTAAAAATAATTACAGTTGCTCTTCATTTCACTTTCTGGTTAGCTTATAATGAGATTTAATTATGGAGCATTTGTTTTTACTGAGATTTATTTTTTCCCTTATGTTCTCCCTAGGGGGGGGAGGAAGTGCCAAATTTTCTCTATTGAGCCACCAAATAAATGTGAAGAGACAGAATCTAAAATAAAATTTGGATTTGTATCTGCCTCCACTGGGCCTGTCTTGGGAGTTACGAGAGCAGGGAAGGGTCCATCATGGCTGTTCCCAGTTTCAGGAAAAGGACATTGTATGGGCTCAATGGCATGGATGAGCAGAGCACTTATTTCAAGCCTAATGCTCTCATATTTCTCTCCTTGACCTTCCCTGAGTGCTTTAAGAGCCATCACCCACCCCTGCCAATGTGGTACTGGAAGAACAAAACTGTTTTGAGGTAGTTCCATATGAAGAAGAATTAATTTTATTAAATTGGGAGGAAATTTTTTGAAACTTAAAAAAAAAAAAAAGTTTCATTTCTTTTCCTGCCCACGAGAGGCATAGATGGCTGGTATCTTCCTATGTAATAATGAAATGTGATTAGTTATATGATATAAGAACAGTTTGACATTCTGTTAATATTCTCTCTCTGCTTTCATCATCATTTTATAAAACACATGTGAAAGGTGGTTCTGACCCACTTGCAGCTTTGCTAGGTTATCAGCCCAAACAACACAATCTTATGATATGTTTGTTTCTTATATAAACTGAAAATTTTCTTCTTAACCTCAGTGACATCTGAATAGATGTTTGTTTACTGCCAGACTCTACTAACTTTATTGATAAATCTTACATTAAGCTGCCTGGTAAATTTGCAAATGCAGCAATTATTGCTGTGAATTGAATTTCAGAGGTAATGCCCTAGATTTTTCCTTCAAGACAATACAAATGATGCTGTCTAATGCCAGTGATAACTAGCCACAAGCCAAGTTCTTTCCAATAAATACAATGTTTGTAATGAGATGGTGGCTTTCCTTTTATAAAGCAAAGGAAATTGGTAATGAAAATCAAGATTTTTTTTCCTGAACTTTATTAAATCAAATGAATCACAGTCTGATATTTAAAGTCAATAGCTCCAGCTAAAACAGACTATATTATACGTGTGATTACATATCTCTTCTAAAATTAAAGTAATAAAGATAGTGAAAGTTTCCTTTTGAACTAGTTGATTTCACTGAAAAGATTCGTTTTAAGTCAGCATTACTTTTCCTATTTTTAATGAATTGCTAAGGTAGATTTTAATTATTGCCCCAAATTCCTTAAAAATTAAGGACCCTGTGTTGCATCCATTGGCTATGGTATTTTCTACCTATTTCTTAAAAAGAAATGTGAACATATTGACTGTCATTCCTCCCACCAAGATATCCTCAAATATGAAAGCTCTCCACAGTGCCTCTCACTCTCCAGTTCTAGAAGCGTGCTGGCTTCCTGTTAGAGAATTGAAAGTACTGGTTGTGTTCCCCTGTGCCAGAGTACCTGCTTCACTTCCTCCCAGAACTGGAATTCTGTCCTAGAACTCCTCCTCACTGTGACAAGTTCCATTTCCCAGACACTGCTTCCCCCACCTCTGGGATGGAGTCCCCTCCTTCTAGCCCCCAACCAGCTCTCCCTGGCATGGATCACCATTGGTAGGGGCAGGTTGTTGACATTATTAGGCTGCTGGCATTAACCTGATTTTCTTGCTAGACCCTTACAAGACTATCTGATCTTCAGGTCCTAGCCAACCCAGCCAAATCTCTCAGTCTTGATTTTGACATAGTCCTTGTGTGAACTTCTTATTCAACACTAAGGCCAATGCTTTCCTTTGACATTGAGAATTTAATGGGAAATATGATATTAGAAGTGTTTACAGTTTTACAGCTATGTCCATACTCATATGAAGTTGAACGTATAATAGTATAATGTCATTGGAGTGAATGCTTAATGAGCAGATGAATAAAAACTATAAATGCTAAGGTTTAAAATATTTCTTGGGATCCTAAGGCAGAAGGATGAAAAGAAAGACACTTGATATTAAGTGTTATTTTAGGAAGATCTCAAGAGATTGTTATTTCTATTCCTGCCAGATAATGACTTCTGATAAATTTCTAATCTCTAAGTTAAGAATTAAATCTAAAAATTGCTTTTTGAATGAGCCACACATTTGTGGTCTACACTATGCTGAATTCTCCTGGCAATTCTGGATGTGAACATGTGTATTCTGGCTGCTTTTCACCTCTGGTTCATCTTCCTCCAGCTGACTAAATTACCTCTATAATTTCAGCAGGAAAGAATGTTCACCTTTTCACATTTTCTGTTTACTTTCAGGTTTCATCTCTAGTAAACTAAAACATTTGGGTCCTGGGAAATGTCTCCTAAGCTTGTTCATCTCTAACTTCCTTGTTTGGAACATATTACCTAAGTATCTGCCTATTGTTTTAGCAGATTGAGATAGCTTTATAACATTTATATCAACTAAAGTTTGAAATACCTGGTTTCCATTTACTATTATTGCCTATGCTTTTATTTAATTGTATATTCTATAATAACCTATTATCCTTGAAAACCACTGAACATTTTTTTAATTGTAAGCTTGTATTATAGTTATATTATTTCCATATGGATGAATATAGTTATCTGCAATGTAATTTATTCATCTGGAAGTCAAAACTTCATTTCGAGGTGAATGTAAGCTCACAGATTCCCTTGTGGTAGATTTAGATGAATATTCTCATTGCTTCAGAATATATCATGCATACCTAGTTAAGAGACCTTGCAGCAAAATTGTCATTTCTGAAATTCATCAGGCAAAGTATATGTATTTGCTTTGGCTTTAAACTTGTTGAAGCAGAGACACTGAAGTGGAAAATTTTCTCAGGTGCAGAGACTGGCAGAATATTCACATATGGTTGACATGGTTTCATTTGCTTCTCCTAAATTACACGAATTGGGCTCATTTTGATGCTATCCATATTGCTGCCAATGTTTTTCTAATTTATTTTGAAGCCGTTCACTGTTTTTTAAGCCATTCTAAAATAGGAGTTAGGAGTGAGGGGGTCTTGCCTTTGACATCACCTGGACTGGAATATCCTGGTATTTTTAAATTTAATTTTATTTTTTCGGTGTTCCAAGATTTATTGTTTATGCACCACACCCAGTGCTCCATGCAATACGTGCCCTCCTTAATACCCACCACCAGGCTCACCCAACCCTCCCAATCCCCTTCCCTCCAAAACCATCAGTTTGTTTCTCAGAGTCCACAGTTTCTCATGGTTTATCTCCCTCTCCAATTTCTCCCAATTCCCTTCTCATCTCCTTCTCCCAATGTCCTCCTTGTTATTCCTTATGCTCCACAAGTAAGTGAAATCATACGATAATTTACTCTCTCTGCTTGACTTATTTCACTTAGCATAATCTCCTCCAGTCCAACCATGCTGATACAAAACTTGGGTATTCATCCTTTCTGATGGTAGCATAATACCCCATGGTATATATAGACCATATCTTCTTTATCTATTTGTCTGTTGAAGGGTGTCTTGGCTCTTTCCACAGTTTGGCGTCTGTGGCCATTGCTGCTGTGAACATGGGGGTACAGATGGCCCTTCTGTTCACTATGTCTGTGTCTTTGGGGTAATACCCATTAGTGCAATTGTAGGGTCATAGGGTAGCTCTATTTTTTATTTCTTAAGGAATCTCCACAGTTTTCCAAAGTGGCTGCACCAACTTGCATTCCCACCAACAGTGTTTAAGAGGGTTTCCCTTTCTCCACATCCTCTCCAACACTTGTTGTTTACTGTCTTCTTAATTTTGGCCATTCTAATGGGTGTAAGGTGGTATCTGGTATGTTTGATTTGATAGTTGAAGTAGGTCAAATGAAAAACCACACTTCAGAGTCATACTGGCTTGTTTTTTCTTTTAAACTTTTGAGTTCCCAGCATTTAAAACATTTGCAAGGATATTTGCATTTACTCTTGGTTAAATACCCTATATATAGAATTAAGTGATTTCATTAAAGTGCATTGGAGGAGAAAAATAATTTTTGACCGGAGGTCTACAAGTATAAGGAATTTAGCAGAAATTGTGATGTGATGTTAAGCAAATAACCTTCAAAAATTATGCTGATCTTCTTCCTCCTCTAGAATTCTGATCTCCCTGATATGAGGAAGTGGTGATGCAACATGGGGGCTTAAGTGGGTACGAGAAGAATAAATGAAAGAAGATGGGATTGGGAGGGAGACAAACCATAAGTGACTCTTAATCTCACAAAACAAACTGAGGGTTGCTGGGGGGAGGGGGTTTGGGAGAAGGGGGTGGGATTATGGACATTGGGGAGGGTATGTGTTTTGGTGAGTGCTGTGAAGTGTGTAAACCTGGTGATTCACAGACCTGTACCCCTGGGGATAAAAATATATGTTTATAAAAAATAAAAAATTATTAAAAAAAAATTATGCTGATCAATTTGTTTGTGCTTCCACAAAAAGAACGTACAATTTGTGGTGTAGGCTCCAATCATAGAGTTTTTTTTACAAAGCTCTCAATGAAGTGGTTAATTTATTCTTACCAATTACCCTTGGAAACTGAATTAAGCCTTGTTAGCTTCAAACAGAATAGATGTCCTCCATGATGGAGGAGGACGTTGCCTCTAAAATAGATACAGAGAATTCCAAGTGTATTTCTGTTACCTGGGGTAGTCAAAGGGATTTCTAAGAATTATTTTATAAATCTTCCTTTTTGATGATTTCTGAAATTGAATTCAGTTAAGTAAAGCCTTTTTTGCATTGATTTTTTGTGCATATCAAAGAGCAGTGGAAATGAATAAGAATTAAAGAGATCCCTGAAAAAATCCACTTATACAACACTTGGAAACCACAGTTGGACTGAGTCCTGAATTGTCATTGATGGGTTCCTCAATCTTATCAGCAATGATGGCATCCCATAGTGCCAGCAAACAAAGAGCAATTTTCTGCCATAGCTCTTGTGACCAGGTTGTGTTAAGATAAAATGTTGTCATGAGATAAATATTTGAAGGCCTCATACTTGTTTCTGTCTGATGTGATACAACTTTTTTCTCTGTGCAAACACAGAGTACTTCCACCAAAAGGGGATTTGGAGAGGATACATAGACAGTTTGGATGCAGTGTTCATTGTGTCCTTACTGAACACAAAATCTTTATTGTAAAGGCAAAATGAGTTAAGTGCATGATCACTAGTAACATAGTGTCAGTCCTCATTTGACCATTCACAGGCATATTTTGTGCTTTATCAGCTATCAAAGAGGAGCAACATTGGATACATCAAGGGTTACAGAAAGATTGGATGTATGGTTAATAAGGTTTTTCTCATAATATGGGATAGTAATTTGAAAAAGTTTGCTTGGATGTCAACCCAAACAGTGGAGCTTACCATTTGATTAAGGAATCACTGTTGTATGCGTGGGTTTATTGGAAATGGCAGACACTAAACTAGCGTATGTCTGCCCGAAAGGTTTATAATTCTTAATCTTTTGTTTCCAAAATATTTAGGGTGAAATGTTTACATTGGAACAGAGTTCTATGAATTGTTAAGTGTATTGCCCTTATAATTAAGGCTAATTAAAGTATTTTGAAAGCTGGCGACAACTGGGGATAGTTGGCAGAATCAATAAAATGCTAAAAGAGAACTTAATGAAGAGTTTGTCATATTTTTTTCTTGAGTAAAACATCATGCATATGTACTTTGAATACTATATTAAGAGACACATGGCAGTTGGGTATACAATTAATAAAGTGTTTGGAATTTTTTTTTCCCTTGGAGACTCTGATATTTTAAAATGTGGCTTTAAATACAAGGACTTTCTTTGAAATGTAGAAACAGACCAGTGCTTAAACCTAGGAAAGTCTAGCCATTTTGGGATAAGAGTCAATGTGTATACTTTCAAAATAAAATTTTCCCGTTCAGTGTAGTCACTCAAGAGATGGTTTATGTAGGGGCACCTGGGTGGCTCAGTTGGTTAAGTGTCTGACTCTTGATTTTTGGCTCAGGTCATGATCTTAAGGCCATGATGTCAAGATTATGAGATCGAGGTCCATACTGGACTCCGTGCTGGGTATGGAGTCTGCTGAAGATTCTCTTTCTCCCTTTCCTTCTGCCCTTCCCCACCACTCTCTCCCATCTCTTAAAAAAGGGGGTGAAAGACATGGTGGATGTAGCATAGGGATTAAGAATGTGTGTGATGTTTTTAGAATGGTTCTAGCAGATAGTAAGTATGGCATGAATACCAGTCCTTGACTAATGGAGGTATAGTAATACTGTCATCGAGTTGCAATTTCTGTGATAAATTTTGACAGGAAAACCACCATCATGGACACAGATGTGTGTTTTAACTATATAACCATACTTCGTATTCATGCTTTTCTTCCAGATATTGTATTTTTTTTTTTTTTTTAGAGAGTTGATTTTTAGGAAGATAATTTTTAAAATAAATGTTATATTTTAGAATATCTGTATTTTTTGTTTTTTAAATTTTTTTTTAAAAAATTTTATTCTCTTTTTTCAGTGTTCTAAGATTCATCGTTTATGCACCCAATTAATTACACCCAGTGTTCCATGCACTACGTGCCCTCCATAATACTCACCACCAGGCTCACTCAACCCTCCCACCCCCCTAACTCCAAAACCCTCTGTTTGTTTCTCAGAGTCCACAGTTTCTCATGGTTTATCTCCCTCTCCAATTTCCCCCAATTCCCTTCTCATCTCCTTCTCCCAATGTCCTCCTTGTTATTCCTTATGCTCCACAAGTAAGTGAAATCATATGATAATTTACTCTCTCTGCTTGACTTATTTCACTTAGCATATTCTCCTCCAGTCCAACCATGCTGATACAAAACTTGGATATTCATCCTTTCTGATGGTGGTCATAATACCCCATTGTATATATAGACCATATCTTCTTTATCTATTTGTCTGTTGAAGGGTGTCTTGGCTCTTTCCACAGTTTGGCGTCTGTGGCCATTGCTGCTGTGAACATGGGGGTACAGATGGCCCTTCTGTTCACTATGTCTGTGTCTTTGGGGTAATACCCATTAGTGCAATTGTAGGGTCATAGGGTAGCTCTATTTTTGATTTCTTAAGGAATCCCCACAGTTTTCCAAAGTGGCTGCACCAACTTGCATTCCCACCAACAGTGTTTAAGAGGGTTTCCCTTTCTCCACATCCTCTCCAACACTTGTTGTTTACTGTCTTGTTAATTTTGGCCATTCTAACTGGTGTAAGGTGGTATCTCAATGTGGTTTTGGTTTGAATCTCCCTGTTGGCTAATGATGATGAACACTTTTTCATGTGTCTGCTAGCCATTTGTACGTCTTCTTTGGAGAAGTGCCTGTTCATGTCTTCTGCCCACTTTTTGACATGATTATCTGTCTTTTGGGTGTTGAGTTTGGGGAGTTCATTATAGATCTTGGATAATAGCCCTTTGTAGTGTCATTTGCAAATATCTTCTCGCATTCTGTGGGTTGCCTCTTTGTTTTGTTGACTGTTTCCTTTGCTGTGCAGAAGTTTTTATCTTGATGAAGTCTCAAAAGTTCATATTCGCTTTAGTTTCCTTTGCCTTTGGAGACATGTCTTTAAAGAAGTTGCTGTGCTATTTGTTATGTATAACAAATAGCATGGAGGACAAGGAGAGTTAGGAGAAGGGAGTTGGTGGAAATTGGAAGGGGAGGTGAACCATGAGAGACTATGGACTCTGAAAAACAATCTGAGGGGTTTGAAGCGGCGGGGGGGTGGGAGGTTTGGGGAACCAGGTGGTGAGTATTAGAGAGGGCATGGATTGCATGGAGCACTGGGTGTGGTGCAAAAATAATGAATACTATTATGCTGAAAAAAAAAAAAAAAAAAAAAGAAGTTGCTGTGGCAATGTTGAAGAGGTTACTGCCTATGTTCTCCTCTAGGATTTTGATGAATTCCTGCCTCATGTTGAGGTCTTTTATCCATTTCGAGTTTATCTCTGTGTATGGTGTAGAGAATGGTCAAGCTTCATTTTTCTATACATAGCTGTCCAATTTTCCCAGCACCATTTATTGAAGAAACTGTCTTTTTTCCACTATTTTTTCCTGCTTTGTCGAAGATTATTTGACCATAACATTGTGGGTCCATATCTGGGGTCTCTACTCTCTTCCACTGGCCTATGTGTCTTTTTTTTGTGCCAGTACCGTGCTGTCTTGGGGATCACAGCTTTGTAGTAAAGCTTAAAATCAGGCAACATGATGCCTCCAGTTTTGTTTTTCTGTTCAACATTTCCTCAGCAATTTGGGGTCTCTTCTGGTTCCATACAAATTTTAGGATTGTTTGTTCCAGCACTTTGAAAAATGCCAGTGGAATTTTGATTGGGATGACATTGAAAATATAGATTGCTCCGGGCAATATGGACATTTTAACAATGTTTATTACTAGAAGTCTAGCAACAGTAATCAGACAACAAAAAGAAACAAAAGGTATTCAAATTGGCAAAGAAGTCCAACTCTCTCTCTTCACAGATGACATGATACTTTATATGGAAAGCCCAAAAGACTCCACCTCCAAACTACCAGAACCCATATAGCAATTCAGTAATATGGCAAGATACAATCAATGTACAAAAATCAGTTGTTTCTTATACACTAACAGTGAAAATATAGGAAGGGAAATTAGAGAATTGATTTCGTTTACTAGAGCACCTGAACCATAAAATACCTAGGAGTAAACTTCACCGATGAGGTAAAGGATCTGTACTTGAGGAACTACAGAACACTCAGGAAAGAAGTTGAAGAAGACGCAAAAAGATGGAAAAGCATTCTATGTGCATGGATGGGAAAAATAAATATTGTTAAAATGTTTTAAAATATCTTTATATTTACTGAAGTAGAAATGTTCCACTTGTCCCTCATCCATTTCCTTTCTTATCAACATCTTGCATGTTTTGATACATTTATTACAATTAATGAACAAATGTTGATACATATCATTAATAGTAAAAGCCCATACTTTACTTAGTCTTAAGGTTTTTTTTTTCTTTCTTTCTTTTGATGTAATGTTCTATTTCCATTCCAGGATTCCCTCCAGGATTCCACATTATATTTAGCCATCACATCTCCTTAGGCTCCTCCTGGCTATGATAGTCTCAGACTCACCTTATTTTTGATGACCTTAGATTTTGAGGAGTACTGGTCAGGTATTTTGTAAAATAACTTTCAGTTGGGATTTGTTTAATATCTTCCCCATGAGTTAGCTGGGGTTATGTGTTTTTGGAACTAAGACCACAGAGGTATTCATTTTCATCACATCCTGTCAAGGGTACATTTTAACAACAGGACTCATCATTGTTGAAGTTGACCTTAATCACCTGGCTGAGGTAGTCTGATCAGGTTTCTCCATTGTAAAGTTCCTCTTTTCCCCTTCCCATACTGCAGTTTTTGGATGGAAGTCACTATGCACAGCCCATGCTACAGCAGAGGGAGATATGTTCTTCCTCTTTGAGGGTATATTTCTACATAAATTATTTGAAATTCATTGCATGGGAGATTTATCTATCCTCCCCCCACGTTTATTTAATCATTTTTTAAATATCATTATGGTCTCAAATTATTTTACTCTTTAAGTTATAATTCAATACTACTTTCTTTTCTTACTCAAATTATTATAGCTTTGGCCATCAGAATGCTTTTATTTCGCTCCTATGTTCCTTTGATGTGCCCCCGTGATTGTTGTTGTTTTCCACTTCTTTTTTGCTTCCTGACAAAGTAAGAGGCTCTAGGCTTATCTTGTATATTTTCTTCCCTAGTCCTAAAATCATCCATTTCTCTAGGGAACACTGTTCCTTTGATTAGAGAATGGCATTAGAAAACAAGATCTGGGTATAGGTATGTTTGTTGCTATTGGGTGTTGTTTTTAGGCCTTCCGCTAGGACTGAAAAAACAAAAAATAGTATAGGAATCTATTTATACACACAAGTATAAACATTTCTATGTAGGTTTCCATATGTATATGAAGCTCATACGGGTTCATACGTGACCTCTGCTACTCTAATGGATCATTCTAGTGTTCTCTTCTTGCTTATTTGTACACTTCCAACCGATTACATTTATACTAGAATCCTGGAATAGAAAATGAACATTAGTTCAAAATCAAGGAAATCTGCATAAAGTATGGACTTTAGTTAAAATAAATGTATACTGGGGGGGAGGGGAGTATGGAGAGGGTGGCTGAGTTATGGACATTGGGGAAGGTATGTGCTATGGTAAGTGCTGTTAAGTGTGTAAGCCTAGTGATTCACAGACCTGAACCCCTGGGGCAAATAATACATTATATGTGAATTTTTAAAAAATAAATTAATGTATATATGCACAGATGGATATACATGTATAGCCAATCTGCACACCAGTATTTATACATCTCTTTTTTAGTATCTGGATTTAAAGATGAAAAATAGTGGAATATATAAAGAAACAAATATCTAGGTATTAGGATTTGGGTGTTTCCTTTTGATTTTTTCTTACCCTTTTTGATAACATTGAATACTTAGATTTTTATACCTCCCCCCCCAAAAAAAACCAAAACCCTGACTGTATTTAGTAGGTCTCAGAGCTCTCCATTCTGTATCATTATCTATTCTTTCATAGATACCGCATTGTCTTGATCACTGTAGACTTATAGGAAATCTTGAAATTGGATAGTGGGAGTTCTCCAACTTTGTTCTTCAGTATTGTGTTGGTTATTCCAGTTCCTTTGCCTCTCCATGTAAATTTTAGAGTCAGTTCGTTGATATGTACAGAATGGCTTACTGGTCATGATCCTTTCCTCAATTATTATATTTGGTTCTCAGTAATTATTTGTCACTTCAAAAATTCAAATGCATTCTTAAAAATTTACCTCTTCTGTGAAGATATTTGCCCTCAGAATATTTGAACAATTACAACACTATTGGAAAAAATGTATTTGTGCTCCCCAGGTGTTTTGTTTAATGGATAATACTTATTTGAATGCATAAATTTGAATATTTAAATATTTTAATCCTCTTATTTTTCTTTGATAAACATCTCACTATACAATAGTTATAATATCTACCCCCAGGATTGTTGGGAGAGCTAAATTAGAGAACAAGAAAGAATTAAATATGCTTGGAACTTAAAAAGTATTCAATAAATGCTACTTATTCTTATAGTTAGCTGATTTTCTCATTTGGGGTAAAAGAAAAAACATTGTGCACACTTTAACCTCACATAATAGTCTGGTGCAAGATTTATTGTTTAAGTATTGTTTAACATTATACACTTTTAATGCATCATACTGTATTATATAAAAAGCCCTACTGCATATAAATGCATTTAATGTCACCCTAGGATACATTAAACATTTGTGATGTTAAAGTTAATGGATTTTGAGAAAGTATTAAATTTTCATTAGAAGCACAACTTTGTGACTATATAAATGCATACTTTTAAATATAAAGTTACGAAATTAATATTGAGAACGTTCATAGGTTTTTCTATTGAACATTTGACAGTCAAACTTGTGTGATATGTTTTATGCAGGATAAGGCAAGCATAAGAATAGAATGTCCACAAGCCACAGAATAACCTAGAAAGAACACATGTGCAAGATTTCTTCGTATCCTTAGGTATTAGCCTGGGAGGAGCCACCTTTTCAATAAATCATTCTTGGGCTTACTTGGTACTTGGTTCTCATGCTGACACTAAACCTAAGAGCAGCCAGATCAGTGAAGTCAGGAGGATGTTCTGTTACAGTTTTTTTCTGGAAAGTTAAGACCCTACACTAAACAGTAACATTGGGTAATTAATATAATCTATATAGTAAATAAGTGTTTTCACATATATATAATATAATGTGTTTTCTATTTCACAATAGAAAACTATTGTAATATGACTCACTATAAAATGAATTAACACATACTGTGTATCGCATTCTTCCATTTTTAAGAGATCTAAAAAGATTTTTGTCAGATTAACTATGTGAAATAATACCATTATTGGTTTAATGTTTAGTTTTACAAACTTAATGAGATGTTAATATTTTTAATTAATAATAACAATAATAATGATAGTCCTCACAATTTATCAAGTACATAAATAATGTTTACAACCTATTAATGGGGGATTGCAAGTATAAGTAAAATATATATATTTTTGTAATAACTACCTTTATTTTCATAAAATAAAACTATTCTTTTATCCAAGTTTTTTTCTGATTGAATTAAAATATATCAATAGGAGAATGTAAAAATGCTTATAAGTAAACTTATTTAATTATTTGTTTTTAATAGTGTATTTCTTTGGGATTCAGCATGTGTTTCATTATACATATATATATGTATATATAATTGAGATTAAAGAATTACATTGTTCTTAACATAATTATTAGAAAAAAACTTGTTCTCCCACATATGGCACTCCTTTAAATTACATTAAAATTGAATCTGGACAATAATACATTATATGTTAATAAAAAATAAAAAATTAAAAGAAAATAATTTGCATACAGTGCTAGTATTAATATTATTTGTGTATCCTTCCATGATTAAAAATCCTGACAAAACAGGGATGCCTGGGTGGCTCAGTTGGTTAAGCCGCTGCCTTTGGCTCAAGTCATGATCCCAGGATCCTGGGATTGAGTCCCACATCGGGCTCCTTGCTCTGCAGGAACACTGCTTCTCTCACTGCCTCTGCCTGCTTGTGTGCGTGATCTCTCTCTCTCTCTCTCTCTCTGACAAATAAATAAATAAATAAAATCTTTAAAAAAATAAAAATAAAATAAAAATTCTGACAAAGTAGACAGTGCATGGCGAAGAAATGTCTTTATTTTTATTGAACCCTAATTCATCACAAATCATTTCAGTGACTTTACTCATTTAACAGCTACATTTTGAGTGCCTTCTAGAACCTGGCCCCTGCAGTCCGACAGGTAGTGTGTACACAAGGGACAAATACTTCAAGGAGTTCATATTCAGGGGTAGAAAAAAAAAATAAAAACAGAGATTGAGTGTATTAGTAGCAGTGACAGAGATAAGACCTAAAACCAGCTCAAAAATCTCTGAAAAGGAGCCACAGCCCCCAGCGGGATAGGTGTCAGTCAGTGCTGTTGCGGACTGAAAGGAGAAAAAGAACCTTCCCCAAAGTGGTGGGGCTGATCTTTGGAAAGAGTAGCCTTTCCCCAGCATGGTCAGTGCTGGGTATCCCATATGAAGCAACTGTTTTCAGATGTTGGACAATGGGTAGCACAGGGCTATGGTCATTGAGGGAAGGAAGATTCCACATTCATCCTGATTTTCTACCTAAACTTTTCAAACTGCATCACAGTGAAATGGGACCCAAACAGAGCAGAGTTTGTGGTAATGGCTGTGGAATGGATCAACAAATCAGTAGAACAGAATGGAGAATCCAAAAGTAGACACATACAGTGTGGTTGATTTTTTAGCAAAGTAACAAATGTAGGGAAGAAATGAAAGTCTTCTTAATCAGTGGTGTTGGCATAACTAAATACCCACATGGGAAAAAAATGAACCTTGAACCTTAACTCATATTATATGTAAAAATTAATTTGAGATGAATTATAGCCCTAAAAATAAAAGCTGTAACTATAAAGCTTCCAGAAGAAAACAAAGGAAAATATGTACATGACCTTGGGAAATGTGATTTCCTAGCACATAGAATTATTAATCACCACAGAAAAAAATTGACAAATTGGGTTTTATCACAATTGAACATTTCTATTTATTAGAAGACACAAATAAGAAATGAACAGGCAAACCACACGAAGAAAATGATTCACACACAGGAGAATATGTTTATAATATATGTGATTGCCAAAAGGTTTGCATTTGTAAAAAGGAAAAGCCTGATTTTTTTAAAAAATAAAATGAATTAAATACTGAAGCAGAAACTTACCAAAAAGGAAATATACAAATGGCCAGTCGTCTCACACTGAAAAATGCCCAGTAGTATTCATCATCAAAAAAATGCAAAATAGGGGCGCCTGGATGGCTCAGTGGGTTAAAGCCTCTGCCTTCAGCTCAGGTCATGTTCCCAGAGTCCTGAGATCGAGCCCCACATCGGGCTCTCTGCTCAGCAGGGAGCCTGCTTCCTCCTCTCTCTCTCTGCGGGCTTCTCTGCCTACTTGTGATCTCTGTCTGTCAAAGAAATAAAAAAATCTTAAAAAAAAATGCAAAATAGGGGCTCCCTGGGTGGCTCAGTCAGTTAAGCATCTGCCTTCTGCTCAGGTCTTAATCCCCAGACCCCAAGTCAGGCTCCCTGTTGAGCAGGGGGCCTGCTGCTCCCTCTCCCCACTTCCCCCCACCATTCAACTCGTGCTCTTTAATTCTCTCTCTCTCTCAATAAATAAAATCTTTTTAAAAAAGCAAAATAAACCTAAAACTCATAGCATGGTGTAAATACTAGAATTACTAAAATTAAAATGACTAATAGCAGCAAATGTTAACAAGGACGTGGGGCAGCTGAAACTTTCATAGATTACCCACAGGAACACAAACTGATAACAGCAAATTTGGAAAGTAGTTTGGCAGTTTCTTATAAAACTAAAGATGCGTTTATCTAATCTATGACTCGCAAAGTCCACATCTAGGTATTCACCAAAAAGAAAAAGGAGAACATATGTCCAGAACAGATTTGTATAAACACACTGGAGTTGAAAGATAAGGCTTTAATATACAGGAGGATAGATGAAAGAAGTGACCAGAGTCAGGGACATTTGGTAGGGGACCCATGTCATGTCCAGGTGAGAGATGATGACGGTTGAATATAATAAGTACAGACGTGAAGGAATGAACTGGGGACATGTTTTGAAAGTAGAATGATCGGGACCTCCTAAATGATTGATTTTGGCGGAAAAAAGTCAAAGATGTGTGAGCACCACAATCTACATAACAATTCATGCTGCAGCTTACATAGGTGTGTACACATATCACACACAGGAGAATTGAATATATCAAATATTAGCTTGTATAGCGAAAAGTATTCAGAATATGTTCATGTGTTAACATTGACTGGCTTATTTACTGAAGTATAATTTATATATGGTGAAATGCACAAACTTTGCATTTTATACAGTTTGATGAATTTTAACAAGTGCTTACATTTATGATTAAAAATTTTCATCAGTCCCCACTGTCCTCATGCCTGTGCCTCAAGGCATATAACATATAAAAGAAGATAATCGAATGTGCTAGACCATTTGTTTTATGTTTATAATCCCACGCAATCTTCGTCACAATCCCGTGGAGCACATGCAGTACTCACCTCCACTCTGTGGATAAGACAGCTGACAGATTTGAGAAGCAGTGTGCCCAAAGACACAGAGCCAGCAAATAACAAAGTCAGATGATGAATCTATGTTGTCCAACTCTACAAACTGTTGTACAACTACTGCACAAATCCACTCTGCACATTGCCGCTCTTTACCGTCTGCCTATCTAGCCTTTGTTGCCCAAGCTAGTCTACCTCGGCCCCGGGGCCCCAACCTTCTTCCACACCCAGCACCCTGTATCCTTTTATATCTCCATCTTTTCATTCCTGTGGCTCCTGAAGCTTTCACTCCTTCTGACTTTAGGACTTTTTCCTTCAATTTCTCACTCAAGTGTCACTTCCCTAGGCAAGCATTTCCTGAGTTCTAGGTAGAGTGCTACCCGTGGTGGCTCTCTTCAGCCACAACACATGGGTCATGGGTCCGTTCTTACATTCACAATTTTTTATTTTGAAGATGTTTGTGTATTTCTGTCTCCTCATTGGAGCTCTTCCAGAACTGTCCTGGCTTCCTCATCTTTTTTTTTTTCTCCCCAGACCTTACCATACAAAGAAGGTTAATAAGAATTGTTTGTTGAATAAACAAATGTTTGGCTGTCAGACCATCTAGTATTGGAGTTGCATTTGCATAATCCTGACCTCCCACTGTCAATTATCTGTCAGACAGTAATAAAATGATTTGAAGCTCCACCGAAAAACTTAAAAATCGAAAAAGAGAGTAAAATGTGGGGACAGAGAGGGTGTCTTGTTTCCTAGGCTAAGCAGCATTATGATATTATGATATTACTCTCTTTAACAGCATGGTAGAAGATGGAATATTTTAGAGCTTAAAATGATTGGCTGAGGGATTAAGCTGCTTTGCCAGCTGTTCAAAAACTCCATTGCTCCCAGCATATATATAACTACTGTTATGTCTCTATATAATTCTGGACCTTGAATGGCATATTTGATTAGAGCAAAATGAAAAAGAAAGAATTGTTATAAACAAGAAGCTGAGATTAAAAACATGTATTCAGTCACTACCTATGGTGAGTTCAAATACTCTTTCTAAGAATACACATAGAAAATTAAATAAAATGCTTGCAATCTTAAAGGAACTAAAACCTAGACCAAGGTGGAGTTTAATCCTACTTTTCAGTCTTTCCCTTTTATCCCTTCAGGTGAAGCTTATTGCAAAGAAGACTCAACTGCTTATCATTTTAGCAATTTCTAGGCCAATTCTATCCATGTAATATCTTTAGTATTTACTTGCATAGTATTTGTTAAAAGAAATATTCATTTGTATGTGTGCTTCTGGTAATATTTTGTAGGAAATGTAATGCATATAGTGAAGAGAAAAAAAGAAGTGAAAAAAATTTCAAAATCGATGTATTCTTTCAAGCCAATAAGCATCTACTGGACATTGAACTTGTGTGCCTAGCTCCATATTAGGCCCTGAAGACACACACAAATGCACAGATGAAATGTGGGAACCTCCTTTAACAGTAAAAGCTGTGATTCAGCAAAAACTAAGGAAGGGTATTGCCTGGGACCTAAAAATTTCTGGGAATTTCTTGCCAGGAATAGTGTATAAAAGTCAAAATTAAAGAGAAATGCCAGAGGAGTTCTTCCAGTTCTCTGGCCTCAGGTGGAGGAACACCATCAATGGGAGGAGATATAAGATAAAAGGTAATAAATCCTATTAAAGTCCTAAATTCACCAGGGAGGAATGGGCCTGACATACTGTTGGGTAACGTTCTGCACAGCCTTGAGTTCTTCCTTATGATTGGCTGTATCAGGGCAGCCCCAGGGTTCATCTGGGGACCACAGCAAGCAGGAAAGCATTTGTGTCATGGGGTATGATAACAGCCAAGGGGACAAACCTAGAAGGGTCATGATTGTGCCTGGTGTGGAGCCCTATCCACAAAGAAGACAGGGACAGAAATAGTATAGACACACTGGTGCTTCCAGACTGCTCAGTCTACTGGTGGGTATATCAGTGGGTTATGCTTATGCTAGCAAGACCTCCATGGGCAAGATTATAAGTGCAGCTCTAGTGACAGGGACACCAAGAGGAAGCCACTCCAATGTAACGGTAGACACTGGGGCTGGGTAGACTGTTTCTTATTCATTAATAAGAAAATGTATAAAATGAGCTTCCCTCCTTCCTCCCACCACCACATTCATGGTGAGTAATTTACTACCACTCCCATTCTTGGTGCCTGTCACAGTGAAAGTGAAATGGGAGATAGGAGTTGCCTGGATTGCAACCTGTTAGTGATGGTCCCATGTGCCTGTCCCAGCTCTGGGAACTACTCTCACCTGTCTGCTGGGACTCAGCTGCCCTGTTGTTCTCTGACCTCTAGGCATGTGTGCTTCAACATTTCTAAACTTCTGCCTGACTTGCACCCCTTCGTTAGATCCTTCTAGATGATTGTTGGCTTCTGGCCCACATTTTCTTTTCCCTGTTGTTTTACTCGTTGGGTTTTTTGGCAACCCACTGCCAACTTGATCAGCTTTTGAGATCCTTCCCAGCCAAGCACTGTGTAATCCTCTCAGCAACTTTGAAAATGCTATGTGCTGAACTCTGTCCCCTCCGTACAAATTCTTATGCAGAAGCCCTAACCTTTCCCTGGTGTTCTGGGACTTGGACCTGGAAACTTTGGAAGGAACTCAGGTTTCAGTGAGGTCTTCACATGGGGCCCTCCACCCTCAGAGAGGACATGGAGAGAAGGTGCCTTCTGTAAGCCAGGAAGAGAGCCTTCACCAGGAATGTAACCCATGACACCTCAGCTTAGGATTTCCCAGTCTCCAGAACTATGAGAAATACATTTCTATGTTTAAGCCACCCAGTCTGTAGCATTTTATTATAGGAACCCTAGCTGCTTAATATAGAGAGGAATTTAAAGATGAAGAAAACAGGACTCTGAGAACATAAGCACTTTGTTTCAGAATTTAGTTTAGTTAGTATGCTCTCTAAGGAAAATCAAAATAAAACAAAAACCTTGCTCTCTTCACCACACAGTACCACATGAAAAATTGTACAATCTGCCGCATCCTCGTATTGCCATTACTGGAATGGAGATAAGGTTTAAATTACCCATCTTCCTTGTGGTTAAGACGTTGAGGACTGCAACCTTAGACATCCTGTATTTAAGTGTGGTTTTGTATTTTACTTGCATCTCTATCTAGGACTTATCCTCCCTTTCTATTATACATGCATAAAGGTATGTCTATCCAAGCTACTTCTACATCATTAAACTGTAGGACTTAGTCTACTGATTTTCCATTCCCTACCACTTAGCTACCACACCAGATACGAATGGTATCACTTAGATAATATTTTATTGTGAGAATTTTATATTATATAATTATATATATAATTATGTAAATTACATATATAATATATAATTTATATATTTTTTTCATATTTTGGTGAAATAGAACATGCAAGCAGGAAAATAGGAATAGAGATTTGATTCTCAATTTTCCCTCAGCAACCTTGAATATTTTCTGAAATAAGAGGCTTTTTTTTTTTTTTCTTTTTGAGAGACCAAAATGAGAAGCCAGCCAAGCAGTTAGCATCATCCCTTGGGGAACCACAGGGAGACTGGGCCAGGTTCCATGAAAGGCAGAAAGCCTCCATCCATCGGGTGGCCAGCCATGGAACAGGAACAAGTTCAGTCATTAATACAGTCCTATATTGTGTACAACCTCTAGGTGACTGAGTCTTAGCTTGTCATAGTCCTAAGAGGGTATTCTAGTTCTAAGGAATTATCAGAATTAACTTCTGATCTCTAGGGGGGTTGTGCCTGTTAGGAAAATGCCTTGTTTAAAATTCGGTTTTAAGCAAAACTTCAAGTATTTTATTTTTCCCAGTTTAAAAAAATACTTAAGTGCATGGTTAATAAAATAGTTAATGCTATTTAATTAGCTGTATATAAAATCCAATCCTCTCTTGGTTGGATGCAGTTTTGCTTAAGTTAGCAGTTTGAAAATAGAACTACAGATTTTCAAGCCTACCCATTGCTGTGGTGATCCTGTCCCTTCTACAAGGAACATGGCCAAAACCAAAGCCCAGCTAACATGTTGAACAATCCTTTTGGAAGAAGAAGAGAATTCCATCAAATAATTTTGTTATTTATTTATAAATGGTAGAAGCACAGTTTATGATGCAATTATGGAGATAAGAGATTCAGAAAATTTATCAGTGATGGGTGAAAAAACAAAAATTAAATAGGGAATAATGTCCTTCATTTTCTGTATTTCCCATCGCTGTGTAGATGTTGATTTCACTTCCATCTTGGATTTAGGTTATCAGGAATACATTTTTAACTCTAAGACTCTATCAGGATTTCTCAACCTTGCACCATTGACATTTGGGGCTAGCTCATTCTTTGATGAGGAGAGCTGTCCTGTGCATTGTAGAATGTTTCACAGGATCTCTGGCCCTCACTAAACTGGATGACAGTAGCACCAACTGCCTCCCCCCATCCAACCATGACAGCTAGACATGGCCAAATGTCCTTTGAGGGTGAAATCGCCCCCTATTGAGAAACACTGGTTCTATTTTTTTAGTATACAGACTTATAATTATTCATCTGTGTAATCCAGATTCCTAGCAGTGGCTACCTCTAGCATTTACTTGGCAAATGTTTGTCAGATGATTAAATTGAAAAATTGAAACTAATATATTTGTGTATGTAGCCATCTTTTGTGCTTGAATATATTGCATTTTTTTAAAGAGAAGTCTTATGATACCTATTTTTTCTTGAAATTTATGACCAGGATAATAATTTTAATGTAATTAATTTCTATTTATTACTCATAATTACATACTTACATAATAAATTTATATTATATTGATAGATTCCTATGAATTTCACTTATATCAACATATTTATTATTTCTTCTGAAGATAACATGCATCTGGTCATATTAATGGGATATCCTGTGTCTTCCAGAAAGGTTGGTGAAAGGGTACTAGTCCTACCTGGCCCTCAGGGGTCTATGACCTGGAAGCATCTGGGGTGCTGGCTTGCTACCCTCCATGGGAACAGCATGACAGTGAGATGGAGGTGGAATTGAGATTCCCTGGGGAATATGATGATTCTGAGTAACCTGCAGAAGAAATTGAGACAGTAAATAAATATGGGAGAAAAGCTTTTAGGGTTAGCACCTTCATCACAGACATGTAGGAGACACAAACAGGCAACCATCAGGATGCCAGCTATAACATAACCAACGTATGGTGAGGGCATACTATGTGCCAGGCACCGTTCTAGGAACTCTACTTGATTTACTCATTTAGTCTTCACAACAAAGGCATGGGGAAGGTACCCGTATTATCCCCATTTTACAGAAAAGAAAACTGGAGCATAGAGAACTTAGTTAACATAATTCATTAATTCAGTAGATATTATTGGTCATTAGTTAATATCATTCATTAATTCAGTAAATATTATTGGCCATACATACCACCTGCTGGGTGTTGCGGATATAATACAATGCATTCATATCAGATACTTTTCTTGACCTCAGAACTTGTATCTATTTGGTAGAGGAGATTTTTATCTTTATTTTATTCTGATTATTCATTATTTATTTAGAGAGTGCATGAGTGAGGGGAGAGGAGCCGGGGTTATGGAGCTGAGGAGAGGGGAAAGAATCTTAAGCAGGCTCCAGGTTGCATGAGGCTCAATCTCATGACCCTGCAATCATGATCTGAGCCAAAATTCAGTTAGACACTTAACTGGCTGAGCCACCTGGGAGCCTCCTGGTAGAGGAGAGAATTGAAAATACAAAGTATCAAGTCAAACATGTTAAATGCTATAAAAGAGGAAATTATGAGGTGTTATGTTGCCTGCTGTACAACATTGGGGAACTTATGTAACTTTTCTAAACCTGTTTTGTCATCTCCAATACTGGGACAATAATATTAGCTTATGGGGTTGTTAGAAGTACAATGCCTAGCATATATAATAAGGACTTAATAAATGTTATATAGTGGTAGAGTAATATGAGGAGGAGAGATTATGTATATTTGGGTGTACCATAGCATCCTGAAAGATACTATCATAACTGAAGCTTGGAGGATTGGCCAAAGGTAGACATCTGCTAACAGAGAGAAAAATCCATTCTTGATAAAGGACATAATACAAATAAGAGAGCAGGAAAGCTCAGAAAATAGGAAAAGCCTAAGGTTTGGTTTCCTTGTGACATGAAAGAATATAGAAAGAGGGGAGGCAAAATGTAGGTTGAGGCCATAGCATTAAGTTAACCTCAGGCTAAGGAATTTGGAACTTTTGTTGGGCGGTGTGGAGCAGAACGGAAGAGGGAGAGTGCTTTAGGAAGATTTGTCTGCTGTTGCAGGAAGAGTAGAACTGAGTGGAGGGGAGTGGCATCTGGGACACAGTCAGAAAGAAGCCACTGCCCTGAAGTACCCAGAAGGGTCAGGTGAGGCCTGGTCTCTGCTAATGGCCCAAAGAGTGGCAGGGGAGGGAGACAGAATCATCATATTCTCCCGATACTAGAATTGACTGGACCTGCTGGAGTTGGAGGGAGGAGTTGTCACAAGACAAAAAGTTGTCACAAGACAAAAAGACCAACAGAGAGCTTTAGATACCGAGAAATGAATAACTGGAAGGATTGTATAGTGATAATGAAGATCTAGAAAACTCTGATATAAGGTAGAGAGGTGGGGTTGCTAATGATATTACCTTGTGACATCTTGAGTTCCAGGTACCATCTGTTTGGGGACATGCAACAAACAGGTATCCTTTCCAAAATGGAAATTGTAGCTGGAGATAGAGATCCAGAAGTTGTTTATGCTGATGTAGTGGTTGGAACTGGATAAAGGATACAGGATATCCTTCTGTGGAGGGTGTGGAGTCGAGCTACCAGCAGTGGCTCCTGAAGAGAACAGAGAGGTCAGAAGGGAGGTGAGATTAGATCCCAGAGAGAGGAAGCCAAGAAGCCCAGGGTGGGGAATGAGTTCAGAAAGCAGGGTTGGAAATGGATGCAGATGTTTCTGAAAGACTGAGGAGGAGGAGGAGAAGGACCAGTTGTTCTGCCCATAGGATGGGCAGCTACGATTAAATTTACTTTGAGAGCAAATTCTTCTGTTCTGTGACTGAGGCAGAAATGTTGTGGCATGTAAGGAAGGAGTGATGGGGGAGAAGCTATAATGGTATTGTGGGATAGGGTGGAGATCCGGGGAAACTTCTAGTCTTGGAGGGTCAGTCTTTGTAGAGTGTGCACAAGAGTATTTGAGTGTATGTGTGGAGAAGAGTATGGTGTGTGGAAGCACCCATGACCTATTTCAGCCGCCGTCACTTGTTGCTATATGGGAATGGGAGTCCGGTGTTCCTAACAGTGTGGGTTTTTCAAAAGAAGCAGACAATCTAGGTTTTTTCTTCATTTTTGATGGGAAATCTGCACTTTTTAAAATTTTGGCTCAAATTTTTGAAAACCCTGTCTAAAACAAACATGTCTGTGGGCGGGATACGGCTCATAAAACTGCTGTTTTCTTTGGTGGAGATCATGGGCTCATGAAAGTTCTCTGTAAAGAAGAAGAGAATGGCTTATCATGAGCACTGGATAAATATTTGCTGGATTGGAAACAAATTTGCACATTGATGATTTTTAAGTAGGAGGAAATGTAGGGCTCGATTTAATGCAGCTGTGATAGATGAGTACGGCCTCTGAAAGAATGTTGGTAAATTAAACTATGAGACATTTCTAGTCAAAAATTTATTATTTTGCTATTAATATTGACTTCTCATTGCCAATGAATATGATTGTCTTCACACCACTGGTAATTGGCGGTGACAGTAGAACATAGTAAGTCTGCATTATCACTGTATTAACACCATTGAAGACTGGTAATTATTAGAACTTCGAGAATCCCACCGCTCAATCAGTAGGTAGACACACCTTGTCTGTTCTTCGTATTATATTTGGAAGGAGTCAAATTTTTCTGAGTTAAAGTGTTAAGGAATGGACTTTATATGAGGCACAGGTAGATGGGAAGGTCAAGGTCATAAACATGAATAGAACAGAAAGTGTTTCCATTCAGGGTAATTTCTTTAACTGCAGGCAAACTGTTCATTTATCAGCCTGTCTTCTCCCCCATTAGACTGCTCAAATTCAAATAGAATTGAAATCACAAATAGTGCCCAGTGCAGACATACAGGCTGGTCAATTACGGAAAGTCTTTTGTGACTACAATTCAGGAAATTGAAGTAACCCTTGTCTATGGACTTGCCTGTGTGTTTTTTCCCTCAAGATGAAAGATCCTGATCAGAATATATGTCTTCTAGGTAAGTATTGCTGCTCTTTGACAGAGGAGAAAACTGAGGCTCAGAAAGGTCAGGTCACCAGCTGAAGGGTCATACTGGAAGTTATGGAGCTGGGATGTAACACAGGCTGACTTCAAGGCCTGTGTCTTGAGACAGCTTTAGTAAAAGTAACCTCTGAGTGACTTGGCCCATTGAGTTATGCAAATAAAACTCATTTTCTTCTTCTTCAAAAAAACAATAGTCCTTCTTCTACTCTGGCCTTTGGGGATTGGTACACTTTTCCATTTTCCTAAAAGAAATTGCAGAAGTAACTCTTTGAACTCAGTACTGATGATTTCCAAGGGGAAGCTTTAGTTGTATCGCCAGGCCTAAGTTCTAATTGTAAAGGCTATGGGATTTTAATTTATTATCTCTTTTTTTCCTAGAGCGTTTTGTGAAATTTTCTAGAGCATTTTGTTGCTGGGCTTGGCCCTGTGTGTAATCCTAGAAGGAGAAGGGTCTTCACCCTGCCGTTTTTCTCTGTCTATATTCTTTGCCCTGTTATTTCTCTCCTTACAGTCAAAGGTCTTACATAGCTCCTATATTTCAGAATATATGCAACTGGGAAGGGGATTTTTAAAAACCATAAATAATTAATCTATTCTTTTGTGAAGCCGTCAAAACAATGCCTACAATTGTATCAGGCAGGGAGCCCAATGGAAAGCATGAGTATGCTTTAATTTTTTTCTCCAGAAGTTCAAATGTATCTCTGCTCTTTGTCATGGATGAAAAGAAGCACCTAGGGTTTTGTCTTTTAGCTAAATGTATGTGTGTATTTGAATGCAAAGGCATAAATATTTAAATATGTAATAGGTAAGTATATGCACATATATCCAATTGCAACCTATGTATCTCTTTAGACAGATGTTAATGAAATGGTAAATATTAATACATTTTACAGGTATATAACTTCGTAGGACTCTACTTTTTTTAGGCAAAAATGTGTTTCTCTGAAACCACACCACACAGACTAAACATCTGTTTTAAAGTGTGTTAAAATCCAGCAACTCAATGTCAATTGGATCTGGCTTTACGGTATTGCTTGCTTGATTATGGCTCTCACTGGGGGAGGAGAGCTTTCTGATATCATCCAAACCTCCAGAGTACCATTCAAAGCAGCTGGTATTCTATATATTACATAATTATGAAGCACACAGTGTAGTTTAGAATACTTAAGAGGCACTAGGGGCCCACTTCTCAAAATATTTACAGCCTTTTATTCTTCTAAAAACAATAATTTGCATGCCTAAAATGATATGTGTACCTTTGCCATGCAAATTTTCTTTGGCTTCTTTTTCCTGGTGAAACTTGCTCTGAAAATATCAATGTTTAGCAGTGAATAGGCCAGAGGGAGATGTCATTGGCAAGAAAGGAGGTCTTCTAACATTTTCCCCAAATTGTGAGGATTCAGAGGGAAATGAGGAAGGTCTGAGTGAAGGAGCCCCTGTGAGAAGAGGTGTGACCTCTGAGGAGAGGCTCTGGAAACAGGTGTCAGCTTTTGCATGAAAGGCGTGATTGGAGGTAAGTGCCTATCCAGTACACCAGCTCTGGCCATTCCACAGATTTAGAAGAACATTAAGAATATTAATATTATGGAAGGAAATGACATGCTCTAATATATATATATATATATATATATATATTATATATAGAAATGGGCCAATGTATATATATATATATATATATATATATATATATATATATTTTTTTTTTTTTTTTTTTTTTTAATAACAGTGTCTTTTACCAAAGCACACTTTGGGGCTCTCTTAAGCTACCGTATTTTTTCTGAGTGGTCTCTGTTAGGGATCAGGGGCTTGGTCTTTACTGAAAATGTCCCAAATGGTAGTATTACCATCTTGGTGGAATAGGACTTCTCCCAAAAGTTGGGTGGGGCTGAATATCTTGGGTCAGTAATGTACCATTTATCCCTAAATTAAAACAGGTAGTAGCGTAGTTTTCTGGCCTTGATTCTATTCTGAAAGATATGATTAAAAACAGGCCAACTTCAACAGTAGATTAAAAGTACCCAGGCTCCTATTGGAACTCAAGCTTTGTCTGGCACTCTTGTTTATGGAACTGTGCTAATAAAAATACATTATAAAGAGGAATAAGTAACTGGGTCAAAGTATTGATTAATTATACATATATACATATATGTGGTTTTAAAATATTAAATGTGTACATAATGTATACTGAATATAAAATATTAAATATATACAGAGTACTTAGGGATATTATCACATATAAAAGGCAAGAAATGGGCCAGGATCTTAATGACAGTTATCTTTGAGCAGAGTATTACAAAAGACATTTATTTTCTGTTTTCTGTGTCTTGGTGAAATTGTATACAATGAAATTACATTCATTTCATAAAGAGAAAAAAAAATATTTTTTCCTATAGGGAGTAAATTGTTAACATAGTAAATTAAAGTTTCCCTTTGGGAAAGGAGAGTAGGGATGCTAGTCACCATTCCCAGAAGGCAATCTTCTGTGACCAGCCTGGCCTGAAAATCATGCCCCAAAGATGATATTGTTTCTACTCTATCCTGCTGACTCACTCAGCAAGAGCGCCTACTGCAGGCTGATACCAAGAGCTAAAAGGTAAGTTGACCCCTCTTATCTAGTTTAGGAAAGAGCCATGGAGACAAAAACTTGCAAAGACACTTAACAGGCCTAATAAAGAATGTCTGATCAAGTAACAAAGAGAAAGTGCTTAATTAAAATGGAAACCTTGCCAAGTTCAACCCTAATTTCCCTGCATCTGAAAGGCTTTGCTTCAGACTTCCTGCCAGACTTCACTTCTTTCATCATCATCATAGTTAAACGTCCTCTTGAGTGCCATATACATTCCTGCCATGATGGAAACTCCCCGAGAGCCACATTATGTCCTATTCACATTTATATGCCCCACAATGCCTTGAACACAGAAGAAATTCAATACATATTTATGGAATGAGCAAATGGTCCGGTATTGTGTGGGGCTAACACATACAGCAGTAATAGAAAATATTTCACTTCAGGCTCAAGCAAACTGTTTATTTTATGAATCTGACAACTGCAGTATTGAAAGAAAGTGGCCATATCTGATCTCAGCAAGGATTGATTGATTGATTGATGCTTCTTCTCTTGCCGTATGGCAAGGGAAAAGGTTTCTTCATAAGTCAGTGGCCTCTGACGTGCACCACCACCATGGCTTCTTCCTCAATGGGTAGTCTGTTTGACCAGCCAAGGTCATGTGACCTGTTGTAAGGGGAAAAAAAGTCATTCTTAGAAATATGGCAAGACAGAAACTTCTATTTACATAACCATAGTTAGAGGGTTTATTGAAACATGCTGCCCAGAAAACAACTGTTTGTGAAGAGCTTGAGGGCATCATTATAACCTCTGTGGGAGGCTGGTTTTCTCTGGTGCCCAGAACTGCATGGACAACAGAATCCATGCTATCAGTCCACAGAGCCCAACACTCCTGTCATGAGTGTTATCATTCAATTTTCTCCCAGCAAGAGTGACAGGAGCTAATTGTTTGGCCCGGTTTGTGTCCTTCCAGTCCCATGAAGTTGACTATTTTGCATAATAATCTGACTGGCTGGGTGAAGCTCCAATAATCCAGTTCCTAAGCCTGAAACTAGGAAGTGCCAGAAAGGTTGGTTCCCTATGGTGAAATGACAAGACATTTCAGGGAGAAGAAATCTTTCCAAAATTTTCTGTAATTAAAAAGTGTAGTGTATTTTTTTTTGGAAGAAACTCTACTTCTAGTGCATTTCACGTGAAGGTGATAATATTGTGAAGATGTATGCATATATATGTGTGGATACACACAGGCACACATGCACACTCATGTGAGCACATCTCTTTAGTGAAATAAGTCAAATCATTTTGAGCATTGATTAGGTAAGAATTTGAGTTCTAAGGATCTTCCGATGAAAGGTAATGTTAAATGGAATTGAACTGATGCCATGGTCTGTTTTGGAGAAGAAAATTGATTTTTTTTTTTTTTTCATTAAAATAAGGCTTGAAATTTTAGTGTGCTGGACAAAGGAGCATGAAGAAACTTTTGGGGTTGATGCATATGATCACTGTCTTGATTGGGGCGATGGTTTCACAGTCTCATATATATGTCAAAAGGTAGCAAATGGTATGTTTTAAAATATGTGAAGTTATTGTATGTCAATTATACTTCAATAAGAAAAAGACCATTGCAGTGTGCTGGGCTGGAAATCTCTTCTACGCATCTCTCAGGAAGTGTTGCATAAGACAACCAATGCAAATGCCAGTGGGTTTAATGTGGCACTTACCTACATATATCATTCCTCCAACCATCCATCATTCCTTCTGGAATAATGGAAAATAGTAGGTAAATTTTGTGATAAACACATGCGTGTCCATTCAGTATCCAGGACAGATCACCAGTTGCCTGGACAGAGGGAGCAGAGTGTCCCATCGCTGACGGAGTTAGGAACATAGTTATAATCCAGAATCTGGATTGAGGACTGTGACACCAGCACGTTATAGTTATCCCTTCCACCCTACTCCATCAATTGGACTTTTTAATACACTTGAAAGTCCAATTCCCCCGGCTTCTCAATACATTGTTTTCTTGCCAATCTCTACAAATGATTCAGGCAAAACTGTAGGAATAGGGCAAAAGAGAGTTTACAAATTTCGAATGAATTTTTAAAATTTTTCTAATTTAAATTCAGTTGGCCCACATACGTTACATCATTGGTTTCTGATGTAGTATTTAATGATTCATTAGTTGCATCAAGTGAATTTTAACACTTGTGTGTTAAGAAGCCTCATAATAGGAACACCTGGGTAAGCTCAGTTGGTTAAGCATCTGTCTTTGGCTCAGATCATGATCCCTGGGTCCTCGGATTGAGCCCTGTGTGGAGACCTGCATCCACTGTCAGGTTTCCTGCTCAGCAGGGAGTCTGCCTCTCCATTTCCCTCTGCTTCTCTCCCGACTCATGTTTGCTCTCTCTCTCAAATAAATAAATAAAACCTTTCTTTTTTCTTTTCTTTCTTTCTTTCTTTCTTTCTTTCTTTCTTTTTTTTTTTTTAAAGAAGGCTCCTAATAGTAAAGAAAGGCGATTAGATTTGTGAATCCCAGGCCCACCCCCTCCACAGCCTGGGGAGCTGGAACACATCGCCAGGTGGTATCTGGACCTTGGAAAGGGGCTTCCTGGATCTGTACTTGGGCCCAAGCCTACAGACAGGGATTGGAGTTTAAGAAGTTGGGATATAAATTGTTGGAGTTGAGAGCAGTGTGTGTGAGGGGAAGGCCTGAGCCAGAGAGGGAGCTAAAAAAAGGTAGGATGTCAGGGGCTGTGTGCCTCGTCATGATTCCCATCGTTGTGGTGGAGATTGCCTCTTCCCCTTTTACTGCCATACATCCTGAGGCGGGTGCACACTGACGCAGGGCTGAGGAGGAAGCAGGAAAGCTGAGGGGATCAGGACCATTGAGTTTGTATGGGAAGGACAGAAGAGGCCTGGGGAATCAGCAGCATCTCTATATCTGGGGGAAGTGGGGTATGGAGTATTAGGGCAGCCTCTGGATCCACTGAGGGTGGATAAGAATTTCTTCCGTGCTTTCAGTTGGAGAAATTAAGTACATATACAAAATTTCTAAATCCCTTCATCTATTTCCATTATTTCTTATTCTCTTGCCTAAAAGCGTGTTTCATTTCAAATTAGAGTCAAGTTCCAGCTTATTTATTTATTTTTAGAAATGAATGTTTGGCAAACTAAAATCCCAGCACTTACATGTTAGAAAGAACTTTGAAATTAAACAAGGATGCTATCTCCTTCTTTTAATATCTAAAAAACAAAGCACAGTTCTTCCTTCCAGGTTGGACTCTCCTATTACAATGAACGTTAATCCATACTAAACGGGCTTTAAGAAACGGGTTTTCCTCACCTCTGTTCAATTTCCTTTCTCAGCTTTAATGATTTCAGGTAGCTCCTGCTCATCTTTGTTAGCCATGCACAAATGTAAATGGTAATGAGGCTTTTGTGTATGCGTGTGAAATTCAAAATCCATCCCTAGTCTATTAACTCTGTAAAGAAACTTACACTGTAGGAGTCCATAGGAGTCTGAACAAAAAGGCTTCTATTGTACAAAACCAATTTCCATGTAATCAAGTTGGGCAATAAGAGTGTTTTCTCTTGAATGATATTTGTACAATGTCGGAGAGGTCTGACCTGTGCACTGTGCAGGAGAGTTCTATCACTTAGTGGGTGCAAAGGTCAGAGGAAAGAAATGTTTCTGGAATGACTTGGCTTAAATTGCAATGCTTCATAATAGCATGGTTTCGTGGCCACCTCCCTCAATGACTATTTTTGTCCGACTAAAATCTGGTCAAGCGATGCATCACTGAACTCATTTATTTAAGAAACAGCTAGAGATTATTGTTAAATAAAAAAAGTACCTCATTTTGGTTTTAAGATATTCCTTTTCCTTAATGTACTACGTTTTGTGGTTTCTTTTTTCCTTAAGTTTAAATTATCAGCTAATGCCGAGTGGCTAACGACAGCACCTGGCACATAATAGGAAGTCAGTCAATATGTATCAAGGAATGATTGAACTTAATTTCTCTTATGCAACAGATGCAAAATAGTATGACTTAATCAGAACATACAAATCTGAAAAGCTTTTTTTCACTGTGGTCTAAAATGTTAATTTCCTATAATTTTCTTGTAATGCGAAAACTAACATACCATCTAATAAAATCTTTTTGTTTGAGTAGATGTCTGCAAAGTTAGGAATAGCATTTTATAACCTAAGCAGCCAGTTGCTGATTTTTATACCCCCGACCGCATTTTAGCTCAGTCAAGAATCCCAGCGTCCTACAAGTGCCGCTCCCAATTCACCCAGCTTCTCGGACACCTCCTTAGGGTCCCAAGGGTGACCCGACTCTCATCAAGGCAACACACAAAAGCTCTTTCAGGATGGTCCCCGGGATCAAATAAAAGAGGCCTCGTGCTGTGTTCAGTGGGCAGCATCACACCGACATACTGCAGGGCTCTGTCTAATAAATCAATGCTGATACAATTCGACAAGTCTGTAATCAGTTTGAGATCATGCTCCAGTATGTTCTACAGCAGACAGATCGCAATTCTCACTTTAGTTTCCTAGTAAAACAGATGATAATTGGGGAAGTTAACCTGCAGTTTACTTGTTCATAAGCTAAAAAAAGGTAATGCATTTTGTTCACTTAGTTGCCCCCAAACTGATAAAGTAGTTTAGTCTCTCGCACTTCCAGATTCCTACTTTTTCACCCACACAGTATTTTATGCAGACGTGCTTAGAGATGTAACAGACTTCCCTCCTCTACCTCCAGACAGCATGTTCCTCTAGAGGAAGGCTCTCCAGATGTTTCACATCTCCATATCCCTGGGGCCTGGAGCAGCATTTAGAAGTTTTTCAGAATGAAGCAATAGCCATGCACTTTTTAAAGTTAAAAAAACAAAAAAAAAAAAAAAAAGAGTTTTCAGTATTGACTCAAAACCACATTTTCTAATCCTCATTTGTACTTGCATCCGCAAACCAGAAACTAAGTGTAAACTCCCATATATGAAGCTCTGATACAGAAAACCAAATGTACACAGTAGAGGCCAACTATTTATGTAATCAATCCTACCAGTACCCACAACAGTAATTGAACGTGACAGGTGATATTGTTTTCTTTGCTTATTTAATATTTAGGGTGTTGAATAAAATAATAATAACAGTAACAACATGTATTTAAAGGTTAAAAAAAAAGCATCCCCTGATGCGCTTTAACACACATCAGTTCATTTGACATTCACAAACCCCTTCTACATTGAGAATTGCTTTGTCTTCATATTAGATTATTCATATTTAGGCTTAGGGGAGCTGTGACTTACCCAAGGCTTCTCAGCTGAGCAGGACCTCTTGGACAAGGCTCCAGCCTGTGGTCACAGCCAATGGATTTCCACATTGCTCCGTGCCTGGCCTTTGACACAGAGGCAACTTGAAGTTCTGGAATGTCTTAGAGAGGTTTTCTAGTTTTTAAATTCTGTGTCTTTATGCTACACGGACCTATGCTTTGAGAGTTATGATACGCTGATCTCTCTTTTTTTTTTTTTTTAAGATTTTATTTATTTATTTGACAGAGAGAGATCACAAGTAGGCAGAGAGGCAGGTAGAGAGAGAGGAGGAAGCAGGCTCCCTGCTAAGCAGAGAGCCCGATGTGGGACTCGATCCCAGGACCCTGAGATCATGACCTGAGCTGAAGGCAACGGCTTAATCCACTGAGCCACCCAGGCGCCCCAGATATGCTGATCTCTCTTAAGTGCCCATTTCTAATGTATGAAATTTTGGAAACGAGTTTGCTAACTGTGGTTGCATTCTAAGATTTTAAATTCTCAGTATCTTTAGGGAACAATGGGAAATTCTATGAAATTTGGCTTAAACATTTGTTTAGGAGACCAGAGTTTACTATACAAGTGCTAACAGATGTGTCACTCTAAATAACAAGACCTAATATAGGAAAAAAAAGTAACTTAAAAGTACGTAAACTAGGAATGGGCTCATTGCATTTTACAGAATGAATGCCTTATTTTGTAAAAGGTCCCCACAGTTCCTTTATGTGCTTAGCTGTCTTGGTGCATTTATGTGTTTGATTGCAGATCACCAACCACTTGATAAAATGGCTGGGGGAAAAAGAGGAGGAAACATTGGTGACGTTTTGAGAGCCAATAGTAATTACAAAACACTTAAAAACAATGATAATGCATTTCTAAATTTAAGATGTGAACTAATGGAAGAATTTCATTTGAATCACCTGATTTAATTTATAGGATTTTTGTGAAAGTCTCCATTGACAGCCTACGATGCTTTGTTGCCTGAATTCAGAATGTGTTTCATTCATTCATTCAACACATAGCTATTGGATGTTTAATACATTCCAAGTACTGTGCAGAGTGATGATGAACCAAACCAAACACAGTTTCTGACCTGCTGGAGTGTGCACTGTGCTCTTTAGCAATGTGATTTGGAAGTTTTACGGGGCTAGCATATGTGAAGTGATAATGAAGAATAAGTTCTTCTTTTAAAAACTTACTCAAGCATCTCCATGTGATCATTTCTTTGCCTTTTGTTGTGTTATCTCCTTTATATATTTTCTGAGATCTATTATAATGAATGATTATTACTTTCTGGATTATCTGTAAAAGATAAAGGAAAAAGCTTTTCTTAATTTGGTTCTTGGCATATTTATATGAATGTTTTGAGGCTCTAGAAATGGCAATTATCATAAATATCCCAACTGGCACATTTTATTAGCATGAGCTCACATAATATAGATGAATCAACCTGACGTTTTTTTTCCTTCAGCTGTTTGGCCACCATATTAATTGGTTCTATTACAGGTGGATAGAATGATCTTAATTTCCTTTGGTAAGCTTGAGTGATTTAATCTCATCAGTGAATTGTGGGTTGAAGATATATTTCAAATTTTTAAATCCCATCACTTTGAGGAAGATTTCCCTGCCTTATGGATTTAATGAAAGAAAGTTACCTGTTAATACTTCACATGCATTTCCTTATTCATGTGGAAGTAGAGTTACGACTCCAGACTGTTTATGTAAGCCATCCGTAGGAGCTGGTTCTAATTCATTTATTTTTACCATGATTACAACTTTTAGTTGAGCAAATATTGAACTTTATTAATCCTACCTGTGTATCCTGCTGGGTAATAAAATGTATTGGCACATGTATTTAAGATTCTTCAGGCTTTGAACAAAAATGTTGCCATGGGAACCGGATTTCATAGCCCATAGTCCTTTGCACAACTACACCTGCCTTATGGTAGAGGTTTCCATGGCAACATTTTTGTTCAGGGAACATAGAACTTGAACAGAATATGCCACGAGTCTCTTTTCAATGTGTACGTTGATCGTTGTGGTATTACTATAGTTAATGTGCATATTAGAAATACCAGGGGCTCCATGATGGGCAGCGATGTTGTTCTTACTGCCACTGAATAGATTCCTATCGTGTTTTGTAGTCACAAGGCATCGGATTAGGAAATTAGAGCAATTTCTAGTCTCTTTTCACTGTCTCTCCACCCTGCACTCTTTCGACCCTCCCGCCAGAGTATGGCAAATAATCCTCCATGGCTGGCATGACCAGAATGATCATGTGTGATAATGCCAGAGCTGTAAGGGAAAGATGTGTAACTAATACCTGGCCAAGCTCAGCAGGCTTTCTTTAAAGGGCAGCATCAATCTTGGGAGCCTCTACTATTGCAGAATAGTCTACTAATTGTTCTTCAACTTCCTCACACATACTTTACTCCAAAGAAGGTCATGAGCTCCAATAACAAAGTATCACGAGGATGGGGTAAGGATTAGTTTTCTTATTTTTGATCTAATGTCTTCTCTCTTTATCTCTTATATATTTACATTCAGCATAAAAAAAAAAAAAGTTGGCAACTCCTAAATTAAAGCGACCCAAGTTCTTTTTTGGCTTGCCATGCATGGGTGTCCTATCACGTCGGTAACTAAGGCACTTAGTTACCGGGAAGAGGGCACTACGGCCTCACAGTGGATATTCCGGGGTTATCACTGTTGTGTTTTATGGTTCTCTCACCTGTTCTGTGCACACTCATCTGTAAGGACCAGGCTGTCATTGCTGCCAGGTCTGTTGGCATGTTGCTATTTCTTGGCAGGTCTCAAAACATGCAGCACTGGATTTTGAAGTAGCCTCAGCTGCTGTTCGTGGTATACAAAGGAGCTGAATGGGGGATATTATTAATGCCAATCATCCTCTACCCACAAGGGTATCAAAGGGACTTTTAGAGACCACAGGGCTGCTTTCAGCAGAAACCCTAATCAGATCATCTTCCTTGATCAGGGGAAGGAATGTAGGAAAATGAAGTGGGTTAAAGGAATTAGAACAAGTAAATGCATTCTGAATACATTCCCGACAAATTAGCCCAGAGTGCAAATAGACATTGATTTGTCTGATTGAGTGGAAGTATAACTTAGAAGCCCGAGGTCAGGCTTCTGCCAATTTGAGGCCTTGGGAAGTTAAACAAATACAGGGGAGTGTGAAAAACACATTTATTTATAAAGCTGGAGAGGAGAAAGGAACAAATACAGGAAGAGAGGGAGGGGAGGGGAGGAGAGAGGCAGGGACAGGGAATAGTGAAATGTCAGACCCGACTCGGGGAGTCGGGCTAGAGCAACGCTATTACAAGGCAGGGGCAGAAAAATTGTAGGTGAGTTTCATCTAGAGGAAAATACAAGAAATGTAGAGGAATGGGTACTAAATCAGGAGTCAGACAGTCTTGGTTTTCCAGCTACCTATAATCATGGATTTGTCACCTCAGTTTATTTCTGGAAAATAAACAATGAGGCCTTTGTATGAGGCCTGAGCTAAGGTTTTAAAACTCTGTTGTATGACTGCATGTGTGTAAATACAGTGGAGAAGCCTCACGGGAAACATTTTTGTCTCCCGAAAAACTACGTCAACTAGACCCGCTTTCATTTGCTGAGCACTGTAATGAAATTTCACTTAAAGAAAATGCTGCCTGAACTCTAAAAAGTTTCAAAACTATTGGGACTGCTGATTTCCTAAATCCTGCCCAGCACTAATATTCTACTCTGTGCCCCAGTCTCTACTAAGCTAATAACATGATGGATTTTAACCACTGTTTAATAGAGTTATGAGAGCTTTGAGCTCATGGCCATTGCACAATCAATATTTCTTGACTTGAGCTGAATTAAATTTCATCCATTCTGGAAATGGACCCCACAGATCCTTTTCCTAAAATGCCAAAGAAGTTATTTTAATCAACGAAAGGCCCATAACACAAAACAAACCACAGCTCTATCCTTGCAAGAAACAAAAAGAACAACAAAAAACAGGGTTTGGACACACCTGAGAGATTTTGTGCCATGGTCCCTGGATGTCAAAATCAAGGGAGGGTGAGGAAAGCCAGCTGTCCTAACCACAGCAAGAATGCACAAAAGATTGGGATCCTGCCAGGTGTACCAGAGGAGCACGGATGAAACCATGGAGTCTTTAGCCCTTTTTGAACTTGAAGATGGAGGGAGCTGTGGTCAAGGTCTGAAACATGTGAAGAATATGCGTATCACAAACAGATTTGTTGACCCAGTCCTGCTTGGTTGTTACAAGGGAACCAACTTTCCTTACAACTTTAGAGTGATGCGTTTAGGCCAAAAGGAAGTCCTGCTTTGTATAGGAAGTGGTTTACTAATGGGATTCATTACTGTCCGAATTCAAATGAACTGGGCGTGTTAAACTCAACCCCAGTGGGAGGAACATGATAGATTGATTATCTGGGCCTCTGCCTGCATCAGTTTCCTGTGTGTGGTCTGGCGAGTGTGCCAGGGGAGAAGAAATGTGTAGTTCTTGGGTTCTATGCTCTGGACAGAGTGTTACACTACTAAGAGACTAGTGGTGGTCATCTCCTTCTCAAGGAATGGACTTAATGCATGGCATAGTCTTAGTTTCTTTACTTGACCTCACAATGATACATAAGAAGGAAAGAAACACATTCTCCCATAACATTTCTTTCTGAAATTTTTGTTTATTTTTGGTAAAGTCCAATAGATGATAATTTGCCTTCAAAGTATATGGGGGCACACCTACATATATATGTGTATATCCGTGTAACATATGTGTATACATAAAGACCATTAGGGCAACATTTTCTAGTGGTCCACCAAGAGGGCTACTATTTTCAAATGTTTCCAGGTGGATGGGGATAGAGATGGGAACACTACAGATAAAGGCAACCTTATGTGTTATGTGCAGAGGCGTGAAACTGCCTTGGAGTTTCTCATTCTAAGGAGCAGCAGATGGTTCTCTCTGGAGCAGGCTAGAACTTGGAGTGACTTGAGCTGTGCCAGAAAAGAGAGATGAAGCCAAATAAGATTTGTGATTTACACAGATGCCGGATAATGGAGAGCCTTGGTTGCTCTGATATAATTGGGTTCATCATTTCACAGGTAATAGGACACCACTGACGAGTTTTGAACATGTAAGTGAAATTTGCATCTGAGAAGGTTGATTCTGGAAGGTGGATGGAGAATGGGTGACTTGCAAGAGTGAAATCAAAGAGATCTGTTGGTTTAGGGCTGATTTGTTCATACAGGAGAGGGAAAAAAAAGCCACACTGCCCCCCACCACCACCCCAGAGCCCGAATTTACAACACTAGCAAGAGGGATGGAGATAAAGGCCATAAGAGAGTGTATAGAGTCTCTTTGTATTCTACTCAACCCCAGTAAGCTCTTTCCATTTACACTTCTGTCTCATTAGGTGGAGGCGGATGTTATGAAAGATGCTTAATGTGTTTTGTTGACTTATTCACCTCTTGCTTTCATTTGTTCCCCTTTTACTACTTGTTACACTTCATTCGAGTCTTCTAGATAAGGGAAAAGAAAGAAAGGGACAGCATTCTAGCTCCTTAAAAGCAAAGTAACTAATAGGTTATGAATGAGCTGAGTTTATTATTTTTTCAGTAAGCCAGGATTTTCTGTAATATATTTTGTCAGGGAGATCTAATTAAACCATCATAGCAGTCTCTGAGAATAGTAACAGGAAGCATGTTCAATAGGTTCTTGCTAGGCAGGATTTGTTTTTTCTCCTATTATTACCTCTCCTAACTTTATAATGAACCTTTCTCTACAGTCTACCTACCGGAGACTCATTCTGTTGCAAAGTTAGACACATCTTACCAGGACAAAAACTTAACCCTGTGGTACATGTAAGAAGAATAGGGGTTCCTGTAGAAATGTAGTAAATCCACCCCCCCCCGTTTTTTTTTTTTTGTTGTTGTTGTTGTTGTTCTGGTGGGAGGATAAAGTTAAAATATCTAGGTCCAACTAAACTTCATCATCTTTAATAAACAATAGAAGTCACAAAAGAAGTTGAGCTTGAACCCAAACTCTTTTGATCTTAAAATAAAATATTTAATGTGGAATAAATACTTTCAGAGCTCTCACTCTGAGAAAAAGGTAGGTCAAATCAAGCTTAAAATTCTCTCCCCATGTACACAACCGCATGTATTAATTTTAGAGTTTTAGTGCTAAATTTGGACACACATGAATGGTGAGGAGCAAGAAAAGAGACTTTTCACCCCAAACCTGCTCAGGCTATTAGCATTCCCTGTGCTCTTGTTCTCCTCCTTTCCTTCTGACATAACATCTTACAGCCTCAGATGAAAAGACTTATTGGATTCTCTGTTGTCAATTGGACAAGCCCTCTCTGGGGTCCTTTCTGTCAAGATGCTCAGATTCCATTTGAATTTAAAACAGACCAGTAGGCTTAGGAAACGTGGCAGCCGTGTGTTCAGGGAAACTGAGAAGAGAGTTATTTTTAAAATATTTTCTGAAGTCTTCATTCCCAAAGCTGGTCGAGGAAAAACTTGGAGGAAGGTTCAGAGTGTTTGTAAGCAGCTGACTGCATATGAGATCTGGACGGGAATGATAATCACTTTTGACAGCAATTATTGGAGCCACACACTGAAAATTTTCAGTCAAAAAAAAATTTTTTTTTTTTTTAATTTAATGGACCAAGACATTTAAGGAATCAGTAATGTTTGCGCTCTTGGAGCAACTCCTTTCTTTTGGTAGACCATTTGGTAAAACACACTTCTTGCTTTATATCAAAGAACCATGATTTTAATCTCTTATTTTACTAAAATCTAAATGATCTCACATCACATTTGTTTTCAAGAAGTTATATTCACTCCATCCTTTTTTTTTTCTTTTTTCAGTGGAATGATAATTGTCTAACTAATATCCTGATACCAGAATATGTTCAGCTGAATTGTGTGATGTGATAGAAGACTCAAGGAGAGAGAAAAGAGTCATGTCAAGAAAAGAAGAAGAATGTAATAACATAGAATAGAATAATATAGAGTAAAATCTATAATTGCTAGTAAATGCCTGTGGAATGTGTAAGAATAATTTAGATAGAAAAGTAAATTTAATTTTACCATGACATTTTTCTCCTTTTCTTAAGAGCATTAAAATTTTTTAAAGGTAATGCTTACCAAACTATCTTTTAAGATATTAGGGATAAGAGTGAGTGTTTAGATTTAATTTTACTCATATTATTATCTACCTTCATTGACAGAGCCATAAAAAAGATGGGAATTTCCTTGTCTTTTTATGTGTACTTAACTCCGATTGATTTTTACTGATAAGAGTGCATTAGGAGAATTCCCCCAATATTCCACAACATAAAACTGTCCCTGCAGTCTGTCTTGTCTCCTGATCACCAGGCCCATTCATCTCTCTTTTTCTGTTCTGCCATCAGCTAAAAGCCTCCCTTGGGCTTCAGTATCCCTTCCCTCCTGGTCTGGAGCTAAGTCACAGCCCATTCCAGACCAAAATCACTCCACTCCCTGGTCCCCCAAATTACAGTTCTTTTGTGTTTAGTCGGCTGCATAATAAATACTTTGCACTACCTGATGACTTTATAACATCAGTAACTGTTGCTTATTTCTCAGGGCTATAAGCTCTGGTGGCCAGGAATACGGTCTTATATCCCTTTTGTGTTTCAGTGTACACTTAGCCCTTAGAATTAACCAAATCTTCCAAATCCTAGTCTTGTGAAAGACTTTTCTCCAAAAGGAAAAATGGTATTAATGTAGTGAGTTAGTTTTTAATTTTAATTTATTTGATAATTTTTTAAAAGATCTTATTTATTTGACAGAGACACAGCAAAAGAGGGAACACAAGCAGTGGGAGTGGGAGAGGGAGAGCTTCCCGCTGAGCAGGGAGCCCGATGCTGGGCTCCATCCCACGACTGTGTGGTCATGACCTGAGCCGAAGGCAGATGCTTAATGACTGAGCCACCCAGGTGCCCCTATTTGATGTTTATTCTCAAATAATGTTCTCTCAAACTTTTGTGTGAAAATATTCTTTTTAAAAATAAAATAATGGGGCACCTGGGTGTTTAAGTGTCTGCCTCCAGCTCAGGTCAAGATCCCAGGGCCCTGGGATCGACCCTGGGCCCCCCCCTTCAGCAAAGAGCTTCCTTCTCCCTCTCCCTCTGCCCTTCCCCCATCTTGTGCTTCTTCTTTCTCTCTCTCTCAAATGAATAAATAAAATCTTTAAAAAAATTTTTAAAGAAATAAAGTATTAATGATTTTAAATGGCCAGATTGTCATTTTTAGTATATATATATATATATATATATATATATATATATATATAGAACCTCAGGGGGCACTTGGGTGGCTCAATTGGGTAAGCTTCGGACTCTTGATTTTGGCTCAGGTCCTAGTCTCAGGATGGTGAGATCAAGCCCCACCCCAGGCTCCACACTCAGCAAGGAGTCTGCTTCTCTCCCTCTCCTTCTGCCCAACTGCCCTTGTGTGCCTATGTACAGGCAGTAACACTCTCCCTGTCAAATAAAGAAATAGATCTTTAAAAAGTTTCATTAAATTTGAAAAAAATACCTTTTTTTTTATATCCTTTAAAAGTGAAATCCGGGGTGCCTGGGTGGCTCAGTGGGTTAAGCCTCTGTCTTCGGCTCAGGTCATAATCTCAGGGTCCTGGGATTGAGCCCCGCATTGGGCTCTCTGCTCAGCGGGGAGCCTGCTTCCTCCTCTCTCTCTGCCTGCCTCTCTGCCTGCTTGTGATCTCTGTCTGTCAAATTAATAAATAAAATCTTAAAAAAAAAAAAAAGTGAAATCCTTAAATGGGTGATGGGCATTAAGGAGGGCACTTGATGCAGTGAGCCCTGGGTGTTGTATGTAAGTGAGGAATCATTAAATTCTACTCCTGAAACTACTATTATACTGTACATTAACTAACTAGAATTTAAATAAAACTTGAAACATAAAACAAAACAAACAATGAAATGCTAATGCCTAGGAACTACTGGTTGACGATCCTTCTCCAGCGGGCTTGGCAATTGCCCCTTCTCGGGAGTTCCTTTAACTTTAATTGTATGCATCAGGGCCCTCAGCCAAGGCTGTCCTGCTCTTCATCTTTTTTTTTTGTTTTCCTTTTTTTTTTCTCACTCTTTTTTTGCTCTTCATCTTTTTATGTATTTCCTTGTATCTGCAGCTGATTTAAAGAAAGCCCCATTAATGCTTGTCTCTTCATCTTCATGGCACCTAGTTATGATTATAATATTTTCAGCAAATCTCAAGAACATACTTGTTAAATCAAATCATTGAGTATTCAGAATTACTAAAAATTTTGAGAGCTAAAAGAAGCCATGGACTTTGGTGGATTAATTTTTATTAAGAAGATTAAGATTACACATTCCAGTTGATAAAAATAGCAAAGACCATGATAAACTCACTAATGTGTACATTAGACTACGAGTCACGGAAAATTATTGAAAACCACACTGACTTTACAAGTCCTGCATAGTATTCTACTAAATGCTTAAGGAAAGAAAGAGGAGTCGTTTAGTAGGACTGCACTGTATGCTAGTGAATTTGGTGACTATAAACTTTATTTTGGTTCCAATAGAAAGTTCGTTTTTTCTTCCACATTGGGTATATAAAATAGTGCCTTTTTGTGTATGCATGAACACACATATATACGTACACATGTAGTTTTAATAGTCTTTTTAAAAATTTTTTAAATAGTCTTTTCAAATTGAGAAATACTTTTCTGCTTTCTTCAAGTTGTATCTAGCTATCAGTTTCATTCTTACGGATACTCTTAGTCTGTGGAACATATTTTCTGCTGAGTGCTGTGAAATTTAATTCAGAAGTAGTGCTTTATTGATGCTTCGTTTTTGTGACCTTTCCAGTCCTGTGTTGGTGACATATTGGTCCTCTGTCTCCAGTGCTTTGAGAATCTAATAGATAGGATGGAATGGGTCAGATAATGAAAGGCCCTGGTACATTAACTTTCAATTTCATGAATGTCTGAATATTGCAGAGAAGATGAATAGCAGGACTTCCTTTGCTTTTACATTTTAACATTTATAAGCTAGTTAAATTTCCCCTGTATTATCAGCAGCGGAGTCTTCGTCTACAATATGAACACATACATTTATATTTTGGAACAGAAGTGTAAGAGTTTAAAATAATTTATAAACCACAGAGCAGGCAACTTATAAATGCCTGCTACTAAGAGAGATGAATAAATAGGGGTTTCATTTCAGATGAGTTATAGCCTGTGAAGTACACATTGAAAGGGCTCCTTCTTTATTTCTCTTTGTTTTACTGACATGAGCAGGGAGTTGGGGTGTGTAGTCAGTCCTATGGCTGATCTGTTATTAGGTAGTTACAATCATCCCCAAAAGCAGTGTTATTGTTTTGAAGCAGCATTAATCTTCTCTGAAGATGTTATAGCAAGCATAGTCATTTGAAAGAATCTGTTGAAACAGACTGATCTTTGGGGTGAAGCTCAAGTCACTACAGTGATAAGAAATAAAGACGGGTCCTGAGTGATTAGGCAAGGGCAGGAGGAGAAGGCACACAGCTGGTGGGCTGGTGGGGTTCGAACACTGACATGTGAACTCATTTGTATTCCCTTGGGTTATCTTATAGACATTGCATCATCTGCTGTTGCCTTGCTCCGTTCCCGCCACTGTATTTATGGTATCCATTTTTATGAAATATGGCGAGAATGAGACAATACAATTTGGCCTTTTGGACTGTGCTTGATATTCCAGCTGTGTGGGAAAACTTGTGCTCTCTTGCCATGCTAGAAAAGCTGTGTTGGAGATCTGCGATTATGTTGTAAATGGGAAACGTAGACATTGGGTTCATCCAATGGGAAACTCTGACATGGAAACTTCACCCCCCATGACTCCTGAAAGATGTGATTCGGTGTCTGTAGTAGATGCTTTTGTGTTTTGACACAGAAATGAAGTCAGTCTACATGAAGATAGGATGTTTAGATCACTGTTTCATGATCTGGTTTCTTTGAGAAGATATCAGGCTTCTGGCTCTGCTTCCATGCTCTCCCATGGTGATATCCATTTCCTCAGAGGGGTCATTTGCTTTCTCAGTTGCTATTTCATTTTGTTTTTTTTTTTTTGGTTCATCTCCCCTTTGACCAATCCATACAAGAAGTATCCAAGCATGATGATCCATCTTGGCCTTCACCCTTCAACCTTTCTTCAACCCACCAGGGGGCTTCATCTCTTTTGGCAGAGACTCAGTGGTGCTCCTTACATTTTTCTACTGTGCCATTCCTGGGTCTGTTCACATTGAGGTCCATTCCTTGATTTCCCAATGTTTCCCCCTCTCTGCCCCATAATACAAGTGGCAGACTGCCTCAGGGTCTCAGGGGATGCTGCCATTGGGAGGGGGAACACTGGAGTGAGACTGGGAAAGGAAAGGAAGAAGCTGGAGTATTTCCTCTCTGCCCCTTACCTCAGGTAGGATCTCCAGCAGGAGGTACATCACCTCTTTAGAGATAATTCCTTCTGAACAGGTCCTCTAAGATTCTAGATTTTGCTGGGTGACACAGGCCCCTAGTCTCTACACTTGTTTCTTCCATCCCTCTCTGCTGAAGGTAGCATCAGCTTCCTGCTGTCTTTATCTGGAGGTTGCACTGCAGTCTGTGTTTGGCTTCTCAGCTTTTTCATTACCTGTATAAACAAGTTTTGGCACGAAACTTACTCTCGTTAAAAACAAAGAATGGTTTCTGTTTTCCTAGTTGGAGCCAGACTAATATATCTACTAACTAACTACTCCATATACATTCCCTGCTACACATTACCCTCAAGGCTAAATACAAAATTTCTCATCCAGCTGATCTTCTCAGCCATATAAAACTAAGTATTTCACTTCCTGATGTGTGTTTTAATTGGTTAGTGCACAGATTCAAAAAAGACTGCTGTTCCAAATTCTTCTTTCCTAGTGTACATGGCTAGAAATGATCTGCCTACCTCTGTACTTACATTAAGCATGTACAAGATCCACTTTAAATTCATTATTTAAAAGCAAATCTTTTCCATCCTACTAGATTATGAGACCTTTAAACTCAGTCTCTGTCTCTTTTCTATGTAGACCTCACAGCCCAAGCACAATATTTCATACACATAAGGTGCTCAAAATACTTGTCACGTGAGTGAATGACAGTCGCTTTCAAACCAAAAAAGGAAGTTTTTACAAAAAGACTCCTTTGCTTATAATTTTATTGATTACCAGTTGCTAAGAAGAATCCAAAAGAGAAACAATTTATCCTTCTAGAATACCAGATAGAAATTGTACTATGTATATATACAATTGTACTATGTATATATACAAAAATATGTATGCTTTTTTGTATGTATATAAAAGGCATTTATCAAAACAGTGTACTGATAGACATCCTGAGAGTGTTAATATGCTTTTCCCAAAAATAGGCTCATCCTTCAGTTTCACCAAGAGCATTGATCTAATAAGTATTTTCTTATATTCTGTTAGTTACTTCATTTCCTTTTACATAAGTGGACACTATTGGTTGATTTACCCAGTGTTCACTCTCCTCTTACTCCTTCCTGTGTACATCCACGTCAAAGCTCATGGCTTCTGGGAAAAGATAGCACCATCCTCAGCTAAGGGGTGGGCATATGTTAGTCCAAACCAGTGAGGACAATCTGATTCTCCTTACCATGGTGATTGGTTCAGATAACCAGACTTAAGCCAATAAGATCATGGAATTTCTCTGGCTAGTCTGGACAGAGATTGGTTCAAGAAAGGAAATAAGATCCAATTTAGGTCAGGAAGACATAGAGGAGAAATCTAAGGACTTCTAAGGAAGTTGTTGGAAGAAATATTCTGACCCCTTCTGGACTATAGAGGTGATGCTTAGAACCGCTACAACCATCTTTGCCTCCATGATGGAAGCCGGGAGGAAGACAAAGCTCAGCCTATGGAAAAGAGGGTGGAGAGATGGAAATAAACCAGGTTCTTGGTGACATCATTGAGTGGCTGACTCAGAATTACATCTAACTTTACAGAATTACTTTCCTGTTTGTGAGCCTGACCCTTTGAATAGGTTTTTCTTTATCTTTTGAATGCATTTGAAAATATCTCCACTAATAGACCATGCTGAGAACTAAAATGCTCAGATACTGAGTCAGCGAAGTCTGTAAACACAGGGGTAAAATTAGACTAACAGAAGATGAACCAAAGAGACAGAAGGATGCCTCCTCAGTGATCTCAGCTTTCTTTCCTTCTCACTTTCTTCCTCTTAGTCATTGTCTTTAAGATGCTCACTGTAGAGTGGTCCACTTTCAATTTGGGGTCATTCATTATCAAAATATACGTGGTATGAAATGTACCCATAAAAAATTATAAATAAATAAATATATATATATATATATATATACTCTCTATCTCTATATATATACACTCTCAAGATGTGTATCAGTATACTGTTGTGATAAATGCCTTTTATATACATACAAAAGTATATATATATTTTTGTATATATACATACATATATATATATAGTATGAGACACACATGTATAGACAATGTTTGCTTTACTCAATAGACTAAAAAACAATTTAGGATTCTCAAGTACAGAGGATCTTGGAGGAGTAATTTGAGTGACTAGAAGACTTAAACCAATAAACAGGAAAGCCTCAAAACTACAGACAACTGTTGAGGAAAAGATGAATTGGCCATTGAAAGATTGTGACAAATATAAGAAAATATAAAAATATGAAATGAAAGGTTAGAGGTTGGGTAAGAACCTGGGGTCAGAATATAACATGGTTAAGACCTAACCACATGGATCTTGGAATCAGACTGACTTTTATGTTCATTTCCTGGCCCTGCTTCTGGACTAAGCTTTCTCATCTGTAAAACGGAGTAATAACCTTGTCTCATGGCATTATAAGAATTTAAAGCGAAGTATGTATTTAAATGTCTATAAGATACTGCCTAAGACATGGATGCTAGGAAGAACTTCCTTCTCCTGTTTTTTATTCTTTCTACTACTATCATTAAGCAGGAGTGGTCCCTTATGATGTGGGAGAAAAAGGATAGAATTGACTTATATAAAGTGAATCTTATGTGTCAAAGGCAGCGGACAGACATTATCTCATTTGATCCCACCATAACCATGTGGGGGAGATGTGACGAAGCCTCTTGTCAAATGAGGAAACCAAAGCTTGGAAGTATTTATTCACCTGTCTGAGGTAAACCTGAGCCTGGAAGCCAGGGTTTTGATCCAAAGCCCATGGTTTTTCTCTGTGTTTGTTCTGGTATTTAATTTCTCTAAATAGGTGTTCTTTTACATTATGAGATTTTGCATTCATCAGAGGAAATGTCTGTATATGTAAATTCCCAGCACTGATAGACCAGGTGATTATTTATAGCCTGTTGACATTTGCAGAGTTTTCCGCTCACATTTACATTAGCCTGACACCCCCTAGAGAAGGCTTGGAAATGTTCTGATGGCATGTCAGAGATTTCTAATATGTGCCCACTGACTCATTCTATGAACACTTATTGAGTGCTTACTATGTGCAAGGGTAAAACGTAAAATCTTTCAGGCACAGTTGCACAGAACATCTATTACAAGGGCAATCATCTCTCAAAAATTATTCTGGGCAGGGGTTCCAAAATGCATGTTCATGGGTTGTAGAGGGATTGATCTATGGGAATCAGCTATACTCCTGGCAACGCAAACAGAAACAGTTAAGCTTGGGGAGGACAGCACTGGACAGAGGCAGAGGAAAGAGAAAAACTCAGCAGGACGGATAAAAGAGTTAAAAAAAACCTGAAAAACTTTAAAAGCAAAGAGCACTTAACCTGTCGTAGTGGAAGGAAGAAGGATGTGGAGCAGAAAACAAGAATTCAAGTAGCATCTCTGCTGTTGAAGAACCATATGGTCTTATGTGGGCATTTGCTGCCATTCCTTGAAACTCAGGCTCCTTAAATAAAATCTTTAAAAAAAAAAAAAAAAAAAAAAAACTCAGGCTCCTTGTTGATAAAATATAGACAATACCCCTCTCAAATGAGGCAGTAACTGTTTAGTAAAATGCAGAGTGGTGTTTAAATGGCAAAATGAGATCATTATTCATATTTATTTTAAGTTTTCTTTGATGCTCTGGAAATCTTTGAGGTGAGCAGAGGCAAAGGCCAAGTGTAATGGAGAGACAGCCTGGTTTGCAATTGAGCATGGATTAGGGCATGAAGCGATGAAGAAAGAGACGTCTGCTTATCCGTATATATCAACAGAGGCAAAACAGCAAGTGAGTAATTGAAAAGGACTCTGGATTTTGAACTGGAAAAGCCAAAAATGTTTACTCAAAATACATACCACAATTAAAGAGGGATCGCATGAGTTATTTACCTAGGATATGCTTATAGCCAGTACTCACTAAAATTTAAGAGACAATTAAATGAGATAGAAATTTGTAGGATCTTTGGTTTATACATTCTGCTTCATTTTCTGCCTTTTGTTGTTATCCAGAGGAGCCCTTCTTGGCATGAGACAAAAACTAATCTGACTTTATTTAAGGTTAGATTATCTTGATTCAGCGCCCTGCCATTCAAAGTTACCTGACTCACCTTTAATAACTCAGAACATCAAAGAAGATTTTCTATCTGAGCCAGCCAGCCCCAAAAGAAAGAAATAAAATCATGGAAGTTCTTTTGTTTTGGTTTAAAGATCAAGTTCAGAGTGGTCTTTGGTCATATTAAATCAAAATGGGTTTCGAGTGTGCTTTTAATAGAATGAGAACTCATGTCTCTTTCTCCTGTTCACATTAGTTTGGACCCAGAGGATATTTATTAAACAAAGAACAGCCAAACAAACTAATGTTAAGGGAGGAAATTGGTTTTCCTGCAGTCCAACCTATTTTTAAATTAGCAGAAGCAAGTGCTAATATGAAACCCTGTGACCAGTAATCACATTTTCCTTTCGCTTTGTTGGAAAATCACAGCAATCCGTATTAGCATTTCACACTAGTTAAGAGAGTGTGGTAAAACAGTCCAAGGAGACTGTTCGGGGTGAGAGCCCGTGAGGGAGAGGTGATTTGGGCAGTGAGGTTTCCCGGGAAAAGCAGCTCAGTAGGCAATTTTGTGTGGAATCTAAAGCCTTTTTTGGACAGCAGTTCAAAAATATAGCACAAAAGACAATGAGCATGGCTCCAGACCAAGCCTAGGTTAGAGTTTACTCAGGCGCTGACACAAAATCCATATTGCCACCACCTATTGATGATTTATTTCAGTAATTACTCTTGAACCCATAACAAAAATGCTGTCAAAATACAACAACCTTGTCCTACTTAATGCTTCTGCTTTTTTTTTTCAGTAGATTAATTTACATGTAATAATCAAAACGGCACCATTCCCTGATACTGATCAGTCAGCAATCTATCGAATGCTTTAGAAAACAGGAAAAATTAACAACCACTTGCAAACACCTTTGGCTGAGTGACTCAGCATTAGACTCCTTGAGCAATTATTTTCCCTTTAGTGCAGTTGAGATTATGGGTCTTTAGAACTAAATCCGGAAGTCTAGAGAGTCTTTCTCTCCTGGCTCATAGAACATTCTTAGCCATTGTCCATTACAACCCTCTCCACTGTGTTCCTGTTCCAAGCTGTTGGAAAATTTTCCTGAAAGGAAATGTATTTCTTCACGGGCAACAGAAGAGCATTTACAGACCACTAATTGTTTGAGTGCTCCATTATGATGGAAGTTGAAAAATATCTTCCCGTAGAGTCTACTAGTTGATTAATTCCAAGTAGATGGCAGACATAAGGGTAAAACCCAAAACTGTAAAACACTTAAAAAAAATTAAGATCTTTAGGACCTAGGGCTAGGTAAAGAATTTAGGCTTGCCACCAAAAGCATCACCTCTAAAAGGAAAAATTGGTAAATTGGATCTTATCAAAATTAAAATAAATTTGCTCTGTGGAGATCCTATGAAGATAATGAAAGACAACAGATTATATGTATAAATTTCATGTCTGACAAAGGACTTGAGTCTTAGAGTATATAAAGAATTCTCAAAAATGATTTAATTAAAATGGGCAAAATATATGACAAGAAATTTCATCAAAGACTATATACAGATGGCAAATAGGCACCAGAAAATATGTCTAATATTATTAACCATCAGGGAAATGCTAATCAAAACGACAATGAGATGCCACTACACACCTATCAGAATGAATAACAAAATAGTGGTAATCATGTGCTGGCAGGGATGAGGAGAAACTGGACTAGTCATATGCTGCTGGTGGGAATGCCAATTGTTCAGGCACTCTGGAAAGTAGCTCAGCAGTCTCAGAAAACTAACTGGGCACCAACCATACTTAGCAATTTTACTTTGAGGCATTTATCTTAGATGAAAACCTATGTTTATACAAAGACCTATGTTCATACAGAACCTGAGCACAGATGTTCATAGCAACTTTCTTTGCAGTACTCAAACCTGAAAACAACCCAGATATTTTTTGAGAGGAGTATGGTTAAACCAACTGTGGTATGTCCATATCATGAATTGCCCCTTGACCATAAAAGGGAGCAAACTATTGGTACACACAACAACGTGGATGGACTGAAAGGGATTTATGCTGAATGGAAAAAGCCATCTTTAAAATGTCATGTAATGTGAAATATTTATACAACATTTTTGAAATAAAAACTGTAGAAATGAAGACTAGATTAATAGTTTCCAAGTACTAGGATATTGTTTAGAATGTGTAGCTAAGCAGAAGTAGCACAAGAGAGACTAGATGTTATTAAACAGTTGTGTCTCTTGATTGTGAGAGTGGTTACACAAGGCCACATAGCTGATAAAATTGCACTGAATTGTGTGCGTGCACACACACCCACACAAACATAAAAATCATAAATGATTTTTGCATAAATGCATATATAATTGGTGAAATCTGAGTAATCTCTGTGCCTTGTACCAATGTCCGTATCCTGGTTTTCATTCTGTAGATGCTAACACTGAAAAGCTGGGTAAAGCATGCACAGACTTCCCTGTAGATTTCTTCAACACCCTGTCTTCCTGTGAATGTAGAATTATTTCAAAATATGCAGGATGTGTTTCTGTGTGTGTGTGTATGTGAGTGTGTGTGTGTGTTTTACAAAAGTCAACAACAAAAGCATTACTCTTCAAATGGCCCTTGTCAGCCTGCCAAAATGGGCCATGGCACAAAAAATAAAGGTCAAGAACTTTTATTATAAATCCTCATTATAAATGAAGTCCTATTATAAGTCATGGTAGGAAGCAAGGGTTAAATAACTTCTTTTTTTTTTTTAAGATTTTATTTACTTTATTTGACAGACAGAGATCACAAGTAGGCAGAGAGGCAGGCAGAGAGAGAGGGAGGAGGAAGCAGGCTCCCTGCTGAGCAGAGAGCCCGATGTGGGGCTCGATCCCAGGACTCTGGGATCATGACCTGAGCCGAAGGCAGAGGCTTTAACCCACTGAGCCACCCAGGCGCCCCAAATAACTTCTTTTGATCAAAGTGAAGTGTCCTCTTGCTAGCCACATACGGACAAGCACACACAAGCTCACTCTTGAATACTGGATTGCCCACTGGGTTTTGAACCTGAGACTAAAGCCCAAAATTACTGATGTTAAGGTTGACCATTTGGTAGCTAAAACACACTCTTAAATACAAGGGATCAATCTTAAGACACTCCTTTTTGCAGAAAAATGAGAGCTCAAAAAGACTATTATTGGACGATATTAGAGCCTCAGTCTCTTTACCACAGGAGGGATACAGCACCATCAGATTTTACAGAATCTCCTTGATGCTAAGGAAAGCAGATCTTTGCTTGATTTCTTTAGTATCCACTGTGCTCTTTTTCTCCATAAAATTATCATATTTTATAGATGATAAGTTTTGATGTCTAAAAATTCATTTCTAGGGCGCCTGGGTGGCTCAGTTAAGTGTTTGCCTTAGGCTCAGGTCATGATCCCAGGGTTCTGGGATCAAGTCCCATACTGGGCTCCAGGCTCAGCAGGAAGCCTGCTTTCCCTCTCCTCCTGCTCATGATCTCTCTCTTGCTCACTCTCTCTCTCTCAAATAAATATTTTTAAAAATAAAAAATAAAATAAAAATTTATTTCCAGAATAGAAAATATGCTTGCTGAAATCCCACCACAGATGGAACCTAGAAGGAAATAAGAAAATCCAACAAGGAGTATCTTTGAGAATCAGAAGAACATTTACACTATAAAACCTACAGCCTTTGCTTCTGCATCTAGAAAAGGAAGGCAGTAGACAGGTTCTACATTTATTTCCATTACACAATTTTTCAGAATTCTGACATTTGTGGTAGTTCAGAGCCCTACATCTTGAAGTCCTATGTCCTGACTCTCTTAAAGCTTTGTGCTAAGGGGGTGATAGCTAATGTTTACTGTGCACATGCCATGTGCCAGATACTGTTTTAAGCACTATGTGTGCCTTAATTTTAATCCTTGAAGCAACCCAGTGAGGAAGACCCTATGATTCGAAGCATCCTCATTTTATGTATGAGGAAACTGACAGTCATAAGATCGGTGAGCCTACCTAATGTATATGGCTAATAAGTGGTGGAGAGAGAACGTGAGCTGACTAGCTCTAGAACTCCCAAGTTCTTCACCACAAAACCCTTCTGGCCCATCAAGTTAATATGGATTTTGCTGCATCAGGCATGATTAACTGAACATCTAGTTCAGTTGCTATAGGCACAGTGTTCCAAAGACAAATTCCCACACATCATGAGGGCACAGTGCAGACATCAGTCGAACGATCTGGTCCATTCATGATTAGATTGGTTTCAGCACTTTAACACAGACAAACAATATTTTCTGTTTTTCTGTCATTGTATTTCTGTACAGCACACATCAGTGTCCCCAGGTATTTGGGTTTGAATGGTCTTCTCATACAGAGTAAGAAATCTTGCCTGGCTCTGAGTCCTTTAGATTGGGGATTGGCAATTTTTTTTTTCTTCCCTGTGGAAGGCCTGATGATAAATATTTAGGCTTTGCAGTCCAGAGAGTCTCCGCCACAACAACTCCACTCTGCTGTTGTAGCTCAAAAAGAAGCCACCATTTTCTGACCCCTCCTTTAGATAAAATAACTTAAAATTCTGTGATGGTTGCTTTGGATAAATAAAGGTATCATGGTATCTATGACTTTTTTTTTTTTTAATAATTCTGGGGTTTAGTGATCTACCACAAGCTCATAACCCTTAATTAACAAAAACAAAACAAAAAAACTGCTTGGGTGGTGCAGTTGCTTGGGCAACCAGCACTTGGTTTTGACTCAGGTCTGATTTCAGGCTCCTGAGGTCGAGCCCAGGGTTCAGCCCTGCTCTTAGCGTGAAGTCTACATGTGTTTCTCTCTCCCTCTTCCTCTGCCCCTTTCTCTGCTTGCAAGTGCACCCATACCCTCTCTCTTTCTGTGTCACATAAACAAATCTTTAAAAAGAACACAAAACTTGTCCATTTATATCAAAAACAAATTATACAATTTTGAGAAAAAAATTCACAAGTGCAGTCCATGCAGCAGATGTAATCAGAAAGGCAAAGTGCTATCTAATTTTGAGGGCATTGTTTTAAAAATGATGTCTTTTCTCAGAACTACAAGGACAAGCCAACATTTTCCAGCAGTGGTGGGGGAGGGGGTGGGCAAAGTGGGTGAAGAGGAGTGGGAGGTAGAAGCTTCCAGTTATGCAATGAAGAAGTTATGGGAATGAAAGTCACAGCATAGGGAATGTGGTCAATGGTACTGTAATAATGATGTATGGGGACATATGGTAGTGGCACTTGTGAGCACAGCACAATGTACAGAGAAGTTGAATCACTATGTTGTACACATGAAACCCTTATAACACTGTGCATCAATTGTACTCAAATTAAAAGAAATTTAAAAATATAAGGTCTTTTATTTCCTCTGAATATTTCAGAATATTCATGAATACTCGAAGTTTGTCAAGGAGGCTTATTTCATTCACTGCTTGTGCTGTGCCATTTTTCTTTCTGCTTCTAAAAGTAATTTATCCTTTTTTTCTACTAAGGATGGCTCAGACACAAGGGTTTTGATTTACATGGAAGTAATGCTCAAGGCCATATTTTAGTACTATTTGTATTGTGTTATGTTGGTACTGAAACGCTTAATGGATGTTCAGTGTTATGTTTTGTATCCTGATTTAGTACTAATGTTGCTGATCTATGCAGTTTAGTCTAAATTAGTTCAAGGCAAGCCACAGTGTGGGAAAGAAACACTTAAAACTCTGTCTGTTACTATAGTCTTAAAAGCATGTGCCCAATCACCGTCTCGGAGAGTCCTATAAAAGGACTGTCATTGAGGCTTTTGTCCAGGCTGGGGCAAGACAGGCTGGAGGTGAGAGGTCGGTCTAATCAAAGGGTTAAATATTTGATATGCTGTACCGCATTAGAGGACCATGTCTGAGAGGTCGGTCTAATCAAAGGGTTAAATATTTGATATGCTGTACCGCATTAGAGGACCATGTCTGCATGTCACTGTATTCTGTTTGCACTTGGGCTCTGGAATACAGGGACAAAGACATTTGTTTGAAGATAAGAGTGACATACTTTTGGGAAGCTAAGATGTGTTGTGATGAAAATGAGAGAAAGCAAATAGTGTTACTCAAATGGTCTGATATGTTTGGCTTCTTTACCATGTATGCTTTAATAAGTTTGTTTAAACTTAACTTCACATTCCTTTATTTGGATATAAAAACTCAAAATGGCTAACAGTGTCATGAATGCTATTTAAATGATTCTGGAATCTTGAGAAAACATATGTATATGAAGCCAGTAGGCTTTATGGTTTTCTGGCTTTGAAAGGACAATGTGATACAGAGTGTACTTATTATGAGTTAATTAAATGATAACATACCAAGGCAATTTATTATGGACATCAAATAAAGCCTAATTTAAAAAAAAATTGTGTGATAAATTTAGAAAATCTAGGACTTGCTAGAGAGGAAAATTAACTGGTTTTTAAATTAACCAGCAGAGGCCTGTATCTAAAATTAAATTTCTATTATTTTTACTAGAGGAAATAAAATTCCATGTGAAAGCTTTTTTAAAAGGACTCTTTAATTATAGGAGGTTAATATTTCAATGATGGTGTCAGAAATACTGTGGTAACGTAGTCTCATAGTAAGTGGGCACACACGCCATAAGAAAAATAAAAAGCACACATCAGACATCTAATACTAAGTTGTGTATTGTATTGGTTTTAATTATTATAAGGTTGTGCTGTGTTCTGAATCTTATACTATTTGATTGAATCATCTCTGAAAGATAAGAATTATTTCAAAGTAAAACTTCAAGATGAAACCTTGAGGACAAATCAGTGTCAGAGAATAGGTCAATTTCAGAGAATTTGACATAATGTTTGCATCTCTAACTCACTTCTTGCCACTTCTTTAATTTTTACACAACCAAGCTCAGAGTAATTACTTCCCATCTGCTCTTGGTTCAACACTGCTAGGTATTATTCCAAATATTTGTAGTCACAATCAAGGAATTTATATCAGAAGATAATTTCTAAAATTTTGAGAAAGAAATTCACAGGTGCAATTTAAGTGCCAGATGTAATCAGAAAGAGGCAAAGTGCTATCTAATTTTGAGGGCATTGTTTTTAAAAACGATGTATTTTGTTTCCTCTGGATAGTTCGGAATATTAGTAAATATTCCAAATTTATCAAAAAGGATCACTTTGTTCATTGTTGTGCTGCGACTTCTTTCCTTCTGCTTCTAAAATATACTTTTTAGTATACTTTTTTTTTTCTTCTAAGGATTGCTCAGACACAGGAGTTTTGACTTACTTAGCAGTAATGCTCAAGGCCATATTCTAGTTCTATTCATGTTGTGTTGGCACTAAAGCACTTAAAGGACATTCATACTTTTATTTTTTGAATTTTGAGAATATATTCACATTCGAGAAAGAACTGATAGATAATTAAATAAAATCAACTATCTTCTAGCCTGCCTTAATTCTAGGAGTAGATAGTTATCCAATAGACCACATTGGTATGGGTATCAGAATAATATGTTAATGAAAAAGAAAATTTAGATTATTGTGTCTCAAAAATTTCATTTTAACTGTATTAGGAAATAAAATGTTGCATGCCCATATTAGGTATTTTTCTGAATCACAGTGTGGCTTTACTCAAATACAATTTACTCTTCAGGACAAAAACCAACATTTACTTACAGTTTGAAATATAATGACTAGTCAAAATATAGTTCTCTAGCATTGTAAATCTCTTAAAATAGATCTACAAGTACTCTTTGTATTTACTAGCATTTGTTTTATAAGACCTGAAATTTATAGAAAAATTTAATAGTTCCTAAATATTCTCAACATTACTTTATCTACAAATATTTGTTCATATAATACATAGAATGGTCTATCATAAATATATGATGTATGCAGCCCATCTCTATACCCAGTGTGTATACTGTTAACAGTTACAAATAAGGTAACAGAGTATATGGATCTTTATATTTAAGGTCATCACAATAAATAATAGTGTCAATAAATATCAAGAAGCTTTTAAAGTGTGGCCGGTTAACACTATTGGCATCTTTCTGTTCAGAGAGGTTGAAAAATATTTGATGACCTGAGAGTATTATGTGGTATTTCTTGAGTATCAGTGTATTATGAACATAAGCTTGATTTCTTCAATAAATTCTTGGTACCCATATGTCCAATAGTATAATTTTATATATAAAGAGAAGGTGATTAAACCTGGAGGTGTTAGTGCTGACTTAATTGGTTATATGCAAATTGATGCATAATGCGGGTATAAGTTTTTAAAATAATAGTTGAGGTCTGCATTTTAATTGAAACGGTACCTGCAAAGAACTCCTTCATAGTCTATGTTCATTCTCCTAGTGATTTTATCAGTATGATAAATAACAGAAAAGCCATCCTCACTATGAGCAATGAAGATAGCCAATTTCTTAAAAATGCTGATAAACGCAAAAGGCAAGGGAAGCAAGGGCAAAAATGAACTATTGGGATTTCATCAAGACCAAAAGCTTTTGCACAGCAAAGGAAACAGTTAACAAAATCAAAAGACAACTGACAGAATGGGAGAAGATATTTGCAAATGACATATCAGATAAAGGACTAGTGTCCAGAATCTATAAAGAACTTAGCAAACTCAACACCCAAAGAACAAATAATCCAATCAAGAAATGGGCAGAGGACATGAACAGACATTTCTGCAAAGAAGACATCCAGATGGCCAACAGACACATGAAAAAGTGCTCCATATCACTCGGCATCAGAGAAATACAAATCAAAACCACAATGAGATATCACCTCACACCAGTCAGAATGGCTAAAATCAACAAGTCAGGAAATGACAGATGCTGGCGAGGATGCAGAGAAAGGGGAACCCTCCTACACTGTTGGTGGGAATGCAAGCTGGTGCAACCTCTCTGGAAAACAGCATGGAGGTTCCTCAAAATGTTGAAAATAGAACTGCCCTATGACCCAGCAATTGCACTATTGGGTATTTACCCTAAAGATACAAACGTAGTGATCCAAAGGGGCACGTGTACTCGAATGTTTATAGCAGCAATGTCCACAATAGCCAAACTATGGAAAGAACCTAGATGTCCATCAACAGATGAATGGATCAAGAAGATGTGGTATATATACACAATGGAATACTATGCAGCAATCAAAAGAAATGAAATCTTGCCATTTGCGACAACATGGATGGAACTAGAGCGTATCATGCTTAGCGAAATAAGTGAAGCAGAGAAAGACAACTATCATATGATCTCCCTGATATGAGGAAGTGGTGATGCAACATGGGGGCTTAAGTGGGTACGAGAAGAATAAATGAAAGAAGATGGGATTGGGAGGGAGACAAACCATAAGTGACTCTTAATCTCACAAAACAAACTGAGGGTTGCTGGGGGGAGGGGGTTTGGGAGAAGGGGGTGGGATTATGGACATTGGGGAGGGTATGTGCTTTGGTGAGTGCTGTGAAGTGTGTAAACCTGGTGATTCACAGACCTGTACCCCTGGGGATAAAAATATATGTTTATAAAAAATAAAAAATTATATTAAAAAAAATGCTGATAAGGTGATAGTCAAAGAACTACTACTGTCCCCTCCCAAAACAACACATGGCTCTTTTCTGTTGATTCTTGCATTTTCCCTATCCCATCATCCATTCATTTGCATTAAATTACAACCAAACTCTTAAGTAACTTTCTAGAAACACAAGAGCACAAGACATTGCATTCAGATTTATTTCTCATGGGCCCTTAAAACATCCCACCATCTTTCTCATCTCTGACATTAAAGGAAGTAACTCACTTCTGGTTCACGGGTCTAGAATCAGTAAGAAAGAAAACAACCTACAGTTAAACCTAAACTTTAATTCAGGGTTTCTTAGATTGTGCCAATTCTGAAATCCTTCAATTTCCTTTCTTTTTTCTTTTTCTTTTTTAATTTAAATTTTAGGTAGTTACCATACAGTGCAATATTGGTTTCTGGAGTAGAATTCAGTGATTCATCACTCACATACAACCTTCAGTGCCTATCATAAGTGCCCTGCTTAATACCCATCACCCATCTAGCCCATCCCCCAGCCACCTCCCTCCAGCAACCCTCAGTTTGTTCTCTGTTGCTAAGAATTTCTTATGGCTTGTTTCCCTCTCTCCCTTTTTTTCTTTTCCCCATTCTAATATGTTCATCTGTTTTCTTTCCACATATGAGCGAGATCATATGATCTTTGTCTTTCTCTGACTTATTTCACTTAGCATAATGTACACTAGTGCCATTTATGTCATTGTAGAGGGCAAGATTTCTTTTTTTTTTTTTTCCTTTATATATATACCCCACCTTCTTTATCCATTCATCGGACATTTAGGCTTTCTCAATAGTTTCACTATTGTTGACAATGCTGCTGTAAGCATGGGGGTGCATGTATCCTTTCAATTCTGTGTTTTTTGTATCCTTTGGGTAAATAGTAATATAATTGCTAGACTATAGGGTAGCTCTATTTTTAACATGTTGAGGAACCTCCATACTGTTTTCCAGAGTGGCTGCACCAGTTTGCATTCCCACCAACAGTGCAAGAGTGTTCTTCTTTGTCTCCGTCCTCCCCAACATTTGTTGTTTCTTGTGTTGTTAATTTTAGCTATCCTGATCTGTGTGAGATGGTACCTCATTGTGGTTTTGATCTGTATTTCCCTGATGGTGAGTGAGGTTGAATATCTTTTCATGTGTCAGTTAGCTATCTGGATGTCTTTTTTAAAAGGTGTCTATTCATGTCTTCAGCCCATTTCTTAACTGGACTGTTTATTTTTGGGGTATGAGTTTGATAAGTTTTTTTTTTTTTTTTGAAAAGTTAAAAATTCCTTAATTTTTTATTCCTGGTACCACTACCACAATTTACAGGGCAATATACCTGATGTAATGAAAAGAAAAAGAAAAAGAAAAAGCTACAACAGATAAAAGACCTCAGGAATGTACATCTAATTGACACTACATTGCATTAATCAATAGCTGCACTTTTTGCAAACTGTGGCTATGACAGTCCTGAACAAGAAGGGTTTCCTGTTTAAGCTGCAGTAACTTTTCTGACTATGGATTATCGTTCCTTCTGTGGCAGATTTTTACAGTTCCTCTAATGCATTTGGGACGACTGTCTCAAAGTAACCTGCAACTTTCCTGACAACTCCTCGCTCTCTCTCCTGCTAAGAACTGTAGCCCTTTTCTTCTGAAAATTTTTTAGAACCTTCTGCTACCATATCCACCACTTCCACCACCAGAGCCATAACCACCACCATAGGGACTGCCCGAGCTTCTTCCACCAAAACTGCCCCCCTTCATAGGTCCATAATTTGATTGCTATTGTCCACTGTAATTTCCAAAATCATTATAGTTCCCACCACCACCATAGTTACCTCCAAAATTTCCTCCTTCATTGTAACCATCATATCCTCCACCACCACCTCCATATCCACCTCCTTGGTTTCCATATCCTGGTCCACCACCACCATAGCCTCCTCTACTACTATAACCAGGACCACCACCATAGTTGCCACCATCACCTCCAAATCCATTATATCCACCATCACCTCCTCCATAACTACCTCTGCTGCCACCACCACCACCACTGTAGCCTCCTCTTCCACCAAAGTTTCCACCACTGCCAAAGTTACCACCACCTCCAAAGTTCCCTCCACGACCCATGAAGTTGCCAGATCCATCTCCACGACCTCTTTGTGATCCAGCAGACTGCATTTCTTGTTTACAAAGGGCCTTTTTCACTTCACAATTATGCCCATTAATAGTGTGGTGTTTCTGAACAACAATTTTATCAACTGTATCATGATCATCAAAAGTTACAAAAGCAAATCCTCTCTTTTTTCCACTCTGCCTGTCTTCCATAACTTCTATGGTTTCAATCTTGCCATACTTTTCAAAGTAGTCTCTCAAATTATACTCTTCTGTATCTTCTTTAATACCACCAACAAAAATTTTCTTCACCGTTAGATGGGCACCAGGCTTTACAGAATCCTCTCTAGAAACAGCTCTCTTTGGTTCCACTACATGCCCATCAACCTTGTGTGGTCGGGCACACATTGCTGCATCCACCTCTTCAACACAAGAGTAAGTCACAAAACCAAAACCCCTGGAACATTTTGTTTGGGGGTGTCTCATCACCACACAATCTGTAAGTGTACCCCATTTTTCAAAATGTTCTCTTAAACTATCATCTGTAGTTTCAAAGCTCAAACCACCAATAAACAGTTTTCTCAACTGCTCTGGTTCCTTTGGATCATGGCCCTCCTCCCCCCGGCGGCGGCGGCGATGGCCAGAGTCGGGCTGGGGGCCACCGGGCGGCGGTTTTACCTCCATTTTGAGACCGGACTCGCCTCTTCCAACTCGAGTTCAATATGGGACCGAGAGAGCGAGTTTGATAAGTTTTTTGTAGAATTTGGTTACTATCCTTCAGTTTCCTTCTAAAGAATGAAAAAACCTGAAGCAATGCTCTGTGGCAGGTCAAATCTCTTCAAGCCTAACAGACATATAAATGACCTGGCGTAGCAAATTTCTCTCATGACCTCTTTCCTTGAGGGTCTGGTAATAGACTGTCACTTAGGTCCTTGTCACAGAAACTCTAAGAAAAAACTGCTTCACAAGGAAGCCAAGGCCAAGCACTGTGAATGATGCAGAGTAATAACATATCCTTTGTCAGTCACTTATTGCTCCTTTGAAAGTGAAATCCCAGAATAAATCTTGCGAATCACACCAAAATACTACATAAATATCAAGCCGAGGCACCTTTAGGATCATTTTCACACATAACCAAATCGGCTAACCTGTTACATATATCCCTGATCTTCTGTTATATTTTTCTAGTATTGAAAATCTCCTAAAAGAGATCTACAAGTACTTTTTTTATTTATTAACATTTGTTTTACACATACGTCAAATTTATAGAAAAATTTAGTACCAGCTTTTCAGTTCCCAGATAGTTTCAACATTACTTGGTCTACGAATATTTGTTTCTATGGCACAAAGAATGTTCCTGTAAATACAGCATTAGTTAATACCACATTTTCAAAGGGTTGTTAAAGTAATAGAAAACAAAGATCTAAAATGTATCAATTTTATTTCCATAATATTTCTCTTCTCTTTAGGTAAATTACCTTTTGAAGAGCGTGAGGGAAAAAAAAACTTTTTTACATATCAATTAACATCTCCTTCCAAAAGCCTTACTCATTAATTTCCTACAAAAGAAAATTTTGCTTTCTAAGCTATCTATTCCAATGACTCTGATCTTTTAGTTAATGCTAAATGTGGATAAAGTGCTTTATCATAGTTTTATGAATTTTTCCATGTAATGAAATTTCCATATGGAAATGTAATTTCCATAATGAATTTTTCCATGTAATAATGCCTCTAAGTTGAATAAATAACATTATCCTATTAGCATTAATAGCCATTACTATAAAACTATTCTAGAGACATCTGGGTGTAAAACTATTCTAGAGACATCTGGGTGGCTCAGTAAGGTAAGCGTCTGCTTTCACATTAGGTTATGATCCCAGGGTCCTAGGATTGAAGCCCACATCAGGCTCCCTGCTCAGTGGAGACCCTGCATCTCTCTCTGCCTGCCTCTCCTCCTACTTGTGTGGTTGCTCCCTTCCTTTCTCTCTCTGACAACTAAATAAAATCTTAAAAAAAAAAAAAACAAAAAACTGTGCTAAATGTTCTTAAGATACATTTGTTTGTTTTCATTTTATTTAATAGCTTTATTGCTTGGAAATATTCATTAAGGATCTATTGTCCACCAGGAATTACTATGCTATTAACTGATCTAGACACTGGTATTTTTTAAAATCTCTCCAGGTGATTCTAATATGTAACCTTAGTTGCAAATCACTTCTCAGGGATCCTTGAGTCTGGAGAAAGCTAGGAAGGTTCACAGAAAAGATATTTGAGATAGACCTAAAGGATAGAGTAGGAGTTTCCCAGGGATAGAGGAGTGGAGGGAATTCTATAAAAAGAACAAGGAGAGTTGACATGCAAGCAGCCTTGTCAGGACCAGATCATCTGCTTTGGGACATGGGAAAGAGAAGACCAGAAGGTGTGGTTCGCACTACGTAGAAAAGAGCCTTCACAGCTATATGGAATTGTATTTTATTCAACTAGAACCACTGTATTGTGCCATATATGGAGAACCACTGAATCTTAATATTTTTAAGTAGTAAATATGGTACAAGCTGACATATGTTTAAGAAGACAAAACCTACAACAATGAAGATGCAAAAGAGTGTGAGAACTTTGAAATTGGCAGGGGTTTACATCATTCATATAAGAGATAATGATGGATTGATTGCCCCAAACTGACCTCCATTGTAATTTGGATCGTTATAACTTCTGACACACATTTTTATTGTTATCAGTGATGACTACAAATATGTTAATCCAGTGCTCAGAAGATGAAAATGATGTCCTTGATTCATAAGAACATTGTAATAAGTTATTTATTGGTACAAAAAAGTTGAGAAGAATTAAAACACAACAAAGACAACATTTAGTACCAAGCATCCATTAAAAAACAAAACAAAACAAAACAGGATTCCTGAGTCAATCAACTAATCAATAAATGCACCTGCTGTCAAAAACCATGGAAGAAATATTTACCCAAGAGACATGATTTAGGACAAGAACAAGAACACTGTTTAACAGTTGCTTTGTTTTTTACATAATAACTAATTCTCAGGGGCTGACAGAGATGCAGATTTTGGTGGGGGGAAGAGGTGGAGAAATTGCCTCACCAACTGCATTTGTGTGTCTTTAACCCTTAAAGAATTCTGCCTTTTAGGATACTTGAGGCTGACTTGCATATTAAAGTTTCAAAGTAACCTTTTTTTCCATTGTAAATATTTCTGTGAATACAACCAATTGGAAATTAGAACAATAAAGTACTTTTCTGAACAATACTATTTTTTATTTTATTTCTCAGCTGTGATCTTTAAAGCAAAAACCAATGGCAGGAAAAACAGTTTGTACCAGTTTCATGAAGTATGTCTTAGGTTTTTGTAAATACTTTTTTTTTTTTTAAAGATTTTATTTATTTATTTGACAGAGAGAGATCACAAGTAGGCAGAGAGGCAGGCAGAGAGAGAGAGAGGAGGAAGCAGGCTCCCTGCTGAGCAGAGAGCCCGATGCGGGACTCGATCCCAGGACCCTGAGATCATGACCTGAGCCGAAGGCAGTGGCTTAACCCACTGAGCCACCCAGGCGCCCTTTTGTAAATACTTTTAACTCATAAAAAAAAAATACTACTTTCAATACAAAAAAAAAAAAAAAAGAAAGAAAGAAAATTTCTTCAGACTGAGAATACCAGGAATAAGGAATGCAATTATAATGATCAAAGGGGTCACTTCACCCAGGGGATACAAAATTTTAAGATTTATGCACCAAATAACAAAGCTTCAAAATACACAAAGCAAAATCTGATTAAGTCACAATTATAGTCACATTCCAATATTCCTCTTTCAGTAATTGGTAGAATATTGACAGAAAATCAGTAAGGATGTAGAAGAATTGAACAATACTATTAAACAACTTGATGTAATTGAATATATAAAACACTCCACACTGCAAAATAGAATACCCATTCTCTTCAAGTGTACATGGAATTTTGTGTAACGTATACCATATTCTGGGAAATAAAACAAGTCTCATTAAGTTTAAAAGGATTCAAATGATATAAGGTGTGCTCTCTGATGAAAAAGGAATTAAATTAGGTATTGATAACATCTTTAGGAAAAAAAATCAATATTTAGAAATAACACACTTCTAAATAAACTGAGTCAAAGAATTAAAGGGAAATTAGAAAACATTTAAACTGAATGAAAATGTTTAAAATGTACCAAAATGCACTGTCTATTGTTAAAGCAGTATATAAGGAAAATTTTCTCACATCAAATGCCGATACTAGAAAACAAGAATGATCTCAAGTTATAATCTTAGCTTAGGCTTAAAAAAAGTAGAAAAATGAGATTAATGAAATGTTAAGTACATGGAAAACAGGAAATAAATCAGTGTGGAAATCAATGAAATCTAAAATGGTAGAACAGAGAAAACTAATGAAGGCAAAAACTGTTTCTTTGAATAAATCAATATAATTGATAAACTTCCAGTCAAACAATAATTCAGGAAGAAAAAAGAGAAGACACAAATTACTAATATCAAGAATGAGAGAAATGGTATCACTTTAAACTCCAAAGATATTAAAAAGATAATGATGGAATATTGTTAACAACTTTATGCTAGTAAATTCAGTAACATACATCAAAGTTATTCACCCTCAACATTGGTAACATTTTGGGCCAGATAATTCTTCCTTCTGAGGGCTATCTTGTGGATTGTAGAATATTTTGCAGTATCCCTGAATTTTACCTATTAGATGTTAATACCATGTCCCACTTCCCAGTTTTAACAATGAAAAATATTTCTAGACATTGCCAAATGCCCCATAGGTGAGAAAGAATAATACTGCCCCATGTTGAGAACTACTGACTTAAATGGGCAGATTTTTTGAAAGGCACACACTACTAAAACTCAAGAAGAAATAAATAACTTTAATAGCCCTGTATCTATTGAAGAAATTAAATTTGTAGTTAAAAACATTCCCACAAAGAAAACTCTAGCCTCCACTAACTTCACCCGTGAATTCTACTATTTAAGGAAGAAATGATACTGATTGTACATAAACTCTCAGAAAGCTGATAATTGAGGATTGCTTTCCAACTCACTCTATGAAACCAGAATGATCCTAATATCAAAATCAAAGGCAATACAAGAAAACCATAGACCAATATTCTTCAGGAACATGGATGCAAAAATCCTAAACAAAAATTTAGCAAATGGATCCCAATAATACTGTGAAATGATAAAAGATAATCAATCAAGTGGTATTTATCTCTGGAATGCAAGATTGGTTTAATGTTCGACAATTAGTGTAAATCACCACATCAGCACACTAAAACAGAAAAACTAATCATCTCAATAGATGCAGAAAAAGCATTTTATGAAGTACAACTTCAATTCCTGATTAAAATTTTTTTTTTCTCAACTGCTGATTTAAACAACTCTGGGAAAACTAGAATTACAAGGGAACATCCTTAACTTGATAAAAGTTCTCTACAAAATCTGGAGGACATGGGGAGATGGAGAGGAGAAGGGAGTTGAGGGAAATTGGAGGGGGAGATGAACCATGAGAGACTATGGACTCTGAAAAACAATCTGAGGGTTTTGAAGGGGCAGGGGGATGGGAAGTTGTATGAGCCTGGTGGTGGGTATTATGGAGGGCACATATTGCATGGAGCACTGGGTGTGGTGCATAAACAATAAATTCTGGTACACTGAAAAGAAATTTAAAAAATAAAAAAATTTAAAAAAATCCCTACAGTTAACACTATGCCTAATATTAAAAACTAAACTTACTCTATTTGAACTTTCTCTAAAGTTTCTAGACAGTGCAAAAGAACCAGTAATACATACATACATATGGAAAAATAGCATCCTGACTGGGAAGGAAGAAGTAAAACTTTATTCACAAATAGCATGATCACCTACACAGAAAATTTGATAGAATCTGTGAAAAAACTACAAAAAAATATTAAGGGAGGTGAGCTAGGATGCAGATAAAATACTCTTGTGTGACTATGCAATATCAATGACAATTGAAAATGGACTTAGAGAGCAAAACCATGTAAAATTGCATGAAAATATGAAATAGTTAAGGATAACTCTAAAGAATGTGTTCAAGACTCATATAATCAAAAGTACAAAACATTGGCAAGAGAAATTAAAAACCTAAACAAATAGAAAAATATATGGTTTCATGGGACCGACATTTCAATATTATTGAAATGTTAACTCCCCCAAATTTATCTATAGAATCAATACAGTACAACCACTATAGAAAAACAGTCTGGTCATTTCTTTAATAGTTACAACTACCCAATGATATGATACAGCCATTCTACTATAAGGTACTTATCCAAGAGAAATTGAAAACATATTTATGCAAGACTTGTTGAATGTTTATAGGAATTTTATTTGTAATAACCAAAACCTAGACACAACCCAAATATCCACCAACAAAAGAATGGATAACCAAACAGTGGTATAGCTATATAGTGGAGTACTATTTAATAATAAAAAAGAATGAACTCAATGAGAGCTGAACAATGTATAGAAATGTTGAATCACTATATTGTACACCTGAAACTAATATAGCACTTTGTGTTAACTATACTGGAATTAAATTAAAAATCCAATAGGAACACTTTAAAAAAAGGAATGAACCATTGATACATACAATACTGTAGATGACTGTCAAAGTAATTATAATATGAGGAAGAAGCCTATAAGACAGAGTGAACATATGGCATAATTTCATTTATATAAAATTCTAGAAAATGCAAACTCAACTTTAGTGAAAGGACCTCAATCAATAGTTGCCTAGGGATGGGTACGGTGCAGTGGAGGAGGTAAATGGGAGGGGACAAGAGGAAGAGATTGCAAAGGGACATGGTGAAACTCTTGGGATGAAGGGTATGTCCATTGTGTTGATTGTGGTAATGGTTTCATGGATATATGTGTATATATATATGTATATGCATATGTATATGTATGTATATGTCAATGGGCTTTAAACCTCACCCTTGAGAAAAAACTATATATATATGTATATGTATATATATATATATATATATATATATATATATAGTTGCATGCTTTATATATGTGCAGTTGGGAATACCATTATAAGGAGAAATATTCAAGAAGTTACAAAGTAATCTGCTAAGTAGAATATAATTCCAGAATTTAAAAATAATTTTTTCTTTCATGAGATTCAAGAAAAGGCAGGATGTTTAGAGTAGAAAGGTAGTTTTATCCTTAATAGTTTACTCTCAGAAATGATTCTATGAGGACTACCACTAAAAATCATCAGTATTATCATCAGTTCCTATGCTACAGATAATGATTGAACTGAATAATAAAAGTATATTTTGTATTACTCACTGAACTTTTTAAAAGGGTATTATTTATTTATTTTAGAGTGCATGTGTTTGAGTGGGGAGAGGGGCCGAGGGAGAGGAAAGACAAAGAATCTCAAGCAGACTCTGCACTGAGCATGGAACCTGACACAGTGTTGGATCCCATGCCCCTGAGATCAATATAATGATCTGAGCTGAAATCAAGAATGGGATGCTTGACTGACTGAGCCACCCAGGTGGCTTCTAAAACTTATTAGATAAAATCTTTCTCTTGCTTGTTGTCTTCTAACTACCAGCTAGACCAAGAATCTGGATGTGGTGCTCTTTAACTGACATTTTTCAAGCCCCTCCAGCATTATACTGGTCAATGAATTTATTAAAATAAAATTTTAAAAAAAGGAGGAGGGGTTCCATAATTGCAGGTTGTTAAACTTGAGCTCTCTGGAGTTCCGTAAGGAGTTTTGCAGTAGCACAAGACTTGTGCATCCTCAGACAAAGTGAATTACTAGTGAATGACTAGCTTCCTTTTCCCACTCCGTCCTGTACCTGAAGTTCTGCAGCGGAAGGAGAGGTATACTAAGGAAGCTAAGCACGTGGGTGTCCTCTGTTCAGTAGATTCCTGCCCTGGTTGTCCACAGAGCCTGGAATCATCCCCTTCATATTGCAGGCAGAGTAGAGCCCTACACCAGATAATACCAACCACTGAAGAGATTAAGGCAGACTTGGACCGTGGAGACAGAGCCGAGAATTCCCAGCCACCAGCCAATCAGGTTCATCTCTGCCAATTTGTTCTCATGATAACACAACTGGGTATTTTATGCATTGAGTTTCTTGGATGCTGTTTCTGCTCTTATTGGTGGGATTGTGTGGTGACATGTGTGCATGTCAATGGGCTTTAAACCTCACCCTAGAGAAAATTAGGTTTTCTCATTTGACGTATCTTTTTTAGGAATCCACACCCTAGAGGAAATGCTTATGTGCTGCTAACCTTTTTATAGTTCTCCAAATATGCAACAAGGGATAAATAATTAGTGTAAAGCACATAAGAAATAATTTCTTTTTTTTAATTTTTTATTTTTTATAAACATATATTTTTATCCCCAGGGGTACAGGTCTGTGAATCACCAGGTTTACACACTTCACAGCACTCACCAAAGCACATACCCTCCCCAATGTCCATAATCCCACCCCCTTCTCCCAAACCCCCTCCCCCCAGCAACCCTCAGTTTGTTTTGTGAGATTAAGAGTCACTTATGGTTTGTCTCCCTCCCAATCCCATCTTGTTTCATTGATTCTTCTCCTACCCACTTAAGCCCCCATGTTGCATCACCACTTCCTCATATCAGGGAGATCATATGATAGTTGTCTTTCTCTGCTTCACTTATTTCGCTAAGCATGATACGCTCTAGTTCCATCCATGTTGTCGCAAATGGCAAGATTTCATTTCTTTTGATGGCTGCATAGTATTCCATTGTGTATATATACCACATCTTCTTGATCCATTCATCTGTTGATGGACATCTAGATTCTTTCCATAGTTTGGCTACTGTGGACATTGCTGCTCTAAACATTCGGGTACACGTGCCCCTTTGGATCACTATGTTTGTATCTTTAGGGTAAATACCCAATAGTGCAATTGCTGGGTCATAGGGCAGTTCTATTTTCAACATTTTGAGGAACCTCCATGCTGTTTTCCAGAGTGGCTGGACCAGCTTGCATTCCCACCAACAGTGTAGGAGGGTTCCCCTTTCTCTGCATCCTCGCCAGCATCTGTCATTTCCTGACTTGTTGATTTTAGCCATTCTGACTGGTGTGAGGTGATATCTCATTGTGGTTTTGATTTGTATTTCCCTGATGCCGAGTGATATGGAGCACTTTTTCATGTGTCTGTTGGCCATCTGGATGTCTTCTTTGCAGAAATGTCTGTTCATGTCCTCTGCCCATTTCTTGATTGGATTATTTGTTCTTTGGGTGTTGAGTTTGCTAAGTTCTTTATAGATTCTGGACACTAGTCCTTTATCTGATATGTCGTTTGCAAATATCTCCTCCCATTCTGTCAGTTGTCTTTTGATTTTGTTAACTGTTTCCTTTGCTGTGCAAAAGCTTTTGATCTTGATGAAATCCCAATAGTTCATTTTTGCCCTTGCTTCCCTTGCCTTTGGCGTTGTTCCTAGGAAGATGTTGCTGCGGCAGAGGTCGAAGAGGTTGCTGCCCGTGTTCTCCTCAAGGATTTTGATGGATTCCTTTTGCACATTGAGGTCCTTCATCCATTTTGAGTCTATTTTTGTGTGTGGTGTAAGGAAATGGTCCAATTTCATTTTTCTGCATGTGGCTGTCCAATTTTCCCAGCACCATTTATTGAAGAGGCTGTCTTTTGTCCATTGGACATTCTTTCCTGCTTTGTCGAAGATTAGTTGACTGTAGAGTTGAGGGTCTATTTCTGGGCTCTCTATTCTGTTCCATTGATCTATGTGTCTGTTTTTGTGCCAGTACCATGCTGTCTTGATGATGACAGCTTTGTAATAGAGCTTGAAGTCCGGAATTGTGATGCCACCAACGTTGGCTTTCTTTTTCAATATCCCTTTGGCTATTTGAGGTCTTTTCTGGTTCCATATAAATTTTAGAATTATTTGTTCCATTTCTTTGAAAAAGATGGATGGTACTTTGATAGGAATTGCATTAAATGTGTAGATTGCTTTAGGTAGCATAGACATTTTCACAATATTTATTCTTCCAATCCAGGAGCATGGAACATTTTCCCATTTCTTTGTGTCTTCCTCAATTTTTTTCATGAGTACTTTATAGTTTTCTGAGTATAGATTCTGTGCCTCTTTGGTTAGGTTTATTCCTAGGTATCTTATGGTTTTGGGTGCAATTGTAAATGGGATTGATTCCTTAATTTCTCTTTCATCTGTCTTGCTGTTGGTGTAGAGAAATGCAACTGATTTCTGTGCATTGATTTTATATCCTGATACTTTACTGAATTCCTGTATAAGTTCTAGCAGTTTTGGAGTGGAGTCTTTTGGGTTTTCCACATATAGTATCATATCATCTGCGAAGAGTGATTATTTGACTTCTTCTTTGCCAATTTGGATGCCTTTAATTTCCTTTTGTTGTCTGATTGCTGAGGCTAGGACCTCTAGTACTATATTGAATAGCAGTGGTGATAATGGACATCCCTGCCGTGTTCCTGACCTTAGCGGAAAAGCTTTCAGTTTTTCTCCATTGAGAATGATATTTGCAGTGGGTTTTTCATAGATGGCTTTGATGATATTGAGGTATGTGCCCTCCATCCCTACACTTTGAAGAGTTTTGATCAGGAAGGGATGCTGTACTTTGTCAAATGCTTTTTCAGCATCTATTGAGAGTGTCATATGGTTCTTGTTCTTTCTTTTATTGATGTGTTGTATCACATTGACTGATTTGCGGATGTTGAACCAACCTTGCAGCCCTGGAATAAATCCCACTTGGTCGTGGTGAATAATACTTTTAATGTACTGTTGAATCCTATTGGCTAGTATTTTGTTGAGTATTTTCGCATCTGTGTTCATCAAGGATATTGGTCTATAGCTCTCTTTTTTGATGGGATCCTTGTCTGGTTTGGGGATCAAGGTGATGCTGGCTTCATAAAATGAGTTTGGCAGTTTTCCTTCCATTTCTATTTTTTGGAACAGTTTCAGGAGAATAGGAATTAGTTCTTCTTTAAATGTTTGGTAGAATTCCCCCGGGAAGCCGTCTGGCCCTGGGCTTTTGTTTGTTTGGAGATTTTTAATGACTGTTTCAATCTCCTTACTGGTTATGGGTCTGTTCAGGCTTTCTATTTCTTCCTGGTTCAGTTGTGGTAGTTTATATGTTTCTAGAAATGCATCCATTTCTTCCAGATTGTCAAATTTATTGCCGTAGAGTTGCTCATAGTATGTTCTTATAATAGTTTGTATTTCTTTGGTGTTAGTTGTGATCTCTCCTCTTTCATTCATGATTTTATTTATTTGGGTCCTTTCTCTTTTCTTTTTGATAAGTCGATCCAGGGGTTTATCAATTTTATTAATTCTTTCAAAGAACCAGCTCCTAGTTTCGTTGATTTGTTCTATTGTTTTTTTTGGTTTCTATTTCATTGATTTCTGCTCTGATCTTTGTGATTTCTCTTCTCCTGCTGGGCTTAGGGTTTCTTTCTTGTTCTTTCTCCAGCTCCTTTAGGTGTAGGGTTAGGTTGTGTACCTGAGACCTTTCTTGTTTCTTGAGAAATGCTTGTACCGCTATATATTTTCCTCTCAGGACTGCCTTTGTTGTGTCCCACAGATTTTGAACCGTTGTATTTTCATTGTCATTTGTTTCCATGATTTTTTTCAATTCTTCTTTAATTTCCCGGTTGACCTATTCATTCTTTAGAAGGATGCTGTTTAGTCTCCATGTATTTGGATTCCTTCCAAACTTCCTTTTGTGGTTGAGTTCTAGCTTTAGAGCATTGCGGTCTGAAAATATGCAGGGAATGATCCCAATCTTTTGATACCGGTTGAGTCCTGATTTAGGACCAAGGATGTTATCTATTCTGGAGAATGTTCCATGTGCACTAGAGAAGAATGTGTATTCTGTTGCTTTGGAATAAAATGTTCTGAATATATCTGTGATGTCCATCTGGTCCAGTGTGTCGTTTTTTTTTTTTTTTTAAAGATTTTATTTATTTATTTGACAGAGAGAGATTACAAGTAGGCAGAGAGAGAGAGAGAGAGAGGGAAGCAGGCTCCCTGCCGAGCAGAGAGCCCGAAGCGGGACTTGATCCCAGGACCCTGAGATCATGACCTGAGCCGAAGGCAGCGGCTTAACCCACTGAGCCACCCAGGCACCCCAGTGTGTCGTTTAAGGCCTTTATTTCCTTGCTGATCTTTTGCTTGGATAATCTGTCCATTTCAGTGAGGGGAGTGTTAAAGTCCCCTACTATTATTGTATTATTGTTGATGTGTTTCTTTGATTTTGTTATTAATTGGTTTATATAGTTGGCTGCTCCCACGTTGGGGGCATAGATATTTAAAATTGTTAAATCTTCTTGTTGGACAGACCCTTTGAGTATGATATAGTCTTTGGCTTAAAATCTAATTGATCTGATATAAGGATTGCCACTCCTGCTTTCTTCTGATGTCCATTAGCATGGTAAATTCTTTTCCACCCCCTCACTTTAAATCTGGAGGTGTCTTCGGGCTTAGAATGAGTTTCTTGGAGGCAACATATAGATGGGCTTTGTTTTTTTATCCATTCTGATACCCTCTGTCTTTTGACAGGGGCATTTAGCCCATTAACATTCAGGGTAACTATTGAGAGATATGAATTTAGTGCCATTGTATTGCCTGTAAGGTGACTGTTACTGTATATGGTCTCTGTTCCTTTCTGATCTACCACTTGTAGGCTCTCTCTTTGCTTAGAGGACCCCTTTCAATATTTCCTGTAGGGCTGGTTTGGTGTTTGCAAATTCCTTCAGTTTTTGTTTGTCCTGGAAGCTTTTAATCTCTCCTTCTATTTTCAATGATAGCCTAGCTGGATATAGTATTCTTGGCTGCATGTTTTTCTCGTTTAGTGCTCTGAAAATATCATGCCAGCTCTTTCTGGCCTGCCAGGTCTCTGTGGATAAGTCAGCTGCCAATCTATATTTTTACCATTGTATGTTACAGACTTCTTTTCCCGGGCTACTTTCAGGATTTTCTCTTTGTCACTGAGACTTGTAAATTTTACTATTAGGTGACGGGGTGTCGGCCTATTCTTATTGATTTTGAGGGGCGTTCTCTGAACCTCCTGAATTTTGATGCTCGTTCCCTTTGCCATATTGGGGAAATTCTCCCCAATAATTCTCTCCAGTATACCTTCTGCTCCCCTCTCTCTTTCTTCTTCTTCTGGAATCCCAATTATTCTAATGTTGTTTCGTCTTATGGTGTCACTTATCTCTCGAATTCTCCCCTCGTGGTCCAGTAGCTGTTTGTCCCTCTTTTGCTCAGCTTCTTTATTCTCTGTCATTTGGTCTTCTATATCACTAATACTTTCTTCTGCCTCATTTATCCTAGCAGTGAGAGCCTCCATTTTTTATTGTACCTCATTAATAGCTTTTTTGATTTCAACTTGGTTAGATTTTAGTTCTTTTATTTCTCCAGAAAGGGCTTTTATATCTCTCGAGAGGGTTTCTCTAATATCTTCCATGCCTTTTTCGAGCCCGGCTAGAACCTTGAGAATTGTCATTCTGAACTCTAGATCTGACATATTACCAATGTCTGTATTGATTAGGTCCCTAGCCTTCGGTACTGCCTCTTGTTCTTTTTTTTGTGTTGAATTCTTCTGTCTTGTCATTTTGTCCAGATAAGAGTATATGAAGGAGCAAGGAAAATACTAAAAGGTTGGCAAGAACCCCAGGAAAATATGCTTTAACCAAATTAGAAGAGATCCAAAATTGTGAGGGGGAGAAAGGGGATAAAAAGAGGTTCAAAAAGGAAGGAAGAAAGAAAAAAAAAAGAAAAAAGAAAAGAAAAGAATTAAAAAAGAAAACAAATAAGAAAAATATAAAAAAGAAAAAATATATATATTAGATAAACTGGTTAAAAAACGTTAAAAAAGAAAAAGGTAAAAGTTAAAAAAAAATTTTACCAGAAGGCGAGAAAAAAAAAAAACAAAAAATGAAAAAGAAAAAAATTAAATTAACTGCAAGACTAAAAAAAATCACAGGGAAAAAGCCATGAGTTCTGTGCTTTGCTTTCTCCTCCTCTGGAATTCTGCTGCTCTCCTTGGTATTGAAACCGCACTCCTTGGTATGTGAACTTGGTCTCAGCTGGATTTCTTGTTGATCTTCTGGGGGAGGGGCCTGTTGTAGTGATTCTCAAGTGTCCGCCCCAGGTGGAATTGCACCGCCCTTACCCAGGGGCCGGGGTGAATAATCCCCTCGGATTTGCTTTCAGGAGCTTTTGTTCCCTGAGCACTTTCCGTAGAGTTCCGGAGGACGGGAATACAAATGGCGGCCTCCTGGTCTCCGGCCCGGAGGAGCCGAGAGCCCAGGGCTGCACTCCTCAGTGCACCCTCAGAGAACAGCGCCCAGTTACTCCCGTCTGCCTGACCTCCGGCCGCGCTCCGAGCTCACCGAGCCTGCGACCGGTTCAAGGTCACCCCGAGCTGCGAGCTTACTGTCGGCTCTGTCTCTGTAGCCTGCTTTCCCGTTCCAATACCCGCAAGCTCTGCGACACTCAGACACCCCCGATCCTTCTGTGACCCTGCGGGACCTGAGGCCACGCTGACCCCGTGTGGGCTTCGCCCCGGTTTAGCCTCTGGAGCGATGTCCCTCAGCGGAACAGACTTTTAAAAGTCCTGATTTTTGGGCGCCTGGGTGGCTCAGTGTGTTAAGCCGCTGCCTTCGGCTCAGGTCATGATCTCAGGGTCCTGGGATCAAGTCCCGCTTCGGGCTCTCTGCTCAGCAGGGAGCCTGCTTCCTCCTCTCTCTCTCTCTGCCTGCCTCTCTGCCTACTCATGATCTGTCTGTCAAATAAATAAATAAAATCTTTAAAAAAAAAAAAAAAGTCCTGATTTTGTGCACCGTTGCTCCGCCGCTTGCCGGGAGCCGGCCCCTCCCCCCGGGGTCTATCTTCCCGTCGCTTTGGATTCACTTCTCCGCCGGTCCTACCTTTCAGAAAGTGGTTGTTTTTCTGTTTCCAGAATTGCTGTTCTTCTTCTCTTCGATCTGCCGATGGATTTTCAGGTGTTTGCAATCTTTAGATAAGCTATCTAGCTGATCTCTGGCTAGCTGAAGTAGTCTCAGCCTGCTACTTCTCCGCCATCTTGACTCCTCCCCAAGAAATAATTTCTCATTGGTTGTTTACAACAAAGATCTTTATGGATACCACAGTCCTTTTACGCCAGGGAAGCCCAAAACCTTGATGCCTTTAATGCAGACTTTGAAAGTCTAGAGATCCCTTGGGCTCATCTGAATCCCTTCTTTAAGTTCTGTCACTGGTCTGGGTAAAAGCTGGCTCCTCCCTCCATCAAAATGTCATCATATGTGCCTTAGGATGAAGCCTTCATGCTGAGTGCTAACCGAGGGCTTTTCGTGGCTGCTGGCTAATAAAGCAGTGGTACTTTTGGTAGAAATTGGAGGTAGGTTTATTCTGGTTCTAATGTAACAGTTGTGATCAAGTTATGGTGGGGGACATGTGTACAGCCTTCCACTTGCCTCTGATGGTGATAATTTACCATATCGTTTCCTAAATGAACTTCATCAATGTTGTTTGGCCAAATGGCCATTGATCAGTAAGCAACATCTTATCACTAGACCTGATTAGAGCTGGCTAATTCAATCCCTTAGTGCCAGTAAAGTTCTTGGACCTTCTTCAAACATGTATTTCTATTGCTAAGCATCTTTCTAGGTTGCTATGTTTGAATCTTTTGGTAAGAATTATTTAATTTGGGCTTTAGTATCCTGTCCTCTTTGAGTAATTTATTGTTAGTTTAGGGGTGCTGGAGGCACCTAATCCTCTCCTGGTTGATTTATGAATCCCTTAGATACTGTATAGTGTATATGCTTCAAAAGTAATTATACAAACTGGCTTTGGCAGTCAAAGATAGTTCTCAAAAATGATAAGGTGCTTAGAGTGTACAGATGCTTAAAAAGAAAAAGAATGTACTGATGTTTGATTGGCCAGCCTAAAGAAGCAATTATCCCTCAGGCCTTAGAAATATATAAGCTAAGTGAGAACTCTACCCATTCAGTCTTCTAAATTGGCCAGAACCTGCAGTTAGTTAAATCCACTAAGGGTTTCTCACACTTAACAATAAAGCAAGCACAGGCCTTTCCCTCAATAGCCAGTTTATTCAACAAGTATTTATTGAGTGCCCACCAAGTGCCAGGCATTGTTCTTTGAGAGCACTGCCATGTTCCATGGAGGAAAAAACCCTCCTTGAATTTATCCTAGCAGGGGGCGAGGGGGGAGACAATAAACAACAGAAAGAAAGTATTCAGTATGTAGATGTAGGTAAAGAAGGGGGAAAGGTGGAAAAAGAGGATTGAAACCTCAAGCAAAGGAGTTTATATTTTCTATGTGGGACCACAAAGAACTGCATTGTGAGGCTGACTTCTGAGGAAAGACCTTTGCGGGGGGAGGAGGGGTGGATTGTCCAGTAGTGTGGAGTCTCACCACCTGCAAAGATGGGCATTCTCCCCACAGTATTTCCCAGTCCCTGCATGTGACCTCCCTGGGGCTCTCCTCTGCTGCCTGAGCTGTAGGCACAGGCAAGGGTCACGGACAGGGTGTCATGGATGAGAGGGTCCAGTCCCACACCAGACTCCCTCAGTCCAGCTACCCATTACTATTTTTTCAGGCCACTGTTTCTGCCAGCTGCCTAAATACAAGAACATGGTTTGCCACACCTTCTCTGAATGTTCTTGTCACACCAAAGATGGAATTTACTGGCTTGCTGTCTTTTCACTTTGATCTGAAGTATTTGGACATGCCTGCAAGAGGGAACAACCTAAGGTAGAGAGGGCAAAAACAAACAGAAAAGGTGTCTTTTAAACCACATCAAGTTCTTTACTGAGAGAGAGGATAAATGAAAATATCTCTTACCTAAATGTTAGATGCTAATGTCTGTGGATTTGGAGAAGGCTTCTTAGAAGATGACACAGGGGTGATGAAATTTGTCAGCTTTCCTTTGCATGTTGACATATGATTAGGCAACACATTTGTAGCTGAAAGATAAAACATTATCCAATTTTGAGATAAATTTTTAAAATACTCATTTACTTTTGGGTCTCACTAATAGCTATCCAGTGAGGGAAGCATTGTCAGTCATCAATAACACGGCATGCTGAAAAGCATCTTTTCATTAAGGGTGCATCTAAATCCCAGAGTACGTTCTTGTGGTTTATTTTGTTTTGCTTTGTTTTTTTAGTGCCCTCCTCAAAATGCTGAAAATTTGTCTCTGGTATTCAGTTACTGTAGTTTAAGGTAGTTATATAAGTACCGGTCAGAAAATAACTTGTGTGTGTCCATATTTAAAGACAAAAGTCCTCAAGTGGGGTACCTGGTGGCACCCCAGTTGGTTAAGCATCTGACTCTTTGATCTCAGCTCAGGTCTTGGTCTCATAGTGGTGAGTTCAAGCCCCATATTTGGCTCTGCAGAATAAAAAAATAAATAAAGCCTTTGGATATCACTTGCATCAGTCACTAAATAAGAAAGTAAGTTCCCTATAATACAAATTAACTATCATGTTTATTTTTAAATACTTAAAACATGTATATTAGTTTCCTAGAGCTTCCATAACATGTTCCATAGACTGGGTGGCTTAAAACAACAGAAATTTATTGTCTTCCTGTTCTGGAGGCTGGAAGTCTGAAATTGAGGTGTCAGTAGGACCATTCTTTTTCCAAAGTCTCTACAGGAGGATCCTTCCTGCCTTCTAATTTCTGCTGCAATCTTTGGCTTGTAGACACATCACTCTAGTTTCTGCCTCTGCTGTCACGATTTCTTCCTTTGTGTTCTATTTGTCTTCTCTTTTTATAAGACATGAGTTATATTGGATTAGGGCCCACCCTAATCTAGTGTCACCTCATCTTAACACGATTACATGTACAGAGACCCTATATCCAAATAAGGTCACATTTATAGGTACGGGGTTAAGACTTTAGCACATCTTTTTGGAGAACAGAGTTCAACCCATAATAACTAGTATCTTAATAACGACCCTATTTAACACCAGACTATTGCAGATTTTTCAATAGGTCAAATATATTAAGAAACCTGTTCATAGACACTCATAAAGATTAATCTTTGCTTTGAAATCTTTGGACCTTTAATGAACTCCATGTATCTGAGTAGTAAAGATTTCACTAATTTCCAGCAATAGATTTAGGATCCATAATTCCTTGGGCAGGTCATAGCCCTACGCATACTTGGACCCACCTGGAAAAGAAGTTGGCTGTCTAGATACGGCGAACTTGGACCCGTGTCTGCTTCTAATAGAAATACTGAGGATAGGCAGACTGCCAGACTGCTTTCTTGAATAAAGCATACCCTGTGTTTTATTAACTTTTTTATCAAAACCTTAAATATGACTTTTTGATATGAACAACTTCCATATGAATATGTAATTCTGAAACAGAAAATGAATTATTTCAATAAACTGATTCATATTTTTTATTCTCAATATACTGCAACAATTACGAGATACCAGTAATATATAGAAAACAGTTGAACTATAGAAAATATCCATAAAGTTGGGATTTCTCTTTCTATTGTAAGGTCAACAGTTGCACAAGTAAGGCAGGAATTTAGTCACTGGCCTTTTCAGCTGACAGTATTAATCATGTCTCTAGGCTTTCTGTCATCTCAGCTCCCATGGTAGGTGGTTGGTGGTGGACACAGAAAGCCCCCTCTCCACTTCTGTGACTGACTGGGATTATTTCCAAAATTTGCCTGGCTGGTCAGAATCTCAGCCCTTCCACACATCATAGCCTGGGATATCTGCTCACGCTTACAGATGAGGTTTCTGTCTAGAAAGGCAAATTTATTTACATCAGCTCTCATTTTGAATCTGATGCTCAGAGCTTGTGAATACTCTTTATATTACCAGGCTTTCTTAAAAATGATCCCTAGGAAATGTGGATTTTTTAAGACTGAGAGAATTTCTGCAGCAATTATCTGGGCTTTTGCCTGAGTTTCCAGCCTGATCTCCCTTCCTCAGGCGCACATCCATACTTGGACTCTCCTTTCTAGAACTTACTCTTGAAGCCCGAGGGAAAAGATGCCAAAATAAACCCCAGGAAGTGTAACCTCTGAAGACATGCCCCCTGTGTGAACTCGGGACAGATATTCCTCTCTGGCTCTGTGACAACAGCTGTTACTCAGTGACACTGAGCTGAGAGCAGCCCAACTGAGCATATAGCCTTGCACATAAATAGAAGCGTTTCCATGCCTTGCGATAGACATGACAGCTCAGAAAGGGAGAGGTCCGGCTTCGGGCCAGAAAACATCCTCGCTAAGAATTCTCTGAGGGTGTCCTTCGCCACCCGGAGTTTTTACCTTCTATGCTGAAAAGTTCATTCAAAGCCACCATACGTGACTGACACATCAGTTAAGACGTGAAATTTCTTGTTTACTTTAGCATATATATATATATATATATATATATGTATGTATATGGATACCTATATATCCAAATACACACACACACACACACACACACACACACACACACACACACACATATATATTTTTTTTTAGCTATCCAAATACTCTGGAGAATCAGGTGGAGTATTTGAGTTTTTTGCTCCCCTTGCTCCGTGGAAAATATGTTTCTAGTGCCTGTCAGATGTCTGGATGAAATCGCAGCTCATCAGGCCACCTCCCTTCTAAATCTTCAGGCTTCAGAATTGCCTGGGAATCTTATTCTTTGACAGCTTTTGGCTTTCTAGAATTTATCAGTTCTCCTGATTGTGACTGTTTCTATTTCTTACATTTTTATTTCTTCAGATTTCCAAACATGTGTGCTTTCCATCAGATGAAAGGAACTGTCCTGGTGTGAGAGGTTTCCCCTCATCCCCATCTCTGGGGTGAATTCTAACACCCTCCAGAAGTTTCACTAACACCTTAAGACCTAGGATGGAGTTTTAAAAGATTTTGCTCATTATTTAGAATGTATCTTTGGTAGCAAATAATATTTTTAAAAAATTACCCTAAAATAAATGCAGCATTTTATATTATCAAATAGAGATCACATATGTAAGTATGTTAATATTGGACAAAATTTTATGGTAACCGAAATTCTGAGCTCTCCTTTATTGACACTTCTAGAAATAGCTTCTTTGAGATCTCTAGTGTTAAAATTGCATTTGGTTAAATTGTAAGATTTTGTGTTTTTACATAAAAGTGGTATATATTCCCTAGACTGGAGCTTTCTTGGTTTTTGGTCTGATTTAAAATAAAACTACTGAAACAATAATTGTCCATTACATAAAATGTGTTTTGACTATTAATTAAGAGTATTTTTTTAATTAACATATAACATATTATATGCCCCAGGGGTACAGGTCTGTGAATCATCAGGCTTACACATTTCACAGCACTCACTACAGCACATAGCCTCTCCAGTGTGCATTACCCAGCCACCCTATCCCTAACCCCCCAATCCCCAGAAACCCTCAGTTTGTTTTGTGAGATTAAGAGTCTCATATGGTTTGTCTCCCTCCCGATCCCATCTTATTTCAATTTTTTCCCTCCCTAACCTCTACAATCCCCTGCTCTGCCTCTTAAATTCCTCATATCAGAGAGACCATGTGATAATTGTCTTTCTTTGATTGACTTATTTTGCTCAGCATAATACCCTCAAGTTCCATCCACGTCATTACAAATGGCAGGATTTTGAAGGTTTTTTGATGGCTGCATATTATTCCACCATGTGTGTGTGTATGCGATATATGTATATATATATTTGTGTGTGTGTGTGTGTGTGTGTGTATAAACAGATGAATTGATAAAGAACTATATATATATATAGTTCTTTATCAAATATATATATATATTTTTTTTCTTCTTTATCCATTGTTGATGGACGTCTAAGTTCTTTCCATAGTTTGGTGACTGTGGACATTGCTGCTATAAACATTCAGTTGCACGTGCCCCTTCAGATCACTATATTTGTATCTTTAGGGTAAATATCCAGTAGTGGGATTGCTGGGTCATAAGGTAGCTCTATTTTCAACTTTCTGAGGAACTTCCATACTGTTTTCCAGAGTGGTTGCATGAGCTTGCATTCCCACTAGCAGTGTAGAAGTGTTCCCCTTTCTCCACATCCACGCCAACATCTGTTGTTTCCTGACTTGTTAATTTTAGCCATTCTGACTGGTGTGAGGTGGTATCTCTTTGTGGTTTTGATTTGTATTTCCCAGATGTCGAGTGATATTGAGCACTTTTTCAGGTGTCTGTTGGCCATTTGGATGTCTTCTTTGCCAAAATGTCTGTTCATGCCTTTTGCCCATTTCTTGATTGGATTATTTGTTCTTTGGGTGTTGAGTTTGATAAGTTCTTTATAGATTTTGGATACTAGCCCTTTCTCTCATATGTTATTTGTGAATATCTTCTCCCATTTTGTCAGTTGTCTTTTGGTTTTGTTGACTGTTTCCTTTGCTATGTAAAAGTTTTTGATCTTGATGAAGTCCCAATAGTTCATTTTTGCCCTTGCTTCCCTTGCCTTTGGTGATGTTTCTAGGAAGAAGTTGCTGTGGCTAAGGTCAAAGATGTTGCTGCCTGCATTCTCCTTAAGGATTTTGATGGATTCCTGTCTCACATTGAGGTGTTTCATCCATTTTGAGTCTATTTTTATGTGTGGTGTAAGGAAATGGTCGTTTCATTTTTCTGCATGTGGCTGTCCAATTGTCCCAACACCATTTGTTGAAGAGACTGTTTTTGTTCCATTGGACATTCTTTCCTGCTTTGTCAGAGATAAGTTGACCATAGAGTTGAGAGTCCACTTCTAGGCTCTCTATTCTGTTCCATTGATCTATGTGTCTGTTTTTGTGCCACTACCTTACTGTCTTGATGATCACAGCTTTGTAATAGAGCTTGAAGTCGAATTGTGATGCCACCAACTTTGGTTTTCTTTTTCAACATTCCTCTGGCTATTCGGGGTCTTTTCTGGTTCCATATAAATTTTAGAATTATTTGTTACTGTTTAGGGTTATTTGTTACATTTCTTTGAAAAAATTGGTGGTATTTTGATAGGGACTGCATTAAATGTGTAGATTACTTTAGGTAGTATGGACATTTTCACAATATTTGTTCTTCCAATCCATGAGCATGAAACATTTTCCATTTCTTTGTGTCTTCCACTATTTCTTTCAGGAGTACTTGATAGTTTTCTGAGTACAGATACCTATTCCTAGGTATCTTATGGTTTGGGGTGCAATTGTAAATGGGATCAACTCCTTAATTTGTCTTTCTTCTGTCTTATTGTTGATGTTTAGAAATGCAACTGATTTCTGTGCTTTGATTTTATATCCTGAAATTTTACCGAATTCCTATATGAGTTTTAGCAGTTTTGGAGTGGAGTCTTTTAGGTTTTCCACATAAAGCATCATATCATCTGCAAAGAGTGAGAATTTGACTTCTTCTTTGCTGATTTGGATGCCTTTTATTTCTTTTTGTTGTTTGATTGCTGAGGCTAGGACTTCTGGTCCTATGTTGAAGATCAGTGGTGATAGTGGACAGCCCATCATGTTCCTGACCTTAGGGGAAAAGCTCCCAGTTTTTCCCCATTGAGAATGATATTCACTGTGGGTTTTTCATAGATGGTTTTGATGATATTGAGGTATGTACCTTCTATCCCTAAACTTTGAAGAGTTTTGATCAAGAAAGAATGCTATACTTTGTCAAACATTTTTTCAGCATCTATTGAGAGGCTCATATGGTTCTTATACTTTCTTTTATTAATGAATTATATCACATTGATTGATTTGAATATATTGAACCAACCTTGCAGCCCAGGAGTAAATCCCACTTGGTCATGGTGAATAATCCTTTTAATGTACTGCTGGATCCTATTGGCTAGTATTTTGGTGAGAATTTTTGCATCTGTGTTCATCAAGGATATTGGTCTATAATTCTCCTTTTTGATGGGGATGTTTTATGGTTTGGGGATCAAGGTAATGCTGGCTCATAAAATGAGTTCGGAAGTTTTCCTTCCATTTCTATTTTTTGGAACAGATTCAGGAGAATAGGTATTAATTCCTCTTTAAATGTTTGGTAGAATTCCCCTGGGAAGCCCTCTGGCCCTGGGCTCTTTTTTGTTGGGATATTTGTGATGACTGCTTCAGTCTCCTTACTGGTTATGGGTCTGTTCAGGTTTTCTATTTCTTTCTGGTTCAGTATTGGTAGTTTATATGTCTTTAGGAATGCATCCATTTCTTCTAGATTGTCAGATTTGCTGGTGTATAGTGTGCATAAAATGTTCTTATAATTGTTCATATTTCTTTGGTGTTGGTTGTGATCTCTTTCATTCATTATTTTATTAATTTGGGTCCTTTTTCTTTTCTTTTTGATAAGTCTGGCCAGGGGCTTATCAATTTTATTAATTCTTTCAAAGAACCATCTCCTAGTTATGCAGATTTGTTCTACTGTTCTTTTCGTTTGTATTTCACTGATTTCTGCTCTGATCTTTATGATTTCTCTTCTCCTGCTGGGTTTAGGCTTTCTTTGTTTTTCTTTCTCTAGCTCCTTTAGGTGTAGGGTTAGTTGTGTACTTGAGACCTTTCTTGTTTCTTGAGAAAGACTTATGCACTATATATTTTCCTCTCAGGACCGCCTTTGCTATGTCCTAAAGATTTTGTGTTTTCATTTTTATTTGTTTCCAAGAATTTTTTTTAATTCTTCTTTAATTTCCTGGTTGCCCGCTTCATTCTTTAGTAGAATGCTCGTTAGCCTCCATGTATCTGAGTTCTTTCCAACTTTCCTCTTGTGATTGAGTTTTAGTTTCAAGGCACTGTGGTCTGAAAATATGCAGAGAATGATCCCAATCTTTTGGTACCAGTTAAAACCTGATTTGTGACCCAGGATGTGATCTATTCTGAAAAATGTTCCATGTGCACTAGAGAGGAATGTGTATTCTTTTGAGATGGAATATTCTAAATATATCTGTGATGTCCCTTTGGTCCAGTGTGTCTTTTAAGGCCTTTATTTCCTTATTGATCTTTTGCTTGGATGATCTGTCCATTTCAATGAGGTGGGTGTTAAAATCCCCTACTATTATTGTATTATTGTTGGTATATTTCTTTGATTTTGTTTTTAATTGATTTTAATTGGTTTATATAATTTTGTTTTAATTGGTTTATATAATTTGTTGTTCTCATGTTCTCGTGTTAGATATTTAAAACTGTTAGTTCTTCTTGTTGGACAGACCCTTTAAGTATGATATAGTATCCTCCCTCATCTCTTATTACAGTCTTTGGCTTAAAATCTAATTTATCTGATATAAGGATTGCCACCCAGCTTTCTTTTGATGCCCATTAGCATGGTAAATTGTTTTATACCCCTTCACTTTAAATCTGGAGGTGTCTTTGGGTCTAAAATGAGTTTCTTGCAGGCAGTATATCAATGGGTCTTTTTTTTTAATCCATTCTGATACCCTGTGTCTTTTGATTAGGGCACTTAGCCCATTTAAATTTAGGGTAACTATTGAAAGAATAAATTTAGTGCCATTGTATTTATTGCCTGTAAGGTGACTGTTACTGTATATTATCTCTGTTCCTTTCTGGTCTGTTACTTTTAGGTTTTTGCTTTGCATAGAGGACCCCTTTCAATATTTCCTATAGGGCTGGTTTGGTTTGCAAATTCTTTTAGTTTTTGTTTGTCCTGGAAGCTTTTTATCTCTCCTATTTTCAATGACAGCCTATCTGGACATAGTTTTCTTGGCTTCATATTTTTCTCATTTCGTGCTCTGAATATATCATGCCAGTCTGCCGGGTCTCTGCCAATCTAATATTTCCAACATTGGGTTACAGACCTCTTGTCCTGAGGTGCTTTCAGGATTTTCTCTTTGTCACTGAGACTTGTAGGTTTTATTATTAGATGACAGGGTGTTGACCTATTTTTACTGATTTTGAAGGGGGTTCTCTGTGCCTCCTGGATTTTAATGCTTGTTCCCTTCACCAAATTAGAGAAATTATCTGCTATAATTTGCTCCAATATACCTTCTGCTCCTTTCTCTCTTTATTTTTCTTCCAGAATCTCAATTATTCTAATATTGTTTCTTCTTACGGTATCACTTATCTCTTGAATTCTCTTCTTGTGGTCTAGTAGTTGTTTGTCTCTCTTTCACTCAGCTTCTTTATTCTCCATCATTTGGTCTTCTATATCACTAATTCTCCCTTCTGCCTCATTTGTCCTAGCAGTAAGAGCCTCCATTTTTCATTGCACCTCATTAATAGCTTTTTTTAAATTTCAACTTGGTTAGAATTTAGTTCTATTATTTCTCCAGAAAAGGATTCTCTATTATTTTCTATGCTTATTTTGAGCCCAGTTAACACCTTGATAATCATCATTTTGAACTCTAGTTCTGACATATTACTAATGTCCATATTGATTAGGTCCCTAGCCATCAGTACTGCCTCTTGTTCTTTGTTTTGTGGTGAGTTTTTCTGCCTTGTCATTTTATACAGATGGGACTAGATGAATGAGAGAATAAAACACTAAAAGGGTAGCAAAAAAACCAGAAAAATATATACTAATCAAATCAGAGGAGACCTGAAACTGGGGAGAGAAGAAAGGAGGGGGAAAGAAAAAAATATATATATATATTAGATATATATATTTATATATATTTATGTTCTTATGTTATATGCTATATATTTATGTTCTATTTGCCAGTCTAATATATATATATAAGATATAGCATAAGAACATAAATATATATATAAATATATAAACATAAATATATAATATATATTTTTATATATCTTTATTTATATATATATAAAATATATTATATATATATATATATATATATATATATATATACATTAGACTGGCAAATAGAACAGAGCCACACACTTGATTTGGAGTGTATTTTGGTCTGTTAGAAGAAACTACCTCCCAAAATTTTAAAGAAAGAAAAACTTATATATATACCAAAAAAAAAAAAAAAAGGAGAGGGGAACACAATGAAGGGATGGAATATGACTGTAAAGATAAAGATTAAAAAAGATTCTAAAAAAGGGATTGATAAGATAAGTTGGTTGAAAAAAGAAAAAAAAAAAAGAAGAAAGAATGTGATCAGGCTGGAGACTAAAACAAAGCCATGTGCTTGATTTAGGGTATATTTTGATCTATTAGAAGAAATTATATCCCAAAATTTAAAAAAAACCCTATATGTATACAAAAAATAAAGTTAAATACAATGAAGGGATAGACTATGACTATAACAATATTAAAAAGATTTTTAAAAAGGTATTGTTGAGATAAAATAGTTAAAGAACATTAAACTAGGAAAGAGGAAAAATTTTTAAAAATAGAATAAGAGGGGTGCCTGGGTGGCTCAGTGGGTTAAAGCCTCTGCCTTCTGCTCAGGTTGTGATCCCAAGGTCCTGGGATTGAGTTCCACGTTAGGCTCTCTACAGAGAGCCTGCTTCTCCCTCTCCCCTTTCTCTGTCTGCCTCTCTGCCTATTTGTGATCTCTGTCTGTCAAATAAAAAAATAAAATCTTTGGGTGCCTGGGTGGCTCAGTGGTTAAAGCCTCTGCCTTCGGCTCAGGTCATGATCCCAGGGTCCTGGAATCGAGCCTCACATTGGGCTCTCTGCTCAGTGGGGAGCCTGCCTCCTCCTCCTCCTCCTCTCTCTCTCTGCTTGCCTCTCTGCCTATTTGTGATCTGTCAAATAAATAAAAAAACTTAAAAAAATAAATAAATAAAAATAAAATCTTTAAGAAAAATAGAATAAGAAAAAAATAAAACTTAAAAAGTTTAACTTTGAAAGGCTAAAGGATCATGGGAAATAAGCCATGAATTCTATGTTTTGCTTCCCCTTAGCTCTGGAGATCCACAGTTCTCATTGATTGGTAAACTTGGCCTTGGTGGATGTTCTTGCTAATCTTCTAGGGGCAGGGCCTGTTGCAATGATTTTCAAATGTCTTTGACTGAGGCAGAATTGCACTGTCCTTGCCAGGGGCCAGGCTACATAATCTGCTAGGGTTCACTCTTGGTAGCTTTTGTTCCCTGAATGTTTTCTGTATAGCTTTGGAGGACAGGAATGGAAATCACAGTGTCCCAATCTCTGGCTGTAGGAGCCAAGAGCTCGGGGCCCCACTCCTCAGTGTGCTCTCAGAGAGCAGTCAATCCCTCCCCTGTCCCTGGTCTCTGGCCACACTCCGAGCTTACCCTTCCTGTGACCAAGCATTTCTATCTCTGATGCACGGCCCTGTTTGTGGTCTCCAAACCCAGCAGATTTCTGCCACATGCTCCTCTGCTGCTCCTTCTGGAGGAAGAAGCTGAGTTTCTCCAGATTTGCCACTGTGGGGTCCCTGCTTGAAGAGCAGGGGTCCAACTGTGCCTCGGACCACAGTTTAAGGTAACCCCGAGCTCAGAACTCACTCCTTGGCTCTGTCTCTGTTGCCAGATTCCCCGCTCTGATACCTGGGAGCTCTGCCACACTCAGATAACCCTGGTCTTTTTGTGACCTGGCAGGTCCTGAGACCACACTGTCCTCATGAGGGCTCCACCCCTGCTTAGCCTCTGGAGTGATGTCCATCAGTGGAGCAGACTTCTAAAAGTTCCAATTTTGTCTTCTGCTGCTCAGCTGCTTCTGGAAGCCACCCCTCCCCCCATAGTCTATCTTCCCAAATGTTGCCTCAGATTTACTTCTCTGCATGGAAAGTCAATTTTCTGTTCCCAGAATTGCTCTTCTCTTCTGTCTCCTGTAGAGTTTGTAGGTATTCAGAATGGTTTGATAACTATCTAGCTGAACTACTGGGACCTGATGATATTTAGATCTCCTACTTCTCCACCATCTTGCTCCTTGTAAGAGTATTTCTGAAAGACAGTGTAAGCTTAGAGACCACAGTGAGGGCCATGAATAAGAGAAGAGGAGGTCATTGCAGGATCCAACATATTTTTAAATTATTTCCCTTTATAGAGTGATCTTATTTACAAGGACTTAGAAGAAGAAATCATTCACTTAGGAGAATTGGTGTCGGGGTAAAGTCATAATTTTAGAAGCAATATTTCTTAGAATACCAGGCAATAAATTCAGGGTGAGGATCTTCATCATTTTCCTACATTCTCTAAGCCCATGTTGGGATTTGAAGGCCAAAATTTACATAGGCCCTCAGGAATATCATTTCAGAGTGGATTCACGTGAAAAAGAAGGACTGGTGGTTGACAGAGCTATCCTAAACAGACCCTCTTTTATTATAACTGTGCTTTAATGTCTGCCTAATAACTCTTCACCACCAAGACTCATAACAGAAGTTGTGAAACACCTGAATATCCATTTAAAGAGCCCATCATAGTGTCTCGGGTTATGATGTAAAGCTAAAAGATTTTGTTACCTACCGTAAAAGCCACTGAAGCAAAAACTTAAGCAGAAGATTGTTTATCAGACAGTTGTAAAAGGGAGTTAAGGATTGAGCTGGGCAATGTCTTTCCTCTCCCATTATCCCTCTTTTGTCTCCTTTTTTATGGCATTTTTTCCCCATGCAATGTTTATAGGTAACATATATGTCATCGTTCCTAATAGAACTCAAGGTCTTACCTTTTACTACAAACCTGTCACTATACTGTCTCAGATGCCAACTGCAACCTTCCCCCGCCCCCCAGCTCTTTGGTCTCATCTGTCACTGAAGCATCTTTGTGTTTGCAAGGTGGAAGTGTAGCTGCTTCCTTGTTATTTTCGGTGTTGCAGTTTGATTTCTTTCTCCTTTTAAAGGCTATTACACAGAGACCTGCCACCCAAGAACATAAACATCATCTTTGCCTACGTGTCTTGAGTAACTTGAATTTCACCTCCTTGGGGAATGTCCTGCTTGTCTTTCATGCAAAGGGACTCAGTGAAAAATGTCAATTTTACTCTTTGAGAATTCTTAAGAGAAAGTGTTGGTCCCTAAGTGTACTTGAAGTGGATGTAATTAGCATTAACAGCATGTTCATATTTTCCTTAAAGAGGATTCTGCAAATGAACAATTTGGTCAGTGAATACATGTAGTTGGTGAACCTACCATCTCCAAATGGTGCTCCATACAGAACCCCCCTAGAAAGGTGTTAGAAATGAGATGTCTTTTTCATGCAGTGGTTTCACCCTCATAGATCCCAGCCATAAAAGGAGCAATACAGACATTCATGAAGCTTATTAAATCAGAGAGCTGTGAAAAAAATCTTGTTACAACAAAGGCAAGTCCACGATCTACCTTCATTTAATTATTTGTTTTGGTGTGTGAATATGAGGCTTTATAGTGCAGGTTTTCAGTTTATATAATTTTTATATAATAAGATCAAAGGGTCCCAGAAAGAAAGATGGATGTTCTGTGAACCTTAGTGCCTCCCACATGTGTTCAGTCATAATATTGGAAACATTCTAATCATTGGGTGTGAGTGCTCTATATCACTGCCTGCTCCCCATGGTTGAAAGTATATAGTAAACAAAACAAATATTTTCAGATTAAAAGATTCTGAGGCAAACAGCTTCAAAATACGTTTTTTTATTGCAGGAATTCTTTCAGAGTCTTTACTATGCTAATATGTATTATAAATCTCCACTAAGGGAATAAAACTTATTTTACCAGGGAACCATTCTTTGCTGGGCATCTTTTGAGACCATTCTGCATACATCATGCTTTCTTCTTATTTTAGAGTGAATTGAAGATGTGATTCAATGGTGTGTACATAGAGACTTATTTACATAAGAGTACTAAGTGTCACTGTACCTTATAGACACAGATGTTGATGTGTGTGTGTGTGTGTGTGTGTGTGTGTGTGTGTGTAAAAGAGACAGAGAGAGACACAGAGCAGAGAAGGGAAAAAGACAGAAGGTTCGTTGGCCCAGGATCAGGCCACTTGATTGTTTGAACCTAGGATGCATGTAAAATTTCTGCTGCATGGCTGTAATCCATGTATTTTTGCCTTCCCATTACAACATTAAGTTTAGCTGACATTTCATAATTATTGGGTGAGGTAGTAAATGCATGAACGAATGCCTAAAAACTCTCTTTTAGTGTGTATGTTTTTCTGACATTTTCTGAAATGTTATCAAATGAGGGTTTGTCTTAGGGCCTCATGGTTGCCACCTAAGGACAATTATTATGAATATTTGCTAGAAGGAGCCTTCATTGTCGATCTCAGGATGTATTCCAAAGCAAAAGAATAAGAAAACTCTTGTCTTGCCAAAACCTACTAAGTTTTGAATGCAAAACCAAATTTAAGCAGATGAGCAAATATCTGACTGTCCCTTCTGAGCAGTAAATACATTTATTATTAGTCTATCAGTCTAATAAAAAAAATTTTTCAAAGCATATATGAGCTCTAAGTAAGACATGATAATACATTTTAAAGCTTCTTCTTTCAATTGGTTTCACTTCTGATTTTTAATTAAAATACTTAATAAAACATTGATGCCATTAATAATCAATAAAACTTCTATGATTTTTCAAGTGAAAAAAGTGGGGTTTTATTTGTACTATTATATGATTTTTAACATTTATTTTTTAAACTACCATTGTATCTTAAAGAGCTGGGTTTTTTTGTTTGTTTCCTTAATAAACTACTTGTAAGAATGCAGGCATACAAGAATATGTGTATACCACTACCAGATATATACACAGACATACTTGTCTTCTGATCAATTTACAACTTGTCTGCTGCTCAACCAGAATCTTAGTGAGTAGATTAGAGCTAGTGTCTTGAATTGCCATTTCCGAGGAGTCTGAAACTTAATTACATGGGAAGGACACATTTCCTCTGCTTTATAGGAACAACACATCTAGTTATAGTGAGAAACAATCATTTTCTAGACAGGTACGAAGCTCAGATCACCAGCAAATGCTTAAGGTGTAATGAAAAACAGAAGAGCAAGATATAAAGCTCTATGAAGAAAGATTCCATTATATAATGGATGCACAGATAAAAATGAAAGTCTTCCAAAATGCTAAAAGATCATCAACCATTGATGGGTCTATGAACAATTTTTAGTATTATTTTTCTTTATACGCTCTGAATTCCCACAATGAAGCCATTGTTATTCAGAAAACAGATGACATAAAAAAAAAATACTCAACTCTCTCCTTCTTCCTACCCCACTTGATTTCACTGCAACCTGGCAAAAAAGTCAGTAAGCCTATTATATGTAACTAGAGGCACTTTTGCACCTCTGCATGAGGTGGACTCCGGCTAAAATCATTTTAAAAGAATACCAAATATTCTGTAGATGCAAAGGAGAAGGAAGGAGCTGTAAAATAGCCTTCCATCAATTTGACCCTATTGAGCTTATTTCCTATAAAAGCATATGACTTCATTTTTGCTAAAATATATAATTCATACAGTGCTGTAAAGAAGGAATTTTTTTTTTCCAATGTGAGAAAGTCTGTGTGGAGCAGGAAAATTATATGGAAGAAATGCTAAATGACAGTGATTTTCTGAATGCTAAGATCCAAGCTAGGAGAAGAACAATTTTCTGAATATCCATGTCCCTGTCCAGAAAAGAGTGAACTATAACCTACAAACAAACAGCTGTTGGACTTAAAACAGTAGTTTTCCAAACATTTTTTATATACATATTCAAATATAAATGTATGTATGAATGTGTGTGTGTATGTATTTCCTGTTCCATGCTAATGGCATGTATCTCACCAGCTCTTGTTTACATTCTCACAGTTGTGGCCAATTAACCATACTTTAACTTACTTAGTTTACAAAATTATTTTATTTAACTCTGATGATTTTGTATTTTATGTTCTAAGATAGGACAAGCCAGTGAATATACATACATACATAGAGACATCTTCAGATTTATTGAAAAATCTCCTACAAAATGAAGGTGGAGAGATTTTTTTAAAGCTTTAAAAATAATATGTAAAATTAATATGTAAAATGCTTTTTTTTAAAATAAATTTTATGTTTTTTAATTTTTTTTATTTTTTATTTATTTATTTTTTAAAATAAATTTTATGGTTTTTTTTTAATTTTTTATTATTTGTTTGACAGAGAGAGAGAGAGATCACAAGTAGGCAGAGAGAGAGAGGAGGAAGCAGGCTCCCTACTGAGCAAAGACCCGGATGCAGGGCTCAATCCCAGGACCCTGGGATCATGACCTGAGCTGAAGGCAGAGGCTTTAACCCACTGAGCCACCCAGGTGCCTCTGTAAAATGCTTTTTAAAGAAGTTCATGATAAGGGCAGTGCACTTACAATGGGAGAGAATGCTTTCCGTTTTTTAAAAGAAAAGACATTAAGCTTTCCCTTTGCTGACTCTGCCTCTTCCTTCTCCCCAATACTTAATATCATGACATCCATTCAGCACAGGCTAAGGGAACCCTTGTTACTGCCCACTGGACACATGGCATGCCATCAATTTTTTTAGATGGTGTCATAGAAATTCCAGTTGTAGTAGGCGGTATCAGATCCCTAATGCCAGAGCAGGGTTAGTCCATCTAGTTGGCTTATAGGTTTAGGTTTAAATGACTTACAGCATTGTACTTCCATAGAATCCCCCAAGCTTCAGCTTTTGCTGTTGAATGAATATCTGGTGTTTCTCCTGTTGCTGAAAAATCATCAGGGTGTTCTCATCCTAAAAAGCACAAGCTTAGAATAAGAATAAAAAGAGATTCCCCACTATCGCCAATGTGCTCAGTATCACAAATCTTTGTCGGCAGTGTAAATCCTTGTCAGGGGTAGCTAGGGGGCTTCAGGAGATTACACATTTTTTACAAGATGTTGACTAAAGCTGGAAATGCTATTACAAAACTTATTTTGGAGCAGATTGATTTTCATTTACAACTATCCAAAGATGAAAGAATATTGGTCGGGTGAATGTCAGCATGTAGGGAAAATTCCTTTCTACCCAAGCCTGCTTGCGGGTTCTTGCAGATGGCTTCTTGGGTTATATAAATTTAGTTTGAGGTCATTATATGGATAATTTGTTACTAAGTAAAGTAGTTTGTCAGGTTACGAGACATTAATCTTCCAATAGGTCTTTAATTAGGACAGATGCACTAAATAATTCATAGCAAGACTTGGCCTGGAAACATTTATAATACTCAATTATACCATTTTACAGGCAATGGCAAATTGTTTTTGTGTAGTCTGGAAATTGTGGGACTTAATTAATTACCTTCAATGTTTTAGACATCTGCTTTGCACTCTTTAAATGCATTAAATTGGCAACTCATGAAATGGCTAAAAATAGTGTTCAAATTCCCCAGATGGTAAAGGGTGAAGATCAACCATGACAGAAAAAAAAAAAAAAAAAAAAAAAAAAAGCCACCGTGTGGTGTGCAAGAAATAGGAAACCAAATTACATATCCAGCAACATTTGACTTGAAAGACTCTCAAGTATATGACAATGATTTTTGAAAGAATGAGAAATTTACATGATCTTTAAAAGCTTTTAACCTTACATTTCTCCCCTGTTTCCTAAGATGGGTTGTAGTAAACAGATCAGGAAACCAGGCTGTTGTAATGGTAGAAAACACATATCAATCTGTGCCATCTAAACACCTCTGAGGAATATTTATTTTTGCACAAGTAACTTTGCCCCTATAACTTGTACCAAAGGCATGACAAAAATAAATAAATAAATAAGTACTTTGAAAGTATTTGCAGAGGCATTTTCATGTCATAGATCTTAAAATGATGGAAAGGGGAATTCAGAGCTTATTCCATTTGTAATTAGATCACAGAAAACAGATGGTGATGGCTTTGCACTGAGTAGGAGGATGTGACCGTTTAAGTAAACAAAAGAAAACGGAATGTTCATTTCATTTTTCATCCTAGAAATTTCTCCAGGAAAAAGTCATACTTGATCGTCTTGCTTAGGAATAATATGTAAATCAATTGCAGAGGAAATAAGCACATTCTGAATGCTCTAAGTGGCGATGAATTTGCAGATACAGAGGTTCTCTCTTATGCTGGTAGTTAGACCCAGCACAGAGCAGCCTCTGTCCTTCGGAGCCTGGGTTCCTGCAGCTTTGTAACAGGCATTTCTCATAAGGCTGTGCGGTTTTTCCAGAGTTTGGGGGAGATGTTTTTTTCCTGTGGACACAGGAAAAAGTCCTACTCCCAGCAGCAGAGGTTAGGTTGGAGGCAGATGCGTTTCCCACTTGAGTGGCTCTTGAATAGATGAGGAGAGTGAGTTGACTAGCAACATGGTCAGTGGGTGGACAGAGCTTGGTCACCAAATCACTCAGAATCTAGACAATCACTATCCAGAAGACATACAGTGCAAGCCACATATGTGATTTAAAATTTTCTAGGAGTCACATTTTAAAAAGTAAAAAAAAAAAGAAAAAGAAAAAGATACAACTAACTTTAATAATATATTTGATGCACTATAGCCAAATTATTATAATTTCTACTTATAATCTCTAAGAATTATGATGTGATATTTAACATTTTTTTTAAATGTACTCTAAGTCTGAGAATCCAGTGTATATTTTACACCACATCTCAACACAGATAAGCCATCTTTCAAGTGCTCAGGGGCCCATTGTGGCTAGTAACCACCATATTGGACCATGCCGTTACACATCATGATCAAGGACAACAAGCTACATTCCCAACCATGGTAGAGTTAGCGAGGTAACATGTACAAAGACTCCAAAGCATGTGGTGATCCCAGTGCCTGGAAGAACAAACTAGGTGCCCATTATAAATGCCAGAAGAATCCTACTCACCTGGCAAGCACCAGCTTAGTATTCTGAGAGGAACTTCCCTTATTTTCATCCACCCCTAAGACAGAAAGTTGAACTACTTTACTTTCCCTGCTTCCCTTTGGTATTTTATATATATATATATATATATATATATATATATAATATATTTATTTATTTATTTATTTATTTATTTATATTTATATTTATTTATTTATATTTATATAAATATATATTTATTTATTTATTTGCTATTACTGTGATGCTATCATCATCATCATCATCATCATCACATCATTATTTACAATTTTCCCTTTTGCAAATTCTAGGGTTATTGACGACAGGGTCAGTACCTTATTCATGTTGATTTCCTGACACCAGAGGTGTGTCCCTTAAATATTTGTCAATTTGAATGAAAAAATGCAACCTGCAGTTCAGATTAGAAACAGTGACCAGAGCACACATATCAAGGCATGCAGAAGGGAGAAGGGAGGAAGAACAGAAGAGACTGGTGAAATGGATGGTGGGGAGGAAGGAGAGGGAATCAGAGGGGTAGGCAGACCAGGGATGGAGAGACAGGAAGAGTGGGAGAAATAAAGGCAGTTTTGAAGGAAGGAGCTCATTCAGCCTTAGACACCAATTTTTCCCACCATCTTGCCAGTGGATCATCCTTTGTAGGACAAAGTCCACTTTTTTTTTTTTTTAAGATTTTATTTATTTATTTGACAGACAGAGATCACAAGTAGGCTGAGAGGCAGGCAGAGAGAGAGAGGAGGAAGCAGGCTCCCTGCTGAACAGAGACCCGGATGTGAGGCTCGATCCCAGGACCCAGGGATCATGACCTGAGCCGAGGGCAGAGGCTTTAACCCACTGAGCCACCCAGGTGCCCCCGAAGTCCACTTTTTATAAGCCAGAGACATTTGGGAATGGAGTGGCAGTGGAAATATTTGCATGCATGATTTCATGACAGACAGTGTGTGCTTTATAAAGGGAACGTGTGACTCTGTTGCTCTGCTATAATTACTTGTTTTATTAGGAAAAAAAAAAAAACTATGTGGTGCTGTACACACTAGGTTGTGTTTTCCCTAGATCAAGTTACAATTAATACAAACCTAATCTAAATATTTTGACTGTGTTCAGTTAAGATCATTTAATTCAAAGTCTGTTTTTTGACTGAATCAATAAATTTGTGTTTGGGGGGGGTCGTTTTGTTTTTACTTTCACAGGGGAAAGTCATCTAACAATAAGTATTTTGGAGTTATGTGTTTCTTAGAAGTAGTACTTTTTGGAATTAGTAATATCAAAAAGAATGCATTTAGGCTTAAGAATGCCACTGTAAAAGAAATGGTACAAATTTGCCGCCGCAACAGTCTAGGTTTGTCATTATTATACTACTCTTATTTCCCCACTAAAAATAAAAAACTGGACAAGACCAGTATCTAGATTGCAGCTGGCTTGTTTTGTTTTGTTTTTAAGATTAGCCAATAGAAGCTCAAAAAAAAAATAGAGGAAGAAGAGAGAGAAAAAGGTGAGAAAAGTTAGGAATTTGATTTTTCCTTCCACTCAGTTTAGCAGAACAGCAAAATTAACAGTGATAGCAGTTTGTTCCTTGGTCACCAAGAAGAGCTTTTTGCTTACCTGTAGTGCTGGGACCCTTAGTACTACACCCTTCCCATAGATACAATGGAGACTTGGTTTTCATAAATTAATTTGCTCTAAAGAGGAATTTCTATTCCTCTGGGCTTTTCTATTAGGATAGATTTTGCTGAAGAGTGCCCCTCACCTCTGTAGCCCCACCTTCTGTCCTGTTGGAACAGGGGGACCAGCATTCTCAAGAAAAAGATCACAGCACTCAAAACCCGTTCATTTGTCATTGTTTCTCTTAGACTTTGCTCTCCCACTGTAGTCCTTTCAAGCTCTGAACTTATTTTCTTGAAGCCAACCAGTTGTCTCTAATGCAATGAATGAGATCTGTAACTGGTTTTCCTTAAAATAATTAGAAAAACAGTACTTAGAGAAAGGGAAATTTAGCCCTCAGAAAAATTATATATATATATATATATATATATATATATGTGTGTGTGTGTGTGTGTGTGAGTGTGTATGTATTTTAACTTGTTAAAATTTTTTTAAGTTTTATTTATTTAAGTAGTCGTTACACCCAACTTGGTGCTCAAACTTACCACCCCGAGATCAAGAGTTACATGCTCTTCCATCTGAGTCAACCAGGCACCCCAGTAAAGTTATTTCAACTCTAACAGAGATAAAATGCCCCTAATTAAGAAAAGAAAGGAAGAACAGTCTTTCCTACTGAGAACGATTATGAGCTATTTTCAGTAAGTACTTTACTTTACTAGAAGTAAATTATTGGGAGTGCACTATGGCCCAGGCACTGTTGTAAGTGCTTTACCTAAATTAACTACAGTTGACCCTTGAACAATGCAAAGGTTAGGGGCACTGACCCCCCCCCACACACAGCAGAGTCAAAAATCCACATATAACAGTTTACCCCCCCAAAAAACTTAACTAAAGCCTACTGTTGACCAGAAACCTTCCAGATAACATGAGCAGTTAACACATACTTTGTATATGTATTATATACTGTATTCTTACAATACAGTAAATTAGAGAAAAGAAAATGTTATTAAGGAAGCAATAAGGAAGAGAAAAATATACTAACAGTATTGCATTTTTGGATACTGCAAGTTTTGTTGTCTGCTTATATGATGAATTCTCTATTCATCAGTACCTACCTCAATATTGTCTTGATACAAAACATACCAGATGTCATACATATTACTAACATTAGACATCAAAAATGAAAATGATGGGAAAAAGAAATTCATATTTATTTATAGGTATCAAGATTTAAACATCGATAATGAAATAGCATTATGATTTTTTTATGGAAGCCTAATATAATTGATATGAGAACTTCACAGTAGCCCAGCATATATACTAATGAATAAATTGTTATAAAATTTAATGGCATATGATATTACAGTCACTCATAATACAGCATTGGAAATATTAATATTTCTAGGCTACACAGGTCACCTGTGGGTTTTTTTCAGATTGTTAACAGATCTCAAAAATTGTTTCAATATATTTATTGAAAAATATTCACATGTTAAGTGGACCCACCCGTTCAGACCCATGTTGTTCAAGGCTTAACTCTATTTTGATCCTCAATATCCCAATAAAGTAAAGCCATTATCTTCATTTTACAGATCAGGAAATCATCAGAGCATTAGGTTACTTGCCCAAGGTCACTTGCGGTTGGGAGGTAGAAGCTGGCTTTGAACTGATTTCAGTACCCCTCCTCTGCACTGCTTTTCCCTAATGCAGTACAGAAGGAGGATTTGTGGGGACTGGCTTGGTAGAGTTACTTACTTCATGGTTCCTGACAGACCAGGCATGAAAAAAATGCCTCTTCCCTGACATACACTCAGCTTGGTGGTACTGTGTTCAGGCCACAGGGCTAAACGGTGACAATAAATGGATGGGTCAATACAACCTGATACCATATTGGGAAAAAAAAAAAAATTCAAAATGGAATTCTGCTTCCTAAACAAGTCCCTTAGATCCTTGACGATTGAAAGTATGTATTCTTTTCTTTTCCTTTATGTTTTTCTTTAATAAACTTGAGGGCCAAATGTAGCGCCCTGCATACAAGTGAGTAATCTAACAATTGTTTGGCAGAATGAACTAATTTATGCCTTAGTAGTATTGTTTTTAATAATTGTACCCTTAAATATGATTAAAATTGGCTATAGCTGCATAGGTGAATGAATAAATACATATATGGTATCTATTTTTATTTACTATGTTGTTAGTAAATAAAATAAAATATATAATATATATTATATATGTAATATAATATAAAATAAAATATTGATTTTTCAATAGTCTAGAATCATTGGTAGATGATAGATACAGATATTAATTGCAATATGACTTTCATATAAAGAGGGTAAGGAAGAATATAAGACATAGAAATAAAATTCTTTTAAAATATCCATATGAGTAGGAAGGTTTTCCATGTATATATTACAATAATACTGATGGCACTTATTACATATATAATGGATTATTCATTAAAAGTAAAAATTTTTCTTTTAAATTGTCTTAATTTTCAAACTAGAGAAATTTTAAGGTACATAAGTAAAAATAATGATTAGCTACTTAATTTAGCTTACTTTCTTTGTAATTACAAAGTCAATACTTTCTTAAATCAGATTTATCTTTACTTCATTAATTGAGCTAGCTACAATAGTTTCTACTCAGAATCTTTTCAGATCTATATACTTTCTGGAAACTTAGGAGGTATTCTACAGTGTGTCACCAATGTTATTCCAGAAGCCCGAAATTAGTGGTAGGCTTACATATATAGGAAAAGAGAGAAGCCAGTCAGGGAATTGTTTTCTATTGTATACCTCTTGAGAACACATCATCAAAAGTTAATGCATTTTAAAACAATGAACCACATATAGGGTAGAAATCTATCTCAGCTCCTGTCTGCTATTAGTGAACACGATACTATGCTTATTTAACTGCTCAAAAACTTTGGACAACGCTAACCAAGAGTAGAAGCTTTTTTCCTAGGGTGGGAAAAATTACCTTCTCATTTGCTCTATTTATCTTAATCATGGTTTCCTACTTTAGTCATTAGCCAAATATTACATGTCTGGCTCTTAAGGTCTTTACCCATTTCATATTAGATCTTAGATTTCTTCATCCCATTATTGATCTAAAATGTCTCTAGCTCTCTCGGGTAAAAGAGGAACATACCTATGTGTTGCATCAGATAATTCCTCTTATTGAAAAGCTGTGTTCAATCTAAAATGACCTTTTCTTGTATTTATTTTCAGGCTAGCTTTACAGCCCACATTAAATTAAAGCTTTTGTGCGAGGACTGAAAAGTATGTCAATGGGTTGGGAATGGCTTTTTCAGGGTGTTTGCTCAGGAAAGCCCGCCATCCAGACAGCCGGCCGACCGATCTGGGCATTTGGCCGGGTGTTCAGTGCTGCTTGTTGCTAAGTCAGCAGGAAAGGGAAGGTATTATGTCTTAATTTGGGCCATAAAAAGTGACACACAAGTGATCAGGTTAAAAAAAAGTTCATTTGCAAAGGGGGGCTCTGTGCTTTCATAATCAGAGCTCACAATGTTAGCATTTTTTAAGATGTTGGGCAAGAATTTTGGGGGGATGGGAGGGGTCAGCATGAACATTTGGACTTTTCCCCAAAATAAGTTTGATAATATTCAGCATTTGCTTTTGCTTTAACTTCAGTGATCCTTTATGATTGTACGTGTTTGTAATGACAGATTCATACTGTCTGTGCGATTTGAGCAAGACTTAGAAAAAGGGTGGATTAGTATGTTAAGCTGTGTTGAGAGTTTTCTGGGAGGGCCCACGTCACTTCACTCTGAGAAAATGCCCCCATGTAAGAGATTATTAGCTTTCTTAATTGTGGCCTATTTTCCCCACTGTTACTCTTTTCTTAACCATCTATTGTTCATTCACTTACCTTTTCAAAGATGTATTTGCATTTGGAAGTTAAATTTTAAAACCTCTTTATTTAAAGTAATAATAGTAAATGATAATTTTTAAATTCCCTTATGATTAGAAAATGAATTTCTCAAATTTTGCCACTAATTTCATGTTTGTCAGATTTATTCTGGTTTAAGTTACACTCGCTATTTTCCCCCCCAAAACCAAGCAACATCATTTGAGACGTATGAGTTATGTGATAAGAATGCCAGATTTTACTAAGCCCAGCAAAATTCTAGTTACTGAAAATAGCACCGATCAGAGCACTGACCTAATAGTGGCCCCACTTAACTTACTGACTGTGAGTGAAGACCTTCTTTACACTCTCAAACATCTGTTCTACACATTCAAGTTCAGCCTTCCCAGAAGCGTGAAGCCACTATATTGATTTTTTTTTTCCTTTCAACTTTCTTATCTTTTCCCTCTTCCATTCCCTTGTCATCTGGGTCTCTGAAAACTTACAAAACTACAAAGGGGAAACAGGGGCCACATTCCTGGGCCACATTTGACCTATATGATCACCCTGAGCCTCACCCTCAGAAGAGCCCCACACTTGGTTGAATGCTCGGCAGTTGCCATCTTGAAATCCTAGGTAACTTTTGAACAGGGAGCCTCACAAACTTTGAAGTGGTCCTGGGAAGAGAGAATAGGAGAAGCTGAGAAGGTCCTAAATTCTTCAGAGTCCCTCATTCTAGCATTATGAGTTTCAGTTTTGAGGAGCTCATCACTAGCTTCTAGGGCACTGGTCCCGGAAATATGCCAGTGAATATTTACATGAGAAGTGCTGCCAGTTGCAGGTTCCTTGACTCAGACAACTGATCAGAATCACTGGGGTTGGGACCCAGGAATCTGCATTTTCAGACTTCCTGAGAGTCTCAGCTCACTAAGGGCTCCCAGTTGCTGATGAAGCATGCCTCTGATGCGACACACCTCTTTCTGTTACTCTGTATTGAGTGAGTCAATACCAAAGAAAAGGGAACAAAAGAAAATAAATTCTATTACCTTCAGTACATTTCATGATACATTGTCAGAGCACAAACATACAGGTTTGTCCTGAAGAAAGAGCTCTCTCTCTCTTTGATTTGGTGGAGGATAGTGATGTCTTCATTTCGGGCGAGGCTACTTTAAACCACTTTTTTGAGAGTTTTTATTGTCATTGATTTCTGCCACCACTGTTAGAAGATGGAATGTTTGTGGTAAGCAATTATGAGTGATCAAGCAGCTGTTTCAAGCAAACACTACCCCTGTCAGTGATTTTGCAAAGATCGATTACAATGATAAGGATCATTGTATTAAAGTCAGCTGACCTAGCCATCAATCTCAGTTTGGAACAGAGCTTTGGCAGACACTGGAGTTTAGTGGTTAAGAGTCTGCATTTTGGAGGCAGACAGTCTCTGGTTGAATCCAGACCCATCTCTTCATGGACCCAAGGCAATTCTTTTGTAATTTTTTTCTCCAAGTGTTAGTTTTTTTGTTTTTTGGTTTTTTTGTTTGTTTGTTTTTATTCATTAATAAGGATAGTAATAAGGGTTGCCTGCGTGGCTCAGTCGGTTAAGCATTTGCCTTTGGCTCAAGTCATGATTCCAGGGTCCTGGGATTGAGCCCTCCATTGGGCTCCTTGTTCTGTAGGAAGCCTGCTTCTCCCTCCCACTGCTTGAGTGCTGTCTACCTTTCTCTCTCTCTCTCTCTGTCAAATAAATAATAAAATCTTTAAAAAATAAGGAGAATAATCAACTGTACTTTATAGGGTTATTCTAAGGATTAAGTAATATAGTCCAAGTAAAAGTGCTAGCACATAGTGCCTTGCACATAGTCTAAGCTTAATGGTATCATTATTTGTGAACTGTCAAGAAAATTTAAAAATAAAGATTCATGAAAACCTAATAACTAAAACCAAACCAAAATCCTGTAATAAAATTTCAAGTATAATAGATGGCCCTTGTATGTTTTACTGTAACTGTATACCTAATGAACTAATTAATTCAACTTGACAACATAGAGACCAACTTCAATTTAGCGGGCACAGGAGCCTGAAGGTACAGGTGGTTATATTATGAAAAACAGAAATACAGTGTCAAAATAGGTTTGGCATATTTATTTTAATAAGTGTAATGATTCATTTCATGTACCACTTTGTCTTGGCTATGGTGCCCAGTTTGGTCAAATACCAGTCTAGATGTTGCTATGAAGGTATTTTTTAGATGTAATTAACATCCAAACCAACAGACTTTGAGAAAAGCAGATTATCCTGCATAATATGAGTGGGCCGCATCTGATCAGTTGAAGGACTTAAGAACAAGCCCCAGACTGCCTTCAGGACCCAAGACTGCAAAATTAACTCTTCCGTAGTTTCCATACCTGCCAGCCTATTTAACACACTTCAGAGTTGCCACCTCCTACAACAGCATGAGTCAATGCCTTAAAATAAATCTTTTTATTTATCTGTCCCTAATACAAACTGTAGTTAATTTTTCCCCTTATTATCATACAGGACTGGTGAAATACACATAAACTGAACATTTAGCTCATAAAACTAAATCTTTTGAAATGAGATTATTTTAAGGAAGGGCTTGGGTATTGTATCTTTACTGTGACATCAGATGAAGGCATTTTCCTGCAATGGTTTAAAGAGTTGCAGATCAACAAGAATATGTATAGCTCTTACCTCTGTTTAAAATTGGGACTCTTATTAACCACTGTTTAGTGCTTACACTATATGCATCGCTCTGCTCTGTGTTTTGCTGAAGAAGTGAAATTCGCAAGCCATGGTGGTACAGAATTTTGCTTTTCTATGGAATGGCTTGGCTAGGGTAATCATTTATCTGAACAGGCTGATGCCTCCAGCTTAGTGCCTTTGGATTCCTGTGAGACCAGAGATGGGCATGATTGACAGATAGCTGAAACTCTGTCGCCTGGGTAAAACCCTGCTGGTAATGAAGCATTCATACTCAGACCTCACCTTTCTGGACCTGCCAGGCTGCATTTGCTGGCAGCAACTCTGGAAGCTTTCCATGGGAAAATGATGTTTCAAAGGTGCCAATTATAGCACATATGTATTTCACCTTGAGAATTTCAATTGGCAAAGATAATATCATGGGTTGCCCTTCGAGTTTTGATGGGAGGTTCATTTGTACTAAGAGATCTGATCGAAATGCAGTTATTAGCAGAGGCTTTGGAATAGTGCATGAAAAGCAATAGGGAATTGTTTCTTTAAAAGCATGTCCTGAAAGACCATTTACCAGCTAGCTCTCAGCTAATGTTTAAAGAACAATGGTATGCGTACCCACCCAGCCCAGGGGAGAGTCACAGTGCCTTTGAAGTAACAGGGGTAAGGATCAAAGAATGGGGTTCCAGGGCTGGCAGAAGGCAGAGGCCCTGTTTAGTAGCGACCCTGCCAGTCTTTGCCGGTCCATAGGCGTGAGATTTTTTTTTGTACAGTGGGTGAGGGTGGAGGGCACTGTACCCTTCTAGCCCCTTCAAGGGCCTTATTGGCCTTGCTATTTCTGGTACAGTTCCTGTCATCCTTGTCACAGAATTATGTCCCCAATAAACATGTGTCTTGAGGCACAAAAATAAATAATGGTGTACAAATAAGCATGTTCTCCTAGAAACCAACTGGATTGACTTCCCAGTGGAACATTGTACGTAAATATAAATTAGCCTGTTCTAACCCTTGATGCAGGTCCCTAGGAGGGGTTTCTTTCATTATGCACAACATAGGAATTGATGGGAAGGAAAACAACCATTTCTCACCCCAGGATCATCAAGCCAACCTTTCCCACCATCTTTCCCTGCTTCTTCTTAGGGCAGCTCTTGGGCAAAATTATGAGGTAACGTGAGTCATATAAGGAATGCTTATAGAAAGTCTACTGTGGGACCCGTGTTCTTCATGTGTGATTTTATTTAATACCCACAAAAATCTTTTAACAAGCATGGATTAAGGAGGAAACGTTCTTATTTCCCTCTCTGGAAGGAACCGAGATTCTGAGACATTGAGTAACCAATCCCAGGTCACGGAGAGAGGTAAAGCTGCAATACCTTGGCCTCTTTTCATGTATATACATACACCTTTTCCACTCCTGCAAGTCCAGTTTCCTTTCTCTCTGTGTGTGTCTGTGTGTCTCTCTGTCTGTCTCCACATGTCTCTCTGTCTCCCTCTTATATGCACACATACCCTATCCCCTTCTAGACTGTTGTGCTGGGTGAAAACATCTGATAAACTCATTCACACTCAACTGATAGAGGCTTAATATACTGGGCCTTCCCTGAGCATTTTAATATAAAAGGTCAGAAAGAGGATGAAGCTTAGTCAAAAGAATTGCTTTGTAAATGGATTTTCGAAATCTGTAGAGAATGTGGCTTTGGGCTGGAGGCTTTCTCTGAATGCCTCAGATAATCCCACTTAGGAGCCCCCTACCTTCGCTGGGCTCCCGCATGGTTAAGCTGTGGCTCCTCCCCTGGTTGCTGCCTATCTCCTTATAGCATCTGCTATAAGACTTGCTGCTTAGACTTGACATCTTTGTACTTTCCATCAAGCTACCAGTGAAACAGGTTATTTTACGAAGGTGGTTCTAACGGAAGAATCAAAACAGTCAGATTCCTTGCATAATTGTCTTAGATTTCTGAAGAAACGTTTCTGATTTTAAAATAATCATTGACTTCACATCCTTCTCATTGTTGGAGGCTTCTTCCTTTGGCAAGGGAATGGAATATGGAAGCCTGAGTACCCTGGGCGCTGGGCTGGATTTATGCTCCCTTTGGACAAGGTTTTAGATGAACTGAGACAGACATTCACTGCCATAGCAAGTAGGATGATAAGCACCCTCTTCCATATGGATGACGCAATTCTGCGAACACAACCCGGGAGTGGCTCTAACAAGTAACAGGGCCTGCTGGCTAGTTATTTTCCGAAATGACAGCTCAGTAGCAATTACAGGAAAACCAAGATCTTTGTTTTGGGGATAGACTCTGGGCATTCAAAGGGAAAGTGATAAGAAACAGCCCAACAGGGCAAGACTTTTCATTATCTAGGAGTAATATTGGCAACTAAGTCATCCCAATAGGTTCATGTTGATGCCACTGCACTCAAAATTAAGCTTTCTTCTAGACCCACAGCAGGGTTCGCTGTGGCAGAGGTAGGTAAGTGATATCTCAGACCATATGCTCTTCAGTGGTCTTGTCACGTCCTGCCTGGGGAACAGGATACCACATCCTGGAGCATCAGAGTCCAAGAGTCATGCCTTGTCTGTCATCTCACAGTGCGCCTCACACAGCACCCCAGCACTCTGTTTTCATAGCAAAATGTCAGCCTGACTCCCACTTGTCAGAAATCTGAACCACCTGAGTTCTTTCCCTACAACACGCAGTTGCTCCTGGCTGTGCTCTGCATCTCAATTCCACAAAGTCTGCTCTCATCAAATGCTGGCAGGGAGAGGCAGCCCCAGGGAACTGCCAAAATATCAGCTCCCTGGGATTTCTCCATTTCATAGGGTTTGACTACTAGAAAGATACACACTTGGAATGTATAACTCCAGCTTTCCCGCAGCAATGTCTTCACAGAGCTATGAATTTAGTATTATGCCCTTGGCTTTGGTCTGGGGTCAATATGAGAAATGAGCTCATGAAGAATATACTGCTCCGTTTCCCATAGCCATTGGTGGGGTGGGGGTAGGGGGTGGGGGTGGGGAGGCCCCATTCAGTACTCTGGTCAGCGCCCCACTAGACACCTGGGAGAGTCCTCTTAGTTGGGTGCTCAGCTGAGAGGGTTTCTTCTGATGAAAGAGTCTGCTTCTCTTTATAAAGTAATAGGGGTTCTTTGGTGCATCTTATTTCCCTTTCTGCCTCGGCTGCCACAAGCCCTGGGCTAAATTGTCTTCTCAGTTGCAGTGGTTTTCTTTTATTTAAGCTTGGGGTAACATTATTTCCATTCCTTCTCATTACTCAGCACTTTCCTGGATATGGAACTAGACATTATAGTGCTTATTCTCACAACCACACCTGAAGGAAGAGGGAGATGAAGGGATTTGTTCCCGCCAGTAGACAGAATCCCATTGGGAACTTTGGTAGTTGGAACAACAAACAAGGGAATGGATGTGCTCTGAGTCCCAGTACAACCTTCCTGGGATGGTGGTTATTGTTGTGTGACACTGATGAAGTCCCAGAACCTAAGTCAGGTTCGGTGGGGTGAGGTTCGGAGCGGACGACTAAAGAAAGAATTCTTAAGACATCTTTGGTGCAAATTGGTGGTTTATTAAAGCATGGGGACAGGACCCGTGGGCAGGAAGAGCTGCTGCCCCGGGTTGTAAGGGTCGGCGTTATATACCTGGCGGTTGGGGGAAGGTAAGGGGAAGGGATGGGAGGTTTCAACAGAGTCTTCACATGTTAAGGAGGGCCTACAAGGTGCTGGGGGGGAGGCCTTGCCCTTATGGCTTGATCAATGTCGTCTTTAGGTCAGGCATTAACATCAAGATAGTTGGGAGATTCTTGGTGGGGTATTATGATCCCGCTATCATTTACATTCCCTTCTACCTCAGTCTCCTCCAGTTTATGGTGGGAGGGAGACATTAGGGCTTCAGGAACCAAAAGTTATTTGCCTCTGGAAATTTGTGCTATTGATAAGGTAACCTCCCTGTTTAGGTCTCTAGGACATCTGTAGAGCAAGGGAGATTCCTGTTCTGCAGGATTGCGATCCCTGCAAGTTAACTATTTATCGTTTTATGGCAGTCAGGGGTGCCTGAGGAATGCTACACATATGGAGGGGAGCGGGTGAAAAGGGGGTGCAAGGCGCCAGCTTTTGCTTTGTCCTCAGCCAGCCTCCTGCTCCCTCATCAACACTGCCAAAGCCACATATTCTGTTGATATGGCACTTATTCAGCAAATCAGACTGAGCTAAGCCATCATTGTGGACTTGCCAGTGTGAGGGCCAAGTAAAATGTTTAAAACAAAAACTTTCAGGTAGAATGCAAGCATCCACATTAAAATATACAGAACTTGTACATATATATATATAGATATAGATACAGATATAGATATATGGTTTGCCCTATTATTAAAAAATAAAATTTAGAAGATAAGTAATTATAATTTAAGTAATTTGTTTAATACAGTACCTAAAATTACTGTCAGATAAACATTTCCTGAAAAGATCAAAATATATGGTTATTTTACATTTTCCCATTTGGATCTCTTTCAGTTTCTACAGTTTATTAGCTTGGTTCAGTGTCTTTGAGCATTAGTCAACATTTAAAATGTAGGTTTTTATGATTCTGGGGGAAGCAATTGCTTCCAAGGGAGAAAACATTCTGTAAATGACATGTAAATGTTTTTACTTGGATGAGTTCTTTTGCATCTGTGCAGAGGATCATTTTAATTTGCACAAGAATGAAGGTTTTCCGTGATTGAATGTAGTATGCATGCTTGTGTATCTAATTTCCACTTCATTTATACAGGAATCTAGCAGACACAAGGGGCATTTTGTTATAATGTAAGTGCTACTTAAAAATAAAATAAAATTATAATAAAAAGCTAAGGATTAGTGTGCCATTTCTAGTTTTATTTCAGAGCTGCCCCTCAGAGTAGATTGGAGCAGATCTGAGTCATGTAATTTGATATTATGATGGTCTAAAGATACAGGCCATAAAGACTTTATCCCAGTAACAAAACAGATGAGAAGCCCAGAAATGTGATTGACTAAAAACATCTCACCACCTCCTCTTCCCTCATAGCTTTCCATGTCAGAGGATAGTAGGCTCTCCCTATGCAGAAACTGTTCTATAAATCATTCCTTTCTTTTTCCCTTAATATCTGAGATCCTATAGCCATTTTAAAAACTGGGTATTTGAAAATCCAAACAATTCTAAAGGTACCAATTCAGTGTCTTCTTTGCACCATTAAAATCTTCCAGAGAAATACCAGCTTTTTATTGGCAGCAAAAAGTGTGTAGCATTTTGACATTAATCAGTTTCTAGGGTGAAGATGAAGGTACAGGTTTTGCTCCATCACTGAAAATGTAATAATCAAAGACCTTGCAATGTGGATGTGGATATGGGTATGCATATTCGTCTCTTTCGAGTTCAGAGTCATAAGGCTTCTTTCCTGTTTATCTTATTAAATCTGCACTATTAAATGCCCCAAATTAATTAAAGATTATTGCTTAATTCAAATGCATTTCACCAGCCAATTCTGTTTTCAGTCTCAGGGCTGCCGCTTCCCCTCTTTGGCTTTTCTGTTGGGCACAGTTATATATTTAGCATTTTATTTCTACAGGCCCTTCCCCCCCAAGTCCTTTCTTCCCATTGGCCATCTTGGGAAATAAAGAGGTGGAATTTCCCTTGACTTACAGCAGAGAGAACTGAGGTTCTGGAAGAGTATGGGCATCTTGCCCAAGATAAGTATTGGCAAAGAGAGCTGAGAGCTTACCATTCTCTAGGGAGGGACAGCACACTGAAACAGGTGTGGCTCTCACAGGGTGGAAACCAGTGAACATGTCATATGTTTCCTTCACATCCAGCGAGATGTCTTCTAACTCTGAACAGGTAGAGCAAAGGCCAGACTCAAATGGATTTCCCACTATACCTGTGGTTGCGGTATCATTGGAAAGGGCTTGCGATGTAAGGTTTTGGACCTCAGGTGCCTTAATCTCTGATGTTTCAGTTAGTTACTAGCCTACAGAGTCATAATACTGCCCATAATTAATAATATCCAATTATCACAATTTTAAACTAATTCCGAACTCCCTGAAGCCCACGTAATTGCTAAGGATATATATAGTCTGTGGCTATGAAGTCATTCACTTTGAGACAGAATGAAAGCATAGCAGATAAATAAAGAAAACTTGCAATCTCACGTTGACTTCCTTCATAATGTGATTGGTTTTTGGTTGGCCCATCTTATCTCAGTTAAATTGTTTTATATTAGATGTGCCAATTATAGAAACACTAATGATCTGATTCAGCTTAATTCCATAATATTCAGGGTTATCTGCCAAATACTGAATTGAAGGAGAGCACCTAAATAAGACTGCATGCTTTAACTGTCAGTATTTGCATTATTGGGGGGTTGTCATTTGGGGAAAGAATGGAAGCCTTAAGTTTATTAACCATAGCTTTATTTGATAATGGGTGAGGAATTCTTTTCATCTTTGACAAGTATGCTACTAATTTTCCTTTCAAATCAGGATCCAATCCCTAAAGCTTAGAAACCTTTGAATGACTTTTTTAAAAAAGCTTTAAAAATCATAGACCGTTCCAATTAATTCCATAGGTCTAAATATCAATATATTTCTTCCTAAACGTCCTTTGCACTGCCCAAATTGCTTTTATCTTTTAGAATCAGCAGCCAGCCAGAGAGGGAGACAAACCATAAGAGAGAGACTCTTGATCTCAGGAAACAAACTGAGGGTTGCTGGAGGGGAGGGGGTGGAAGGGATAGGTTGGCTGGGTTATGGACATTGGGGAGTGCATGTGCTATGGTGAGTGCTGTAAATTGTGTAAGACTGATGATTCACAGACCTGTACCCCTGAAGCAAATAATACCTTATATGTTAATTAAAAAACAAATCAGCAGCCAGATGATCTAGCATGGGCGAAGAAAGCCTGATAAATCTGAAGCAAGTTCAAACATACAATTAAAACTTTATAAGCCTTCACTTCGCAGCAAATTGCATCATCTAAGTTTGGCCCAACCCTTCTCTCCCCAAAATAAAACAAACTAAGGCTGGATGAAGATGGCAGTTATAACAAAATACTTTATTTTCTCTTTTTACCCCAAGTTCTTGAAATAGCGACATAAAATTTGTTGGAATTAAGCGTTCTGGTTAACAAGAAAGTGTGCCACAAGGGAACCAGAAATTCTGAGGAACCACAAAAAATTTAAAAAGCAAACAGGATCAGAGCCACAGAGAAAGGAGATTGTGAAAAAGCAAAACAAAATAACACAACCCTAGATCACATGCAGAAGAGTACTACCACCGGGGTAGTGAGAGTGAATTTTGCCTGGGTTTTGTGGAGATACTTCAAGCTCAAGAATAATGAACACGGTTGCCTGGGTGGCTCAGTGGGTTGAGCCTCTGCCTTTGGCTCAGGTCATGATCTCAGGGTCCTGGGATCGAGTCCTGCATCGGGCTCTCTGCTCAGCAGGGGGCCTGCTTCCCTTCCTCTCTCTCTTCCTGCCTCTCTGCCTACTTGTGATCTCTCTGTCAAATAAATAAAATCTTTAAAAAAAAAAAAAAGAATAATGAACACAAGTAGCCAGGAAGCTTCTTAAAGTTATGACAATGGTGATCATAGAGCCCCTATACTGAGGCCTGCGTGGCCAGTGAGCCCCTTTCCATCCTTGGCTTTTGTTGCACTGTGGGCAGCAAAAAGGCCTAGATGGTTTCGTGGGAAGATTCTTCTATATGTTTAAAGAATATGTACTTCTTATATTACATAAATGGTTTCAAAGAAGAGAAAAATGTTAGAAAGTTTTCCAACTCATTCTTTAAGTCTAGAGTAACAGAATAAAGTATTATAAAGTAAAAAGAGAGCAATAGTCTGAGCTGATTTCTGAATTTAGTGCAAAAAAAAAAAATCCTAAATAAAATACTTGCAAATCAAACCCAGCAATGTATTAAAAAGGATATTTCCCAGGAATACAGTGATGGTTCATCATTGATTATTCACTACATTATAATGGGTTGGAAATACTATCACCACCTTAACAGATTTTAAAAATTAAATCCATATGCTCATCTCCATAGATGCCAAAATTGCATTTGATGTAATTCAGTACCAAATTCTGAACAAAGCAATGAAGTGAAAGAGAGTCACACAAACCCAAAAGAAAACAAACTATACTTCAAAGCACACTCAGAAAAGAGAGAAAACTTGGTAAATGACATCTTTTGAAAACAAGAACCAAATTTTTGAAGACTTTTTCTTTCAAGTTACAAGAAGAGAGGAATGTCTGTGTAGCTTTCAGCCTCCAAGATGGTCTCCCCTCCTGGTGTTCATTCTGTAATATGTATGATATGAGTGGGTGAGGCCTGTGACTTGCTTCTAACCATAAGAATATGGCAAAAGTGATAGGATATCACTCTGCAATTATGTTATGTTTTATGATAAAGGGGATAGGATGTCACGCCTGGGTTACGTTATGTTACGTGACCCTGTCTTGCTAGCAGAATCATTCTTTCTCCTTCTTCTACTGGCCTTTAAGAAGCAAGCTGCCACATTGTAAACTGCCTATGAAAAGGGTCACGTGACAGAAAACAGCGGGAGCTGAGGGAAGCCTTTGGCCAAGAGTCAGCAAAAAAATTCTAAAGCTCTGAGCCCTGTAGCTACAAGGAAATGAATTCTGCCAGCAACTTGGGTGAGCTTGGAAGACGATTCTTCTCCAGCTGAACCTCCAGATGAGGATGTGACGGGACTGACACCTTGATTACAGCTAGTGAGATCTACATGCAGAGACCCAGCTAAGCCAGTCCCAGTTTCAGGGTTTTTTTGTTAATTTGTTTGTTTGTTTGTTTTAAGATTTTATCTATTTATTTGACAGAGATCACAAGCAGGCAGAGAGGCAGGCAGAGACAGAAGAAGGGAAGCAGGCCCCCTGCTGAACAGAGAGCCCGATGCGGGATGCGGGACTCGATCCCAGGACCCTGAGATCATGACCTGAGCTGAAGGCAGAGGCTTTAACCCACTGAGCCACCCAGGTGCCCCCAGTTTCAGGTTTTTTAATGACGTGATTTAGAACACATTTATTGACGATACAGTGACCTGTGTATTTCGGGCGTGCAATTTCAAAAATTCTGACATTATATAGGCATAAATACTAGGGAAACCACCACAGTAATCAATAATCAAGATGAAATACCACAGTAATACTACCACAGTAAAACCACAACGGTAATTGAGATTAAAAACATGACTCTTATCCCCAAAATTCTGCCTGGGCCCCTTGGTTATCCCTCTCTTTCCCCCCACTCCCTCCTCCTGATCACTGATCTGCTCATAAGCAGTTAGGTGATTGTTGATCTGCTGTCACAACAGAACAGCTGCATCTTCAAGGATTCTAGAGCAGACTCTTTCTCTGTCTTCTCTTATTTGGTATACTTATTTTGATATTCATTCATGAGACCATATATATTAATAATGTATTCCCTTTTTATTGCTGAATAGTATTTCATTATATCAATATGCAGCAATTTGTTTATCTTTCACCCGTTGATGGTCATCTGGCTTGAGTCCAGTTTGGGGCTATAGCAAATAGCATTACATAAGCACTCATGTCCAAGTCTTTGTATAAACATATGCTTTCATTTCCCTTGGGTAAATACCTGGGGGCAGAGTAAGTGGATCATATAGTTTCTGTATGTTTAAACTTAAGAAAATGTCAAAGTCTTTTCCTAAATGGTTGCACCATTTTACATACCTAGAAGAAGTGTGTGAGTTTCACCCCCATTCTCCACACCTTCACCAGCATTTGGTATGGTCAGTCCTTATGGTGTGCAACTAGCTATAACTCATTGTGAGTTAAATTTGTACAACCTGATAGCTAATGATGTGGGGCATCTTTTCAGGTGCTTACTTTTTATCCATATTATTTTCTTTTCAAATTCTTTTGCCCATCTTATATTGGGTTGTTGGTTTTGTTAACACCAAGTTTTGAGAGATTTTACATATTCTGGATTAAGACCTTTATCCAATATGTGATTTACAAATGTTTTCTTTTTTCTTTTTTTTTTTTTTAAAGATTTATTTATTTATTTATTTGACAGAGAGAGAGATCACAAGTTAGGCAGAGAGGCAGGCAGAGAGAGAGGAGGAAGCAGGCTTCCCCCTGAGCAGAGAGCCTGATGTGGGACTTGATCCCAGGACTCTGAGATCATGACCTGAGCCGAAGGCAGCGGCTTAACCCACTGAGCCACCCAGGCACCCCACAAATGTTTTCTTATATGTAGGTTCTCTTTATTCTAAAATGGAGGGGTCTTTCAAGGCTCAGAAATTCCTGATTTTGGTAAGGTTCAATTTATCTTTTTTTGTTTTACAGGTAATGCTTTGGGGTTTTATTTAGAAAAACTTTGCCTGACCCAAGATCACAAAGATTTTCTCTAGTGATCTTCATTTATCTACATAGGTCAGGGTTTCATTCTGGTTTTTGTTTTGCTTTGTTTTGTTTCTTTCCTTCAAGGACTTTATTTAACAATTTTTGTAGTGCCTCTGTTGGTAATACTACATCTTTTGTATATCTAAAAACATTTTCCTTGAGCTTTAATCTCTGAGCTATTCTTGCTGAATAAAGAACTCTGGGTTGATGACGGTATTCTTACAGTAATTTTTAGGTTGTTGCTACACTAGATTTTAACTTAAGTTGTTTCTGTTAAAAAGTCCACTGCTATTCTGATCTTTGTTCCTTAGACATAATGTCTTTTTTCTCTGGCTGCTCTTAAGATTTCCTTCTTATCACTGTTTTTAAGCAACCTGACAGTAGTGTGTGCCTGAGTATAGTTGTCTGCATATTTCTTGTGCTTTTCATTTGTTGACATTCTTGGATCTGTGGTCTGTACAGCTACAAATGTTTTCATCAAACTTGGAAATGTTTTAGCCATTTTTTTCTTCAAATTTTGTTAGTTTCCTCACCTTCTCTTTGTGTACTCTAACTACCTGTGCTCAGTTATTGGGAATATCCTTAGTTAACTGATGCTGTATTCTTTCTTTCTGGTTATTTTCATGATTTGCTTAACTTTGGACAGTTTCCAGTGCTGTGCTTTTGTATTCGCCATTTTTTTCTTTGGCAATGTCTAACCTGGCATTAATCCCATTCAGTGTGTTTTAATCTCACACATTAAATTTCATTTTTGGAAATTTTATTTGGGTCTTTTAAATATTTTTCATGCCTCTGCTTAACATGTTCAGTCTTTTATCTTCTCAAACTTGTGGAACACAGTTGTAATAACTGCTTCACTATCCTTGTCTACTAATGCTTAAATTTGTGTTGCTTCTGGATCAGAATATAAATATAACCCTCATTACGGGTTATATTTTCCTTTTGCTTTGCATGGTGTATAATTTATTATTAGATGTCAGCTATTTTATATTTTACCTTGCTGGTTGCTGGATTTTTGAATTCCTATAAATATTCTTGAGCTTTGTTTTGCCACAAAGTTAAGTTACTTGGAAACACTTTGATCCCTTTGGGTCAAAGGAGTTTTCTCTGCTACTGAAGCAAGACCCTCCTTCATTTCCTAGTCAGTGCTCCTGAATGACGAGGTTTTCTAATCTGGCTGTTGAGGACATACATCCTCCTGGACTGTGTCGGCTTCTGGCATTGTTAACTCTAAACCTTTGGGTTGATTCTTAAATTAGCCTCAAATAGCTTCTTCATACCCATGTGTCATCAGTACTCAATGGAATTCTCCAGGTGAAGCTTCTGCAGATCTCTGGAGTTCTCCATGGTACTTCCCTCTCTGATATGCTGCCCTCAAGCTATAGCCATGTTGTCCTCACGGACTCCGAAGTGTGTCACCTCTACCCAGGAAACTGCCACCTTCTGCCTGGGTTTCCCTCTCTGCAGCAGAGGGAGTTTCTCTCCAGAAACTCTCTCCAGCCAGTGAGCTGGGACAGACAGACTACCTTTGATAATCTAACTTTCAAAAATTTTTTGAATCAGAAAAAAAAAAAAAACCCACCATAAGCAAGTATAGGGGGCACTAAAGAAAAATATATGTTATGTGTGGGCAGAAGAAAGATTAATGTTGAAAATATACAAAATGCAAATCAAGGAGAAAAAAATAATCCAAGATAATAATGGTCAAATTCACAGAAGAAGAAATATATATGCCTAAAGTACATATAAACTTATACTTGATCTTCTTAATCACCACGGCAATATAAATGAGGTTTTTTTTTTTTAATTATCTGATAGTAAACCAATCCCAAAAGGATCAATAAATGTCCATGGTGGTGCAGACACATGGACACAGAGACTTACAAAGACTGTGGAGAGGAGTGTGTATTTGGGTGGCCTTTTTTGGAGGGAAGTTAAGTGAGTTCTATTAAAAGATTAAGAGCACATGCTCTTTGACTTAACAGTTCAAGCTCTAGCTGCCATCTGTATTTATACCTACTTGCATATGTACATAAACATATTCAAAGAAGGAGTCACTAAAAATAAGATTGGAAGCAACATACATAACCGCACGCTGAGAACAGCATAATGTGTCATGTTGTGTCCATTTTATTAAAAACTATAGGGCCACTAGAAAGAATGTGGTAGCCCTGTGTGATTTGACAAGACTATCTCAAAAAATATTAAGTGGAAAAAACGTCAGAGGAATACATAGTAAGGTATGTTGTAAAGAATAACCTTACATACTCTTATTTTTTTAAAGATTTTATTTATTTATTTGACAGAGAGTGCACAAGCAGAGGGAGCAGCAGGCAGAGCAAGAGGGAGAAGGAGGCTCCCTGCTGAGCAGGGATCCCAATGTGGGACTCGATCCCAGGACCCTGGGATCATGACCCGAGCCAAAGGTAATCACTTAACTGAGTAATCACTTGACTGAGACACCCAGGCATCCCAAGCTCTTATATATTCTTATGAGGATGTAAAAAGAGTGGAAGGCTATGAATTTAGTGGTCAAACATGCTTACTTCTGGAAATGGGGGGAGCCGATTGAAGAGACAGTTTCATACCCTGTATAATTTCTGTATTGCTTGAATTCTTCAATGATCTGTGTACTATGGGTGTAATTATAAAATTAAAACTGGGGAAAACTGAATGCCAAAATAAAGGAAAGACAGAAAATAGAAGAATGAAAAGAAGGAGGAAAATGCAGTTTAGAGATATAAAACCGGCAGAGGTCATATGGTTGACACATTTGTGGTCTGTTTTGGCTCACCATAAGGTACAAATGTAATAGAATTTTAAGGGTTTCATTAGTAGTCATTATTCCTTTGAGGAATGTGGGTTTGGGACTGAATGATGAGATTAAATGTGTGAGAAGTAATTCCATTTAAGGATAAGGGAAAGCAGAGGCTTTCAGATCTTCAGCTGATTGCTAAGGAAGATAGTTAATATTGTAAAATCTAATGTAAGAAAATTTCTTTTAAAAAATGAGAAATCCATTTCTGAACTCATTTAAGCTTTCTCCCCACACCTAAGATGAAAGCTCATCAGTCGAAAGTACTCAGTGCTTTCCACAGTGATGTGGTTTGAATTAAGACAACAAGGGGCCCCTGTGTGTCTCAGTCAGGTAAGCATCCACCTCTTGATTTTGGCTCAGGTCATGATCTGTGGGATCAAGCCCGGTTTTAGGCTTCCTGCTCATTGGGGAATCTCTTGGAACTCTCTCTCCCTTTGCTCCTCTCTGCCAAAATAAATAAAGAAATCTTTAATAATAATAAAAAATAATAAAATAAAACAACAACACAAATCTGGAGTGTCTTAAGAAAGCATAAATCCATTGTGTGAGTCTTATGAGAGAGATGCCCGGGAAGAAAGGACAGAGGCTGAGTTTCTGTGATGTCCCATTTCTCCTGGCTCCAGCTCTCTTTCTGATTCTGGGTGTCTATGGAATGTGTGCTCAAATAAGAATTTCCCACTGGGATATCAGTCCTATTCAGTGCTCAGGATGCCCCGAGCACCTGCCAGCAAACCTGATCACGTTGTATGGCTAGCCTTAGGGGGATGGTGACAGAGGAGTCAGGCTCCCCTTGACTGATGATGCTAGCTCCTGAAACTACCCTCCTCCCTCCCTCTACTTTCTTGCTATCCCTCTTCCTTCCTTTTCCCCTTCCTTCCTTTGTTCTTCCATTCTTTTATTCACCTCAACAACAATTTACTGAGCAGTTAGTACATCAGGCATTGTCCTGGGGGTGATGCTGGACAATCAACAGGAAACACAACAGACGGAAAAGCCTTCATGGCAACAACTTCATTTTCAGAAGCCAAACTTATAACTCTAAAAATTGGGTTTCCTAAGGGGAGTATTTCCTGACCAATTGGTAGTGAATTCTTAGCTATATTTTCTTGTGGTACTTTTATTATACAGTGCCAGTGGATAAATACTTCAGTTGATAAAACAAGCCCTCATGGGTTTAATTTAGTATGAGCTAAAGTCCTGGGGTAGAATTCTGTTTGTAATAATGAAAATCAGATTAGAACCCTATAAACTAAGTATTACATCCAAAATTTCTCTGTTCACACAATCCCGACTTTGTTCCCTCCTCAAATGGCATCTTTTGTTCATCTCACAAAAGCCTCAGTAACACTCCTTCCTTAGCGGATGGCTCCAGTTGGAACTTAATAAAAAGGAAAAGATGAGAGAATTTGGAGTAAAGGACAGCACAGGAAAGATGGTGCCCTCCCACGTAGACATAGATCTGGAGTGGACACCCTTAGAGGCATATACCATCTGCTCCCTCATTCTTAAATTCCTTCAGATTGAATTTATGTCCTTCTAAGATCTTCTCTTAATCTGTTGCCCCAATCATAATATTCCTCTCTCAGCTTCCAAAGCAAAACAAAACAAAACGAAAAAACTCTAGTTCACTTCAGTTACTACTAATAGTGATAACTGACATTTAAAAAGAACTCAGTAGGGCGCCTGAGTGGCTCAGTGGGTTAAAGCCTCTGCCTTTGGCTCAGGCCCTGGTCCCAGGGTTCTGGGATCGAGTCCCGCATGGGGCTCTCTGCTCAGCGGGGAGCCTGCTTCCTCCTCTCTCTCTGCCTGTCTCTCTGCCTATTTGTGATCTCTGCCTGTCAAATAAGTAAATAAAATCTTTAAAAAAAAAAAAAAAGTACCCAGTATGTGTGAAGAATTGTAATTAGTATTTTACATATTCTCATACCCACACTCTGAGGTAGGTGGTTCTATTATCCCATTTTACAAAGGAGGAAACTGAGCCTTAGAGGAGTTGTGTCATTTGTCCAAAGTTATTTCGTTAATAAGTTATAGATCCAGAATTTGAAACCAGATTACACGCCCTTAACCACTGCACACAGATGCTGTATTATTTAAATGAATACCAAAATCATTGAGAAATGTGAAATGAAACCCATAAGATAATCATGAGGATTAAATGGTGCACTAAGTAGAAAACATTTAGCAGGAATCTCTCTACTGATCTTCCATCTCTGAACAAATGCCATTAAGAAAAAAATGTGGTCACTTCTACCAGATAAGCTCTGAGCAGCTCAGAATATATCGATACTATTACTTGATGAGTTCTCTATTTATACTCTTGTTCTGCAGGTTCTGAGTGCATTAAATTTTTTAGCATCCATGTTAAACTGCTGTTCATATTAAATTTATAGTCCTCTAAAATTGATTTTTTTAAAGATGAACTGTTCTTAAGCAGGTCATCCCCCTTTTTGTACTTGTATAGATGTAATTTTAGTGTATTTCTGACCTAGTTCAAGCTGCTGTAGCAAAGGACCATAGACAGGGTGGCTTATAAATGACAGAAATATATTGCTCACAGTTCTGGAAGCTGGAAGTCTGAGATGAAGGAGCTGGTGTGGTCAGGTTCTGATGAGGTCCCTCTTCGGGACTACAGACTGCCAATCCCTCTGTCTCCTCACATGGTGAAAAGCAGAGAGGGGAAGCAAGCACTCTGTGACTCTAAGGGTTCTAATACCATTTATGGGAGCTCCACCTTCATGACCTCAAACCCCGCTTACCTCCCTAAGACCCTACCTCCCAATACTGTTCCATCGGGGGAAGGGAAGGCTTTCAACATATGAACTCTTGGGGAGGTGGGGGACACAAGCATTTAGTCCCTAACAACTACATCCTATCTTTACTCTGGACATAAGCTGACCTATCCACATCTATATAAAAACACATGCATACATTTTTGGTGAAGAATCTCGCTTTTCTTAGTGCAGGTGCTGTGAATATTTTTTCCATTTTCAAAGGCTGTGTATTATTCCATCACATGACTCTTCTTTATATAATTCATCACCACATGGTGGGTTCTTACCCACTTTCAAAGGTTTCTAGCACCGTGTTTTTAATACTGGTCACCCAGATAAATAACTTCCAAGTCTTCCCTATTCCTAACAAATCAATCTTGTCCTAATCCTATTGTTCCAAGATGCCATTTGGGTGTCTGCAAGATCTATCGAGGGGAGATGCTTTGCAAAGCAGTATTTATACTGCTTCTAATGCAATCCTTTAAGAGATCCCAAATGAAAGACCATGGAAACAGATCCCTTTTCTCTCTGAGGACATCCATATGCATCCATATGCAGTTTTTGCTCATGGTTTTATATTTACATTAAATAATTTTTGCCCTGTGTTTTGCTGTATCTCATCGGAGCCTCAAGAGAAGCCCATTTTACAAATGGAGTAACTGAGACTGGGTTCCAACCCAGCTGGCCAGGAAGTGGCAGAGAAATGACTCCCATCTGTGTCTCCTGATTCCAAACTCTGTGCTCACTTCTGTCTAGATGATGATTATATTTTGATTCATTAGCATTTCAGCAATATCACAAGCTGCTCAAGGCAAAGTGCAGTTTTTCATCTCCCCCTCTCATTAATAAAAATTATTTTGCGGGAGAAATCACTGCAGAACTTAATTAGTTAAAAACCAATAGCCTACCTCCAGCATGAAGGTACATAGTAATTGATTTTGTTTGGTGAAAAGTGCAGCTGCCGGGAGGAGCTGAGGCCAGCCCTCAGCAACCAGCTCTACCTTTCTTTGCAGACGCTGAAATGCTCCCCATAATGTATTGTCATTAAAGGTGGCAAAGTCCTTAACAGCTGTGAACATTACAAGTGCAACAATAAAACATGATTTTTCTCCTCTGGAAAATGCCCTTGTTACAGTGCTCAAAAATGAGTTAGGGATGATTTCTTTGTTGCCCCCATGGACCTTTAACGGGAATATATTCAAGGCTTTCTGTAGCTTGCATCCATATAAATTTATTCTTGTCGGGTCTAGCCACGTAGTAAGCTCCCGGAGTGAAATATGAGAATGAAAATGAAAGCAGAATCAGGGGCTGACACATTTGCCAGAGGAAGTCAGTGTGAGGGAGACGTTCCAAGGCAAAGTGGCGAGCCCAAGACAGAGAGAGCAGTGCAGGTGGCATCCGCTGCTCCCTTCTTGGTCCATTATTCAGAGACTGGGAAGCCGAGCAAATGAGAGTGATGACAAGTTTGATTCCATTACCCTGCCTTGGCTTTGCTGCCACCCATACACCCCCAAATCATCATAAGAGCATATGGCGCATCAAGATAGGAGATAGAAGACCGAAGACACATGCCGACTGTTTTGACCTTGGCCACACTGGAAAATCAGATTGCCCGTGAAGACCGCACAGCAGTCATATTTTACCTGGAATAAGGCCTTTCCAAGAGGGCAGAAGCACCATATCAAATCAGCCACGCCAGTCCCAGGAAATCTGAACTGGAAATACTGACTTCAGAGGGCATTTTGGAGAACAGGATGCTAAAGTCTGGGAGATTTAAAGAGACAGCTGGTGTCTTGCACTAATATTTGGTCAGTGAAGGCTAGAAGGGAGTGTGTTACACGTGGTAGAATTTCAGCAAACCTAGTCTATCTTAAAATGTTTTATTCAAGTTTTGTAGAACCTATCTGCAATTAACGTGTTTTCTAGGTAGAGTGTGCATCTCCTTTGGGGAACTTTGTTATTTTCCTGTTACTTTATGAAACTTCCAAATAGGTCACATTTGTGGTGTTGTCTTCAGATTCGATTTATAACACTTTCCTTGAGTAAAGCGTGTGGCTGAGGGGTGGGTGGGGAAGAGGATGACTGAGGCCTGGTCCCTGCCCTCACTTAGAGTAATATCTGGGATGCACAGAGAGAGGGGCTAGACTCTGAGTCAGAGCTGGCAGGAGCTCAGAGACAGGGCAGTTCATTCCACCTGTGGACTTGAAGGGAGGTGCTAAAAATGGGGACTGGCTCAGAGCCCAGGAGGCAGGAGAGGCTCATGCCCAGGAAAGTGCAAGGTTAGCAGGAGCCTCCGCAGGACACAAAGCTGCCTGTGCTGGCAGGTGGGGAAGGATGGATGCAGAGAAGAGATGTGCAAAAATGAACCCAGTGGGGAACCTGGGTGTTGCAGTCGGTTGAGCCTCTGGCTTTTGATTTTAGTTCAGGTCAGATCTCTGAGACAAGAGATAGAACCCAGGGTCCTGTGCTCAGCCTGGAGTTTGCTTGAGATTCTCTCTCTTTCTCTTTCTGCCCCTCCCGCTTGAGTGTTCTCTTGCTTACCCGCTCTCTCAAAATAAATAAATCTTTTTAAAAAAATGAACCCAGGGGTGACTGGGCAGCTCCACTGGCTAAGTGTCTGACTCCTGTTTTCGGCTCAAGTCATGATCTTACGGTTGTGAGATCGAGCCCCAGTGCCAGCTCTGTGCTCAGAACAGAGTCTGCTTGAGATTCTTTCTCCCTCTGCCCCTCCCACTCATGCTCTCTCTCCCTTTCTTAATAAATAAATCTTTAAAAAAAAAAAAAACCAAGCAGAGAAAGACAGTTATCATATGGTTTCACTTATATATGGAACATAAAGCATAGCATGGAAGACATTGGGAGAAGGAAGAGGAAAATGAAGGGAGAAGATATCAGAGTGGGGAGATGCACCATGAGAGACTATGGACTCCAGGATACAAACTGAGGATTTCAGAAGGAAAGGGATTAGGGGGATGGGTGAGACTAGTGGTGGGTATTAAGGAGGGGCACATATTGTAAGGAGCACTGGGTGTTATACACAATGAATCATGGAACACTACGTGAAAAACTAATGAAGTACTGTATAGTGACAACATCACAGAATTTAAAAAAAAAGTAATAACAAGAAAAAAGTTTAAGAAGAAAAAAAGATCTATGGATTCTAAAAAAATAAAATAAAAGTCACTGGAATACTAAAAAAACAAAACAAAACAAAAACACCTGTTTGCACTTTGGGGTTTTGACCACAACAATTCTTCTCCAAGGCTTCATCATACCAGTCATGAAATACTGAGCCACAGTCCAACACAGATGAAGCTCAGGAAGGTGGTGCTCAAGAGACCACATGGTCTGACGCCAGTTGTGTGGAGTAGCCAGAGCAGACAAATCTCTGAGATGCAAAGTGGATTAGTGGATGCCTACACCAGGTTGCAGCAGGGAATGACTGCTAATGGGCAGGAGTTTTCTTTCTGAGGTGGGAAAATAGCTCTAAAATGAGATTATGACATTAGATTAAATTATACTGTGTAATCGTACTAAAAATGACTGAATCGCGCATTTTAAATGGATGAATTTTATGGTAAATAAATTATATCTCAGTAACGCTGCTCACAAAAGTCTTCATTGCTGTAGCTTGGTTAAGAAAGTTTCACCATGGGGTTTAGACTCAAATGAGGGAAGGAGAAGGGTGCTTGGGTTCTGCCTGACTAGGCATTGAAATGGGTCCTCAGTGGCACAGTTGACGATCCTCAAACCAGATTACCAGCCTTAGGTCCCCATATCGTTTCTGGGCCCACCTGGAACCACCCAGCACTATTGCAGTGGGAGGAAGGCTGGCCTGAGGGGAGAGACGGGCTCATGAGTCAGGCAAACCTCGTAATCTCCTGGACCTTGGCTTCTTCTCTAGCAAATGGGAATTTGGACTATGAAGTGGCAAGGTGAGAAGTGTGCAGGATGGCAGGCAGTGGGCTGTCGGGATCCTTCAGAAGATGACATTGACTTTGATGAGTGTATTATTACAGCCAGGGGCCTGGTCCTTGGTCAATCAGGCTCTGAATCATGATTTTGGCCATTACTCTGAGAGCTGACCGCTCGCTTGGAGACTCACTGTAAGCATGCTCTTGGGACTTTGTCTTATATGCCTGGTTGGCAATTTATAAATTTATAGCAAGAAATGCAACAGCCAAGGGGCCTGAACACCCACTTCTTCCATCTGGCACTTCCACTCTCTTTTGTGGCTGTGTGTGATTTTTTAAAAATTTTAATTCAAAAAAAAATTTTTTAATTCCAGTATAATTCTAGTATATATGCATTATACATTATGTTACTATTCTATACAGTACTTATCATGATAAGTATAACTCTTAATCCCCTGCATCTGTTTACCCTCCCCACCCCAACCACGTATCCATCAGTTTGTCCTCTGTAGTTAACAATCTATGTTTTGGTTTGTCTTTTTTATCTTTGTTTGCTTAGTTTCTTAAATTCCACATATGAGTGAAATCATATGTATTTGTCTTCTCTGACTCCTTTATTTCATTTAGCATAATACCCTCTAGAGCCATTCATGTTACTACAAATGGCAAGATTTCATTCTTTTTGATGGCTGAGTAATACACCATTGTGTGTATATATATACCACCTCTTCATTATTAATGGACACTTGGGCTGCTTGTATAATTTGGCTATTATAAATGCTGCTACCATAAATTTAGGGAATGCATATATATTTTCAAATGAGTGTTTTCATATTCTTTGGGTCAATACCCAGTAGTGGAGTTACTGGATCACATGGTAGTTCTATTTTTAATTTTTTGAAAACCTCCACATTGTTTTCCAGAGAGGCTGCTCTAGTTTGCATTCCCAAGTGAAGGTCTGCTTTCTCCACGTCCTTGCCAACACTTGTTGTTTCTTGTGTTTTTGATTTTAGGCATTCTGACAGGTGTGAGGTGATAGCTCCTTGTTGTGATTTGCATTTCCATGATGATGAGTGATGTTGAGTATCTTTTCATGTGTCTTCTGTCTCTCCTCTTTGGCGAAATGTCTGTTTGTCTCTTCTGCCCATTTTTTATTTGGATTATTTGGGCTTGCGGTGTTTGTCGAGTGCATCTACTCTCTTTTTGAAAATCTAGATAAATGCCAAATTATCGGAAAACTACTCAGTGAACACTGAATCATTACAAAAGGAGACTCTGGGCTCTGGTAAACCAGTGGGTTCTTTTTCTAATAATAATTTATTTACCCCTAGAATTCATTATCTAAATAGCTTATTTATCTACCCCTAGGACAGACCAGCTGGGCTGTATGTTTGAACCAGAGTGTCCTCTCTTCTAGAGAGAATGGATACTTCCTCTCTGTCATAAAACACTTTTTCACCAAACTCACCAATAACCCCACTACCAGGAGATCAGAATCTTAGTAGGTTAAGTATTTTTATGCTGTCTTTTAGATGATAACAAACTTGTTGCTCTTTAAATTTGTGATCTAAGAAATGGTTTATCTCCGAGCTCCCTTTTTGCATGATCTGGTCTTACGTGTTGTGTATAAATTATGCAGTTTACCTTCAAGAATTTATAGAGAACTTTGCTGTCATCACACCTTCTCAAAGCAGAAAATTATACAATATCATGTATATATGTAAAGTGGTATACATATAGAGACATATATTTCATCATAGTCAAGCATATAATACTATCTTATCATATAACCAATAATAAGATTATACAGATTGATGATTTTGAAAATCAAATAATATCAGTTGTGTTAACAGGGCCTTGAAAACCATAAAGGATTCTCCTCATGAAAGATGTTAATTCTCAGTTCTTTCACTAGATCAGATTTGGAGCTACCACCATACACAATTTAAATATGCAGGGGTTATGGGATTTAGAGCTAAAGACCAAATGTCCAAGGTAGATGTGTCAAGCTGCATGCTCTTGGGATAGCTCTGGCCCACACTATATTTTGGTTAGGCTTACAGAGGATTTTTAGATTTTCAATTGATTGGCAACGTGTAATAATTAGAAAAAGTCACATAAAAGGACATATTGTCCATTTCTATTGAAACAAAGTAGAATATCTAACAAGGCTAGGATTGCATTCTTCTGTGACAGCAAAGGCAATGTGTTTGGAGAAATTATGAGTTCTCCAAATTGCCCCAGGCCTCACTCCCTCTTGTCTTACCCCAACCCACTTTACTCATTTACATACCAGACTGGCATCTGTAGGCATTTGAGTTGTGACCCCTGAGAACATTGCCGCTTTCAAAAACTTCTTCTACTTACTTTCTGATAGCTGACATTGATTTATAAAAACTAAAGGCTTGTATTCCATCATTAGGTAGAAGAGCTTATACACTATGTAGAAAGTACATATTCACATTAAGTTGTAAAGCTATTCATTTGGGCCTCTCCCTGGGGGAAGGTTTTGATGCATCGGGAGAGTCTGTTGTGCCCAGCTCCTCGGAGGCAAGTCAGGGAAGGGGTCCAGAGGGAGAGGGAAGACAGGTAATATCAGAAGCAAACGTGCATCTATTTGATCATTTTGTTGGACTTCATCTCTTGGGGCAAACTGACTTCCCATTAGGTTTTGAAGACTGAGTTCCACTCCACAGTCCCCAGCAGCTCCACCAACAAGAATGTGTTGTCGGTTTTGAGCCAGCACAGTTGTGCACTAGGGAAGGATGATAACAGCCATAGTGAGAACCCAGAGAGAGGGTGGACACCACCTGTCCGGCCCCAACAGGGTGGATCAAAGGAGAAGGAAGGCTGGTGACACATGCTTATGTATACCAAAATGGCTCACATGAAACTGTGATTATGTTTATCTCCCTGATGTTAACTTGATAAAGGTTTATCAGCCATGATACGTTCTCTGAAACATGCAAGGAATTTGCAAGAGCTCACTGGGAAATGAGCCAGTTCTGCTATTTCGTCTTTTGTCATTTTGCTGGAGATGCAAAAGTGTGCACACAGGTCATTCATAATGAGCAGTGCTGTGGTAGTAAAACGAGTTGTCGTAATGAATAGCATTGCCCTGGACCATGATGTTGAAGCAGGTGAGATATGAGAAAGGAAGCTAATGGGTGCTTGGCCAGCAGGTCACCTGCCAAAGGGAAATGAAGAATTGCAGTAGTTACCTCGATAATTCTGGAAAAACAGAAACCCTCTCAATTTTCTCACTAATTGTGCCAGTTATCTATGCCATTTTGAATGTAGGCAGCTCGCCTACTCAAACACTGCAAACAGACCTATTGCTGGCAGATCTAAGGAAGGAAGGAGGCCAGATGACTCCCCAGATTCGATGTAAATGCCATATGTCATGTTTTCATTATTTTCAAAGGAAAAAAATTATTAGTCTGTCCCTTAGGAAGTTATTATGAATGTTTTGCCTAATCTAGTTATCTCTATTATAAAAGATAAAACAGGCTTTTCTCATAAACATAACTAAATTTATTTAAACACCTGGGTAGCATCTAAATGCTCAGAATCTAATTTCTCTGAAGGAATCGTATTCATATACATATAGAAGAAATAGCTTTTATAATTTAAGGATGTAGGATCTGGAGGCAGATGATTGGAATTTAAATCATAGCTTCACCAGCTATTAATCCCATACCTCTAAACAAGTCATTTATCATCTCTGTGCCTCCGTTTCTACATCTATTAAATGGGACGATGGTTCCAGCATTATAGGGATATTGTGAAGATTTAAACAGGTTTATGTGCCTTGCCAATAATACTTCTTCAGTAAATGTCAGCCAGTTTATGGTTTGTCCATCTTCAGATACCTGTGTGTTTATAGAGAAGTATGATAGTTATTTGGAACCATAAATTATTCAAAGTACATTTCTCTTAATTATGAGTAAGTGGAAATTTTTGTAGAAATAAGAGATTTCATCAGGTGTCACCCTTGAAGAACGCAAGAATGACTACTTGATGTGGTTACATAATAACTTAGGCTGTCTTCTCCTTTGCTTGTGTTCATTCTGCTTTCATTCATTGCAGTGTGTTAAGGGACTGTATGTTCTTTCTAAAGTAGTTTTTCCATGCTATATTAAAAAAATTCCATGTAGGTCATTTTTTATATTCTGATGTGACAGTTTCTATTACACTCTGGGTAGGCAGAGATCTGCCTTGTCCCTGGGACTTACAGTATGAGGATTGATCCCTGTGTCAGGAAGAGTAGGAAAGAATCAGAAACTCAACCACAGTAAGGGAAGCCTTGTTAAGTTTGTTCATTTATTTAACATGTGTTTTATAGGTAGCACTAGGAGGCATTGCTAAGACTTCATGCTGTGCCTTTTATAGGTAGAATATGAATAAACAGTCTTTGTATTTATTTATTCATGTTGATTCCGTTATGTGTCCTTAGGAACCCCTTACTGATATCCCAGACCACTTCTTCAGCTCCCATCAGGCAGACCCACTTCTCCGTTTGCAAAGATTCTAAATCTCTTGGCCCCTACATGGTATTTGATATTTTATACAACCAAAATGTCCCTGTCTCTTTCTCTGGATATTGTTTCACTGGCTCAGGATATTGTTTCTAGTGCAAAGATCAATAGACTCCTCTTGTGACATAAGGCCTGAATCTTTTCTAGTATTACATGGCTTTCATAATGGTCACTCTCCAATTTAAGCCTTGGATAGTGTAGCATCTAGAGGAAAATCAATCGTTTTTGGTCAGAATGACCTCAAGCATCTCTGAGAGATGGCCCCAAACACTTATTAGAGCTATATTCCTATGACATTTGTTGCATTTAAAATACTCAAATATGAAAGCAACATTACAAATCCAGCTAAGGTTTAAACTGTCCCTAAGGTATGATGTGAACGAATGTTCACTGAGAAAGTTTGGGCCTTAATTTTCCATTTGGAAAATTCTTTGTTCTGCTTCTTCCTCTTTGAGTCCATTAGAATATCCTTGTGCTCTGAGTAACACATGGTAATGAAACAGGTTTAACCTCAGTTAACCTAATATTTCTCTAGCTTATTTTTTGACCATGGGAGCCTTGTTTTTCTCAGAACCCACATTAACCTGTCACCAAACAAATGATCTGCAAACACTTATGGAAAACCAATCTAAAGAGTTGGCTGTTTCTTTGTAGTAGTCACTTATGGTTAGTGCTAATAAAGATTTAATTTTCTTCTTAATATAATTCTAATTGTGAGAACTATCCTGTGATCTTGCATTTCTTATTCACCACCTCTATCTCACTCACTGAATTTCTAACTGTTCTTCAAAGGGCAGCTTAAATACTATCTTTTTCTTGAAACTTCTGATCTTCTCCCTGTATGCTCTTATAAGAAATTTTCTGCAACCCTCTTATCACATCCTGAATTTTTGTCATAATTACATGCACAACTGTATGTTTGGGGATGTCATAAACAGTACAAAATTCCTTTTTAGGCTCTCCATAAACCTAGTTTTAAAAAAGTAGCCTAATAAATACTTTTTGCTAAATTGTGAGACATCATTTTTTTATAAGCCTTCTAAAGATTCATTTTCCAGAAATGATTTTTTAAAGCCAGACCTTATTTGCCATCCATAATATCAAAAGATAAGAAGTAGTGTTAATTATGTCCTCCATGAGGTCAGGCGTTCAAGAGAGGTAGCAAATCTTTGCACACACAATTATAGTGGAGTTGCTGTTCCATAGCTAATTACTTATTAGCCATTTCATTGCTAATTTGATTAATAACATTAATATAAACCTTTATGTTGATTTTGTAAAATGCATTACAAGATAGGTCAATATCTTGGCCCTCATTATATGGATAGGGAAAGAAGACATAAAAAGTTGATCTGATTGATTACTTCAAGGTTATTCTTTATGGTTTGATAGAACAAAATAAAAATGCCTCCTAGTCAATTGCTAACACACTAAATAGATCTGGCTACACCACTGAGGACTAAGGAAATGCACGTCTTTACTAAATATGCACTGTACCCAGGATAGACTCAGAAGCTGCCCAGCCAAGAGCATTTCCGAACACTAGTCATTTCAAGGTAGTGGATTGACCCACAAATAGAACTTGACTGACTGTCATATATGTGTGGAAAATGCTGGAAAGCTTAGGAAGTTATTTCTATAAATATCAGTTTGGTTTTTTCTAAGATCACTGTATGTACTAATAGGCATTATGAATTTTCAAGATGGTGCTACAGAATGGAGTTTTTCCAGGTTTCTTTGCCTAAGGAGTACATTGTTGGAAATACTGCCATACACTCTCCACACTGCATGTTAGCACTGTGCTCCTAGGAGAAGCCTCTTAACTGACTTCTACTAGCTGTCTCATTCTTGTGGTTCATTTCATTTTGTGGCAGTAACTGCTAGCTATTCACCGTATTGGGCCCTCCAATATTGGGCCCTCTCTTCTCCAACAGTAGCTGGTTATATGGCTGACCAACTATAATTGTAACTGTAGGGCTAGTTTCCCCATTGGGACTTAGTATGGAAATGATGTCCTACAAGTCTGGCCTAGAAAATCTCCTAGAGGTGCCGCTCCATGTTCTTCCCGCTTCCTTGGCTGGAAAAGCAGCTACAGGTGACATGTTGGAGGCTACATGTTGAAGCAAGCTAATGACCTACCTGGATCTCTGAGAAACCCAGGGGACCAGAGCCTGTGTCATCCTGAGACGCTCTCATTGAACTGTTAGGAGGAAAGAAAAACATTATGTTGTATTTGAGCTATCACTCTTTGGGTCTATTTGTTATAGCAGTTTGTCTCCCCTAACTAATACATTTATACTCTTGATTTTCTTTCCCAAGTCAGATTCCTTTACTACAAATGTCTATGACTCACCTCATACCTGGTTGCCTGGACTGATCTTCCTTTCTCACTAGCACCTTGAAAGTCCTCTAAGCTTTGGAGCTCAGGGTTCTGAGTAGCTTTTCCTGCTTCTAAGTACCATCTTTTTCTCATATCAGATACTCTGAGTTTGGAAGAAGTTCTCTTCTTTTGGCCAATCTTTCTCTCTCTCTCTCTCTCTAACTCTCTTTCTCGTAAACAAAAATTAGAAAACAAAATTGCCCCTACAGTCACCATCCAGTGATAATCACTGTGTGTGTTTTAGTGTAGAAGTTACTGGTTACAGAGGCACCTGGGTGGCTCTCTTCATTATGTATCTCTCTTTGGCTTCGGTCCATGATACCAGGGTCCTGGAATCAAGCCCAGGGGCTGCTGAAAGCTCCCTGCTCAGCAGGAGACTGCTTCTCCCTTTCCTTCTCCCCTTCCTCCCACTGGTGTTCTCTCTCTCTCTCTCTTTATCTCTCTCTCAAATAATAAATAATCTTTTAAAAAAAAAACCCTTACTGGTTATATATAAAATAGCGAAGTTGAAAATGAGAGCTTATGCTTATTTAAAACCACAGGTCTTCAACCATAAGAGACTCTTGACTCTAGTAAACAAACTAAGGGTTGCTTGAGGGGAGATGGATGGGGGATGGGATAACTAGATGATGGGCATTAAAGAGGGCACTTGATGTAATGAGCACTGGGTGTTACATGCAACTGATGAATCACTAAACTCTATCCCTGAAACTAATAATACACTATATGTTAGTTAATTAGATTTAAACAATTTTTTTTAAAATTATGGAAACATAAGGAAAAACACAACAAAACAACAAACACAGGTCTTCTAATTTTCATGTAATGAAATATATTCAAGCATACCAGGAAATTAACTGATCTTAAAAAAGGGTAAATATCGGCTTATAGATGAATTCCAAAAATATATGGGCCTGTAAAATAATTCTTTTGTAAGAGGGCTGAGCACATAGTGAACTTTTCATTCTTTCATTAGGCCAAAGGGATTCAGAGTTACTCGAGTTCTTTTGCGAAGCTCTAATTCTATGAAACCCACAGATGAACAAGTTGAGGGCAATGTACGGCTTTTTCTCATTTTACATTCCAGAGCCTGGCATCCAATGAGATCACAGGAACTGTTTTCTGAATGTGTGAATATAAACTTAAATTAGTTTGGCCATAGACAATTGATAAGTTCTGTCCTCAAGTATTTCTTGGGCAAATACTCATACAGCATCCAGTACTAACTAAATTCCCTGATATTTGAAATGCTTTTAATGAAGAAGAAAGGGAAAAGGATTTCTAGAAAATTTCTACCATGGTTTAATTTGCTTCTCTGCTGATACTTTTTTAGCATTTTTGATCGTCTTTAACTTCATTTTCTGTCTTTTGGTCTCACTGGCAGAGCCTAGAGCTTATTCATAGACAGAATGATTTAAAATGCATTTTTACTTGCTCTTGTGAGGATATACCTACTTTCTGACCTGCCTCTGGGCCTCACATTCTTCATGGATGACATGAGAGGGTTCGACTCTGTAGCCTCTCATGTGCCTCCCTTCCTTCCAGCTTTAACACTCTAGGATTCTACAGATGCTTGCTCTGGCCAGCAGAACATTTCTTAAAGATACTCTGGGAAGAAGAGAGCAAGGGCAGAACAAGAAATTCACCTGGTGACTGTCATAGACAAGTGCCTAGAGCAATGAATCATTCTTAAAGAGCATCCTGTCCCAGCTGATGACTACAGGGGACTGATACAGGGGTTGCTGCTGGAAAGGCCTTTGTGGAATAATTTGCAAGTCCGTTTGGGTAGGATATCAGGAAACAGGGCTCTCAGCCAGGTGGAAGATAATCTTACATTCTTACACCGAGTCTTTGAACCACCTTAGGCATAGATCAAACAAGATACAATGCGAACTTACAGAAAAATCTTGCTAAAGGTAGCATTTTCAGTCTTTCTCCTATCATCAGTACAACAGATTCCTTTTGCCTTTCCAGAGAATAGCCTTAACTTCAACTAAAATAACTGTAAAATGTTTAGACTTTAGGCTGTCAGCTGAATTTTGAGGATTTAGGTGGCTTTATCCTTAATAGTTTTTTCAAAGTCCTCTCCTTGTGATAACCAGCACAGGGGTTGCCTCCCTCTGTCTTTACAGAGATTTTTGATGTTTGAGCTTTGCCTGTGTCTGATTAATCTTCCTCTTACCTCAAAACTGGCCACTGACTTCACAGAAATGCAGAGGATAACTGAATAGGGCCTCCCACTCTGCCTACCTTGAGACTCTTCTCCTGACCACATTGTACATTCAGCACAGGCCTGATGCTTCAGGTGTCCAGAAGCCACTTTCAATCTGAAAGTCTGGTTCAGTTACCACTCTTGCCAGTGGACTGGTTTCCCATTTCAGATTCAGGGTTCAACCAGTGTTTTTGTCAACTCTTGAGCAAATGGAATTCTGAAGCATCTTGAAATCAATCCACTTAATATCTCTGGGCCTGTGGCTTTTCTACAGGCTGAGCCTTTTAAAGTTTTCCATTGAAAAATGTCTTTAGATGTTTCTGGAATTTGTAGGGAGTAGGTAGAAAGTGGGAGAGGATGTTTTGTAATTACGAGGTTTGAAAAGTTCTACTTGGATCTCTTCAAGAGTTTTTCCATCTTTTACTGCTAGGATAGGGAGCAAATGAACAGTGAGAACCAGGCTTGCAGTCTGTCATGTGTAAGACCAGGTAGAAAACTGAAGGTGAAAGACACAGATCCAGCTAAGGAGAACTGGATGGATATGAGGCTCAGAATGTGGGCAGTGCCCACCCACAACACCTTCCCTCAGTCCTTGGCTCACTACACCCAAACATTTGCCCTCAGTGTCTATGTCAGGGAAGTTGGGGAGCCTACCCACAGCACCTCAGAAGCCAGGTCACCTCCAGTCCTTCTACCCATCTCGCCACTCTTCTCATTTTACCTTTACCTTTTCCCCATTTCTGTGCTTTTTTCTTCCTCAATGTGGATGCCATCAGTCCCTTCCCTTGTCTTGCAACAAAAGGGGAAATATAATCATGGTTTCGTTATTTGGTCAATGGGTCAGTCAGTTAGGACCTACTGCAGATACTTCCTTAGACACGTGACACCGTGCCAACTAGAGAGGGTACAATGGATTGATGCAGAGCCCAGGAAGAGTGAGCAGGAGAACTCTCTGGAATCGGACACAAATGTCCAGGAAAGAGCAGATGCTTGTATTATGAGGCTGCCTTTCTTAATTTTGTCACTATTATTTCATCCTCCCACAATCCTTTAATTCTTACTGTTAGGTAGAGAGAGAAAGAGAGAGAAATCAAATCCTGGTATCTAGCAAATATGGCTATAGTCCAATTTTACGATAACCTACCCATTTGCTAAAGCTCACTGCCCCAGTCTGCAGAGAGTGGAAGTGAGATATCCTGATTGACAGAGCAAAAGAAATATGACCTTGAGAATGGGACCTGGATACCATTCACCAACACCACTACCTGCCCACTATGACTTCATGGGCAAGTTGCTTTCTGGCAACTTTCCTTCTCCATAAAATGGACATCATGATACCCATTTCATAATGCCATTGTGAGGAATGACGTCTCATTGTAAGTGCTCAATAAATATTATCTCTTCACTTCTGTGCTTTATCCAGGTTAGGCAATGGCTCTCTAAGGTAAAGGGATGCCCTGCCCATGGGTGACAGGGTAGGAAAGAAAAGTGCTCATCTTCAGCTACTCTGAGATTCTTTCTGTGTTCACCCAGGCACTGTGCTGGGCTTTAATTTATCTTTGGGGTAGGTCATATGGGGAGAATGGATTCTACAAATGACAGAAGTCCACTGACCAATTGGAGGCTGACGAGGACATTGGCCAGAACCCAGCAGGGATGGAATACAGTAGGAGGAATCTTTTCCACTACCTGTGATACCTTGAATTATACTATTAGAGAGTTATTCCTTTGACTAAAAGCCTTTGTTGCCATAAAAATTCAGATATTCCCAAGAGAGCAGCACATGAAACCTTATCACCCATTTGCACAGTTCGTTTTTCAGTTGTGCTATTATTCTCCATAATGGTATTTTTTACCTGTATGAAATGTCACATGCTCAGATGCATTCATTTTATAGAGCTTTAAAGCTGATAACCCGAACCAAAATGCACATTTTGGGTGTTTTATTTTTCTTTTTTGCAGTAATTTCAAAGGTGTAACTGAGCTTAGCTGTAAATTACTGGTTTTAACTCCTCATGGCAGGTAGCATTTGATCATTGACAACTCTGTTTTCTTGTTTCCTGACTAAAATCTCCACAGCCTCTATAAATATGTAAATTACCAAAATCACTACTTTTCCATTATTTCTGCCCCTAAGCTGCTTAAAATGTTTCTATATTCCTACATTTACAGTGCAAAACAGAGCAGCAGGTGACAGCCGAGTTTGACTCTATTATCGAACCTCTATTTAGCAGCTACTTGTTTCAAAGTTTCTGATAATGCATTTTTCGTAGGGTGGGCTCCAGGTTCCGGGCTGTTGCTGGCAAAGGCCAGGCTCCAGCCATTAATGGGACGGGAACACAAGAATGTGTGTGTATTTCTGCAGAGACTCTGGAAATCTCATGCTATACGCATTGCTGGTTGTGAACTGTGATTTTATGACAGAAGAAGCAAATGGGATTCTTTTTATTGCTTTTCCTTCAATTGGTAGAACTCAAGTAATGAAGCTGACATGGTGTCCATGTATGACTATGTTATCCTCTCCTGATTCATTGCCCCTTAAATTAATCTGTCATGAGCTGGATCATTGGGTCTCCGTGTGGGCTTTCACCATGTTGTGCAGGGAAGGAGAAAAACTGTATGTCGCATACATATTCCTAGAGATTTATCTAGATACACATATGTGCATATATCTTGAGAAAAATCAACATAGACTCTGAAAAAAAAAAGAGAAAATTGTAGGAAATGGGTCATTGACATGAAAGCCCAGAGAAGGGATCCTGGGATTTGTTTATCTAATTCAAATCCTCGTGCCGAGCATGAGAAATATATTTCTGTTATGACTTCATAACACGTCTGCCACAGCCCCAAGAATGAAAGTGTACGATTTCAATACCAAATGCAGGCTTGGCCTGCAATAGTTATTCATCTAAAATAGGCCTTGGTGGGGATGGGGCAGGAACCATCAATTCGTGGATGTGTTTATTTGATATTTGGAGGCTGCTTCTGCATGCCAAAGTCCTAGAAGAATCTGCATGAGATCCAAGTTACTATTGCTCATCTCCCTGGTAATGAAAGCCCATTACATATATATGGTACTTCATGCCTTTGAAAATGTTTCCGTGGTCTCTGTGGAAACCTGCGGGATAAAAAATTTAGTGATGTCCCCACTTGACATATGAGAAGACAGATTCAAAGAAATTAAATAACACATAATTACTTAGTGGGAAATTAGCTAGAACAGGCATTAGCAAAATATGGGTGTGTATATCTTACTGTTTTTCTTTTTCTTTGTTCCATCTGTCCTTGTAAATAAAGTTTTATTGAAAACTCTAGGGCGATACAGTCACCTTCATTCATTTATATCTCATTAATGACTGCTTTCAAAGAACAATGGCAAAGATGAGTAGTTGTGACAGAGACCTTATGGTCCTAAAAAGGCCTAAAATACTTACCATCTTGCTCTTTATGTAAAAAGTTGGCCAACACTGAGCTGGAACATGGGTCCCTCAAGAATGCACCTTCAGACTAAGATGATGAAGCCAGTTCATGTTACACCAGAGGAACTTTATCAGATGTCTTTGTGCACCCAGCACACAATGCTAATGACATGAATTATTCCCATCTAAACCTATTCAACTCTTAAATGTTTTGTTGGAAAAGCAAAGAAGAATGGGAGAATTTTTTTTAATTATTCATAGAACTTCAGGAAAATATTATCCAACCCCTTGAAGACTATTTCCCAGTCAGGTCAAGAAGAATATGGTCAATGTTGTTTAAAGTTCTCAATTACTACACTTAGCCCAGTTAATTAACATATCTCCTGAAATAAAAGGAATCGCTTTCTCACCAAAATGAGAAGTACCCAGGTGGCGCTCTGTTCTCCCACATTGTTGGGTGCTCCTCCCGTGACCACCTTTCCCTCAGAGAGCCCACTGATAGGATGTCTGACAAGTGGTGTTCCTAAGAGGAAATGCCTCCTGAGGTCATACTCAGCTTGCTCTCCAAAACAGTTGATTTTCCTTCCTGCAAGAAATGGGACTAGAAGGGACATGGGAAGGAAGAGAATGTGCAAGTGAGAGAGAAACTTGGAATGTACTCTGCAAGAGCCATGTCCACTCCCGCCCTTAGACCAAGCATGTCCATACCCTCTGGACTTCCCAGGCTTTTCTCTGTAATTTTGGCTGCTCCTCAGTAGAAAGTATTAGTGAACCTGGATATGTGTGTGTGTGTGTGTGTGTGTGTGTGTGTGCGCGCGCGCGCGCATGTGCATGTGTGTGTGCACATGCCTCTTGGCAGATAGTACTAACTGGTGATGCTAGTCACATTTTCAAAACCAGAACAAATCTCTTTGTGATGTTTTCTCTGGAATTTAATGTTCTGTCAAATACTGCATGAGCTTCTTCAAGTTAGCTGAACATTATCCATCCTTGACTTAAGCCTGTTGTTATCTCTGGGTAAAATTATTCTTAAAGGCCTGCATGAACCTTACAATTGTGAGATGCTTACTGTGAACTGCTATCTTCAAAATACCTGTAGAGTGTGAGTAGGAAGCTCCCTGTGGACTTTATCTTATCTGGTTAACTCTAACGATGCAGCAACAACATATGTTTTTGGCTTTTTATTTTTAGCGGAGATGTTTATTTCTCAGAGAACTCTCCCTGCCTGACTCCTCGCCTTACTGCTATCCATTGCCTTCCAAAGTCAGGATTCATTGGTCAGCTCAGCAAAACTTCAGACTTTGACCAGATGGAATTAACACATCAGTTCATGAGTCAGGGTGGAGAGGGACTTTGAGGATTCAGTCTGTGTCCCCTTTTCACATATGAGAACATAGCAGTTCAGGACTCTGCTACTTAGCATATCACTGCTTAGTGCAAAGCCAAAATGGAGACCCAAATTTTGGACCCACTGCTCCATACTCCTGTGACCAAAGGGGCAAATACCCCATCGCAATAAGCAATCTCCAGCCAGTCCCTTCCATCTAATCCAACAGTAACTTTCTTAGAAACACCTTTATTTGACCAAGTTCATACTTTTTTTCCTATGATATCTAGAAGAGCTATGTCTAAGATGATGCCATGACTTGACTATGCCAGTTATCTCTTAACCGTGTAACAAACCGCTCAAGAACTTACTGGCTTCATGTGATGATCATGCCTTGTCATTCATGAATCTGTGGGTCAGGTGAGTAGCTGATCTGGATCAGTCTCGGCTGATCTCAGGGGACTAGCTGTGTATCAGCTGGAAGCTGTGGGGTTGGTTGGGGCCTGACTGATGAAAAAGGCCTTACACACTTGCCTGGTGACTGGTTGGCTAAGGGTGATGGATGGTACTGGGCCATATGTGTCTAGTTACTCATCAGGCGAGGCCAGGCTTTTACACATGACAGTGGTATGTTTTCAAAAGAATGAGAGTAAGCATGCAGGGACACTGGAGGCCTAGACTAGGAACTGGAGAACCATTGCATCCCCCACATTCTGTTGGCCAAAGCCAGTCAAAAGGTGAGCCTAAATACAAAGGATGAGAATGAAATGCCACTTCTTGGTAGGACAAACCACGAAGTTATAATGCAAAAAGTGTGGGGAATCATATATATATGATACTAGATATAGATATCATATTTATACTTATATGTGCATATATAAGTATAAAAGAATGAAAATAATTTTAGATTCATTTCTAGATATCTAGGCATTTAATCTTCAACTCAGCAATCCTACATTTAAGAATTTACCCTGAAGATACACCTCCAACTCTAAGAGAATACATATGCATAAGGTTAATCATTGCAGCAATATTTATAATTGCCAACACCAGAAAATACATAAATATCCAAGCATAAAGAATTATTAAATACATCATGGAACATATACACATTGGATTACTATGCAAGTGGAAAAAAATATATGAGAAATGCCTCTAGGAACTGATATACAGTGATTTCCAGGAGAGATTGTGAAGTGAAAACACTTAAGTACGAAAGGGCATGCTATGTTTTTATGTAAGAAATAAGGGAAAGTCGGTTAGTCTCAAAGGGTGGAAGAGAACCTGACAGGACAGAGATGAAACAGCACAGTGTAACCTCCTCTGAGTATACCTTGTTGTATTGTCTTAACATGTAGAAGCATGCTGCTGTTCTATACATTCAGAAAGTAAAGCTAAATCAGTAAGGATGAGAGGGATTAAAAAAAAAAAAAAACTAAAAATGAAAGCAGTTGAAACAAGTGAACCCAATTATATTTCAGAGGAATTTCTCAATCATAGTAAAGGAAGAGTGAATCCAAGCTACAAGTTAGGAACACAGTATTTGACTGCTTATCCTCAGTACTGAGCAAATAGCTGTAAGGGTAGATTTTATAAGCAAATACTTAACTCTTTCATAGGTTTGGTGTTCAGATTCTTGTAGTGGTAGGGGAGAAGCAATTCTGAATCAACTTTAAATTTATTATGAGATTGCTCACATGAGTAAATGAGAAGGACCATGAAAATATGAAATGGGGAAGATAACAAAGAACTCTGTAACAATGGTTGGAAATTAGATAGATTTACGTGAACTCATAATTTCTTTTAAAATATCTTAAATTTATATATAGATATGGATATTATAGTTATACAAAATGACACGCATGCACACATATATATGGATATATGTGTGCATTTATGTACATACGTTTGGGTGTGTATATGTGTGCACATATCCTTAGCTCAGTCACCACTGGGAGACGTCTCATGAACAGTGAGCACAGGTAGCTCCCAGATCATCTTAAGTACCATTCCCCACTTGAAGGAACCAGGCCCCGTGGAGGAATGAGTGATTACAGGGTAGGGCAGGAGAGGATGATACCAAAATATCTTGTCATGCTAGAAAGTAACAAGGTACTGAAAGAAAAGAAAACACAACAAAAGATGTCTACAAGGACATGCAAGCCAGCAATTAAGGGGATTTTGTGGGTAGATCTGGGACAATTTGTATACCAAAGTAATTAAATAACAATCGATTATATATCATTTAAAAAAGGAATTCATGCCCACATCCCATAATAATTTGATAAATCAATGGCAGAAAAGAAGGTCTCTTGCATACACTGAATGCTGAGTAGAAAGAGTGCTGAGTTGGAAAGTCAGCATTTTATAACCATCACAGTAGAGATTGGATAAGGCAAAATCATCAAGAGTTGCTAAATTTAGGGGAAAAGTTTGATGAGGAACATGGCCTTATCATGTTTCCTCAATGACTGTTTTTTAACTGTAAAGGGAAATGTTATATAGTAGAATGTATGTATATAATTATATAGTAGAGTAATCAGACCACATCTTGACTGTGTGATTATAATTAATGCTGACAATGAGACATGTGACTTTAGATGCCATACAATGAGACATGTAACTTTAGAAGTGATACTATGAGAACATAACATCACCTGTGTAGCATTCCAAATGAGGATTTCAACACAAGGAAATGTCAGACAAACACAAAATGATAGGGTAAATTTTTATGTTAAAAAATGAAAGTGAGGGGTCTATCTTTTTCAAATATTCCATATCACCAAAGGCAAAGAAATGCTGAGGACCTGTTCTAGATCAAAGAAATGACAAACTAATACCTGACCCTAGACTAGATCCTGTACTGGAGGTAAGAAATGCCATAAAGGATGTTAGTGGATCAGTTGACAAAGTTGGAATATAGAGTAAGAGCATGGCTGCAATGTTAAATATAATGAAGTTTGAAGACTTTTCTGCAGTTATGTAAGAAAATATCCCTATTTTCACAACATTCGTGCTGAAGTATTTAGGAGAAAGAGCCATGATATAAGTCATACCTTCAATGTTTTCTAAGAACATAATATTTAATTGCTGTATTTATAGAAAGACAGACAATCTACAAATGATAAAGCAAGTGGGGTAAATTCTAGGTGAATCTTATTTTTGAAGCTTTTCTATAAATTTTGAAGCTTTTCTATAAACTTTTAAAAGTTTTAAAAAGATTATCAAAAAAGAGACAACTTAGTTTGAATACTGCCGACCATCAACTAGTTATGTAACCTAGGACTCATTACTCCTCTTGAGGATAACATAGTACAAAAGGGTTAGTAAACATTTTCCAGATGATTAGAAAAACGCCTGGCCCCATGTAACAGTCATTCCGCAATTGGCAGCTTTTCTGTTCACATTTAATTAGACTCAGGTTTTCTTTTACTTAGCTGCTTTCCAGGTAAGTAGCCTCTATTTGAAAATAATTTGAAAACTTTAAGAAGGAAGAACGTGTTTTATAACTTCAGAGGGTGAGCACACAGTGGGCCAAGAATTGAACTGAAATTGTTCAATGTGGACCAGAGGTGGGCAATGATTTACCTCAGTACCATGACTGTCTCTTGGGAGAATGGCATGTGCTACTCATTTATCACTACATTAACCCATTGGTGGAGGGAGACACTCTCAAAAGACACAGTACTTCAAGAAGCCACTAGATAACTGATTGGTATTCACTGAGCTATTTCTTTCCCACCAAAAATCCAGAGGCCTCAAATGGGAGCGAAGGCTAGGAGCCACGTTCATCGCATGGATCTGTTTGTTACAGTGAGGTTCATTTGTTCTTTTAGGACATGAGTTATAACATTGGAGCTATGATTTTACTTAAAATTTGCAGTGAGTAACCATGCATCAGCACTGAAATCCTCCCATTCCTAGCAGAAACAGACACCAGAAGACTGTGAGCATCAACATGCTCCACTGATTTATGGTAGGGAAGGAGGACAAGATTTATAACCCTGGCACATGGCAAGTATTCGTTGGCATTAGAACTCAGAATATTCATGTGTTCCTGCTCTTTTATATTAAACATCTGCCTTTAGCTCTTTGGGGGAGAAAATAATAACGGTTTTCCTTTGGAAAGACCTGACCATAACGACTGATTGTGTGAATGCATGCGGAATACCAATTCCCATTTTGAAATTAGTTTTAGGTCTTGACTTTTAAAATGGCACTGCTTCATATGTTCTGTTGTCCCTTCCCCCTCCTCTTCATAAATACCATTCAAGGAATATAACATCATAAAAATGCATGGAAGATTTAAGGACTTTATTTCATCAATCCTCCCCTGAGGCATGGAGAGGTCACATGCCTTCATGAACAAGCACTTTCCTGAGCATCATCAGTGCACCATGAATCCAGGTACCTGCCTCTTGCCTGGTGCTATGTTTAATCCCATGATTTTTACTAAATCTCTTTTTTATAACAATGATCTAGTAGCTTGCGATTTAATTTTCAATATCTATTTGACAAAACTTAAAAATCACTTTAGGCAAATTATTGAACACCATATAACTGAAAGGATTATCAACCTCAACTTTTTTCTCCAAATTTCCATTATACTGATGCAGAGCCAATGGTTCCAAGACCGAATGCTGGCAATAAGAGGGAAGATGGGCAAAGAGTACTTGAATCAGAAATGCATTTCATTTTATTACACCTGGAAGAAGAACATGACTCTGTGCAGTGGCATTCAGTCTGAGTCTCTGAAGAGAACTCCTTCTCAAGAATAATACAGAAGCTCTGTAGGTGCTCAGGAACATATGTCAGATAGTGTCATGAAATGATACAAAATTGTTCAGAACTAAAAAAAAAACCTCTTAGATTTCCCCCAAACTATAATCTCTACTCTGTTATTGTCTCTGTTACAATTTTTTACAAATACAGGGGAAAACAAAGCCTTCTTAAACATTTCTAACCTGAATACTGAATACCGAATTCAGACCTTTAGATACACCCATATTTCTCCAACTCATTTGCAAATATGATAAATATATCAATAACCACATATTTACTGAGTGGCTATTCTGAGCTGGGCATTGGTCCAAAATAAGAAGCTGTGGATCAGCCAGTGCTGTCATAGAACTTTGAGATGAGCAGTAAGAAATTACAGCCAAGTGAGAAAGTCACCACTCCTGCGTCTTTATAAATCTGGTTTAATCTGTATCAGAGAATACTTTTAAAAAAAAACTAAAAGGGAGAGATTAAAAAAACACACCCACATACCCACACACCCAAAAAAGCAAAAAAAAAAAAAAATCAAAACCAAAACAATAAGAAGTAGGTAAGTCTTCCTAAAGGAAAGTCATGGAAATGTGTCAGGATTGGAATGCCGCCATTTTGTAGGAATCCATACCACTTGGTATCGCTACAGCACCCTCATGGGGGGCTTAGCTGTTTTTGCTTCCTGAAAGGGTTATATATTCTCAAGTCTAAATTAGTGTCAAAATCATGGAGTTGAGGTTTAAACTTAGAAGATACCACAGAGACCTAGTCTAACTCACCATTTCCTATGGTGTGACTTCCGGGTGATAACATGGGCACTTCTAGACCACACAACTGTATTCAAAGTGCAGCCATAAGTTTCATTTTATTCCAGACCTCTGTGCATGGGAAGGTGGTGTTAGAAGTGATTCTGTATTGAAGGACAACTGCCCACTGACATTTCTTAGGCCAGAGTCCTGTGTTCTCCAGACCTTTTGTGCATAGTCTTGCCACATTTTACCCACAGTGAACTGAGACCTCAGATTTACTTCTCTATGAGCACATTATGATACTTTCTTTAACTCCTAAAAAGAAGAAAGCATTTTGAAAAATATTTCATTATGGAAAAACAATACAAACAAAGTTACACAGTGTAGGATTGAAATGTTTCGCATAATGGTTAAATATGATCCTGCAATGATGATGGATCTCATGATGGAAAACAAATTTAAAAACTCAGTTGGATTTTCTCTGACAAGAAAGATAGTAACTCAGTTCTCTTTTCCTTTAAATATAGAATCCCCTCCTCTTAGATCCCTTCCCTATATACCCATTCCCCTGGTGGGACCTAGCTTCTTGCCCCATATCCCTGCTCTCTCCCATCCTCCTGCCTTCCTCAGAAGACTGAATTCTCTCCCAACCTGGCTGGTTATTTCCCATCTGTGTCAACAAGGCTAACAGGGCCTGGTAGATCTAGTACCCACTAGAACTTTCAAGGAAACTAAAATTAATTCAAAGCAGTTATAAGCATTTTCATTCTTTTGGACTAATTATAGCTACATCTTGTATGTGGGGAAAAAATACATCTTAGAGTATATGTGGATTGATATGGAAAATTTTTCCTCTTGTTTTAAAGTTTAAGGTGAATCTGCCCCCCCCCCAAAAAAACCCAACCAACCAACCAACCAAACAAACAAACAAAAAAAATGGAAGGAGTATATTCTTATGTGTATTTCTAGATTAGAGTGCTTATTTAAATATGGTAGGCATGAATTAGGGAAATGAAGAATGGTATTTCTTGGATAGTCAAATGGAATTCCCCAATCAATTCTGCTATAATAAAGAATTTAAAGCTAAAAATCCAGACATTCAATGATGTATTCAATAACTCATGTTGGGATCTGGGTTTTTTTTGTTTTTTTTTTTTGTTTTTTTTTTTGTTGTTGTTGTTTTGTTTTTTCAGTAATGCTTATCTTTCCAAGGGGCATAGTTAATTTCTTCAGTACTCTGTAAATTATTACAGAAATTACAAATCTACTAGAAAATCAATACAACTAATTGTAAATTAATAGATTTCTAAGTGTGAAGGAGCGTGTAATAATGTAGATGAGTTCTTTAAAGAACATGCCAGTTCCAGCATCAAGGGCTCAGGGCTCCAGCTGTTTCATGTGACATCTTCAAGTGTAAACACATTTCTTTCCCCCCAACTCTCCCCCTTCACCCCCTTATTGCCCACTGATTTAGTCTGGCACTGCAGCAAATAACATTTCCATTAGCCACCTACTGTTAAATCGCAGAGTAACTGTGATAAAAAAAAAAAAATCCAACATGCAAACAAACCAATAGAGAAGCAACTGGGGTTACCGTCTGTCTCAAATATTCTTTCACAGGGCCCACCAGCATTCAAACTAAAAGCAAACCTCACACAAAGTTAAATAAATTGGATCTAATAGGGAGCTTCAGAATATGCCTTTACAACGAGTGAAAATCTGAATTGAGGGAATGTATAATTCTGTACTTGATATGCTGAACAAATCATCTTTAATATTATATTTGTGTGTCCATGAGGTTTAGCATGGGACTAGTTATTTTTATGTCAATATCACATCACTGCTTATCAATTTTAGGCAATGATGGGCTTGTCAATAAAAAGACCAGTAATTATCATAATTATAATTAAGGTAATCAATGAGAATGTGGCTTTGTTCTGCCATATGCACTTGGATGATGCAAAAAGAAATGATAGAACTTTACATTAATTTAGCACTTGAAAACTTATAAAGTGCTTTTGGTTTAGAGTTTGGTTTTATAGCCATAAATTGGGACAGATAAAAATACCACTCTACTAAAGAAAAAGCAGCTTCAGTCTGTAGCTGGTTCCTAGAGGGAATGCTCTCATAGAACTAAAAAAATCTCATGTTCAGGGATAGTCTCATAGCATAGGTGATACCCTGTATCAGTACATAATAATGTGGTTACATAATTGTAGTGGGAAGTTAGGTAGCTCCAAGTCAAGCTTTAGGTTTACATAATAATGCAGGTGCCACCTGGACTACTGGCAGGAGGGGCCGGAGAGCATGTAGGGACATTAGTCCCAGGTAGTCGCAGCAAACAGCAGCCGAGGGGGCAGGCACATTGGTTTAAACACCCCCATCTCCCACAAGGCTTCTTCTGGTTAGGCCTGGGAGATGGTCAGGCTGGCTCCAGCCTTAACTACTCTGCGGTTAAGGCTCTGGCTAGATGCCTAGAAGAGATGCAAAAGAAATATCTACCATCCTGGTCGGTGCAGCTGGTCAAAGGCTAGCTGCTTTCCTTCTTCACATACTTGTGATATTTGGTGACTTCTTGCCCTCAAGGCTGTTTCAGGATAGGGTGCAGGGGCAGGGCCAGGGCAATAGGAACTGGGGAGATGGGAGAAATGGGTTTGTTTGCTTGGCCTTAGGTTGAAAGGCTGGGCCATAGGATACTTCCAGTAGGGAACCAAGGCATAACCATCACTGCTAATTCAGCAGAGGGAGCCTCTTTTTAGCTAAAGTTTTGGCCTTGGAGAATCTCAGTATAATCAGAGTATGGCTACTGTATTTTTAGTTCATCAGCAATGAGCAGCTTTAATAGGGCATACTGATGCTAAAATTTTAATGTAATTTAACTAAGTCATAAAGATACTGCATATTATGATTATTTGACATTTATGGTCTGTAATCCTATATATGCCATTTGCTTTTCAGAACATAAATCTGATCTGAAAATTTAAAATCCAAGTCAGATCAGTCAACTAAATCCTTTATTAACTTGAGCACCAGATTCTGTTCCAATATCACTGTTCATGAGAAATAGGCAAATTCAATATATGTAAAGAGACCAAACCAAAATAAAACAAAACAAATCCATAAAACCCAAGGTGAGGTTAGGATCTTTTGTTTATTTAGTTTAGTTTTTTAAGTTAAACTTCTAGGGAAGCCCGAGTAGCTCAGTTGGTTAATCAACCAACTCTTGATTTTGGCTGAGGTCTTGATCTCAGGGTTGTGAGATTGAGCCCCATGTCAGGGTCCACACTCAGTGCAGAGTCTACTTAAGATTCTCTCTCCCTCTCCCTCTGCCCCTCCTCCTGCTCTCTCTCTCTCTGTGTCTCTCTCAAATAAATAAAATCTTTAAATTAAACTTCTAAAACTAGAGCTATGGTAAATTCAGATTCAACTCTTTTATTCCTTTCAAGTCTCTATTTCTGGATGGCCTGTAGTATTTAAAGTTGTGATCTTGAAGCATTGCAATTAACTAACCATCAAGAGAGGTTACGTTTAATTTCTTGTATTTTCACAGACAAGTAACAATTTTAAACAAAAAAAACTGTCAAGTAAAACTTTTTAGTTGTATACCACTTAACAGGAAACAAAGTCAGTGATATAGACAGAATGCATCTATGCAAAATTCATATGTTGAAATAGTAATGCTTCGTGGAATGGCATTAGGAGGTAGTGACCTTGGGAGATGATTAGGTCATGAGGATGAGCCTTCATCAATGAAATTAATACTTCATATGAAAAGACACAAGAAAAATAAGAATAGACAAAATATTTTAGTCATCCGATCTGTGGTATTCTGTTATAGCAACTCAGTTAGTGTATCCGAAATAAGAAATAAATATTTGTTATAGGAGCTATGTAAAATTAAAAAAATAATATATATATTTTTTAAGATTCAGGAGTTCTGGTACCCAAAGATACTGCCTTCTGTGTTTCTATAGATGTATTTTTCCTACTGAATTCAAAATTTTGATTCTTGATTTTTTTTAAGATTTTTTAAAATTTATTTGTTTGAAGGACAGAGATCACAAATAGGCAGAGAGGCAGGTGGGGCGGGGGAGTAGGTTCCCTGCTGAGCAGAGATTTTTCCCCCCACTGCCCGCAACGCAGGGTTCAATCCCAAGACCCTGGGATCATTACTTGAGCCAAAGGCAGAGGTTTAACCCACTGAGCCACCCAGGCGCCCCTTGATTCTTGATTCATACTAGTATTTCCTATGTTTTCAAAATTCTCTTCTGAGATTTTAATGGTTGTATAACTGTAATGGATGCACAAAGAATATATATGTTCAACTATTTCTTCATAGTATCCTGCCTAAGGAATGTCACACTTTCCAATTAACTATGGTTATCCTTCTCTAGAGCAGTTACACAGTTGCATTCAGCATATTGCATTAGTTCTAAAATATTTACTTCACGCAGTTAGCTCAGCTGCTTTCATTTTTTAAAGGATTTCAATATTCTCAAATCTAAACTAGTGTCAAAGTCACAGAGGTGAGACTGGAAGAGATCCAGTGCAGCCCATCATTTCCCATTGGGTGGACCCAGGTGATAATGTGGCTTCTCCAAGAGCACACAACAGTTGACCAAGATGGCAGGAGATCAGGTTTGCCAATGTGCTATCTTGTTTATGCTAGTAGATATCAATACTATTACACATAACACTCCTCTTTAATGTAAATATTTTCTAATATTCTCTTTCCTATCCTGAAATGTAAGTCACAGATGATCTCATTTATATACATATACTTTAGAACCAACCTCAAAAAAATTTTAACGTAATGAGGAAATACAGGAAAAAATTATAATAAAATGATATGGCTTTTCTGAAGACATAATGATGTCAAATGCTCACAGTTGTATATGGAATCAACATAAATATGACAGCTACAAATATGTAGATTCATCATACATGTAACTGCTACAAATGCAGATGGATACATTTTGATATATGGGCAATTCATATGCCACTTGTGGGGTTAGTCCCATTGATGTGATTTTATGAATTGGTGAGCAAATCTTGGTGTTAAAAAAAAAATAGAAAGAAGTACAATCCTCCTTTGTTATACATAAGTACTTGAATTCCTAGAAAAATTCATGTAGCTGGTTTTAACGATGCCAAAAATAATTCATGTTTGTGTTTGAAACAGGGTTGGAGTCTGGCCTCAGGTAATTATAAGCTGGCTTTTGCCTCCATAAATGTCCAGTAGAACATTCAAGAGCTGTGTGAGAAACAACTCTCTATTGTGTAGAACTCTCCTGCACACTGCCACCTTGGCATCTGCCCGCTGAATGTCAAAAACTGCCTATCACCTTGACAAGCAAAACCAGTGTCCCCACAATTTCCAAAAACTCCCTTAGGGGGTGGCGTCTGCTCTCTTTAGGAATCTCTGATCGAAGGCCTTGCTGTTTCCCAGTGCTATGAGAACAGAAAAACATTCTAAACAGAGAACTTTGGAGAAAAGACGTGACCGTCCTTGTGCAACAGAGTTTCCTTTGTGCAAGAGCATGATCCTATTTTCTTTCTTCTTTCTTATTCTTTTAAAATGTGACATGGGGTGTTAATAAGGATGCAAGTGCTGCTGTGGAGTGTGCATTGGGGTGACAAATTCAGGTCATGATGATTCTCTTGTTTCTCAGCTAAAATAATGCCCCCTCCTCGATTGGCCCTCGCACCACAAACACACGTGTCCGCACACTTCCCTTGTCCTCTACCTGTGTTGCCCTCTTATTTCAGTTATTTATGACATCTTTGTCTTCTCTTTGCAGAACGTTAGTCACTAGGATACAGATCGAAGCTCAGGCCCTACAAGTAATTTTCTAGTTACATTCTAAACCACATAGTTAGGTTTCAAAAGGAACATTCTGGGGATGAACATTTGGGCTGTTTGAATCATATGGACAAATGCTTTTCCCTCTTTGACACCATGTATTTCTGAACAAGAAGTGACCAAAATCAATAAATTCATATTTAACTTGCAGAATGTCATGAAAATATTTGTTGTGCCGTGGAGCAAGGAAGCATGCTGCCTGTCTGTTCTTCCCGATAAGAACATTCTTCCTTGAATTGCAATTTTACTGTGTATTTATCTTTATTATACAAAAGCCCATGGTAGTCAATGAGAAGAATTCTGCATCTTTGATTTTATAGAAATTTGCATATCAAAAATCTGCCACGATGTAGTGATATATCCAATAGAAATACACAGTTCAATAAACATAGTATTTTTCTTAGCCTTTTTGAGTGAAAAGAAACCTTAAAACAATACTTTGTCCTGAGTTCTAAAGGTTTTCCAAAGAAATCCTCTACCTCTACCTTTAATTTCTGTTTTACATCAAGAGGTAGAGAAATGTCGTAATGTAATATTTTCTTATGTAATCACATTAAGGGAGCCTCTTTGTTCTGGAATGTTAAAAGCAATCTTCTACCTCCTTGTTTTATCATTAGATAGAGTAAATTTGTGGACTAGGACGAGGCAAGCATTATTCCCATTTTACAATTAAGTGAACTTGTAAATGTACAGAGACATTCATTGACCAGAGCAAGAGCCTACACCACACTACTCCTTGGAAGAAGAAACTTTGCAGGGAGCTATGTCATAAAGCACCTAGAAAAGGAAAGCTAAGGAGTCCCTGCTGATTCCCCTGAACCTCACTCGCACACAAGGGGTCCATCCATGGCTTGGAGAGCCCAGGGGACTCAGCTTGTCTTCAGTGTCCTCAAACACCTCACAGAATGGTATGCAGGCATGTCATTAAAAGTCATTTAAGAATAATTTACTTTTTCTTGGCCAACAATTTCAAGGATAATACTTTAACTCAGGCAAATGGGAAAATTATTATCTGCCCTCCTACTCCTTTCTTCCCTCTTGAAGTAAAAAAGAGCTGATCAGACCACTGGGAATAAAGCATGTGCCTGTGTGTGTGTTGGGTAGAGGAATGGAATTAAGGTGTTGCCAAAACTTAGAAGATGAGAATCAGGCCATACTCACACCAGTTGAACTTATAGCCAACTGCAGAATGAGAGAGAGTGCTCCCTCTTCACTTCAGAGTTCTCTGTACCTCCCAGGACAGTCATTGGTGGAAGGAGAGGAACTGGTTAGCCAACTGAATATTATCTGAATACCTATTCAGTGACTGAGGTGCTTCTCTTGACTGAGGTGCTTCTCTTAACTGCGATGAATCAGTTTCTGTAGCAAAATCATTGTGATTATGAAAAAATCAATATTTTAAATTACATATTAAAAGAACAACAAAGCCCATCTTTTTAAACATTTCCAATGATGGGGAAAAAAAAAAAAAGCAAAAACCCAGCCAGTATGATGCTGTTTAGCCTTTCAGGTTAACTTAGTCTCTTTGACCAAGAAGAGCCACTCAATGGTTCACGCATTTGCTTTGGATAACTTCCTCCCGCCCAGCAGTATGGATAAAATTCCATCACAAGACTGAAGGCTGAGAAGCAGCAATCAACGATCACCACAGATAGAAGATTTGACAAGTTGTGGTCTTGGTCTAACACACCAGAACAATGAGTAGCGATTGCGAACATCGAGTCACGCAATTGGATTGGAAAACCAAGTAAGGCACATGGCATCTGCATGGAGATCAAAGCAAGGGTTTTGAGATTCCAATGGGAAAGCAACAAAGTAAGGAAAAGATAGGAGATCATTGGATTATAGAAGAGAGACACCTATTAGGGAATTTCACAGAAATTTAAGCCTAAGGCTCTGCTAATGCACTCTGCTAAATGCTTACTGGCACCTGTGAATGTGGCCTCAAGGTGGAGATCACAGCAGGCGGGAGGATAGGGAGCCAAGGTCTACCCTTCCTTGCTGTATAACCTTAGGCAGGTGTCTTTGTTCCTTCCCAGCTCTGTGTCCTCCTTTGTAAAAGAACTGAATTAGACTGAGGTGTTACCGAGGTCCCTTTTAATTCCCAACAAACTAAAATTCTGTAGCATCTCAAAATAACACATAGTGATGCAAATGCCACTTTTTAATAGGCAGCATTAAAAACAACAAAAATAGCAAGGCCCGCCTCCAGGCATCAATATTACCAGGAACCCAATTTGAGCATATCCGTCACCAAGCAAAGGAAATGGTCTATTCCACAGAAATCAGATCATCCTAAGGAAGAGAAATGTGTCAAAAGGTACCAGATTATGTGCTGAAATAGGAAATATTGTTCTGGTTGCAGGTGACCTTTCACAGTGAGATCATTCACTTGCTGGTTATGCTGTCAAGTAACTTACTACTGCCCTTTAAAGGTCATTGCCTTGGGTGTGCCCCTGGGTGCTTCCTAATATATGCCTCTAATTTACTTCTCCCCCATAAAATATATCTATTAATGAGGTGTTCCCCCACACATACACCTCACTTCGGCGTCTGGTGGGAAACGTATTTCCCCTTATATTGTAAGCATATTGCATTTAAAGATACTGGTAGAAGAGGGGGAGGGAAGGAAGAGCATTTCATTACAAAAACCTTGTAACCTCTACTGATTGGAGAAGTCAGAGGAGACACTGCTGCAGGGAGACCTGTTCTTCTCTTCCGTAAAAGCACATTCAGGGTCTGTTTGCCAGGGACTAGTAGGGTATGTTTAACAGTGGGTGGGCACCCTCTCCAAGCTTTTCTGGTACAAGGTGCTATTCCTTAGAGGGTCCAAGTTATACCAAGTTCGGATTCTCTAACGGAATAGGATAAGGCTCCATGACTCGCTACACTGAGGTAAGGGTTGCCTGGGGCAGGCTGGGAGAAAAAAGGATGGCTAGAGCCAAGTCCCCAGCAGCTGGCCTATTACTAAATTAGAGCTCCTGAAAAGCCCCTTAGGATGGGAGTCCTATGGCCCTGGGTAGGTTTGGTCCCAGTTATGGAGAGAGGGGAACTGGGGCAGTCAGCTCATGATGAAGACATAAAAATGTTCTTTTAGTAAATACTTTAAAAATTTTTTTTTTATTTTTTATAACCATATAATATATTTTTATTCCCAGGGGCACAGGTCTGTGAATCACCAGGTTTACCCACTTCACAGCACTCACCATAGCACATACCCTCCCCAATGTCCATAACCCCACTCCCCTTCTCCCAACCTCCCTCCCCCCAGCAACCCTCAGTTTGTTTTGTGAGATTAAGAGTCAGTTATGGTTTGTCTCCCTCCCAATTCCATCTTGTTTCATTTATTCTTCTCCTACCCCTTAATCCCATGTTGCATCTCCACTTCCTCATATCAGGGAGATCATATGATAGTTGTCTTTCTCCAACTGACTTATTTCACTAAGCATGATACCCTCTAGTTCCATCCACGTCATCGCAAATACAAGATTTCATTTCTTTTGATGGCTGCATAGTATTCCATTGTGTATATATACCACATCTTCTTTATCCATTCATCTGTTGATGGACATCTAGGTTCTTTCCATAGTTTGGCTATTGTGGACATTGCTGCTATAAACATTCGGGTGCACATGCCCCTTTGATCACTATGTTTGTATCTTTAGGGTAAATACCCAGTAGTGCAATTGCTGGGTCATAGGGTAGTTCTATTTTCAACATTTTAAGGAACCTCCATGCTGTTTTCCAGAGTGGTTGCACCAGCTTGCATTCCCACACCAGTCAGAATAGTAAATAGTTTTTTAAAGATCAAGGAAAGAGCTTTACTCAAGAGTAGTGAGAGGCAAAGAAAGGAAAAGTGAGCAGAGCTTAAAAATCAATAAAACCAGAGGTATCAAGTGGTGTGTGAGTGTCAGTTACTCAGGGTAAATTATCACAGGCTTGGTGCTCAAAATAACAGAAATTTATTCTCTCATAGTTCAGAAGGCTAGATGTCCAGAATCAAGGTGTCATCATGGTTGGTTCCTTAGGGAGGCTATGAGGGAAGTATTCCATGCCTCTTTGGTAGGTTCTGGTGACTCCAGCTATGCTTGACTTGTAGATGCAACACTTCCCTCTCAACCTCTGTCTTCTCATGGTTTTCATTCTGTGTCATTGTGTCTGTGAAACTCAAATATCCCTATTCTTTCTCTTATAAAGTCACCAATTAATGAATTAGGGTTCATCTTGCATTCAGGATGATTTCATCTCAAGATCTTTTTTTTTTTTTAAGATTTTATTTATTTATTTTTGAGAGAGAGAGAGAGCATGAGGACAAGTTTGGGGGGAGGACTAGGGCGAAGGGCAGACTCCCTGCTGAGCAGGGAGCCACATGTGGGACTTGATCCCAGGACCCTGAGATCATGATCTGAGCTGAAGGCATATGTTTAACTGTCTGAGCTACCCGGGAGACATCATCTCAAGATCTTAATTATATCTACAAAGTCTACGTATTTCAAAATGAGGTCATAATCATAAGTGCCAGAGATTGAGACTTGGACGTGTCTTTTTGGGGACCGGTATTCAAACTACTAAACTGAAGTTAGTATTTAACAAGACAATAACTAATTGTGTCTAATAAGAGTATAGGCAAAAGGCAGGCTCTTCTTTATCTTCCATCCATGTGAGGGAATAACCTCAGATTTACTTCTTTATAAAAGGTTGAGAATATAGGCCATACACAACCGCATGCTGAGCAACTGCACCTGAATGGATCCACTTGTTCATTAGATAAGCACCAGATTACCCCTTTAGGAAGCGTGGTACTGCATGGCTACTCTACCTCTGACACTATGGCTATTACTAATAATGTGAAGTAGAAGTGGAAAAGCAAAAAATAAACCAAGAAATTTCATAGTTAAAGTTATATCTTATAGAATATAATTCATACTTAACATCATATGAATTGGTCTCTTGAAGCAGAATTTTTAAATATTTTCATTCTCATAAGTAAGTATTTTAAGAAAAAAATAATGCATGTAAAGCTATTCTCCTTTTGTGAAATTGTGTTTTAAAGGGAAAGGAATAAATATTGGATTAGGAACCAAGATATAGTTTTGGAATGGGCTGCAGTGCCAACTGGGTGACTTTGGCAAATCATTCCTGGATCTTATGCATTTGGTTGTCCTTTGTAAACTAGGGGAAAGCATACTGCCCAGATGTCTACCTAGTTCTCTGCCAGAGTCATACCCTAGATAACTAATTCTCAGAGTCTGACCACATTAGCAATTCCAGGGACCAAATTCAGGTCTTCCCACAGAGTTGATGAATTTAGAAGGGATGGAGAGTGAGAACCAATAAGAATGTCCCACTGTTCTTTCTCTGTACTGCTGCATAAACCTGATCAGTATTGTAGTTGCCTTGCTAACCAACAGTCCTTGTCAAATCAGGCAGCAGGAGGGTCAGTCCTACTAGTTCTGGGAGAGAATACAGACTGAACACAGTCACAGTTACTAGTCAGTCTGCACAGTCGGAGAAGAGAAACCTTTCCTCAAGATACTCAAGGCAGGGTTTGAATGGCCCTTGGCCCATCATGTTACCACACCTAGCCCACTAGCTTTCTTGGTTTGACTGTGACCATTAAAGCAAAGTTTAAATGAGAGGAATGACAGGATTTTTTAGAAGAATCCACATAAGCCAAAACAGGAAATCTCCAACCTCCAGGGTAGAAAAGCAATCCATTGCCCTCTGATTTATCCCTCTATCTTCCATTCAGCACTACCTGGGAGCATGCCAAAATAAGTTTAGAAGGAATTTTTCATTTAGGTTAATATATTCCTGGGGCCTTAGGAAAGTACTTTGCCTTTATTAAACTTACCATGAGTCCTGACATTTGAGTCTTCAGAGCAGATGATGTGGGCATTACCAGAGACTGTACGGGTATATGTGTGTGTGTTGGGGGAGGGGAGGTGGAGAAAGGAAAAGAGATATGTAGAGTTAACAAAAACTGGACCCCACAGGAGTTATGAATAAAAAATAGAAGATAGACTTACCGGTCATATAATCCTGGGACCTCAACAACTGACCCTCAGCAACCCTCAAAGATAATACCATCAACCCACCTTTGTCTCTGCCTTTTACCCCATCAGACAAAAAAAAGGAATCAAGAGTTATTTCAGGCAATAATATTTAAAGCCTTAAAATCAACCTATAGATGTATTTTTTCTTTTTCTTTTTTAAACTCTATTAGCCACATTCTATGTGAAGAATCTTGAGAGATCATGTTGAAAAAGAAATTCAGATCCTGTAGCAAGACAAGCTTACCTTGTCTGTAACAGTCCTTAAAATAGGACTACCTACAGGTTTCTGGTCTAGGCTCACTGGGATAAGTAGAGAAGTTTGTCACTAGACAAGGACTTTAGGCACTTTCCCTAGGTAGAGTTATCTTGAGCTAAGGATGTCCTAAGAGTCTGCTTCATCTATCAAGAAAAGATTTAGCAAGTTGCTACCTCCTTAGGTTTAGGAATAAGAAATGCTGATCATTCTTTTGTAATGAGGCAGGACTAAGTAGGACAGAAACCAGCACTTCAGTGTTATAGTTTAATCCAAAGTCTATGTGGCCTTAGGAAGTACCCCAGGCAAGCACCAGGCGATACTATTAATAACCAGAGAGTTAAACTCTCCTGATTGCAGGATAATGTGAGTCAAATGTTTATAGAAGAAGATGAACTCACATCATGGATTTGGAAAGATTTTAAACCAAGATTTAAAATGTGTGCATGCATGCCCAAACATATACGCCCTCCTAGGGACTACTACTTTAAGTTCCCTGAGCCACTTTAACAGTTGGGAATTTTTCAGTGGAAAAATTCACGGCTGGTTAAGTTGAGTCATTTATGAATAATAGTAGAGCTTCAAGTGAAGTGAAAATTCTTCGTAATTCAAGAGGTGATTGAGTCTTCAATGAACCTATGCCTTGTGTTCAACTTCTAGGTAATACTGGCTTAAAGAAGATTAGTCTGTTAAGGAAGGAGTATGTGATGGGGAGGAGTGAATCAGTTACATTCATCACCAATCTACGCTAAGCAAAGCTTTAGTCGCTCAATTCTCTAGCTACTTGTTTCAGAGACTATGGATGATAATCATTTTTCATTAATACTTTCATTACTAAATCAAATAACCTTTATTACTGACAACCGTGTTAATAAAAAGAAAAAGATACAATCCCTTTCACTTATTCAGCTAGTAATTATTGAATACCTCCTTTGTATTAACTACTCTGTCAAATGATAGACACTCAGTGGAAATTTAGGTATAGACTTTATACTCATGGAGCTTGTAGATTGGTAGAAGACACTGACTAATAAACAGACAATTGCAATCCATTGTGATAACCAATAACCTATATTTCCTTGCCTAACAGCACCCTTCCCACAAAGGGGATTTCAAGAGCCTCATTATTTAATATAATATTGTATGTTAAAATACAGTACAGGGGGTGGGCCTGTGTGGTTCAGTCATTAAGCATCTGCCTTTGGCTCAGTTATGATCCCAGGGTCCTGGGATCGAGCCCCGCATCAAGATCCCTGCTCAGCAGAAAGTCTGCTTCCCCCTCTCCCACTTCCCCTGCCAGTGTTCCCTCTCTTGCTTTATCTCCCTCTGTCAAATAAATAAATAAAATCTTTTAAAATATGTCTACATAATATGGGACTCTGTTCCCTAGCCATAGTGATTACCCCAGGGTAGGATACTCAGTTCCAACTGGTCAATCAGAATCTCTTTCTTGTCTGTTAGGATTGAGGTTGTGAAATGCTGGTGAAACAGAGTGCATTGTTTGAACTGGGAAAATAGGAGCTGGGGCCGGAAGTGTAGAGGTGGTTGACCTAACATGGAGATGCCCAACAGAAAAATCTGGCCCTCAAGAGAGATGTAAGAAGAGGAATAGTCACAAGAGATTGCAAGACCCTGAAGAGAGGAAAAGAGGACAACTGAGAAATCAACAGTTTGATTTCCTAATGGTTTCCAGTCATCTAGTAGGTTCCCAACTTTCCTGAGGCATAGTTGTTCAACTTTGTTTCAGGTTCTATGAGATATCCTAGAACATTTTTTCAATAACTTTTTAGCTTGCCTTGTTTAAAAATGGGGTTCTATCAGTTATGACCAAAGATAATACCAAAGGTGTTAGAATGAAGACATATTCCTATAGGGGTAAGAATATGATGTTAGTGGGATCACCTAGGTAAGAACTAAATCAGTCTTTCGGGAACTAAGAAGGGTTTCTAAGTGAGTTCCTATCTGAGCTGAATCCTAAAGGATGAATAGAAATCAGTTAGGTGAAGAGAAGGCAGGGAACAGGCAGAGAGAACAGCACATGCAAAGCTCAGAGGCTAGATAGCATGGCACATTTTAGGGACTACAGAAAGTTCTCTGTAGGTGATGCACAGGTAGGGCAATATATATGTTCATGGGAAGAGAGGATTAGTGTCAAGAGATAAGTCTTGAGAGGCAAATAGGGACCATATCACGTAGGCCCTCTTAAGCCATGCACCTTATACATATTGGAACTGGAACAGAAAAAGCTTCTTTCAGAAAACTAATTCTGTTTGACTTACATAGAAGCACCTCCAGGCCAAGTCATACAGGAGCCTGAGGCATAAGAAATAATCAGGAATATTCATTCTGTTTTTATTTAAAATGTTGATATTTTGTTCTTCTTCTTTTTTTTTTTCTTAAGATTTATTTACTTATTTGAGAGAGAAACTGTGACAGACCATGAGTGGGGGAAGGGGCAGAAGGAGAGGGAGATAAATCCTGAAGCAGACTCCCCACTGAGCATGGAGCCAAACATGGAGCTGAGTCCCAGGGTCCTGACATTATAACCTGAGCTGAAATCAAGAGCTGGACGCTTAACCAATTGAGCCACCCAGGTAGCCACCCCGGATCATGGATCATCATCATCACCCAGGCCACCGCCATCATCGATGTTTTTGCATTACTTTCAACTTTTTAAAACATTACATTTAAAAATGTTACTTTCTCAGCCATGATCATTGCGTTCAATTGGGTTTCCTGAAAAAAAAAATTCTCAGACCGGGGTGAGCACAGGTTTTCTTGGGAATCACTTTTGGAAGGAAAGCAGGATTGGATGGAGGGAGATGCTGACCTACAGAGCAGCTCCTTCAGCCTACCTCATGGGGAGTTCTGGAGCTGAGAAGATTCTTCTGAGTAGTCCCAGGTGAGGCAAGGGGCCCAGGCCTTTCTATCCCTATACAGGGCTAGCCATCAGGTGAGAGGCACTGGAGGAATGGTAAGGCAGGTTCCTGATGCCAAGAGCAATTCCAAGTAAGGGATACAACAGTCAGTAACTGATATTTAGAATTTTCCTGTAAGCAACCTTATTTCAAAGATTTTGGAAGTGTAACCTGTATTTATATGTATTTACATGTAGTAAGTGGGCTAGAAATAGTTCATCAGTTTGTTAGATGGGATCCTGTTAGCAGTTGCCTTGTGAATAACAATAATTGGTCATAAGAAGCTTAAAGAAAACTATGATTATACCATAATATTAACTAGGTGATTCAAAATTTACTTCTATTGTGTGATATATTGAGAACTTAAAGGATAAAATGGACAACAAGCTTTCTTGGGCCTTAAAAAATGCCATCGGAGATCATTGCAATTAGTATGTCCTGACAAAAACACGCACCAGGGCTGTGAGAGAGCCCGGTCTGGACTTTGAAAAGGAGATGATGTCTGAATGGAATCCTGAAGGATGGCAAAGAGTTATTCAGACACATGAAATAAAGTATGGAGCTAAGGGAGAGAAGGGCACAGGACTGCCATTGTGAGTAGTTGAGTGTAGCCAGAGAATAGAGAAGTGTGAAAGGAGAGATGTGGGCTGAAGTCTGGGCCCTGAAGGGAATTGCACTGAATGGCATGTAAATGGACTTTCCCTTTCCTTAAACATTGAGGTGTTTAAGTATAGGTGATATTCTGAGACTTAACTTTAAAAAGTTCTCTTTTTAAAATAGAAATTAAAGCAGATTGGATTATGTCCCCAATATGGTTTGATTAAGCAACTCTATTAATTATTTGCTGCTGCCTAAGGAATTACCACAAACTTAAAGGCTTAAGACAGTATACCTTTACTATCCCATAAGATTGCAGTTAAGGTTTCCAGCATGGCTAATTTCTCATCAGGAGTCTGACTGGGGAAAGATCCACTTCAAAGCTCTCTCAGGTCATTAGGGGAATGCATTTCATTGTAGTTGTGGGATTTGTGGCAGCTCACTTCTTGAAAGCCAGCAAGAGAGACAGAGAGAGAGTCTTATATGATGTCATGTAACCAAGGGAAGGGCATGACCTCTGCCATATTCTGTTGGTTAGAAGCAAATCACAGATGCTACCCACACTCCAGAGGAGGCCATTATACAAGGACATGAGCCTAGGAGTGAGCAGCCTTCAAGTCTCTTCAGTACACCCTCCCTGCTGGATGTTCCTACTTAGTCCAGTTGTGAATGAAAAAGTGGACGGCAAAGCAGTTTCTCAGGTGCCGTCTGTTGTTCTATTGTGGAGGAACTTCGATCTTGGGTAAAACTCTAGAGACCAAAGTCTACTTAGAAAATATTTATGCAGTATCAGCAAATATCACAGATTCTGCTTTACCCCAGAGAGTGTCTGCTGCCTTATCGTGTGGTCAAAGACAACATCATGATTCAGAAAGTGTTTGATTAATTAAATTATGTCGTAACATGTTTAGAGGACTTCTGAAAACAAATGCTCAGTGGACCTTTGTGATACATTTCTTTCTTTCTTTTTTTTTTTTTTAAAGATTTTATTTATCTATTTGACAGACAGAGATCACAAGTAGGCAGAGAGGCAGGCAGAGAGAGAGGAGGAAGCAGGCTCCCTGCTGAGCAGAGAGCCCGATGTGGGCTCCATCCCAGGACCCTGGGATCATGACCTGAGCCGAAGGCAGAGGCTCTAACCCACGGAGCCACCCAAGCGCCCCTGTGATACATTTCTTAAATGTTTACTGATTGAGACGTCTCCAAGTCTTTCTTCTCTAACCTGCTCTTATGTTGGTTGCTTTCCTCTTTATTATGCTTTATCTGTAGAGTTTCTACTGAATACAACTATGAGAGGCAATACCTACCTGTGGTTTAGTGTGTTTTGTATGATGTGTTACATGCCATCAGGGAGTTTAGGTCTCTAATCCATGCCATCTGGTGATTCAGTGATATGTATGTGAATAAACAGTGACTCTGCTGTTTAACTACTTAGTATGTGCATTTAATTAAGTTCACAAATTCCTACAGGCATGTGGTTAAAGGGCTTTGGCAGATTTCCCCTCTGGAGGGCTTGGCACTCTGTCGCTGGAACTCTCCCTGGCACTGGAATTCCAGCCGTGCTTGCATTTGTAACAATGAGTGGTAGTTAATGCTGAAGCCTTGGTCAGCTCACATTTCAGTTCACTGCCCAAGCAATTTAATAACTCATTCCAAAATAAGATCTCGTTATTTGAAATGTACTAGATCTATTTGCTTCATACTAGATCTATTTGCTTCTATTTGTGAACAAGAAAAAAAGGATGAACATAATAAGAAAGCATAAAAACCACCTGCCTATGAGGATTTATCCTTTCTGTAATTGTTCTTCAGTTATTTTAGTCTGTATTACAAAGCTTCTTGATGAGCCAATGGTTAAAAGTAAAAATCTATGAAAATAAAATCAACAACAAAAAAAAACATTTTTTTCTAAAATGCAGTGAATCATGGCACTTCGGAGTCCAACTTCAGACTAAAATTGATTAATTGATGTGTGTCTATATGTGTAGTTTTAAAAAATGGGCATATTTACCCGTAGATGGTATTGAATTCCATTTTTGGTAGCGTAAGCCAAGAAAATGAGAATGAGGAAGAAACCATCTCCCACTCTGGTGCTCACAAGCTCTCTTAATTAGGGAAATTGAATGCTTTCTGGGTCTCAGCTTAGCTCTGACCATCAGATTGCTGAAAAATGTGCCAAATTAAAGCACGTGTAAATAAAAGATAAAAAAAGAATGTTCTATCTGACTTGATCTTTAGACTTTGTGACATCTGTGTGACCAAATGCTTTGCTTAACTTCTCAGCAACCTGTTAGCCTTCAGCAAGGTTAGAGAAGGGGGTTAAGAGTGCAGGGAAGCCCCTCAGGTGTGAGCATCTGAGTAGGTAGAGGTGATAGCTGTGGGGACATTGTGCCTTCCTCCCTGGGTTGGTATTGTTCTCTGAGCTGTTGCCTAAGCGCTCTCTTGGAAAGGCTACAGCTACAGCTGGGAGTTCACAACCAAGGCATGTTAAAGGGTTTGCTGAGAAGGTCCCCAATTTGACTAAAGAAAGAAGAGACAGTGAATTTCTCTCTCTCTCTGAGGACAATCCATTGGAGTTAAAAAGCCCCTTGTCTGGGGAAAGAGAGAGGCATTATCATTGTAAACAGGGTCACTTAAAAAATATATATGGTGCTTGTATTGTTGTTGGTGCTTCTTTCTATTGCTCCATTTTGCTGAGGATCTGACACCCAAAACAGACTCATGTTTTGCAGACAATTCAGGAGGTGAGCAACACTGTATTTGCTAGAACATCATTTTATCTCGTAGTAAGTTTTCAGATGTCCTACTTGAATGCCAAATATTGTTCCTCAGAATATGTGTTGTTTTTTCCTCCTTAACATCTGTCCTTTCCCTACTGGTTGCTAAGAAAATAGTAAATATGGTATCTGCACTTGCTGATTCATGCCCTGACCTCACACAACTCACATTTCTACGTCACTCCCCTTCCTGAATATCCTCTAATCACCAAAGCCCACTGTTTCACTCATAGTTATCTCCCCTCCCCCCTTCAAGTTCCAACTCCGACAGTTCTTGCACCTTCCAGACAATCTTCCTGGAGCCCGAACACAGCTGCCCCAGCCTGGCTGGACTCTAGCCTCTTGCACTCTCCTCCAAAAACTTCATTAGTTTGGGTGCCTCCTTCCTGTTTGTCATGTTTGTGGCTTTCCCAAGGGCCTCTCTTTTTCTACAGCTGCACTCAGGCCCTCACAATCTCATCCATACTCCCAGAACCACAGTGAGTTTTCAGGAGACTCTGAAATCTCAATCCCAGGCTCTTACCTGCAACCAGAGCTCCCCTTTCCATCCTTGAATATACACTTTGTGCCGAACCTTCTGCATACCTTAAAAACTGAACTCATCTCAGTGGTCATCACCCTCCTACTCACAATGGCTCATACCCTAGTTGTTTTATCTCTTTTCCCTGGTTTTCTGACTGCCTGGAGGCCAAGAGAATGTACCTAGAAGACCTCCTGATTGACAGACAGAGCCAAGGCTAGCCTTCATAATCATTGCTCGGGCCACTGCTCCTTTCCAGTGACCCAGTGCGGGGCATGTAAGCTCACCCTTGTCCTGAATCTGAGTGAGAGGAAGTGGGCAAATGTATGCTTAATCAGTTACATCCACACAAATAAATGCAATTCCATTTCTAGAGTGTCCATTCTGCTGCTAGGCACCAAGGGTAAGCAGGAAAAAAAAAAAAAAAAAAAGATGTGGTCAAAACTGCCTCACTTGCTAGCGTAGATGGTGAAATGAATTTGGGTCTCCTGGCCGGCTTTGCAATCAGGAAGCCAGAGCAGGAAGAGGTCAGCCTGACCTTAAGGACCACAAACCATGGTCCTCTTCCCCCTGCTTCTTCAGCTATCTCTCCCACTACTTTCTTTTTTTATTTCTTTATTTGAGAAAGAGAGAATGAGTGGGGGCAGGAGCAGAGGGAGGGGCACAAGTGGACTCTGCACATGAACATGGAGTCCTGTGTAGGGCTCAGTCTCCTGACCCTGAGACCATGACCTAAGGTGAAATCGAATCAGACACTAAGCTGACAGAGCCACCCAGGTGTCCGTCTCCCACTACTGTCCTATGAGAGACTCTTAAATTAAGATTGGCTGGAGATTGGACCCTGAATACATTATCTCTTGGACCTCACTTTGCCTAACTCATATCAAATATGATCTGGGAATGACTTCACACATCTCTCTCTAGCACCTTCTCTCACCCTTTAATATGCTTCAGCTTTTCTCCATGAAACCTCTCTGGCCGCCCTAAACCACATCAGTACCCCCCTCTGGACAGCATTTGATGTGTATCACTCTGTAACCACTGTCCCCTCTACCATCCTGATATGTGTGGACTAGTCCCTTTCTTCCTAGACTGGGAGCTCCTTGGTGCTTTTCATAAATATCTGATTTCCATGTAATACCTGGAATATTCCTTTATACACAACATATATTTAATAAACATCTCTTGAATAAGTAAATGAATGGAGTGACTAAGGACATTTTGTTTCATCTTTGTTTCTTACTTACTTTCCGCCTATTTCATGTCCCATTATTTCTCTATAGATCCTTACCCATCACAAGACTCAAGAATTCAAAAGAAAAGACCATTTTGCATTTCAAAAATATGACTGCTGAAACGGAAAGTAATTATTTATGTACTGGAGACAGTAACTGTAAGAAATGTTAAGTACAGTTTAATTTCTGATACAGTTTCCGCACATATTTTTCCACCTTGTGGTACACAGTCCAGGCAACAGAGCCAAGATGTTTCACTTTATAACTAATTAGCTACTGAAATGGGAAGGTCCATGCAAATTATAAGCATTCTGCACTTTGAAAACCTTGGCAATTAGAAATATTTGGTGTCAGAGTTAACCTAAATTCGTAAGTACTTGTGTTTCATGATCACTAATCTGAGGTTTGAGGGCAACCAAAAATCTAGGGCTATTGCTTCTTCCTAGAAAGCTTTGAACAATGTTCCACAAAGCAGCAGGCTAAATCTGGGGTTAGGAAAGCCCTGACTTAGGGCATATCCCCCCCTTCCTTACCCTGATACAGATTTCTTGCAAAGCATTCTCGTTGCTTGATTTCCTGGCAATATTTTGTTCTTAGAAACAACAGAAGAGTGTGTTTTTATTCCTTTTGGTTTCCTGTTACCTTTTTCCTCTTTTGCCTGCCTGTGATTATCCATGATAGTGCATTAGGGCAAAATTAGCTCAGAGGGGGTTTTGCAACATGGCAACTGTCTTGTTGCAGTCTTGCTTATCCCTCACACAACTCCCTTCATGCCATAAATAAATTAAAACTTGTTTTTCTTCTAAAAACTTACTGGCATTTGTTGAGAAAATACTGGCAGTACAGGGGCCAGGATAATCTAAGAGCTGCTATCATTATTTTAGATGATAGCATCTTAATCTCTGTATTCCTTTCTTTTTCTAGGTAAGTGCTGTTTTCTTTACTCCAGGGAGCATTGATTTGCCTGGTAAGTGTTCATTTTATTGTGGTACTCGGTGTTGCTGCAAAAATTGCCTGAAAGAACCACATGGCAAGCTGGAAAGCACACGTGGGCTTGAGACACGCTTTATATTGAAAATGCTGGTGTGTGTGAAATCTTTTTTAGATGAATTTTTTTTTTCCCTCTGAGATCTTAGTTTGTAGTTCTATCATAACATACTTTGTTCTCAAGTTTGGAAAGGGGCCCAAGAGTTGATGAAGTGTTGATGAAAACTTGCCTTTCATGAGTTCTTTTTATGTGTGTTTCTTTCTTTTCCTTTCTTTCTGATCACTTCTTCCTGCCTTTATTAGAACTTTTTTTTTTTTAATACCCTACACTCAAATTTGGATAAACTGTAAAACTCCATGTAGAGACATTTTGCTTAAGTTTTTGCTACTCATGTTGTGTTGCTCCAGTCTTTTGGTATATTGTTACCAGGAACCTCATTAATCTACTGACTCCTCCTCTTCCAGAATGACAGTGACTTCATCTGTAGAGTATTAGATGGTCTGTTGGTATGCTGAGTGATGTGGTGATTAAGTCCTCCTTCACAGTAATGTTTTTATGAAGTTCCTAAAGCTAATATGTCTCTACCTTTTCTAGTCATACCGATATAGGCACCTTATGTAACGGATCTCCTCCTGTAGATTAGTGAATGAGAGTAGTTGTTTTTCTAGGTATTTGATCCCAAGATTTCTCCTTAAAAAAAAAAAAATGATGGCAAGTAATCCAGAAGGGAAATGAATCACAGGGTATGGGGGAGTGGGGAAGTGGGGGGACAAGAGTCCTTTTATTTGTGAATCAAATTTCACAGTACAATATATACCATGTCTGATGATTTTATTTTCTTAGGAGAGTCAACTTCCACTTTTAGCTGAGAAAGAAAATGCTAGACCATATTGCCTTTTGCGTGGGATATAGAAATTAAGTCTCCCTGTGTCTAACATGTACTTGATTATCTTATTGGTTCTCGGTCCAGGTCATTGGTTTTGTTAGAAGTATGTGTTCTTTAAAAATTCTGGATCTGGTTCAGCTCTATTCTGTTATCTCCAACTTCACGTTTCCTATTCAAAACTTCACTTTCATGTTCATTAATTTATCTGAAATATATGTAGTTTGTTGCTTGAAGGGTCTTTTATTTAAACACTTAGATTTATCTTGGTTTTGGCTTTTGATAATCTGACCTTAAAATATGTTTTACTTGTGTTTATGTCTCTTTAATGGAACATGTTTGAAGAAGAGTCCCTGGAGGTCAATTAAATTGCTCTTGAACCATTCAAAAGACCCTAGATGTTGCTTAAAATAACCTGTATGAGATTTTGACCCCATGCTGTTTTCAGTCCTGCAATAGAATTTTTCTATTAAAGATTCTGGATTAAAAAGATCAGAAAACAGGAGACAGAAAGACGAGAGGGTGAAGAAGGTTAGATTTCAAACTTGCATAGGCTGTTCCCCAGACTTTGAAGCCTATCAGAGACCCACAGACATGTGAACCAAGATGTTGTTTGAACAGGTTGCCTAACAATGGGCTGAATAGGGAACCACATTTTAAATTGACAAAGTTAGCCTGTGCTGGGAGTTTTTTATTCTTTACCTTTTGACCTTTTTGTATGCTGTAAATGAAATATGGTGGTATAGGTTTGAAAAAGCCAGGGGCTACTTATTTATACCAGTCGTATGATGGAGAGAAAAGGCAAGAGTGAACAAATGCAGTGTGTTTAACTCTATCCCTTAACTCAGGCAGCAGTAAATAGAAAGACCCTTTGGTTCCAATCTGTAACCCCATTTTGGTATGAGAGCTTCTTTGTTATTTTTAAATTCTATTCACTTTATTCAGACAAGCCACCCAGAAAGGTCAAATCTGGAGAAGTGACTGAGTTTTACTTTCGCTATAAAGAGAACTTGAAAATACCTTTTTGGAGATAAAGTCTTGTTTTTAACTTAGGTTTTTATGATTTATATTGTGCTACTTCTATTGTGAACATCTTCTGCTTTGAAACTAGATGTGCTTGAGTTTCTGCCCATGAAAATGTCTAAAATATCATTATTTTTCTTATTAAAGAATGCCAATCTAGCCGTCTATCACCTATAATGATCATATTGAATTTCTACCGCAGGGTAAAAGGAACCATATGATTATATGAGCCGTAATTGCGTAGCATTCATTTCTATGTTGTTTGAAAATTATTTTGTGGTGCTGTTGGCAAAGAGATACTATGTTTGTTCAACATTACGTGTTTAGTTATACTAGGTACATTCTGCGATATAGTATTTATTACATAATCCAAGTATGACCAAATATATTATAGAATCGAACTGAGTTATGAAAGGTATTGCAATTCATCTCTTTGCGTTAGTGATTTATGTTAGTACTATGCTGATAATGAGAAATATCATGTATCCTTGTCTTCATGAAGCTGTGCTCTCAGGGTGGGGCAGGTGGAGGGATACAAGACATATCAGCACCAAAAAGAAAAAAATAATAAAAAAATAACAGTGTGAAATAGAATAGGAAGCATAGTATAGAAAACAAGTGTCTTAGAAGAATGGGGGGCATTGAATGAGGAAAGCTGTGCAGAGAAAATGTAGTTTATTTTTCTAGGCCTGAGCAGATCTTTCAGAGCTCTTATCATACCAGGGAGGGGGAAATTTGGACTTGCTAATTAACATATCCCAATCTCTTCTGATTTTAACAGTTACAGTTAAGTCGGTGAAGTTCAAATCCCTACAGGTTCTGGCTCAGATCACCTCTGTTCTTTCCACCGCAGCCACCACCATCACTGGATGGCTGGATGCATGCAGGAGCTCGGGACATTGCCTCTTAGTATTGTGCTGGCTCCCATGTGTGCCCTGGCTGGGGTCCACTGAGTGGTGTCAATGTCTGTGCATGACTGTGAACTGTAGTTTTGTCTGTGCCCAGGCTCAGCCTGTCCTCCTGAGTTCTGGACAGCCCACAGTGGGTCCCTAGGTGGTATGATCACACTGTTGCCAGAGTGCAGGGACAATCTGTGCTGGAGAGTTCGTAAGCAGCACCACCAACTGCCTTCTCTGCTTCCCAGACAGGACACGGTGGGACGTGGGGATATCTTCTAAAAGCAGATCAGTCAGCTCAAGTGTGTAAGGGGCCTCAGGTTCCTTCACTGCCCCCAACCATTTGGACTTCCTGAGTTATTCTCGGCACCCTTTGATATAGTCTACAACCCTAAACCCAAAGGTATAAAGGCCTCTTTGCCCTAAGCATTACTGTCAGCCTCTAAAACATCTGGCTGCTGGGGCTTTGAAATAGAAAGGAAAGTTCAAGGTACTTTCCTGCTTCTCTTACCTCCACTTTCTCTCCTCGCAGTCCTTCTGGAATGGTGTTCTGCTTTTTTTTTTTTTATTTTACATTGTATCCTAAGTTCTCTCAATTTCTGGAATATAGTCACTTCTAAGATCTAGTAGACAAAACCTGGCTATAATAAGCTAAATGAGAGCAAATAGGACTTTAAACAATTCTTCTATCAATTTTGTCCTTCATAACTGCTGACTCAACTCAGAAATTCAAGGTCAAACTTTCTTCCCTACTTCCCTTCCTTGCTTCCTTTCTTTCATTTTACTAAACAGATCTACTGCTTTTTATACACTAGGCAGGTTGTGTCTTAGGCTCACTAGAGAGCAAACTATATGCAGAAATGCAAAAGAGGAAAGCCCTATGCGGCAGAATGTGTCTACCATATTGTGCCCCCTTTTAGGAGATCAGTGCAGGTTCAAGAGGACTATATGTTCGATCAACAAGGGAGACACTAGGTAGAGTTTATTATATTTGATGGCCTGTATTGAGGGCATCTAGAATGACTGGGGCTAGAATGAAGGTGAATTCAGATGATTGACCAAGGGGTTCATATAGTACCACATTCCCAAAGCGATTTTGGCAAACCTGCAGTCCAATAAACTGTTCTGAGAGATACAGAACAAAGGCCTATTTGGGGTTGCCACACACCATATGTTACCCTTGGAGATTCATAATGTGTATTAACATATTAATATTTCAGATTCCTCCTGCCATGTAGGAACATATGTAACACCATTTAACCCATGTGGGCCATATCCATGTAATACCTCTTAACAGTCCAGACAGATCACTTTAAGAACTGTTGCTAAGGTTCAGTGATAAGGCTGGGAAGAATTACCAATATATAGGAAGTAGAGTCTTAGGAACTCCATTCAATTTTTATTGAAGTCTTAATATATATAAGGCAGACTATGATGAATCAGTCCAAAAATAAGTGCCAAATCAATCCTTGAGGATGTAGAATTTCTGAAAATTACTGCCTTTCTGTTTAAGATATCAGGTACTTACAGTCAGTTTGCTATATCATACAAGTAAAACAATCAGCTTTTGTTTAAAATATCAAGATAATCACAGAAGACATCACCAACCCTTCCTCAAAATAATTGTTTGTAGTAAATGTTCACTGTCTTTTGCTGAGTAGATATGATATATTAACAGTGATAAATAACAATTGTAATTGACATTTTAAATATACCATCAAGATATTCCAAAATATTGTTTCCTGGTAATATTGTTTAAGTCATTTTGGTGATCTCGGAAAGGATCTATATGAAATAACACTTAGAGGGGCCCTACATTTCATTTTATAATGAATTATCTCCCATTTTAATTGAAAATGTTACAACTTTTTATGTTAATCATGATAGAATGCCTCAGAGGACTTTTTTAATTATATTTTTATGGCTTGACCAATTTTATGTTTAATTTTTAATTTCTTTCTTCTTTCTTCATACAGTATTCCTCTTTTTAATACGCTTTTATCTTCACTGAGCATGCCAGCGTTATTCAGTGTATCCTACAGCTGATGTCTATAGTACTAAGGCTCAAGATCTCAAGCTCATTCAAGGGCATTTTATTTGTCAATAATCAGTTTGTCTCCTTTTTAAAAATAATTACATATCTTTAAGTCTCCGTAGAACATGGAAGGCCACGTAAATCTTTGCTTTATCAAAGGTTATTTATTCAACTACAACTTCTTTTTTTTTTTAAGATTTTATTTATTTATTTGACAGATGGAGATCACAAGCAGGCAGAGAGAGGCAGGCAGAGAGAGAGAGGAGGAAGCAGGCTCCCTGCTGAGCAGGACCCTGGGATCATGACCTGAGCTGAAGGCAGAGGCTTTAACCCACTGAGCCACCCAGATGCTCCAGCTACAACTTCTTTAGCTTATTTCTCCCTCCATTCCTCCCTTCCTTCCTTCCTTCTCCTCTCCCTTCCTTCCTACATTCCTTCCACCCTCCCTCCCTTTCTTTGGCCATTTCAGTAGCTTGGCAATCAGAAATCTTGTCAGCAAAAATAAGTGAAAATGAAAGTTGAAGATGAATGTTTGCAGGAACAAACTAAAAGGATTGTGATATGTCAGGGCTGACTGAAGAGGCCCTTTGAGAACATCCAGCCTGGTGCTGAGTTACAGATGAGCACAATAGAACCAGGTGTTAGGAAAGTCAAAGTATTTGTCCAAATTCACCTTATCTTTTGGCTCCAGATCAAGTTCTCTTACTGTAGTTAGAAGAGTTTTAAAGAAATTTGAAATCATGCATTTGAAAAAGCTTTGGGAATAATTTATGGTAAAATTCCAATTCTGCTTATTTTTGTTGGTGTTAAAATCAGCTAAAATGTATAGCATAAGTACATCTACTATGCCCAGTACCAGAACCTTCCTTCATTTAGCTAACATAATATGTCATAGGTAAACATGCTATTTGAGATGGAAATATTTACATATTTTTACATATATAATGTCTAAAATTCCCCAGATATGGGTCATAATATATGCCATGTGTATTTACCTATGACACAAATATGTCTTTGATTTTAAGTGCCATACATCTTCTTAGTTGACATGCCAAAGAATGGAACTATTGTCATGATGAAGTTTGGATTTCCTACTGCAATGAATTCTTTTCATTTGCTAGAAAAGTTGGAATTATCTAAATTCTTATCATAGAAAAGCCTAAAATAAAACCTAATTTTATTTTTGTAGATAAATCATTTTGGACCTTTCACAGGGAAAAAACCAAAAAAACACTTCACATCAGCTTGTGACAGTTAGTTAAGCTGTTAGGTTAAGCCAAAGAGATATCTCAGGATGGATCATAGTACATCTTTATATCAACATAACTTACACTGTACTGTGAAAGTATGCATGTGGTCAATTATTGCTTCCTTTTCTATCCACTGAAGTATTTTTATTCAATACATAAAGTCATTGTCTTATCTCCTTATGCTTTCAGTTTGAATTGTATTGAATTGCATTTGGCAAGTGAAGTATTCTGTACCTTTACAATTAAATTTAGAAAAGGAAGTTTAAAAGTGATCAAAGTCCATTTGTAGATATCAGATCGAAAACAACAATTTAATAATGAGACATTTGATACCATCTTCATTTCAGATATAGTCACCATTTGAGGGGTTAGCTATGGGTTTATCCATTTATGGAGAAAATTTTATGAAATCCCAGAATTTAATAGAACTCTTAATGGCAAATTCTGTAACTCTATATAACACTGACTGAACTGATAGGGACTGAAAAATATTGCAAACAGAATGTTACAACTCCAGAATGCCCAATTTTAGTAATGACATTTAATTCCCCTTGTTTGAAATTAACAAAGAGTAAGTTAGAGGTGACTTTATCTTGTTAAATTATAGGCCTTAAATTTAATTGCAATTCACCCGAGAGCACTTAACTGAAGTATTTACCTGCATTAATTTACACTATTCACACCTCAGCTATAATGGATTAAAAGTCCACATTTTTTATATAAAAACAATTAAGTCATCTCTAAACATTTTATTACGTGCAGATAATATTTCAAGGCAATTGTATATCTCATTTTGTTGCCTCAATAAACTGGAAAGCCTAATGTTTTTGTTTAATATAAAAATTAAGGTTTCAGAATCACCACAGTGATTGTTTCCTATGGAAGAATGTATTGCTTCATAGATTTTAAATTGCTCAAGGGTACAAAGAAATATTAAAAAATAATTCCATAGATCATAACAAAGCCAATGTTTTATATTGTTTTTTGCAAAATTCAAAATTAATTTGAGTAGCTAAGTCTATTAACATTAAAGAGTAAATCTATTTAAGTGAAAAATTATTTTCATATGTAAGCTTCTTTATGAAACAATTTTATGAAGAATATTAATGGAAATTTTTTTCTTACATATTGAATCATTTACCTTATTTGGTGTGTTTCCTTGGAAAGCAAATATATTTTCCTTATTATGTCCCTCCTAGGAGATATTAAAAAGTCATGTATAATATTTTTGTTTTACAATCAGTGATCTAGCATTTGTACAGTTATTTCTCAGAATTTCATTCTGGATGCATCTATACCACTGAAAAGATTCTCCTTGTCCTTTCGAGGACAAGATACTCTTTAAATAAGCTGACAGTACAAGTAACAAAGCACCACCCACTTCTACAGTTGAACGTATTTAATTTTGCAACCAACCACAACTCCTCCAATTTCTACAATCCAGTGTCATCCCTACCTAACAGCATTGTTGGTGGACGGGGAATTTGTCTTTACCCACCCCCAGCCTCCTCTCCTTTCTTAACTATATTACAAGGAGAGTCAACTGCATTTAATGTTCGAAATGCAAAGCTATCAAGTTACCAAGTTACCTGCCATTGGTTTTGGCACCTAATCAGTTACTGAGTGCCACCATCGAGCAGTTTACAGATAATATTGTTATTCATGTTTTAATCCAGAAGGAAAATATGAGGGCACCTGGGTGGCTCAGTGGGTTAAAGCCTCTGCCTTCTGATCAGGTCATGATCTCAGGTCCTAGGATCAAGCCCTGCATCAGGCTCTCTGCTCAGTGGGGAGCCTGCTTCCTCTTCTCTCTCTGCCTGTCTCTCTGCCTGCTTGTGATCTCTCTCAAATAAATAAGTAAAATCTTTTTTTTAAAAAAAAAAAAGGAAAATATGTGCTTTCCCCCAGTCATTGAGAGGTAAGGAAAACTTCAACTAAAAATCCATGTAGACACACTTCACTTAAAATGGAAGGACTCATGGATGGTTGCTGTTGTATTTGAGAATTTACTGGTTTGATTTTAGAAATTCTTTTACAATGTAAAATTCAGAAGTATTACTCCTTTTTCTTCAGAATTTTAGAGAAGAGCTGAAGCCCACATGAATGGTAGGAGAAGACCTGTAGCTTGCCCTCCAGCTTCTCCCTTCTCTTTCCATCTACCACTCTATAGACTGGAGCATTCTTTGGCTGTCCTGAAATGGGAAAATGCCTGAGTCCTTTTATCGGACTCTCCAGCACAGCTTCTTTTTTTTCTGTTACCCATAAGTGACTAGGGATGTCTGAGGCACTTTGCTTGTTCCAGATTGAAGGGAGATTTGACAATCCTTGAACTCCACACTGGTATCTTTGTGAGTTTCCAACAAAAACAAAGCAGACTTTTTCCCTAGAGTTTAAATTGGAAAGGTTTCTCCTGTCTGTGCCCTTCTGTGCACACTTCGTGTCTTTGTGGAAGAACTGAAGGAAGAGGGCCAAGTTTTTCTTTAATTCTTTCTGCTACAATACAAGCTCATTCACAAAGCATGCCCTACTCTTTCTTAGTTTCCAAGGGCAAAGCATGGGGACTTGTTCCAAATCAGGGGCCACATGATTGTGCTTTCAGGCATCGCTGCCACTCTGCTACTGTCCCAGGGAACAGCAGATTTAATCTAATTGAATTCTACTGCAGTGATTTATTTACATTTTGCTCAAGGAATATTCCCACTGCTAAAGTTTAGCGTTTGAAATGAACTATGAATAGTGCTGTGTATGATGAATACTGAGAAGGACACGAGGTCTTAGAACATGTAAGCATTGAATGTTCAATAATTGTTTCATAGAATTAAGCATATTAAATATACTTAAAGTGTATAATGTGTATATTATATATATGTAAAATATACTAAATTAAGTATATAAAATAAAATATACATTAAATATACTTAAAATATACTAAAAATAAAACAGATTTATACTGTTTGATGACTATAGTTCATCTAGCAATAAAAACAACTCTGTTGCCGGGACTTCACCCTGTGGGTAGCTGCCTGAGCACCGACAGAAGTCTCAGAAACAACCCAGGTGACATTCAAATCTGTGAGCCTTCTCTAGCCCCAGGACAAAAAAACAGAGCTTAATCTCTAATGGGCAGTCATGCCAAAACTATCCAGCATTCACATTAACTTACTTATTGAAGAGCTCGGTGCTAAGCCATGTCCTTTAGGGGAAAAGTCCATAATACACTAGATAAATAAACCATTTAATTAAGAATTAAATTAGAGTGGCTGCAGTTATGACTTATAAAGTTATAAAATCTATATGAAATGTAAAAGAATTCATCTAAATCCAATTAAGGTGTTGAATTATATGAAGATGCCAATATTCAGCTGTTTTTTTGATGTGCAAAAACAGAGATTTCATGAAGCTAATCTAATAATCAGCAGATGTACTGTCTAGTACCATCCAGTTGAATTTTCACTTAGTGTGGTAACCACTGTTTAAATCCTAAAGCATAATGACTGTCAAACTATGATTTAATTAATAGTGATTATACATATTCTTTATATTTCTTTCTTCTTGGAGGAAAATATGGCATCAGAACATTGTTGTCAATGTCAAGCTTGGTTATAATTATGTCCCAGTCTCAAATCCCTACATCTTAAGTCCTAGTCTAATATTACCAGAAGACAAAAACAGAGTGATAATTTGTAATTCTCTGCAGCCTTTGTAAAATAAAGTTCTGATAGATAGATTGATGGATGAATGAATGGATAGATAAATACAGGGCTAGTCTAGACTCTAGGAATAATCTAAGAGGAAATGAAATGCCTTCTGGATTTTATCTATTTTACAAATATCTCTTTGAATAAACCACAACATAAAAATGTGACCCCAATATTTGAAACTGAAATAATTGCCTTTGTTGAAGGATAAGAATGAAGTGTCCCTAATTATTAGCTCTCGGATTCCCTCTCAGTGCCTGAGGCAGAAGCAGCTCTGGTTTTGAGCAGGTAAAACTCCTGTTTTACTGTCGGAAAAATTTTAGTGATGTTGCAAAACATTTTACCAGTGAATCTGTCATTCAGGCTATAGTACTTGAAAGCAAAAGTGGTTTCAATATATCCATTTCTGAGATAAGGTATGCATGACAAAATAATAGCAGGGTCATGCAGCCACTTGAGATAAAGAAATATGCTCATAAAGAGAAACTATGGGAATGATTTTTTAAATAATTGAAGAGATTGCCATTTTCTGGAAATAGTAGATATGTGTACAAATCGAATCACCTGACCATCTAATTCTTCATTATGGCTCCGTCCAATTTCTTGATAGAATTATACCTACATTACCACCAGCTGCCTTTTCTTGGTCTGAAGTATAATTCCATTTAGGGACTCTGTTATTACATCCAAACAGAATAAAAATCTAGTTCTGTAGTTCAAGAGTTTTCACAATTGGGTGCTCTTTGATTGTGCATTGTGCGAACCACTCATCTGACTAATCCCTGATTCATCTTTATCACCTAGTCTTATTTTAGTATCCTTGAAAAGCACCTGCCTGGAAGTGCCTGGAACAACATTTCCAGTTGCATGAGCAGTGCATTACTAGGGCTGTGAGCAGAGAATGACATAACCAGGAAGCGTCTTTTACAATGAAGACAACTGATGGGAGCTCTTTCTGCTTTACCTTCTTCCCTTGTCTCACCTGCTTATAATGTTTAGGTGCACTTCTCAGGTATGAACTCTCTATAGGAATACCTATACCACCGCTATATTTCTGTTCCTATCCCAACACTGCAGGAATTCAGTAGATACAGCAAATAAAAAGCAAATGAATCAAAGAATGAATGTATTCAGACTCTCCATCAGATAAGTTTCCTAAGAATAGGCAATATATAATTAAGCGTCTTTATTATCTTTTCATGGTGACACATAAAAGAAGTAAAATGTATTCCCAAATTTAAGGCACTTGAAATATTTTAGCTGCTTTTTGTTGTTTATTTGTTTCTTTTTTTGGATTCCACCTATATGTGAAAGGAGGCAGGAGGTACAGACTTCCAGTTATGGAATGAATAAGTCACAGAAATAAAAGATACAACATAAAGAACATAGTCAGAAATGTTGTAATAGTGTTATATGGTGACAGACGGTAGCCACACTTGGGGTGTGCATAGCATAACCTTCAGAGCTGTTGAATCACTATCTTGTACACATGAAATGAATGCAACATCATGTGTCACTATACTCAAATTAGAAGAAAACATTAAAAAAGAAAGCATACCAGTTGGACCACTTACTCTCAGTGCTAACTGAATATACGAACTTATTGAATTCATTCATATGAATCAGACAACTCCCTAACATTTGCACAAGTCACTCCTCTACTCTCTCTATACAATCTGGCTAGTTGCTGATGAGTACCTAAGTGGACCTATTCAGCAGATCAAGAGCTAGTAAAAGAAGAATTCGGGCCAGTTTCAATTCACAAGAGGCCATCAAAGGGAAATGGACTGATTCTCATTTTAATTTTCTGTAACAATAAAATTAAGATTTTCAAACTAAAAAAAAATATATATATATATACATACATATATATGTTAGATGTCTTGATTTTTTCAATAAAGTTTTTGCCAGTGCATTTTTCTGCTCCACTTTTGCTTAGGTAAAACACCCAGATATCACAAACGTGTTACAGTTCTTCCAAGGAGTTAATAACTCCACTCTAAGAAAACACCATCAAAACGGGTTTAGAATGAGTAAAGTGCCTTAAAATGTTTGGGGGATGTTTACTTATAATTTGTTATTTTGGGGACTGTTAAGACAGCTTTTATGAATGGGAAATAATTGTTATTTACAGCCTTATTTGTCTTTGATGGAAGCTTGTGTGCTGCCAAGTTTTCCCAAGGTTTGAAAAGGAAAAAAAGATTCACTTTCCCCCTTTTTTTAGAGCAGTGGTTTGTTGAATCTGATATAAAGCAAAAAAAGATTTTCTTTCTGTTATATTAATAAGAAGAAAAGAATGGAAGACAGAACATAGACTGTGCTCATGTCAAGTAGAATGAAGCACCAATTACGCCATCATTAAGTTCTTTTGTATGACATAGGTTGCCAATGTGAACAACTCAATGCTGGAAGTAGAACTTTTAACCTAAATTATTTGGTATTTCCGTTGACAGTCTTTGTTCTGGATTAAATCTCAGATTTAACAAAAAAGGAAAACATAGGTATTCAACAAAGACTTTGATCAGAAATTTGAGAAAATTGTTTCTATTCATATGGGTAGGTCTACTATGCCCAATTGACAAGTGTGACCTCTGAACTACTCATTACTATCAACTTCCTCTTGCCACTGAACTTGGCTTCTTCCCCACATAGTTTGAAGATCTATCCACCCAAGGATAGCTTTAGTGCTCTGAGACAGCACACAAGAAGTTGCCTCTCTGCCCTACAAAAATTCAACTAAAAGCTCCAGGTAAAACCTTAATTAAAATGCTATGGAAACAAATGCATTGTGCAGCAGGCCTTCCTACTTGCCAAACTTTCTCTGCTGAACCACCAGAGACAGAGAATTCTGGAGGCAATGGGCTTTTTCTATGAGAAATACCCAGCTGCTAGCAGCACACTTTCTTGGCCATAGTGAGAAACTTGGGAGGGAATGCATATTTCCTGTATACGTATAGTTGCTGAACTATGACTGCCTCATGGATCAGGACTCTCTTGTAGAATTTCACATGAAATATGCTCCCAGGATGAAGGCCATGAGACAGAGCTGAAGTTTTAAATCTCCAGTCTGGGGTCTCATTTTGAGAAGTCAAGCTGGGCAATGTGCTTGGTTCATTGCCATGTCTAAAGTATATCCAGATTTCTGATCTTTTTTCTCTTCCTTTTGGCATTACACAAGCCTAACCAACCAACATAGAGGATTCTACATGTCACACTGTCATCTGGAAGTTTGAATAAAAAAACAACCCGCACTTTTCTTCTGCTACTGTGGACATGTCATTTGTTGATTCACTGTCATTGGCCAGGCACCTAGTTTGTACTCCGTAAATACAGTTGAGTAAAAGAATGCACAATCACGATGTGGGTGCTACTGTTCCTTATAACTAATGAAGAAATCACAGCTTAAAGAAGTTAAGTAACAGACCTAAGGTCATGCAACTCTTAAGTGACATAGATCAGATTTCCAGCCCAGGCAATATGACAACAGAGCCTGTCTTCTTAAGCAGTAGATGCTATCCTCTTTACAGAAGACCTTGATGTTCTCTGAGTTAAACCAATTGAGGTTTTTTTTTTTTTTTTTTTTTTATTCAGGGGTGAATCTAGTTTTTGTGGGCTTGAAGCTTATACACTTTGGGAAATCCTCTTTAAGGGAAAAAAAAGAAAAAAAGGAAGTCATCCCTAACATGAAAGCTAAGGTTAACTTTTTGTGTATTTATTTGTTTATTTGTTTGCTTATTATGCTCTTGAGAGTTAAGGAATTGGATGTTTTATCCCCAAAGGGGATGCACAGAATTAATGTATTTTATATGTACATATATATATATGTATTTTATATGTACATATAATGTATTTCAAATTAACATGTGTATGTGTATGTATTGACACCCAGTGTGTGACACACTGAGTGTCAGTGTGTGACACACTGAGTGTCAATTCCATTCACTTCCAATTTTCAATGAGTCCCAGAGTCTGAGTATGAGTCATCTGATTGTTTTAAAAAAATATTTGCTGAGGGGCACCTGGGTTTCTCAGTGAGTTGTGTGTCTGCCTTCATCTCGGGTCATAATCCCAGTGTCCAAGAATGAGTCCTGCAGTGGGCTCCCTACTCAATAGGGAGCCTGCTCCTCCCTCTCCTACTCTCCCTCCTTGTGTTCCCTCTCTGTCAAATAAATAAATAAAATAAAAAAAAAAAAGGTTTGCTGAGAATCATTAAAACCACAACATCATGTGTAAACCAAGTATGTCAGGGTAATGTGTCAAGACATAGAGATGAAAAAGATGTTCATACAGGGTCCCTGAAAGAAAATTTTAATGAAATTTTGAAACTTCATACAAATAAAGTGAAATCTTATACTCATATTTCATTTTAGTTCTTTAATTTAGTCTTTATTTTTTCAACCTAAGAAGTGAGTTTCCAGAGATGGATGAAAAGAAAACACATACAACCACATCTTTGTTACCTGAATTGTATTTTATTCTCAACAAATATGGCTTCATCATTACTAATTTAATGTTTTTAATCAAATGTTTGAGGGCTTTACAACCCTTGGTTTACTCCTAATTCTTTACACATGGAGCACTGTAACATTTGAAGATCTAACAGTTCTAACTACATCTTTTTTTTTTTTCCCCTGATGTGTTTTTGAGGAGATACAAACCAAGAGTTAATCTGGGAGCAGGACTATGAGAAAACTGAATGAAGATGATGTTCACAGTGGGCATCTTCCTTGAATTTACAATCAGAGACCCCTACAGTTGGAAGGAAGCTTTGGCATCTCTTGGCTTTAAAGAGATTTTAATGGTTTTAAAACAGATTTTTTAAAAAGATACTTATTCCACCCATTTTTATCCCAAAGACACAGTATGCAGAGCCCTTACATCAAACAAACGAATGGGTAAAACCCCAAACAGCTTAACAACAAATAGAAGCAGAGCTGTTACAGTTAAGTCAGAGCTGGAGGTATGGAGTCCTCCTGCTGCTACTGAGCAGCCTTCACCATCCTCCCCCACACATCACCGGAGGTACTTTTGTGGCCCCTCCTCCAATGCTGCAGAACACAACATGGAAACCTCTGATCTTGTTCATTGCCCTCTCTCTCCCATGGAAGAATCCAGCCACTGCTTGAATTGTAAGCGACAAGGACCCCACTGCTTCACAGGCATCCTTCTGTATTTGTGAACATACAGCGTATTAGAAAGGAATTCCACAAATCAGTGCACTTTGTCCCTCCAACTTCAATTCATTGGCTATTGTCTCTGTCTTGGGAACTCTAAATCTCTCTTCCGCACCACAGCACTTCAGTTTTGTAAAGATAGGTATAATGACTTCTTTTTCTCAGTCTAAGTGTTCCTACTTATTTGCATCTCTCCAGAAATGACGTGGTCTCCATTGCTTATATCTGGAATTGCTCCAGATCATTCTGGATGTACTCTTCCAGGGATGGACTAGCCAGAGATGAATATAGAGGGCCTGCCTTGTCCAATGCTCTCAAGGCTTGACTCTCACTAATGAAACTTAAGACTGTACTTTTTCGGCAGTGCAAGTTCACTGTTGGCACAAAGTAAGCTTCCAATCAACAGAAATGAGATCTTTGCCATATGAACTCAGGATTTTCTAGTTAGCTCAAACATCCAACAGTTTCTGTGTTGAAATGAATTTATAGAATATTTGGAGAATAGTTATCTACATACACCATATTGCTGTTATTGAGGATTATCCACAATTTGGAATCCTGGAGGACTAAAATAAATTGATGAGTAACATATTTTTTAATACAATAAAGATAAGAAAACTGAGGCTTGGAGACATTGATTGATGAGCAAATGTTTGCCCAGCCAATTAAACCTGTGTGACTGGATGCTGCAATTGGCCTGGAACAATCACAGTTTATGCCAGCTGTCCTAGTGACATAGTTAGTGAAACCTTTTTCCAGAAAGAAATAAATATCTAGGTTTGGAAAATTACTTATATTTTCAAAGATTTATTTGAGAGAAAGAGAGCACAAATTTAAGGGGAGGGGAAGCGAGGGAGGTAAGCAGACTCCCCACTGAATGGGGAGCCTGATGTAAGGCTTGATCCCACAACTCTGAGGTCATGACCTGAGCTGAAGTCAAGCAGCAGACACTCAACTGACTGTGCCACGCAGGCACCCCTAGGTTTAGAAAATACTTTTAAATGATTGCCTTCAATAAGGGCTCTTTCTGCTAAATTGCACTGACTGTTTCTTACACTAACTCTGTCCCCCATTGTATCTGCATGTGATAGTGATATAGGACATTCAAGAACTGGGATTACACAGATTTTATTCATAGATTCTGGCATCAGAAAACAGTCCCAATCCAAACAAATGTGTCTTGGATGGCTTTCACTGCTGACATGTCTCAACAAAAACATCCCTCTATGTACAACCCTGAGTAGACAAAACGCATCTAACCAATCAGATTATGAAAGGAGGGTCTAACAATATTTTTAATGGTCCTAGAAGATATTTTCAGTCACGGTAAAGTCAATGTTTAAGAAGCCAGATTTAGGGGCACCTGGGTGGCTCAGTGGGTTAAACCTCTGCCTTCGGCTCAGGTCATGGTCCCAGGGTCCTAGAATCAAGCCCCACATCGGGCTCTCTGCTCCACAGGGAGCCTGGTTCCTCCTCTCTCTGCCTGCCTCTCTGCCTATTACTTGTGATCTCTGTCTGTCAAATAAATAAATAAAATCTTTAAAAAAAAAAAAGAAGAAGAAGAAGAAGAAGAAGAAGCCAGATTTAGATAACTCTAATTCTTCCCTTATGTGAAAATGGACAAGTTGAATGCTCTGCAAATTATGGGAAATTAGTTTAAAAGTAGGAAAATAGGGTTGTGCCAACTTCTCTCCATTCTCAACTATAAGCAAAATATATAGGGTATTTTAGGAAGTATATTGAAGGCCATATTTAGGATTCATAAGCGATTATAGTGTACATGTATGGGAAGTGAGATAAAGTCTTATTCTCTCATTCATAAGTTCTTAGAGACACACACTTTGTTAACTGCTAGAACATAGTTACTCGAAGCTGTTAAAATATGCAGCAGTCCATAAAACACTTCAAAGATTATTTTCTGTGTTTTGTGAAAAAGACTTTTGTGCTTTTATTGCTTCTCTTAGATGGCCATTGTGGTTTGAGCAAGAAATAATATGTTGGTACATAAATACTATAGTGTTGTAATCAAGAAGTTTGAAAAGATAGTGACAATAATAAATGTAAACTATTAATGTTATTGTTTGGGGCATCCGTCAAGTTGTATTAGACCTCAGATTTCCTTCATGAGAACATTTGAGCACTCATCAATCATGTATCCTTCCCAAAGGCAACCAATCATCATGGCTGTTTTTCCTTTAGGACAATACCAAGCTTAAAGATTTTAAGTCTAGCCAGTGACAGTAAAACTAAGTGCTCTCAGTAGAGCCTTTTTTCTTTTTTTTTTTTTTTCCTTTTTGGTAGGTGCACTAAAAATAGTCACCAAACAATTGACTTTGATTTGACAGCTTCCAAAGTGTCATTAAAAAGATTTTTCCTAATCTCTTTTTATATTCCTCATGATAAAAAGAACTTATTGTGACTTATGTGTAGATTTCATATGGAGTTCTCCCTGAGAGTTTCAAAAAAAATTTTTTTTACATATTTATGTGAGTGAATATGTGTGTGTCTCTGTGTGTCTCTTTTGTTCCTGATGATAAAATTACACTTTATTCAGAAAAATAGAAGGTATCTTATCAAGACAATGTAATTAACTCCTTGACCCCATGCAGATATTTTTTAAGACATTTGAGGCCTGCATCTTATGCGGATATATAGAAGGCTAAACCTTAGAGAAGTGCTTTGTCTCACATCTTCTAAACACAAATAATTCTATACATTATAGATACAAAAAGGTATGTATCTTATAAACACAGAGCTTCTTACCTAATAGAGATGCATAGGTCTACCCTTTGCAGACACATAATGGCTTACATTTCTTCAGACTCTTAGAAGCCTATACTATATAGATACATATAAGCCTATAAGGCCTATAAGACCTTAGAGACATGTATGGGACTTTACCTCATATACATATATAGGCCCTGTATAGTGTAGAAACACCCATAGACCTATAGCTTATAGACACACAGAGGCCTGTATATTTTAGAAAGTGACTAAAAATTCCATAATTAACATTTTAAAGGCCACACAGTTGAGATGTCCTAATAATCACAGAATTTTCAAACTTTAGGGTTTATTATCCTGGGCTCTTTCTTCCTTATGAACATTTGATGAACAAGGACACTGAGACTCTAGATATTTGTGCTACACTCACAGATTTGATCCACAGACACAAGACTCAAAAGTATTCTGATTTCAGGCCATTCTGTATTCTCTTAGTGCATAACCATAGCTATATACTACATATTAAGAGAGGTTTTCAACCCAGACCCTCTTGAGATGTGTACTCTGTGTTCATAGACTATTGATTCAGGTTCATTGATCCTATTTACTTCAGCAATTCAGGCTCCAAATTTAGCACATAATATTTGTGCAGTCTTTTTGTTAAATCTCCCTCACGATATGTTCCCTTACATGCAAATATCTAAAAATCCCACTAAAGTTAAAAAAATAAATGAAGTCTCTTAAGATATCATAAAAACTTCTGATATTTTTGCAGTTAAAATATTTCATTTAAAATATCACCAAGACAGGTAGGTTACTGTCAACTCGTAATTTATTTAAATTGCCATTGGCTTCATTTCCATTTCTGTAGTCCTTAGCTTAGCATTCCAGAGACAGAAAGTGAATCTGAGTTCAGAAAATGCGATATATTTATTTGAAAATGTGTGTTAAGTCTTGTTAGGCCTGTAAGTAACAATGGATTTCAAAAAATTAAAAATAAATACAGATACCTCCTGTTAAGCTGGATACCTTCTCTTCAGAATGAGAAGATGAACATTTTTAGAAAGGCTGTCACAGATATTGGAAACTGCCAAGCAAGCTAGTGCAGGCTGAGTCTAGTAGGGAGTATTGATTCAGATGTCATAATTAAATGAGCCTGAGACTGAGCTCAGATAGAAACTGTTTGGAAAGATGGATAAAGAGTCAGGAAGAGATACGAGTTAGAGTCTCTTCTCCTAATAGTACTTGTCAGAATTTCAAGGGTGAGAGGGTCTATGAATTGGAACAAGAACAGTGTGGGTGTGATGGAGTTTGGCACCTTATCAATTCTCTCCTTTCTAAGAGAGCATGTGTCTGACATCTGTGATTTATTTCCGATCTACCAGTCTGGTGAGCATGAGTCTTGAGTTTGCTGCCAAATTACTGTACTCGTCTACATGCTAAAAGGCTGCTGTCACATTTAAGACTGTCAGAAATTCACATCCTTCCCATGGGTGATCCCAGAGAACACATATAATAAAGACTTACTTTTGCTTATGGAGAGCCATGTGTGGGAATTTTGTTGTTGCAAATCAATTAATATTAGACCAACTTCGCTTTCCCCTCTCAACTTCTGCCTATATGGTTAAAAAAGTATTATAGCCATGTGAATAGAGATATAAAAAGTACAAACAAATTCTCCTATAATCTCATCATCCTAATACGAGTGTTAACCTTTGCAGTCTCTGTCTGTATGTGTTCTGTAATATTGACACTCACTCATAGAAAAAATTTTCTGGGGGCACCTGGATGGTTCAGTCTTTAGGCATCCAACTCTTGATTTCAGCTCCGGTCATGGTCTCAGGGTTGTGAGATTAAGCACCCGCAGTGTCAGGCTCTGGGTTGGGCATGGAGCCGATTTAAGATTCTCTCTCCCTCTCCAACAGATTGCTCTTTCTCTCTCTCTAAAGAAGAGAGAGGGGGAGAAAAAGAGGGAGAGAAAGAGTGAGGAAGGAAGAAAGAAAAGAGAAGGGGAAAGGAAAAGGGAAGAGGAAGGGAAGAAAAGGAATTTTCTGATTATCAGCAATTTATTCCCATAAGGGGATATGTATCCCCTCCAAAGTGGGAGGAGGATATAATCTTGGTTGAATGTGAAAAAGGAGGAGCAATCTAAAAACCATGACATAAAAGTGGGATGGAAATGAATTAAATTGCAATGACCCCAAAAAGGACACATTTCCCTTATCTGTCATATAGGTGTTCTTCTTCACCAGCCAACTTTATGCAGCTTAGGCTCTCTCATCTTCGTATCTTTACCCTGAAGAGAGAGAGGCAGGTGATCTAAGTACAGAGGGAATCAGTGATAGTCAATATTTTTCTCTAAATACCACCTCCTCCTAAGCCTGTGGCAAGGAGAGATATCATTTAGAGTTGACACAGCAGTTCCTCTGGCCATTTGAATCATGACCTTCAAACCCAGGAGCTGGCCCAGATCTATATAGGATTTATCAAAAAGACCTTAATATTGAAAAATGGCAGTGCTCACCAATCATTCCTTCACCATCTCCCTCCTCCTCTTTATCCTCATTATTAGAACCGTAATTATTTTAAGCCACTCAGTTGCTTCAGGAGCTGTAAGATGCCCCTGGTGATAATTCTGCACGGCACGTATTCATTTGGCCTAACCTTTCCCCCAAAGGAAATTCACAAATGTCTTTTATTCTCTAGGGATTTTACACTAAAAGGCGTTTGTAATCTATTTTCTAACCTAAGAGTTGTAAAAAAAAACAAAACAAAGTTTTATTTATTGAAAAGTTGACTTCTCGCCCACTTAGAGTACATAGGAAACGAATTCTGAATGATTACAAATATTTTAGGAATTGTTTTACGGGTGTTGGGAAGTGCTTACGTTCTTTTCAGAACTCGAAAACCCGAAAGACCCTTTGTCATTCCACTGCCCAATACCCTAGTCCCACAAAAAGAGAAGAGGAGGTTCAGGAAGATTAAGTTTATTGGCACAAAACCAGAGAAGCCTATAGTCCAGCAGAGGCTTTTCTAGATCACCGATTTACCTCTTGCTTACTCCTTGGGAGTCCTTGAGCAATGCACCCAGGTCCTCCCCATACCTTGGTTTTTGCAGCTCTGTGTTCAGAGGGAAGATACCTAAATCTCCAGTTGTAAGGATTAAGTGAGATCATATTGGCAAAATGCTTAGCAGCATTCCTAGCACATTTTGGTTCCTGGGTGCTGCTCTTTCATGGACAGAAATGAACCTTCAGGTTGGGATTGAAGGTAGTAATGGTAACGGAATTATCATCATTCTTATGCCACAAAGAGAATATCTGTCTCCAAGACCCCATCTCTTCTCTTGCTGCACATTTCTTGATCTGAGGGAAAGGGGAGTCTTTTTTTAAAGAGCACCACCTTGAAGAGAGGCTTTTTCCTCTAGCAGTTGGACTTTCATTCCCGGGTCTAGAGATGAGGAAAGTGTGTTGTGCATTTAGACAATCCCTGCTGAAAAGTGCTGCCAGAAATAAACAAGCTGTCAGGAGCAAATGATTCATTTCTCATCTACTCAGATGACATCTGGTTTAAGTGTGATGAATACATGCTTGTTTAAATCATATGGTGACGGTGATGCTATCTGACAGACATGTTTGCAAATATTTTGGGAATCCCCTAAGTGCTTGCTACCAAAAGAGTGAGCTTATTTAAAAGGAGAAAAAGGCATAAACTTCAGTCTATCAAACCAACGCTTGCTTCAACCTCCTAAGGCTATGAGATTTGCAGCTACACCTGCCACACTGTTTGAAGATTAAAAAGTGGCTATTTTGACATTAAATGTGGATGCCACTAGCAACATGCTGATGTGTAATGAGTGCTCAGTGGTCATTTGGACATTCAGGAAACAGCCTGTGAATAAAATAAATGTCAAGCGTACCGATGTGTTTGAATGGACTTGAGTACTTTCCATGGTTTAGTTACTGTTTTCATTTACCTTTGCAGCTATTCATTTAATAGTGTTTAGTGGGTTGTATTACCCCAGACTCAGAAGAGCATAGAAGGAAATGCAGATATGCTCCTGCCAGGGGACTTCCCGTGCCACTAGGGAAATAATCAGTCTTAGCCTAATGCTTGACTATTCAGATTCATAATGGAAGGACAGCATGGCCTGCAAAGTCTCTGTGTGCTGGGTATTATCAGTCATTCTGGATTGTTTTTGCCAAGCCAATTGCTTACCGTCTTAAATAACCTGAGAATTAACAGTATTTAACTGAAATATATTGATAGTCATTAATATGGAGCGGATTTAAATTATATACAGAAATTCTAAATTATCTGAATATCGACAATAAGGCTTATGCATAATGCATGGAATTGCTCAGTGAGTGAGGAATAAACATTTACATGGAGAAAATCATGTGAAACATGTGTCAAAGCATAAAGAATGCATGCTTGATATATCGCCCATTTAATAATATTTTTATGCAAAGAAGAGAGAACAAATGTCTTTTTTGATGCATGACATCAATAGCTACTGTTTGGATAGCACATTGCAGTTCTTGAAGTACTTTCCATGAGTTATATCATGTGAGATAATAATCTTACTTTAATCTAGGTAATTCATTATATTTTTCAATAATATAATTGACATTTCAAATATACAGTTGTTTTCCTGGAGCATCAATAAACAAAACCAATTTTATGAACTATTTATATAAAGTCAGCCTCAAATATTTCAAAATAATTGATTTTTACATATTAAGTCCATCATCTCCATCGTTATGTTTTCAAGTTCTTCATTTCTAATTTATATTCAGAAAGATAAAGAGGTTTATCAATAGCGTTACAGCAAGCATTTTATGGTGTGTCCAAAAAATGCTGGTTTATATTTATCATAAATTACAAGTTTTTGAGGCATGTCCTGAAGAATTAATGGCACTAGAGTAAGCATACAGAGAGGAGAAGTCATCTCTGCCCCCTGAGAATGAGCTTCAGTTATTGGGAAAAGGTCTGGTGATCTCAGATTTGAAGAGAGTCTTTGAGTACCTTCACCAGACTAGATTTTGTGAAAATAAGAAAAGCAGAAAAATACATGTAAATACATATGTGTATATACATATGTGTGTGAAAAGATGTTTATATTCATATGTATGTATATGAGTTTACAAAATAGAAGAGGTACCTTAAGCTAATGAATACTTAGCTTGAGAACTGTGTACATAATGGGGTAGATGAAAATGATCTTTTGTTTTTTATTCCTTATACTATTGTATTATTTCAATTGTTTGCAACGATAATGTCTTCATTGATTACTTATGTGAAAATAGAAAGATAGGTAGGTAGGTAGGTAGGTAAACAGATAGCAAGAAGGCCTAAGTGCACAATGATACCCAGAATAAAAAATGGGGATGTCTGGGTGGCTCAGTCATTTAAGTGTCTGCCTTTGGCTCAGGTCATGATCCCAGGGTCCTGGGATAGAGTCCTGCATTGGGCTCCCTGCTCAGTGGGGATCCTGCTTTTCCCTCTGCCTCGAGCTCCTTCTGCTTGTGCTTTCTCTCTCAAATAAATAAATAAAATCATTAAAAAAAAAAAAAAGGTGTAAAAAGTGTCCTGGCCTGGTCATCTCTTTCTTTTTTGCTTGTTGTGTTATAAAGGAACTTTGTGTTTTTCTCTCAAGCAGGTGTGGTACTGAGCATCTCAGGCTGAATTATGACTCTCTTTGGCTTTCTCACATCTGATATACGTTTGTCCATGGTGTGTTGTTACCTGCTGAACATCTGGCTTTCAAGGGAAGAGAGAGGCTCTAATTTGTAGTATTCACAGATTTCCATTGTACAAATACTCTCAAGGTGGCCCATTTTAAACTACCAATTTGACATCAGTGTCTACACAGTCCCTGGAAATTATTAACTGACTTTGTGTCCCAGCGGCTCAAATTGTGGAATCTAAAACCTTAAATCTTTTCCATAGGGTTGCTGCCTCGGATTGGGTATTAGATTTCTCAGGAAACCCTTAGCTCTTGGTGGCATGGGACTGGCTAATGACAGGAGGGCCAGGAAGATTTGCTGAAGCAAACAACCTGAGTGCAACTGAAGGCCTTCTCCTGAGTCTTGCTGAGCCTGCCACCAGACTGAAGTGGCAGCTACTGGTATTCCCACAGGGGCAAGGGAGCTATGTCCAACCCAGCACGGCTGACACAGAAGCAGGTCTAGTTGGCCTCTTCAAGCTCTTCATTTATGAAATGGAAACAATTCATAGAATGCCTCAGAACGACATACCATTTAGAAAAGAAATTGCTATTTATTTATTTATTTATTTATTTATTGTTTAATGTGGTTTGTTTCTTAATTATGTGTTTTAAGTTAACAGTTAAGAGGTCAAGCTTTGGAAACAACTATTTGAGTTCAAACCCAGCTTCACCCCTTACTAGCTGTGTGTCCTTGGGCAAGTTACTTAATCACTTTGCACCAGAAATTGCTATTTAAATATATGCACCCAATGTTTTCTTCTTCAAATCCACACTTCTCAAGGCTGTCCAACTTTGTCCAAATGGCATGCTGTTTATATGATGCCTACAGCTTCGTGCAATTATTCTGCCCAGTGCTGAAATGATCAGTCAATTTTAGAGAGAAAAGGGCAGTCCTCTGTTCCTCTAAGAGGCTTCCTTTTCAGACACAGTTTACAGTAAAGGCCTAGGTAGCCTAACCATATGCTTGGGGCTGCCCGGTCGAGGACAACTACATTGATGGGGGGGGGGAGGTTTGACTTAATTAAGATAAGGCCTCCTTCAAGTGACAACCTGCAAATCAATAGAGAAGAGCCTGAGGTTAGTTCTAACCTTCCTGCCTCAGCCTGGCAGAAGCTGTTGGAGACAGAACGGTGTTTGAGGCTGTAGGAAAAGCATTCAAATGATGAGAACATTGTGCCCTGTCCCAACCAAAGACCTTCTTCTGCCATTGAAGAGAAGTGGATGCTTGCTCCTTTGTGAGGCAGAGCCATTGTAAATAGGAATTGTGTGTAACCATTTCACCTATAATCAGGGAACCAAAGATGTATTGATCTTGACAGGGGGTCATTGAGGGGATGCAGACCAGGGAAAATACATGGACACAGTCTGTGTGGGATGGTTTAGATTCTCTGTGAGGCTGGCTTCACCCAGTAACCCATGGTAACATTGGAAGGAGTCCTGGGGCTCAGTCCGCTGTCTTTCCAACCACCTGGGGAGGCAGACATGAGAAAGAAGTGTTTGATTTACGGATTACAGGCCTGAGAGTGTCTATAAGAAAGGTACCCTAAGAATGTCTTCATCTCAGTTTGCTTTTGTTGCTTGCTGAGCATGTTCTCTCCACGGGGAAGATTAGACGTTTCTTGTTTGTTTGGAGGAAGCATTCAGAAAACCCAAAGCCCTCAGCCTCCTACAGCTGGTGGGCTGGCTGTGGGGAAGCCCGGGGCCCTGCCCTGAACTAAAGGTCTTCATTAAAATTTCCTTTTTTTCCCCTTCTAATCTACCCTGAACTAAGCTGATGTTTGGTTTATTATGTAGCTGTATTTCTTTTATTCTTTGATTTATGGATTTCTTTAGGTGGAAGGGGCAGTCTACGTTCTCTAGTTTTTTGAGTGGTGATTTATAGGAAGCATGCTGGCCAGCCCAAATACCACCGCAGGTAGTGCTCAGAAGGGATCATCTAACTTCAGCAGCTGTTAGATCAAAGCACCAACCAAAACAGAGAGACTGGCTGGGGGCGAAAGGCTGGCCCTTCTGTGTGTGGGTTCCAATCACACATAGATTGTCCTTCCTGCCTGAGAGAATCATTTCCAAAGTCAAGTGCCTTTCACTGAAGAAATGTCAGCATTGTGATCAAAAGCTCCTGGTGCCTTCCTAAGAATGCTACTGCAGGGATACAGTGCTTCCCCCTGGGTGTTGCCTAAATAAAGCAAGTAGCTCTGTGCCTGCAGTGAATTTTGTGGTCGCTTATTTTTATGTTGTTTGAACTTTGAAGATGGCTATGGTTTTCCAGTTCTTCTATTGGCACCTCTGCTGAGTACATTTCTGTCTGTACCTCTATTTCTCATTTCTGTGTAACACCCTACAGGATGCTACTGTTATAGCTAATGTGTGTCCTACCTATACGACGTGCGAAGGGTTGTTTCTAAATACTTGCTTGGTGTGTAATTAAGAATTCCAGTGAATTGATGTTGTTGGACGCCACCTTGTGCATCACCATATATACGCTTATAAGCTATGTGAACTCCTGAAGAGACAGTACTTTCCACCATGTGAAATATTGGCAGGATTGTGGGTTCATTATGGCTACAGTTACAGACCTTCTACTATACCAGGTAAGGTGATAGATGTTTCATACACTCATTTTTGAACCTCCTAAAGTAGCCTAAAACTAGGTAGTATTTCTACATTTTACAATGTGAATGAAGATAAAGTCATTCATCTAGGATCAAAGTCATTCATCCAGGTACTTGCTACCTACCAAGTAGCAAAGCTACAATTTGAACCTGGATCATCCTGCCTCCAGAACTCCCTCTCTCTCCATCACTCAATGTGACCTTAGGGAAAATGAGCAGCTAGAAAATGGCACCATGAACATGTGGAAACACCACTTTGGAGAAGGGATTTCTAATAGCACCCTCAATCTACCTAGACAACTGCTGGTATATTCAAAGTAAATCCTTTTCACGGAATAAGATGCTCAAGGGAGATAGGATTAACATATAAGATGTTTATCATTCATTTCCCACATTTCAAACAGAATTGAGAGATGTCTTGATAAAGGAATTGAACAACAGAGTAACTTTACTATTGCTTCTAAGAATATCTTAGAAAATAGTGAGGAAAAGTTTGATGCTATAAAACTTCTCTATCAAGGATTGAAAGTCATTAATTCTTTCACAGGTCCCTTTGACTGGTAAATTCTTTTTCTTTGTGGGGTGGCTGATTGGGATCATTTCCCCTATCTGTAGAAAGTATTTACACCAATAGCAGTTTTTTCGAGACTTTTTTCTTGGGCAAGTTTTTTCTTGCCCTTTCAAGGGCAAGAATGTCCTTTCAGGGCACCCGGGTGGCTCAGTTGGTTGGGTGCCTGTCTTCGGCTCAGGTCATGATCCCAGGGTCCTGGGATCCAGCCCCTCATCAGGCTCCCTGCTCATCAGGGAGTCTGCTTCTCCTTTTGCCCCTCCCCACCTCCTGTGCTCTCTCTCTGTCTTGCTCAAATGAATAAATATTGAGAAAAATTAAAAGAATGTACACTCAACATCAGCAATCAGGTCTACTGACAAAAGAGGATCCAAGTTAAGGACAAAATGATTCTTCAGTGCCATCAGAATATGGTATTCTTCCCTCTTTTCTAGTTGTTTCTTTATTTTTAAAATTTGGTCTTCAGGAATTAAAGATTTCATCCTTGGGCGCCCGGGTGGCTCAGTGGGTTAAAGCCTCTGCCTTCAGCTGACATCATGATCCCAGGGTCCTGGGATTGAGCCCCGCAGCAGGCTTTCTGCTCAGCAGGGAGCCTGCTTCCTCCTCTCTCTCTGCCTGCCTCTCTGCTTACTTGTGATCTCTGTCTGTCAAATAAAATAAATAAAATCTTTAAAAAAAAAAAAAAAAAGATTTCATCCTTTAAGTGGCTTGGCCACCAGAAATAGTCCAAGAAAAGATCCTCTAGGAAATTTTTAAAGCTAAGGAAGAAGTGGAGTTACAAATAAGACAATCTTGGGACGCAGCACACCTAGGTGCATGCACACAGGCATGCCACACTCCCATGCACACATGTATCATACGGTACTCATAGCTACCATACAATCACATATATGCAGACATGCAGGTGTGCGTGCACACAGACACATATACCCACGACACAGATGCACACACACAAGCCAGTTACAGTAAATGTGCAGCCAACAGAACCAGAACTGACATTATTGAGTGGCTAAAGTATGCCTTCACTGTGCTTAGCACTTAGCCGCCCCCACCACTCCACCAACCCCGTACCCCTCTCCCCTGCATTCTTTCTCACAAGGAAGGTGTTGTGATTACCATAATTCTGCAGATGAGGAACTGAGCTCAGAAAAGTACCAAAGAAAGGAAAGAAGGCATGCGTGCTTCTCTGAAATGCACTGAAAACCAAGTATGTAATCTAAAACCTCATAAGCATTTCAGCTTAAATCTCTTATTGGCAATTTTTTTCTTTCTACCATAGAGCTATGCAGAGCTCTACTCAGCAAATTGTGATGCAAATGAGTATACTTAGAATAAGTTTCAGGACCCTGTTTCCTGACTTAATTCAGCCCTAAGCCCGGAGTTCCCAGATGATGACTTTTTCTCCTGAAAAGCCAACCCACCTCTATGGGTCTACAGCCCTCCGCCATTCACCACACCGCTGTGGGAGCTCTTCCCAGAACTCAGACCTAATCATGGTCACTACCCTGCTAAAAAAAATTCTGTCATGAGGCAGTGTATGCTCAAACTTTGAGCTTGACTTAGCTCCTGAATAGCTACATGCGTAATAAACGTGATCCCAAGGCTCGATATTTTCTCTCTCCTTTCCTCTCCTTATCTGTAACTGGAAAATTCCTCCTTTGTTCAAGACCTGGTTCACATGACATCTCTTTGGCAGTGCCCTGCCCAGCTCCTCTGCCCATGTGCTTTATTTTAGCCTTTAATGTTATGTGATGACTGTGTTTATTTGCATCTCTGTTCGTTAGACTTTCAGCTACTCAAGAGCAAGGTGTCATTTACCCACCTTTGTTTCCTAGGCATTTAGCACAGTGACTGGCAGGTAATAAACAGTCCAAGTGTGCTTTTTCAACTGATTCAGTGAATGGATGAATGTCTGCACTCCCTTACGGCCTCATGTCTGTCCAGCACGTGCTTTGCAGCTGTGTATAGTAGTTTGACAGTAGGTATACTTTTAACTCAAGATTGTTTTCAGGCCCCCTGCACTTGACCAGGAGGTTCTTTCAAAACATGTTGTATTTGTTCTTCCTATTTCCCCCTCACAATGTTCTTTTTAAGAATGTGTTCATTTCTGAACGAAGCTATTCATGAGGCATGTTTCTTGGGAGTTCAAGACATGGGCCTAGGGTCAAGGGCTCGTGCTCTGGGCCCAGCCACACAGGACTCTGGGGTAGGGGAAAGTTGCTTGTGACAACTTCTCTAGCTGTCAAGGTGATAAGAAATTGTGCCTGAGTCATGCAGAGAAGGACACAACACCTGTCTCATTCACCCAGGTCATTAAAGAAGGCCTTAGAAGGTGCCTCGTTAGCGCAGTAGGTAGCACGTCAGTCTCATAAAGAAGGCCTCAGAGAGCTCCATGCCAGCCCAACTATGTCTTCTTTAGTTGCTATTAAAATATTAATCACATTCTCTTTATTTAAAGATTTATTTACTTATTTGAGACTGAGAAAGCCACAAAGCATGGACAAAGGGAGAGGGAGAATCTCAAGCAGATTCCCCACTGAGCATGAAGCCCAACACAGGGCTCGATCCCACAACCCTGAGATCATGACCTGAGCGAAAATCAAGAGTTGGACGCTCAACTGACTGCATCATCCAGGTTTCCCTAAAATATTAATCATATTCTTGAATAGTATTCTCCCATAAACTGTGCCCATCTTAACTGCAAATGTGTCCAGACAATTTTTAATCTATGTACACAAGAAGAGGAAAAATGGCTTCTTCAGTCCTTTTGGGAAACAGGTCATAAATGACAAAGAATTTATCGAGAAAGAATGAAAATACTTGCCGATGTTATGGTGATACACCTTATCCTCCTCTCATAACTCTAAAATATAAAAATATTTAAAAATCAGTTGTTTGTCAAGCCAGACTTGAAAATCAGGACTTGTGAATGTACGGACTGATAGGAGCTCTCAGAGTTTGGCCAAATAACAAGTTGGTAGGCTTTCCTAAATTGATTTAACCCACTTTTGCATTTTTCTAATATGATTAGAAAACCGCTTAGAATGTGATTTATTTTAAATATAACTAGCACCTAGCATTTGGAGGTGCCCAAATATTGATATTCCTTCCTCTGCAAATCATTTACAAAAAGTTAACTAGAAATTGTGCATTTAGATGCCTCCAAATTTACACTCCTAAGCAGCTGGTTATTAGGCAAGGACTCCAGACAGCCTGCCCGGAGAAGAGGTTGGGCTGTACCCTGGGTTGTGCTCATCTCCTGCAGAATAGAAATTCACATTTTCCCTGTGGCTTTCAAAACCCCCTGGATCCTGTTTGGCATTTCTCTCTCTAATGATAGATGAACAGAAAGAGGGAAAGAGAGTAGAAGGGAAAAAGGGAAAGAGAAGGATGGAGGGAGGGGGAAAGAGAAGGAGTCAGGACCAGTACTAGATTTGTCCCTTTTAATTCTGTCCTTGAAGATGACTTTCAGTAGAGCCACCAGAATTGAAAATGAATATCCTTACCTAAAGGTCATCATTATTGTTTCCAAATAGGTCACATTTTCTGTAATGCCACAAAAAACAAATGTGTTGTCTACATTTCTGCCACAAAACATAGCTTCTAACCATGTTTGTGATTATGGGCCATGGAATTAACTGGGTGATCAAGAGAAAAAGATCAAAATGCTGGCATGGTTGTGTGTTGTACCATTTTGTTGATATTCACATGATATCCTGGCATTTTAAACACTTATACCAGGTTAATGTCTATGTATTTAACTTAATACTTAAGGCATAGAGGCTATTGATGGACATTCCTCAGACACCATTCCAACTCTTCTTCCTGGTAAGACCCATGGACAAGAAGAGGTAATGATGTCTAAGGAGCCAGAACTTCAAATGGTCACTTGTTATTTTACTAGAGATGAGGGAGGGGGAAGTTATTTCTAGGCATTGTCTTTCCCATCTTCTTTCCTAGCTTCCAGATTTCTGGTTTCTGAAATTTTTGTCGAGACATTAAAACTGGAGTGTCTGGGTGGCTCACTCAGTTGAGCTGTTGATTTTAGCTCAGATCATGATGTCAGGGTTGTGAGATCAAGCCCTGTACTGGGCTCCATGCTGGGTATGGAGCCTGCTTCAGGTTCTCTCTCTCCATTTGCCCCTCCCACTGCCCCCCACCCCACTTTCTCTTTTTCTCTCAAATAAATAAATAAATAAATACGAAAAATGTTTTAGCTAATATACATCTTCGCATAAAAAGAAAAGAAGAAAAGAAGTGGGGAAAATTTTTGAAATGAGAAGTCTTAGGATTTACTCTAACAACTTTCCTATATGTCATACATCAATGTTAGCTGTAGTTGTTGTGTTGTACATGACATCCCTAGTTCTTAGTTCTCTTATAATTGGAGTTTTATACCTTTTGACTACTTTCCCCCAACCCCCATCCCCTATCCTTGATTATACACACAAGCGAAATCATATAGAATTTGTCTTTCTCTGTCTAACTTATTTCACTTAGTACAATGACTTCAAGGTCCGTCCATATTGTCACAAATAGTAGGATTTCCTCATTTATAATGTCAGTATAATATTCCTGTGTGTGTGTGTGCGTCTGTGTGTGTCTCACATCACATCTTCTTTATGCATTCATCCATTGATGAACACTTAGGTTGTTTTAATGTCTTGACTTTTCTAAATAATGCTGCTATGAATATGGGAGTGCAGATATCTTTTTGAATTAGTGTTTTCATGACTTCTGTATATATTCTCAGAAATGGTATTGCTGGACCATATGATAGTTCTATTTTTAATTTTTTGAAGATCCTCCATACTGTTTTCCATAGTGGCTACACCAATTTACAATGCCATCAACAATGCAGAATGATTTCCTTTTCTCCACATCCTTACTGCATTTGTTATTTAATATTTTTTTGATGATGGCCATTCTAAGAGTCATGAAGTGATATCTAATGTTGTAAGTTGCATCCATGAGCACAGGGTACCTTCCCATTTATTTGTTTACTCTCCAATTTATTTCACAAATGTCTTATAGTTTTCAGCAAGAGATCTTTCACTTCCTTAGTTAAATTTATTTATAAGTATTTTATTTTTTTCAATGTTATTGTAAATGGAATGATTTCTTTATTTCTTTTCCAGAAATTTTTTGGTTTGTATATAGAAATGCTGCTGATTTTTGTATGTTAATTTTGTATCCTTCAAACTTACTGAATTTGTTAATTAGATCAAAGAGTTTTTTGGTTGAGTCTAGGATTTTCTATATGTAAAATCACCTTGTCTACAACTAGAGATAATTTCATTTTTCCTTTCAAATTCTGATACCTGTTGGGTGCCTGGGTGGCTCAGTGGGTTAAGCTGCTGCCTTTGGCTCGGGTCATGATCTCAGGGTCCTGGGATCGAGTCCCGCATCGGGCTCTCTGCTCAGCAGGGAGCCTGCTTCCCTTCCTCTCTCTCTGCCTGCCTCTCTGCTTACTTGTGATCTCTCTCTCTCTCTGTAAAATAAATAAATAAAATCTTTAAAAAAAAAAAGAAAAAAAAATTCTGATACCTGTTATTTCTTTTTCTTGCCTGATTCCTTTAGCAAGGATTTCCAATATTTTTGTTGAATAAGAGTGTTGAGAGTCGTCAGCCTTGTCTTGTATCTTTTATCCTTTATTATTGACTGTGATGCTAGCTAAGAGCTTATCATATGTGGCCTCTACTATGTTGAGATAGTTCTTCCATGCCTAACTTGTTAAGACTTTAATCGTGATTAGATGTTTGAATTTTGTCAAATGCTTTCTCTGTATCTACTGAGATGACCAGATGATTTTTTAAATTCTATTTATGTGATGTATCACAGCGATTGATTTGTGTATGTTAAATCATACTTAGCATCCCAGAGATAAATACCACTGGATCATGGTGGACTAATCCTTTTAATGTGCTGCTGAATTCAGTTTGCTAGTATTTTACTGAGAATTTGTGCACCTATATTCATCAGGAATATGGGTTTGTAGTTTTTGCTTCTATTTTATGTTCAGTTCGTTTTTTGTTTGTTTGTTTTCCTGGCAGTGTCTCTGGTTTTTGTATCAGAAAAATGCTGACCTCATAAAGTGAATTTAGGAGAATTCCCTCCTCTTCATTTTTTTGGAAGAATTTGAGAAGGATTGCTTTTTGATTCTTCTTTAAGTGTTTGGTAAAAAGCCATCCAGTTCTGGGGTTATTTTCATTGGGAGACTTTTGATTACTGATTTAATCTCCTTAATTTTAATTGATTTATTCAAAAAAAAATTTTTTTTTTTGCTGATCCAGTCTTGGTAAATTTTTTTTTTAAGATTTTATTTATTTATTTGACAGATAGAGATCACAAGTAGGCAGAGAGGCAGGCAGAGAGAGGAGGGGAGGAAGCAGGCTCCCTGCTGAGCAGAGAGCCCGATGCGGGGCTCAATCCCAGTTCCTGCTGGTGTTCTGTCTATGTCTGTCAGATCCATTTGATCTGTCATTTTTAAATCTCCTGTTTCTTTGTTGATTTTCTATCTGGTTGATATGTTTGTGGTAGAGAGTGGGGTATGACCTGAGATCATGACCTGAGCCGAAGGCAGAGGCTTTAACCCACTGAGCCCCCCAGGCATCCCCAGTCTTGGTAAATTACATGTTTCTAAGAATTCTTCCCTTTCTTTAGGCCATTCAGTTTGTTGGTATATAGTTTTTCATAGCAGCCTCTTTTGATACTTTATATTTCTGTCACATATGTTGTAAGGTCTTCTTTTTCATTTATAATTTTGTTGATTTGTTTCAGTTTCTCTGTTTCCCTTGGATGGCCAGTCTAAGGGTTGGTCAATTTTGTTCTTTTTTTCAAAGAACTAAATATTAGTTTGTTTAATTTTTTTTCTCTTTTTTCCCTATATTCTATTTCTTTTTTTTTTCCTGCTTTAATATTTATTATTTTCTTTCTTCTGTTAACTTTGGGCTCAGTCTCTTCTTTTTTGAGTTACTTAAGGCATACTGATAAGTTGTTTATTTGGGATCTTTCTTGCTTCTTAATGTGGGTATTTATTGCTATAAACTTCCCTCTTAGAATAGCTTTTTCTGTATTTCATAAGTTCTGGTATGTTTTATTTCCCTTTTTGTTTGTCTTAAGAAACTTTTAATTTCCTTTTTAATTTCTTCTTTGATCCATTTATTGTTCAAGACAGTGTTGCATGTGTTCTTGAATTTTTTCAATTTTCCTCTTGCTATTGATTTCTAGTTTTATGCCATTGGGATGAGAGAGGATATTTGGTCTTATTTCAGTCTTTTTGAAATTGCTAAGATCTATTTTGTGGCCTAACATATTGTCTATCCTAGAAAATGTTCCATGTGCACATGACATGAATGTGTATTCTATTGTTGTTGAACAGAGAGTTCTGTCTATGTCTGTCAGATCCATTTGATCTGTCATTTTTAAATCTCCTGTTTCTTTGTTGATTTTCTGTCTGGTTGATATGTTTGTGGTAGAGAGTGGGGTATTAAAGTCCCTCTTGTCTCTTATTACCATTTTTAGTTTGAAGTCTTTTCTCTGCTATAAGTATAGCTACCTCTGCCTTTTGTTGTTGTTTCCATTTATTTGAAATGTCTTTTTCTATCTCTTCATTCTCAGTCTATGTGTGTCTTTAAGACTAATGTGAATCTCTTGTAGTCAGCATATTCTTGGATATTGGTTGTTTCCATTCAGCCATTCTGTCTTTTGCCTGGAGAATTTAATCCATTTATATTTAAAGAGATTGTTGATAGCTAAGGACTTAGTATAGCTATTTTGTTAGTTTTTTGGTTTTTTGGTTGTTTTGTAGATCCATTGTTCCTGCTGGTGTTGTGCTTTGGTGCTTTTTAGTTTCAGTATACTTTGACTGCTTTATCAATTTTTTGTGTATGTAATTACTACAAGATTTTCCCTTGTATTTACCATGGGATTTACATAAAATGCCTTGAACTTATTAACACTATTTTAAATTAATAGCAACTAAACTTCAATAGAAGTCATATGCTTTAACTTTCACTTATTTCCCCCCTCATATTTTAGGTAATTGATGTTATAATTTACATGTATTGTGTACCAACTAATAACATTATTGTATTTATGATTATTTTTGCTATATTCATTTTTTTAACTTTCAAACTGAAACTGTGAGCTATATATGACTATTACCATATTTCAAAATCTAAGACTATATATTTATCAATACCAGTAAGATTTATGCTAACTATTTTGTGTTTTTATTATGTTAATTAATGTTCTTTTACTTCCTTCCACTCAAAGAACTCCTTTTAGCATTTTCTGTAAGGCAGATCTGGTGGTTATAAACTCCCTTGGGTTTTGTTTGTAAAGGAGAGTCTTTATCTCTCCTTTGTTTCCAAAGGACATCTTCACCAACTGTAGACTTCTTGGTTGATAGTTATTTTCCTTTAATATTTTGAATAAGTCATCTCATTCTCTTCTAGTCTGAAAAGTTTCTGTTGAGAAATCCACTGATAGTCTTATGGGCTTCTCTTGTATGTAACTTCTCTCTTGTCTCTTGCTCCTCTTAAGTTTTTCTTTGTGCTTGACTTTTAACAATTTTTTTAAAGATTTTATTTATTTATTTGACAGGCACAGATCACAAGTAGGCATAGAGGCAAGCACAGAAGGAGAGAGGAAGAAGCAGGCTCCCTGCTGAGCAGAGAGCCCTATGTGGGGCTTGATCCCAGGACCCTGGGACCATGACTTGAGCTGAAGGCAAAGGCTTTAACCCACTGAGCCACCCAGGTGCCCCGACTTTTAACAATTTAATTATAATGTGTCTCAGTGTAGCCCTTTTGGGGTTCAACCTGTTTGAGATCCTTTGGGTCTCTTGGATCTAGAGGTCTATTTTTCTCCCCAGGTTAGAGAAATTTTCAGCAATTATTGCTTTAAGTATACTTTTTATCCCATTCTCTTCCTCTTCTCTTTCTGGAATTTTCATAATGTGAACATTGTTTCTTTTTATTATGTTCTATAATTCCTATTGGCTCTCTTCACTCTTTTTCATTTTTTATTTCCTTTTGGTCCTCCGTGTAATTTCTAATGTCCTATGTCTTATTCTCCAGGTCTATGATTCTTTTTCTGCAATACCAAATCTACTTTTGAAATTCTCTTTTGAATTCTTCAATTCAGTTATTGTATTTTTCAATGCTAGGATTTATGTTTTGTTTGCTTTGGTTTTCTATGATTGTATTTCTTTGTCAGGCTTCACGTTTTGTTCATGGATTGTTCTTCTAATTTTGTTTAGTTATGTGTCTGTTTTCTTGTAGTTCACTAAACTTTCTTAAGAGGTTATTCTGAATTTTTGACAGTTTATACATCTCCATATCTTTAAGGTCAGTTATTGGAGCTTTATTAGTCTCCTTTGATAGTAACATATTTACTTGACTTTTTTGTGTGTCCTTGATTCCTTACATTGGTGTCTGTGTATTTAAGTAATGAGGTTCCTCTATCAGACTTTATAAGATTATTCTGTCAGAGACAGTTCTTCTCCAGTCAGCTCAGTTTTGTTTTCTGGGTGTATCTACCAGTAATTGAGCAGATGCAGCCTGCTATTGTGGTCTCTTTGGGTACAAGGCAACTTTTCAGCTCTGAGGACAGGGATGTTGGGTGTTTTGCCACTATCAGAAAACAGCTGGATAGGACTGCTGGTTTGGTTCCCTACCCAAATGAGGCTGTAGGATGGGTTCCATGGCAGCCTGAATTCTCTAGTTAGGTTTACTGAAAGATTAGGACTGGACACTGTATTTAATAATAGATGGAGCTATGAATTTTCTACTCTGCCATGGTAAGGAGAAGCTGAGAGCTCAGGGCCTTAACAGCTCATTATTTGGGGGCCCAAATCAGGCCTGAGTGTACACTGAATTTTCTGATCAGATAAGGCCACTAATTATTCTGTGCAGATGAGGCAAGCCATGGGCTGCTATGTGTTCAAGTGCCATTTTGCATAGGGCTGTTGAGTGGGCTATGCAATTGCCTGTGAACTCTTGTTAGGTTACCTGGTCAGACAGACCGAAGTTGTATTCAGCAGTGAATGGGACTATGAATTAGATTCCCTGCCTGTGTGTAGTGGGAGAAGCAGCTCCAATAAATCTCTTTGTTATCTTACCTCAGGCTGAGCTGCACCTCAAGTTTCCTGGCCAAACAGGGCCACTAGCTTTGCTCTTCAAACGATTAGCTCTGTCTGTCTTTCTCTTGGTTTGAGTGCCCCTAGGCTGCATAGCATTCAGGTGTTTTCACTAGCCCTTCTGGTCAAATGGGGCTGGAAGACACCCTCCACAGTGGATGGGGCTATGACTCAGCCTCCTTGGCTTGGCAGGAGGATCTGCCACAGGCTACTCTCAATTTCCCAAAAAGACTCTCTAGTTGGGGTGCACTGAGATCTGTACTAAGCCTCAGTTATGTATTAATCCCTTTCTGTGCTAGCACATGAAAACTCCATGCCTGGTAATGGCTTTGCTCTGGGAACTATCAGCTCTATCTACTCACCTGTGGGCCCCCAAGCTGCTGAACTACACAGCTTCCAGGAATCACCACCAACCTTTCTCATCTGATGGTGCTGGAAGGCCCTCTTTGCAGTGGGTGGGGCTGAGACTCAGCATCTTGCCTGGGTGGGAGCACACTGGCTCTAGGATCAGCAAACCTCTTATTAGAGGATCCTACTCAGGCAAATCAGCATTCTTCTGAGTTCCCTGGTCAGAGTGCACCAGTGAAGTTCTGCAGATAAACAAAGCCAATAATGAGATTAATACTTGGGCACTTGCAGGCATGAAATCAGTCCACCAAGATCCCTCTACTTGTTGTTGCAAGTCCTTCCCCACTTCTCCACCACAAATTCTCAGTGGCTGGGCTCTGTAGATTCCCCTGCAATCTCTATGGGGCACAGTCAGAATAGGGGCTCCCACAAAGTGACCCACAGTGCTAGAGGAGGCTTCTTGCCCCCCACATTCTCTTTTTCCACTGCAGAACTGGAGGTTCAGGGGAGGATTCCACTCATGGTGCTGTACTGGCCTATGTTGTGATGTCTTATTTTTGAATAGATTCTAGCTGTTCCTGTGAGAGGGTGCAAAGTCAGGAATGACTTATGTCACCATCTTGGCAACATTACTCCTCAATTTAATTCTTAATTCTACCTGCATCTAAACTGGCCTTTGAGAACCTCAAGCTCCAAAAATAAGGGCATAAGTTTTAGGCTTATGTTAGCATCTGTCATTGGTGGGCTAGTTAAGAAGGGGACAGAAGCAGATTGGAATCTTGTTGGGTATGCATTTACTCTTTTGTGTTTCTCCTCAAATATTTGTCTATTCTACCTTTGCCAAGTCTATTTGCCTTTTCCTTGGAGTCATTAAGAAACAAAGTGTGTTGCTGTGCTGTTTGAGGCTTAACAGGATTTTGAGGTTTACAGATCCCAAAATCCTGCAGAGACACAGGTCTTTTTTTTTTTTTTAAATTTTTTTTTTTAAATTTTTTTTTTTTTAAGATTTTATTTATTTATTTGACAGAGAGAGATCACAAGTAGGCAGGGAGGCAGGCAGAGATAGAGAGGAGGAAGCAGGCTCCCTGCTGAGCAGAGAGCCCGATGCGGGGCTCGATCCCAGGACCCTGAGATCATGACCTGAGCCGAAGGCAGCGGCTTAACCCACTGAGCCACCCAGGCGCCCAGAGACACAGGTCTTGCTGGTAGCACTTGGACACAAGAAGATTGAAAAACAGAATGAATTGACAGTCATATTTCTCTGTCAGAACCAGCAAAAACCTAGGTGTTACCTTTAAGAGAAAGAATAGCACATAATCTGAGTTTGAAACATGATTTATGCCAGGGAAATAACAAACTGTGCATGGGGTGTAAGTTTTTTTGTTTTGTTTTGTTTTTTTGCTTTTTTGTTTTGTTTTGTTTTGTTTTGTTTTCAACACACGAGACAAGATGGAAGCACAGAGCCTCAGTCCTAAGCGAGGTTTCTAAAAAAAGAAAGAATAAAATCTATTCCTGTACTTCCAGCTGTAAGTTCCAAGTGAAATGATTGAAAAATCTAAACAAAACCAATGTGAAATTCATTGTAAAGCCAAGGCTTTCTATCACCATGTCTGGTTCAAAAGTGAGTTGTTATAGCAACAGGAGAAAAGTAAATGAGCATTTCACATTGTAAAATTATGCCTGCCTCTGTTCTAAACAGTACCGTCCGTGCAGTCAAATGAGCCCAAGTCATTTAAAGGAGAAGAATTCCATTTTAATTGTTAAGGCTTGCACCAAGCCTACCTTTAAAACCCAAAGTTCATTTCAATTAACCTTATTCCCCAAATCGATATAATAAATTCTCTGGCAGGATGAGACCGTGCAACATCCTGTCTGATGAAGATGACCTCAGGAAAATATGGTGCCATGGATTTTAGCGCTGAAGAATAGCCAAAGTGCTGAGTGGCACTGAGCTCATACCACAGTACACAGAGCCTTTCACCTCTAAATCATTGTTTTTAATCCAGTATAGATTGGAAACAGGCGAGTGACCTTGCTTTTTAACACTTGTTCGCTGACCTGTATTAAATTGGATGTTGATCTGGGTCCAGCTTCAAATACATGTCTACACAGTGGACATTTTCTGAGCCCCACACCGGCATTCAAGAAATTGGGCTGAACGAAATCAGAGAGGATTTTTCAGCTCTGTGTCTGTTTTTTCCTCTTGTATAGATAGCCCCTCCATGACTGCAATGGAGTATTTATAGGGAGATTTTTTTGGACAAGTGATTATGTCTTAGTCATCTCATAAGGAGCCTATCTCAAGACTAACACATTTCTATTTAGTTAAGCATTTATAATTATCAATGTTGCAGATTATCACACTTAAATTAATTTGTAAATATGTAAAACAAGAGAGAGAGAACCAACCCTTAGTCCCTAAGAGCAACCCTCCCACAAAGCCTCAGGCAAATTTTAATTATTAGCTATAACTGATCTGTATAATTAGCCTGGGTTAATATGCCCTAATGTCTTTCTATTTAAAGACACAGACACACTATTTATATACCCAGACAAGTTTGCCATTCTGAAAAATCATCTCCATTTCAGCAATGAGAAGCACCAAACCAGTAAACAGACTGGTGACTTGGGACTGTAAGGGCAACCAAGATTCATAAAGACCTCACCAGAGGAGTTTCATTGTGTGAACAAGAGCAGAGAAAAGAAGAGAGTCAACCCAAATGCATCGATCATGGGTGAATTTAGCCCCCTTCGGACCTCCCCCATTTGTGAAGGCAAGAAGTAACTTCCTTTCACAGTTTCTGGTCTTACTGACATCAGTAGAATTGGCCTGCTCCTATGTCCTGTACCTTAACATGGCTGATGAGCTGAGTCATCTAGGAGGAAAGAGGATCTCTGGCTCCACTCATGTGATTTTGATTAAGCAAGCCTGGGAGAGGGTTCAGGAACCTGAACTTTTAACATGCTCCGCAAGCTATTACAATGATCATCAAGACTTGGAGAGCATCACTGAATCACTTAATCTTGGGAGGAGTGGAGGGCCAAGAAGAGGGAGTTCCATCCATTCATCTGGGAAGTCAGCTCCAGACACTGGCTGAAACTTCTGCAAAAGATCATAAAAGCACCCCATCCAACCCCATATGTTTCTTTTCATAGGCAGTCCTTCCAATATGTCTAATGCTGGTTTGCATTAATCTGAAACATATTGATATAATCATATAACTTCTAAAAAGAAGACAGAGTAAAACCAAAACACCATATCCTGGACCACTGGGCTCTTCCTGAGATCCTCTGTTTAAAATTTCTTGTATTCTGTTCTGCTCCTCATTCTGCTTTAGCCAAAATCTTGACTGCACAACATACTTGTGTTGTTGTTGGGCTCTAATCTTTCCCCAGATCTTTGCTTGACTGACGGTGTCTCTTTCATCAGATCCCAACTTATATATCACTTCCTTGAGTGATCTCAGGACACTCTATCTGAGGTAGGCTCCTGTCCCACTACCCTCTTCCCTCCTCCTCCAGGTTGGACTTTCCTTTTTAAGACACCATTTCCTTACTTCCCAGTTCTTATCACAGTACATAAATGTCCTATCTGTTATTTCTTGTCTGTTGATTATTCCTCTTTACCAACTAAAATGTAAAGTCCATAAGGTTAGGAACTAATGGTTGCTGTGGCTCTTGCCAGCATCACATCATACAGCCAGTTAAGCCATTGGACCCAGGCTAGCCACCTCTGGGACTCTCTACCACACCACAGCAGAGATGTGACGCTATCTTTCTATTTCACTTTCATGCTCATAGAACAGGTGTAGTCATCATGAGTGCATAAGTTCTGAGTGATAAATGAAGATAACTGAAAATTCTACTAGAGTTCACAGAGTATTTAGCCTTTTTTCTTCTTCTTTTGCAATAAGAAGAAATTCTTTGGGGATCATTTCCCATCTTTTAATCCAGGGATATTCTTTGTCTGCATTATAGTTTTTATACTGGGCCAGCCTACTGACAAGTGCATTAACAAAAATAACCTTCGAGGCGCATACAGTTAAAACAAGGAAAAGAACATTTAAATGACAGGGCATATGGATATAAGAGAAACCGGAATAGAAGAGGAACTAGAACAGACTAGCCATGCATTATTGGAATGTATTTGTTAAATAGCAGGTGCTTCTAACTCTAAAACCCCAAGGAGCCCTTATTTATACAACTGGACATTCATGTTCAAGATATTTTAAATTCAGATTTTTCTTTAAACATTTTATAGTAATCTCCCCTTGATTGCTTTCCCAAAGCCTTGTTCCTCTTCCCAACCCCCTCCAAATCAAGACACATTTTTTTCCTTTTTTTTTTTTTTGCATGAGGACTGCAAAGGAGTTGACACTTGGCATGTGGTGATTCAAAAAATACACTGTCCCTTCTCACCACCCCTGATGTCTTTATCTGACAAAATCCATATGCTGTGTGATCACCATGGCAACTAAGTAGGATTGTAATTGCAACCCTGGAAAGCTAATTTTTTCACTCAAATTGTGGCATACGTTTAACCTGTCTGAAGTTTCAACAAACCATCTTTTAATGACAAGTGTTTTGAAAGGTCTAATTTAGTCTGTTTATTTGAAGGCACATTTCTTCCTTTTTTTAACTTAATAAATTAGCTCTAAAAGGGGAGCACAGAGGCTGCAATATTTTCTGACCTTACCTTATAAAATCATACCTGATCATTTCATAGCAATGAAATCTAAATGTATGGCTCTTTCTGAAAGCCACACAGACATTAGAATCCTCACATTCTGTAGTGATGATATGTCTCTATGGAGATACAACCACACAGAGAAACAGTTCTTAAGGTCCCAATTCCAGACTCTTTTTTCCTACCTCACATTAAGGAAATGCTGCCTCTCCTATGACCAATGACACAGGTATTCAGGCTAACTAGCTATTAAAGTTTCTCATGTGGGCAAACCATAAGAGACTCTTAACTCTAGGAAAGAGGGTTGCTGAAGGGAAGGTGAGTAGGGGGATGGGGTAACTGGGCGATGGGCATCATGACTTGATGTCATGAGCACTGGCTGTTATCTTCACCTGATGAATCACTAAATTCTACCCCTGCAACTAATAATGCACTATATGTTAGTGAAATTGGATTTAATTTTTTAAAGAATTTCTCATGCAATGAACTTCAGCTTAGGCAAAAATTTCCTTCCGTGCTCTGGTTCACAGTAATTTCTAAAGTGGCTATGCCTTATTTTTCTGGATATGTAAATGAAGGATTCTAGGCAGTGGGTTCCTTCTCGGGCTACCAGTTCCTAAGAACCCTTCTTCTGGTGATCCCTCTGGTCCTCTTTCCCTGTCTTCTGCCCACAAACCCAGGGATAACTCAGGTTAAGAAGATACTCTCCCCACTACCCCTGGTTTCTCCTCACTTGGACATCTTTATTCAAGCCCCAAAGCCTCTTTTCCCTTCAACCTTCTATTTCTATAAACAAAGGCCAGAATATGTGCCAATAAATTCTGGTCACATGCCATACCTCATGGCTCCCCAAAGCTAGAAACAACTTACTGTTTGAATGGAGAAAAGAGAAATCGGAAAGTATGGGAAAAGTGATAACTAATTTTGCTGGTTTTCTATTACTTCTGTAACACATTACCACAAACTAAGTGGCTTAAAACAACGTAAAGGTGTCTCACACATCTGTAAGTCAGAAGTCCTGGTGGGTTCAGCTGGTTCTTCTGCTCTGAGCCTCACAAGGCCAGAATTAAGATGTTGCCCATTCTGGGTCTTCTGTGGAATCCCTGGGGGTAGGATGAGTAGTCATCTGTTTCTAGGCTCATTTACACTTTGGGCACAAATGAGTTCCATGTGGCTATAGGTCTTACTTTCCTTCCCAGATGACAGTCTGATATTATTCCCAGCTTCTAGAGGTGGCTCACATGCCCTAGCTCATGGCCTCCTTCATCTCCAAACCCAGCAGCCCTGGGCCTAGTCTCTCCCACATTGTGAATCTCTTTTACGCCCTCTTCTGATATATCATCTGCTTGCAAATAGAGAAAGTCCTCTGCTATAAGATTGGGTGCATCCAATAATCTATGTCAATCTCCTGATTTTTAAGGCTCATAACTTTAATTATAACTGCAGTTCTTTTTGTCATGTAATTGAACAGAACTGTGGTGTGTCACCAAAGGGTGGAGGGTTTGGGAGTCAAAATTATGACTACTGCAAATTTATATCTCAAAATGTGGCCAGGCACATTGCTATTCCTGTAGTCCAATTTCAACGCCCGCTAACAGGGAGACCCTGTTATATAAGTAAAGAAGATATAAGTAAAGAGATGGTAGATGAAAAATACCTAAAACACATGCCAAGGTGGGGATCTAATGAGAAATATAAAAATTTTTCAATAGAGAAAGTACTACACATTCTCAGGCAAAAGAGGTGATCTAGATCCATTTCCCTCCATTCCTTATCCAAAGATGGTATCATCTCTTTTCCAAAGAGGCCACAGCAGAGCCAAGACTGTGGCAGGGACTACTGAGAGCAAAATCCCTGAGCATGAACTGTGCGTCAGCCCGTGAGGAGTCAGCCCAAGGATGTCAAACTCTGCTCATTGCTGATGCCAGCCCAGGAATGGAAAGACAGCACCAGAAAAATGGACATCCAAAATACACCGGAGAGATGGGCAGACAGAAGGCGAATACAGTTTATAAAGACTCCACTAAAATAATTCATTAAAGTACATTTGAAGATCTAATTAACTTTATTAAGTGATTCATGAAACAGGCAGCATTCCATCTAGCAAGTAGAGGGGAGCTCTGAGAAGTTGTATAAAGTGGAAGGTCTCTATAGGAAGGAGAGTGGATCCAGAAAGTTATTAGCTAAAGAAAAGGATTGTTCCAGTCCTGGTCACCTTCCCTGAAAGTCTTTAGGTGGATTCCTCATCTTTCTTTGGAGGATGGAGAGGGCCCATGTGACAGGTGATAGCACTGGTGCTTATCAGAAAACTCCTCATTGAATAGCTGAGTTACATGTCTGGGGGGAGGTTGAAAATGCAAGTAGGTTAGGTATTGAGACCCTGGTGACTTGGCCAAAGTGACACTATTTTGGGCCTGTCGTTTCTTTCCAAGGATTCTTTGAAATATATATTTTTAGCAATGTGCATGTCTTAATGCACAGGATTAATGTGAATAGAAGCAGATGTAAGACCCCAATTAACCTTGGTGACTTTCTAGTATGAAAGACCACCTTAATCTTAATGCCAGCTGATGACCTTGACCTATGTCTTTAGAACTCACTAACCTGCAGGATGGGGTTCCCTCGGTTACATGATGGCATTGAGCCAACTTAGCTTAAGGACCTAAAAAGGAGAGGAGCCCATGGATGGGAACAGTGCAGTATCCACATTCTTTCACTTGAATTGAGTCCGTAAATTAGAAACTTGAAAGTAGAGGCCAATGTGTTCTCAGGACAGATATTAAAATTGCTTTTTCAGTGTTGGCCTACCCAGTATTACAAAGTTGTTTTTGTAGGAAAGAAAGTAATTCATGTTTCAGATCTGCTGTCATTATAAAAGAAGTCACAGCTACAAGTCTAGACATTTATGACTATTTCACAAGGACTTGTCCTTATGAAATAATCATTGTTTTATGCCAGCTGTGGTTTATTGATCTGATATGTGCCTGAAATTATTCAGATAGGGGGAATAGGGCTCTCTTCTCTTTCCAGCATACAGAGAAAAAAATGTCCTAGGCTCCTGCAAATATAATAAGCATCTGATATTGGAAACACATTAGGGTTGTATTTTTCATTTATTAAAATCAGTTTAAAATGTGCTCTAAATTCAGTTTTTACTCCCCTCTCTCCTCTTTATAAAGAAAATAACTTTTCCTCAATTGTCTTCAGTTGTCAGTAATTTCTGTTTTTACAAAATAAGGGAGAAGAAGAAGGAAAAGAGCAAGAGGAAGAAAGAGGGAGGAAAGGAGGAGCAGGGAAGGGAGAAAAGGAGAAGAAATTCTTTACAGTTAACCGGATTTTATAAATCTGTGAGCAGGTAGCTCCATTTCCCTCCAGCCCCTATGAGCAGGTATCTCATAGGAGGGAACACAAGGATTTAAATATTTATGGCAATGACTGTAGGGTCACCAGCTAGTGAGGACTGGCCTAGAGGAAAAATTCTTATGTTCTGTAGCCTCAGCTTTCCATGGTACTTCCATGATTCATTGTCTTATAACCAAATAATTTGGGGGGTAGTTCATGGCAGAGGTCTCTAGCTATGTATCATTTTTATATACTCTTAAGAATTACTTCTTTCTGCTTTATAGATGAAAATGTTAAGTGTAGCTTTCAGGTGCTAATGTATTATATCTGTTAATATTGATAGAAAAGTATGCCCTTTATGACTCAATATTAACCTTTAATATTTATTTCATTGCTTATGCAGGATATTTCAATGAACTACACATTTCCTGTTGATGTAGGTTGATGGCATTCTTCATGGTTTTGCCTTACTAAAACTAGCTGGCTGTTGTCAGACAGTGTAGTCAGTCCACCGCGGTATAAGGATAAGGAGGAATCGTGCATGAGAAGCCTGTATTGGCTGGTTAATCTCTGATGCTTTCCCCAAACACTGCAATTTGCCAGAATTAGATTTTGGACATCCTTTTGCCTCATGTGAGGTGTCTTTTTTCTTTGGTTATTGCAGAAACTGAGCCCTAAAATGTTACCCTTTCAATGTCTCCCAATGTGTCTCCAGAGGTTTATTATATATTGGATAAAAAATGCTTCCCCAACCCAGGTCATGAAACAGTTTCTATGTCATCTTCCAAAAATTCTGTAATTTGGGTTCCATTTTAAGTTTTTAATCCACCTGATATTGATGTGTGTTTATGGTAAGAGGTTAGGATCTAATGCAATTTTTTTAGATGACTAATGACTTTTGTTTAAAAAGTTGTGTTCTGGGCACATGGGTGGCTCAGTTGTTTAAACACCCAACTCTTGGTTGGATGGTTTTGACTCAGGTCATGATCTCATGGGTCCTGACACGGAGCCCCTCAAGATCCACACTTATCAGGGAGTCTGCTCAAAGATTCTCTTCATCTGCCCCTTCCCCCACACTCTTTCTGAAATAAATAAAAATAAACAAACAAACCTTTAAAAAAATAGACAAACACAAAAAAGGTCGTGTTCTGCCCACTAATCAGTGCCACCAGCTGTGAAATGTCAGGTCTCCTGGCTGTGTGCTCCCAAACCACCCAATCTCAGTATATTTTATAACAATCCCTGAATTCTCATAAACCTGAGTTCCCTGCTCTTTCTTTACTCCTTTTTAAGAACTGTCTTAACTATTCTTGACCCTTTGTTCCTCCGTATACACTTTAAAATCAGTTTACTTTATTCTTTTATTTTACACACACAAAAAGAAATCCCTGCTCGGGTTTGGATGGGAATTTTGATTGGAATTGAATCAATAAGTCAGTTTGTTAAGAATTAGCCTCATAACGATTTTGAGTCATGCTGTCTCTGAACAGAGTATTATCTTTTGGTGGGGGTGAGAAAGGAAATCTTTCCTGGGGAAATTTTAGGAAGTCTTTTGGAAAATTTTATTTAAAAATTTTCTCCTTAACCTAGAAAAGTAGGTAGATTTATTCTTGGGAAATTTGTATTTTTGATATTATTATAAATGGTATCTTTTTAAAAAAATTATTTATTTGTTTGTTTTTATTTTTATTTTTTATTTATTTATTTATTTTGAGAGAGAGAGAACACATAAACATGGGGAGGAGCAAAGGGAGAGGAGGAGAGAAATTGTAGCAGACTCTACCACTGAGCGTGGAGCCATCACAGGGCTTGATCTCAAGACCCTGAAATCATGACCTGAGCTGAAACCAAGAGCAGGTCACTCAACCAACTTCACCACCCAGACACCCTAAAAATGGTATATTTTTATTTTTTTTTTTTTTTTTTTTTTTTTTTTAAAGATTTTATTTATTTATCAGAGAGAGAGGGGGAGAGAGTGAGCACAGGCAGACAGAATGGCAGGCAGAGGCAGAGGGAGAAGCAGGCTCCCTGCGGAGCAAGGAGCCCGATGTGGGACTCGATCCCAGGACGCTTTAGTTCTTGCTTTCTAATTATTTTATTTCTTTTCTTACCTTACTGTTCTGCTTCCACTTCCAGTACCACACTTAACGGAATTAATGTTAAGGACACGTTATGATATTCTTAAGTTAAAGGGAATCCTTTGAATGAATCACATTGACCTTATTATTTAATTTTTTGTAGTTATACTTTTTCTTCTCTATCCTTATTATGTTAGACATTTGAATCTTGTCCAATATTTTTTAATGAAATTATTGAGATCATCATTCTATTTTTCTTCTTTGATCTGCTAATGTGATAAAATATATTAATAAGTTCTCTTATGTTAAACCACCTGGGATAAACAAAATTTGGTCATTTTAAATATTCTTCAGTTTACTTATGTATTTACAATTCTTATATCTAGTATTAATTTATCTAGAAACTAAGCTGCTATTACAAAGAGATTCCTCATGTGGCATTTTACATAAGAAAAACATTTACTTTTCTTTCTGGTAACAGAAAATTTCTGGAAGTTCTATTTAGCTCTTTTAAAAATATTTGGACTTTTTTAAAAGTTACTTGCCCATTTTGCTTATGTTTACAAACTTGCTAGGTTTTTAAATACATACAAATGTTATTATTTTATATGCTGTGCTTGACAATTATAATATCCAAAAATCTTGCAGGGCTAGTCAAACTGTCTGTTCTTTCTGAGCACTTGTCCTCTGGGTGTTCTTCATTTTATGATCTTTTTTCCCTCAGTCTCACAGTGGTAATGAATTTCTGGCTCTCCCTTATACTTAGCATGTATGCCATTCATATACATCCTTTTGCAGGTCCTCACATTAGTGACCCTGGATGAACTCTTGTCTGTCTTTGCCCTGTGTGTTGCATAAGACCATGAAAGCAAACATTCAAGTTCACTCTTCCCTCAAAGCCCTCAAAGCCAAGCTGCCTTCAGATTCCTTCAGCTTCAGATTCTTAATTTCACTGGATTTTGATCTTCCAGTCATAAACTCCCTTTAGTGTTTTATTTAGAAATTTGTACTTGTTTTAAGCAAGAGGGTCAGTCAAGGTATTTGGTCCTCTATACTACTACTGGAGCCTTCTGGAAGTCCCCTGCATATATTTTAATGAAGTTTATAAATTTTCATATATTGTCTAAATGTATGTATTATTTTATTATAAAGAAAATTTAGGACACCTGGGTGGCTCAGTGTGTTAAGCCTCAGCCTTCAGCTCAGGTTATGAACTCAGGGTCCTGGGATCGAGCCCCGCATAGGGCTCTCTGCTCAGCACGATCTCTCTTTGTCAAATAAATAAATAAAATCTTTATTAAAAAAAAAAGAAAATTTAAAAATGAAAGACTAGAAAAATCACTGACCTAATATGATATGCCCTTCATCATCTAGGAAGAAATATAAAAAAATAGTGGTAGCTATACCAGAGCCATTGCTCACTTCTTACCCCTTCTCTAGTGCTTTCTGTGAGTGGGGTGCTGGCAGTGGGAAGGGGGTGAGAGGAAGACTTGATTAATCCACGGACTGTGATATAATGTCTAGAATAACAAAGTTTGTACGTACCCCTTCCTGGACATGTAGAAACACTCCCTGTCCCTATAGAGTCTTTTGTCCCTGGAAACCCTCAGACCCGGCCTTCATTCTAACACATTCTTAAGATGAACCCTTGGTCTGGGAAATTCACCAAAACTCAGTAATACATACACATTTGGATTCTACCAACTATAATATTTGGTTAGATTTCTTCTCTATTAAATAATATAGCCAAATCATTAAATAACATAAAAAAAAATCTTTTAAGGATTTCCGTGCTGAATTGTCCTTACAAATGTGCATTGAATGCTGAGACCATAGCTGGACTAGTGTTTCATTTTTAGCACATTTGCGTGGCTTCTCCCTCTTGGCTCTTACAAACTGAGCCATTATGAATGACCCTATAATTCATCTTTATTTTATATCTATCGTTATTTGCTTAGATTAAATTCCTAGGGCTTAAATTGTAAGGTCACATGGCATACATATTTTTGTATGCATATATGTTGTCCCAATACCATCCAGAGGAGTTGAGCCAATTTACCTTCCACAAGTGGCCCATGGAAGCGCAGTGACAGAGGTTATCTTGTTAAAGGTGACACATTCAAAGCTAATCCTCTAATAAAAAAATAATAATTTCTTCAGATTTTTTATCTGGCTCCATCCCTAGTCTAAAATTGATGAAAGGTACACGGTAGCACACTCGATATTATGCTTACTTAACGATCTTACAAAATACCCAAATTTCCCTCCCTTTTCACTTTTTTGTAAAAATTTAATACCAGAGTTATTGCAGTTTCTCAAATTACTGACATATCTTCGCTTTGACAAAACCCTAGCTGTCATATGCTGTTAGTCCTTGGTATTTTCATAATTAATTAGAACCAAATAGCAGTGCCACGATAAACGAATAGGCGATTTTCCTATTGTTATCTCCTTGAATGACTCTGTCCACAGACCCACTAGTAGTGACTTATAGTGAGCTCCCTGTAACCAATGTGAATTAGCAAGAGATACAGCTTTTTTAATTCTAATTCTGCTTGGATTTGGTCACATGAGAGTCTTGTATTATGATTTCTGGCAGATAATGCTGAAAGATTGATCTCAGAAAGCAAACAGGCAGCTGGCTACCTGGCATGGCTTTAAATTTGTTTTCACTTAATAGGAGACAGGATTGTTGTGCATTAGGTCCCTTGCTATCCCTGGTTAAATCCTTCTGTCTTACTGTTCCTGCTTTTGAGATCACGCCATGTAAAATGGTACTTCTACATACAGAGCTTATGGCCAGGGGCAGAAGTACATTTGGAATGACCATTCCTTTCTCACCACGGATGGAAAGATAGTTCAGGCATATGTAAGTCCTTTACAAGCAAACATCTGTCAGTTACGATGTGCACAGCGTCATCAGCAGGGAATCAAAACCCATTCATAATGCTTCTGTTTGCAAACTTCTGTCATCAAGGCTGTTCAGGTTGTAAGGTCTATTGCAAAGAGAAGCCAGGGCTTGAATGCTTAAAGAGAGGCTCAAATTTAAGGTAACATTCAAAACTTGTAAGGAGTTAGCAATTGCACAGAAGCCCCTTTCTGGAGTCAACGTTGGGAAATCTGGATGTGGGGCAGATTTGAATTCTATATTAACCTTATCAAAGCTTAACTTTGCTCAAACACTGATGGTTTTTCTAGTGATTTGTGTTATTCCTTTGGTTACTGAGAAGACCTTTCCCAAAGCTTTTATGTTGATTTTTCTTGAGGATTTGAGTCCAAAAAATATGAAGAATATTGAATATATGCAGGGTCAATCCCATAAAGTCAGAGTCAGAGAAAGGAGGCAGATGATTACTCTTAATTTGCTATGAAATTGCACATAGATTCATAAATATCAATGTCACCTGTGAGAATGAAGTAGAGAGGATTTTCACACTAGGAGAAAAGGTTTTAGTATGCCTCTTGCCTTTTTTTTAAGCACATATTACCATATTATTTGTTTAATGATATATTCTTATTGTCGCATTATACTTGTACATTTGTTGTTGTTCTTTGAAAGCAATTAAATTGTTGTGACTTCCAGGGCGCAGTTATAGAATTGATTTAAGTAATACTTAAGGATTAGAACAATGAATAAAAATTATCTGGGGTATTTGTTTAAAATGCAGACTTGGGGGTGGTGCTGTCCTCCATGATTCGAATTGGTCAACAATCCTCGGAGCCTAGAAATCTGCTTTCTGCCAAGCATAAGGGATTCTGATTTGGGTGGTCCTCAGAAAAACACTATTAAAAAGTGTAATTTTTAGGGCGCCTGGGTGGCTCAGTTGGTTGGACGACTGCCTTTGGCTCAGGTCATGATCCTGGAGTCCCGGGATCGAGTCCCACATCGGGCTCCCAGCTCCATGTGGAGTCTTCTTCTCCCTCTGACCTTCTCCTCGCTCATGTTCTCTCTCACTGTCTCTCTCTCAAATAAATAAATAAAATCTTTTAAAAAAAAAGTGTAATTTTTAAAAAGATAACAATTAAATAAAAATCAGCTTCATAGGAAATATAAATGAAGAATCTTGTTTTCCTGTATAAGTTATTCTTATAATAAAGAGGTGTGACCAGAGTCCCAATTCCTTTAGAACCAAGGAAGAGATGCAGTGGCAAGTCTGAGGGCCTGCACTCCTGGGAGGCCAGTCCAGCTTGGGATTCAGAAATGACTTTACTCAGTCACTGTCCTATGTCTCTTTTTTCTCCTCTCCAAATTGGGGATGGAAGGGAAGCATACCTTTCTATGACCTGGACAGGTTGAATATGAGGCTACTTTGTAAATCCAAACCAGTGTCATTATATTCAACACTTGGACAATGCTTCATTCTTTCCAAATTGTTGTATTTAAAACACGGTAACTATAAGGGCTCAGGTTTTAATGTCAAACCCTAAACTGCGAAATTGTAGCCTCTTTGAGGCTTTGAAAGGTCATGCAAGGTCACAGCCACATTACATGTCAACCAACCCTGAAAGATACAATCTTCAAGGCTGCTAGAAAAAAGAAATCTCACAGCTTCCCTTGGCAGTTGTGTGTTTGAGGCCTTAAAAATCTTTCAAGAGAAATCCTTCTGAGTTCTTAATCCAAGCTGTCTGTGACACCTCTTGGCCTATCGTTGGGAAGGAGGGAAAAACTGGCCTCCCTAATTCATGCTCCTCTTTCACAGACAGCAAATTGTCATACTCTCTCTTGTGGTGGTGGTGGTGGTGGTGGTGGTGGTGGTGGTGGTGGTGGTTGCTGTTGTTTAATGCAGACATAAAGCCAGTCTCTTTGGCCTTTCCATGTTAAGCTTCAGGAAGACATCTATATTTTGCCCATTGATTCTTTTCATTCTAGGTACTCACAGATAATGTGAGGATGACCACTACTGCAATGTGACATCTTTTCTTAAACTTGCTGTTGTTGAGAAAATGTTTTTGGAGACCATTTTTAAAAAGTCTAAGTTTATTAGGGAATTTTTGTCATTAGTCTCATAGTGGGACCTCAGCAAGCCAATTTCACCACCCTGATTGTCCTGTTTTCCCAAATGAGAGACTGGGACTACACACTCTTTGTTTTGTTCCTTTGAAAACTCCTAAAGTTGCTCTCAGTAGAAAGAGGATGGGCTTAATGCAGAGCGATTTGGTGGCATCCAAAGACTCCTGTTTTTTCGAGTGCATTATTGGTTCCTTGCCATCTCATTTTTTTTCGAGCACATCGCTTCTGGTAATGAGAATAGTCTCCTATGGCAGGAGAAAGGAAGGAGGGCGGGGCAAAGAGAACAGGAAGAAGAGCAAGAGGGAAAGGGATTGCAGGAGAAACAGAAAAGGTGGAATGGAAAGAAGGGAAGAAGTAGTAGCCAGCAGTAATCACAGGGAGCATAGATGTCAACAGGTACACAAAGGAAAATTACAAGTGTTTGGTGCCCGCACATATCTTCTGCCTGAGGGTGGAGTGAGTTCCTGGGACTGCTTCCTAAAATTCTATATATTTATTTGGAGGGAAAAAAATATATTTTTATACATTTGTAATTGGGTCTTAATAAAGCATAGGGCCTTGAATCAGTGGTTACCAGGTTTTTCACGGTTTCCCGAGCTGCATGTGAGGTATTTGATGCATGTGTTCTTTTTTTTTTTAATGTTCCTTTATTCACTGTCCATTTTTCTTTATAAATTTAAATTTCACAAATGGCAGAAAAACCCTGCTAACATTTTTCTTCTTGGAGAAACCCCGGGCTTTACTAAGCCCACCCTGCAGTATTACCCTGTGTGCACAGAGCTCAGTGTGGCCCTTGAAGAATGCATCCTGTCCTCAAAATGTTAAAAATAGAACTACCCTATGACCCAGCAATTGCACTACTGGGTATTTACCCTAAAGATACAAATGTAGTTATCCCAAAGGGCACGTGTACCCGAGTGTTTAGAGCAGCAATGTCCACAATAGCCAAACTATGGAAAGAACCTAGATGTCCATCAACAGATGAATGGATCAAGAAGATGTGGTATATATACACAATGGAATACTATGCAGCCATCAAAAGAAATGAAATCTTGCCATTTGTGACGACGTGGATGGAACTAGAGGGTATTATGCTGAGCGAAATAAGGCAATCGGAGAAAGACAATTATCATATGCTCCCCCTGATATGAGGAAGTGGAGATGCAACATGGGTGGGTTAAGGGGGTAGGAGAAGAATAAATGAAACAAGATGGGATTGGGAGGGAGACAAACCATGAGAGACTCTTAATCTCACAAAACAAACTGAAGGTTGCTGGGGAGAGGGGGTTGGGAGAGGGGTTTGGGGTTATGGACATTGAGGAGGGTATGTGCTATGGTGAGTGCTGTGAAGTGTGTCAGCCTGGCAATTCACAGACCTGTACCCATGGGGATAAAAATACATAATATGTTTATTTAAAAAAATAAATAATAAATAAATAAATTTTTTTTAAAAAAAAGAATGCATCCTGACTTCATTATTTTTGGTGTTTGCTAGAGATTTAAAAAGACACTAAGTTTGCATCATTCCATGTCACAAAATGTAAAGGAGTAGCTTCTAATCTGTATGCCTTTCACGGCACAGTAGATGCCCTTTCCAGAAATGGTTTGAATGGAAGATGGTGTGCATGGGAATGTCTACCAATCAGAACAAATATATTTCTTACTGATCATGCTGCAGAGGGTAACCCCAGTGCTTTGCTTTCTGACACCCAGATACTGAAGTCCATTTCTGAAAGAAAGTTTACTCTTTGGTATCAAATCAATTGGAATTGATTCCTCAAGAGTTCTGACGGTTTGTATCCCCGGCCAACAGATGATCTTGATATTACTGAGAATTCCTCACCATATATTTCAAGAATCAAAGTGCTGATGAACCAACAGGGGACCCCTTGCTTCTTACCAGGGAGGGTGCTCTTCCTAGCATGACTGGACCACTGCAGACCTACCCAAGCATCTTCTAGATGGGCATTGGTTATTTGACCTAACTCCCCAAGGACTCATCAGAGCTATAAGATAAAGGGAAACAAATTAGATGCCACACAGAGTCAGGTAACTTCATGTGATCTATCTATCTTTCTTTCTTTATTTTTTAGAGAAATTCTTAGGATTTTTTTTAAGATTTTTATTTATTTATTTGATAGATCACAAGTAGACAGAGAGGCAGGCAGAGAGAGATGGAGAGAGAGAGAGAGGGGAGGAAGCATGCTCCTCGATGAGCAGAGAGCCCAATGCAGGGATTGATCCCAGGACCTTGAGATCATGACCTGAGGCTTTAATCCACTGAGCCACCCAGGTGCCCCTTCATGTGATCTTTCTATAGCCAGCATTAAAAGCCAGAAAGGGCCTTCCAGAAATACATGTCCTTGTGGATTAAAAAGTTTCTTTTCTATTCTTACTAGCTTTATCCTCTAATTGCTGCTATGATTTGCAGTTGAAAGTTTATATCCAAGTCCTCATGCTCAATAAAGATTTGAGGCTTGGTATTGTACACAGGCCTTTCATTAGTCTTATAATTGTTATTATTTAGTCCAGGTGTGTATTTTTTCCTTTGGTAATCCATACACTGGAATATTCTCTGTGAAGCATGCTAGAAAAAAGAAAGGATAGCACTCTTTTTAGAACTTCATGTAAGAGAGGCACCTGGGTAGCTCAGTTGGTTGGGTGTCTGCCTTCAGCTTGAGTCATGGTTTTGTGGTCCTGGGGCCAAGCCCCATGTCAGAATCCCTCCTCAGTGAGGAGTCTGCTTCTCCCTCTCCCTCTGTAGCTCCCCCTGCTTGTGCTTTCTTTCTCTTTCTCTGTCAAATAAATAACTAAAATCTTAAAAAAAAAAAAAAAAGACTTTATGAAAGAAAGAGCTCTAAACACCTACAAATGTAGAGCCAGTTTCCAGCATGTCATGTGAAGGCTTTGCCTCTAAATTTTCATTGCAGTTTCAGGATTAAGCCAAACCACTTTTATTCTACTTAATGAATGTAACTGCCCATTCATCAATATGGAGAATTCAGGGTTGAACAGTGTGAAATTTTGTGCTGATTATTCAGAACCTCAGTCAAGGCCATGATTTTTTCCTACACATTTTATGACATTATTTTGTCTAGACATTATGTCCTTGTGCCCTGAATTACAGCATTTATTGCCAAATTGCTTTAATCAGTTATCACCATTCAAAACTATGTGTCCAAAAGAGTTTAGAAGGAAGCAAAGTGCAATAATGATAGGAAGAAAGTAAACTGTGTTAAACTATGCATCATGTGTCTTGATGAAACTACTTATGGGGATCCCTCTTACATTTCCAACCACCACCTCTGAGCCCAGTCATGAAAAGTTAGCCAGTTATACCCCAGAGAGCGTTTTTTACTTAGAGAGCCTCAAATATTATGGAGGTGAACTCGGACTCCCTCTACCACTTTTATTCTCCATAGTCGTAAACAAAAGTGACACAGCTAACTGTATTTTTGAGTTCTAGTATAGGAAAAGACTGAGGGTATCAGTGATTAGCCTTAAGACTCTAAATAACCTCTCTTTTCAAAAATTATGTCTTGGCAAAGAAAGGGGAGTGCTGGGGCTGCAGTGGGAAGTGGAGTGGGGGACGAATGTTAGCACAGGCTGGTAGCCTTTACTTATGTGACTGGGCTGTACCAGCATGGCCTCTGTCTGGAAAGGATGCAAGATGACCATGGAGAAACCTGTTTTCAAAAAAGGGATGACAAAAAAAAAAAAAAAAAGGTTTGACTGAGTGAAGCAGACTTCACAGTTATGACATGAGATGAGTTAACTCTCAGATGGAAACAATATGAAGTATAGGTCCAAGCTTTGGAGGGCAAGTACACAGATCTTAATTCTAATGATGTAATGGAGTTAAGGGAAGTCTGAAGAAAAACTAAAGCAACAACCAGGAAAACATCCTTGTAAGGAGATTAGCAACCAAGGAGCGAGGGATGCAAGAGTGTACTAATCAAATCCAGTACTTCAAGCCAGTCCACTAGCGTAGCATTGCCTGATGGTAGACCCAATGATCAGCTTTTTTTCCTAAACATGGAAGGTGAATTGGAACAGACTAAAGACAAACTGGAACAATCCCAAAATGAACTGAGTATCTGGCAGTTTAGGAGATACTCCCCAGGCAAGACAAACCTGGCAGTCCCACCCTGAGAGAGCTGTGGTGGGAAACCAAGTACCCAGTTTCCACACCAAGACTCAGACATTGAATCTAAAAAAAAAAGGCCTCATTCTTATACTATCTATCCTGTAACGGTTAAGATAGATTTACCAGATGTATCTTGTGTTTCAGCTTTTTTCTCTCCCCCCTCCCCTGCTTTAAAAGGCTGATAGCATCTATCTATTTTAAAGAACTGGCCACCTCCAAAAAATACCCCTTCCAAAATAAATACCCACCTCCAAAAAATACCCTAGACACTGGGGAAATTTTTCTGAAAAGAAAATAGAGGGAGAAATGAAAGTCTTAAGTCTGTGGCATACTGTGTCTTTAGACAGTTTGGAGGAATGAGAACCTAGAGACTTAAAGTCATGAATTGAACATGTAAAATTCCAGTAAAATGTAAAAATAGAATGTTCTCTTAACCTTGAGCATAGTGATTTAGAGACACTGTGTATCAGTTTTGCCAATAAGTCTGTGGACTTTGTGATTGTTGAACTTCTGGGTCAAAATTCAAATGAGGCAAATTTTTCCTTTAAGAGTTTTGGAGAGTTTTTTTTGGTTATGTTTTGTTTTGTGGTTTTGTTGTTGTTGTTGTTTGGGTTTTTTGCTAAGAACCAATTTAATTGTCATGAGAGAATCAAATAATAGATGTCAGTACAAGTAGTTCATATATTCAACCCTTTAGTTTGGGGCTCCGTATTATTTGATTGAGCCTTAAATCAATGTGGTTTTAATCAATGGTTTGTTCTTTGCATGGTTTCTAATGCTGTAGATAATCTTACCATGGACTGTACAAACATAAAGGCCTGGTATCAAACTTCAGGTTGAAAGTGTTTGAAGCATTATAAACATTCGTTTCACTACTAGAGTGTAGTAGGGGATTGGCTGTGATGAGACTCGCTGCATTATTTTTTTCAGTGGTGCAACTAAATCTCCATTGCCTTCAACAGGCACATGTTGAAAGAACATTGTCATTAGTGTTAATGGGGGAATGTGTTTCCTTCATTGCATTTGGGCTTTTTCTATTGAATTTTTTTTTTTTTTTTTTTTTTTTTTTTTTGTAGAGGGCAGCAAAACAGTGCTTATTGAGCAATAGCAAAGCAATAGTACAAAGCTCCCACAGAGGGAGGGGACCCAAGAGGGTTGCCCTTGCACTGCTGATATTAAATTAAATGTACCTTGAAAAAAATTGTGTTTTGATTATAACTTCAAATAAATTCTCTAACCTAAAAATTATTTTAAGAATTCTTCCCCCTTTTCAAATTAAATGTGGTGATTGCTACAAAGATTAGATCCTTCATACTTTTGTAAACAGAGTGGTTACCACTATGGAAAACATGATGGTTCTAATTCTGGCTAAAATTTAACAAGAAGTCCTCAGCCAAGATTACCAATTTGATGCCTTTTATGCATCATAGTTACCAAAATAGTATTCACCATTTTAGCTGTATATAAGCTTTATATATTACGTACCTATACTTATATAGTTATATTTAGGATCTATTACTGTGCTTTATTAATGACCACATTTCTGATTCGCTAAGCATATGGCCTAGATGGCTTCTTTGTCCTCACTTTTTAAATGAAGTATTTGGGTTAGATGTTCTCTGAGGCTCATGTCAGCCCTAAAATTTTATGACTTTGTGTTCCATGAAATAAACTGGCCATCTTGTCTTTTATATGGTCCCACCTGCTAACTCAGATGTAACCTCTCCCTCATTCCCAACAGGAAAAAATTAGAAATATTTTATACAGAGATAGGCTTTTATAAATAAAGCAAAATGAGGACAAGAAGAAGGAATCAACTCAAATTTCAGCAGAAAAGGATGACGTTTAAAAAACATTCCTCCCTTGAAGAGATTTGAGTCATTTTCAGATAACTCATTTGAAGTCATTTGTTGTGGACACTCCCAAAATAGGGCCAGCTAATTTGAAAAGGTTTCAAGATGAAGTTTCATCGAGTTTCATCTGGAATAGAAGACTCTGCATCATTTTATAGAACTAGGTCTGACCCATTCTTATGGAGTGTAATGATTCCAGCGAAATATGGCCATAAAATATTTAGGAAACTAAGTGTTCTTTAACACTTAGGCTGATACAAATACTATGCTCCCTCATCCATTTGGACATTCTAAGAGATACCTACCATCAGCATCTGTAAATGGATAAAATCAGGTTCTAACAGTAAGGAGGATTTCTGACCTATGAATAGCCAGGCACTATTCTGAAGTCCTGACAGTGGTTCATATCTGGGTATTATTATTCTTCCTAGGAAAAGGAAGGGAACCAGCGAAGAAGTGTTTGTGATGAAGAGAAAGGCAGTTCTTCTCTTCACCATTACTATAGGGAAGTCTTTCTTTAGAGACAGATTTTTACTTAGTGCATTCATTTACTCCCTCTCCTTCCTTTCTTTTCTTTTCTTACTTTTTTTTTTTTTCAACACTGACTGGTAGCACTGTCCTCTTATTCCCACTAGTCACTTCCCTAGAATCCCTCCCCATTCTAGTACCTGATCCTCCCAGGAAGATCAAGCTGCACAACCCCAAAGCCTCGGGTTATTGCTCAAGTCACCTCTCCCTGAGCCCAGATGTCTCTGGCATTCTCACGTGCATTTTGCATAATTACCCCTTGCAGTTTCCTAGCCAAGATCTCATATGAAGTTAAAAGAAGAAACTCGTTTTCTCCCCTTGGATTTCTGTGCTCCTGGGAAACTTCATCTTGCATCATTTTTTAATTAGACAGCCCTATTCCAGGAGTTCCCGAAATCCCACTTCTTGGTGTCGCTGACTTTATTGAGGACACCCAGAGCCTAACACACAGATGTCTGTAAAGATCCCTGCTGATTCTGTTGACCCATTTAAGCCCTGGTGATTTCTCTGCCACCAGATCCCTTCCTAAGTGGACAGCCAGTCATCCTAAAGGAGAAGTTGGTGCGAAGGGCAGGTGTCCACCATGGATGAGTACAAGGCTATCAGTTCACCATTTTTCTGCCACCTAAGGTGAACCTGAAGTCTAGACCCCCCCAAAAAAGCCTTTTTCCTATTTCTTCAAATTATTTGTAGTATACTTCCTCCCTAGCACCCCCAAATTGTTATCCTTTATTTCTGGAACTGAATTAAATAATAGATGCTCTGTCATTGGCATTTCCATAAGGTTAAGATGAAGTAACCTGTTTAACAAGTATTTCATTAGGGGGAATGAAAAAGATAGACTGAGAAATTCCAGTAGAAGTTTGTTATATAATTTTAAATGCTTTAAAATAACGTCACAATATTCTTCTTTTAAGAAGATCGGTCTTTTGTGGAAGATGTTATTAGTGGAGTCCTTGAAGCAAGTGGTGGAAAATGGCTTTTTCATTACTTCAAAGGCAATATTAAAGGACCATGAAATTCAAAGCCCCTGGTTTTATCACAGACATTTTTATGTCAGGATTTAAACATTTTCCTCCTCGACATTCTTCTAACACTCTAGTTGTACAGGAAAGAATTGTTATAATTGGCCCGGATCATAGTATGATTATTAAATGATAGGCATCAATTAAGCTGATATTTAAATTGAAGATATTCATATCAGATAAGAGGAAAGTATGATTATAATTAAATACATAAAATGTATAATCTGCTTTGGGAGTACACTTTAAACCATGTGATTATTTGTTGGAATATAAACTGTCACAAAAATTCTTCCACCTATTTCCTCTTTGCTCACTGTCACTAAACATAAATAAAATATTTCATACATATTTTCCTTAATATGATTATGGAGGTGCTTTATGTATATTATCATTTTGAAGCCGTATCATTTAGGAATAAAAAGAAATAGAGAGAGGGGAGAGGGGAAGTCTTGAAAATGTTAACCAGGATCTTTTTTGTGAATGCAGGGTTGTCAACACACTTGTATTCCCCAGAGTTAACCTTTTGGTTCCCAGGATTTTGCCATGTGTTATGATTATAGCATTAGCATGAATACAGTGATGCCACAACTTGGTAATAACATGCTTGCTAAGGACCTAGGGATTTTAGCAGTTGTCTGAATTCACTACTTTTATGGGTATTTTTTAAAAGGAAAAATGCTGCTAAATAGCAACATTTGTAAGTTTTAAGTATTATTTGTTTACCTACTGGAGATCAGAAAACTCCAAAAATCAGATTCATAGATTCTGACACTAATGCTTTCTTAGACAAACAAAATATTCACTAAGACCACAAAGGAATTGTTTTATCAATATGATACTTTTTTTTTTCACTTAGAAGCTCTTGAAAATAAGAGTTCTTCATTTATGTTGTGTGTATTTTCATCTACATCTAAAAGACAAGTAAATGCCAACTACTGTTTTCTCTTTCTGGAATGTATTCCTTGCTGGCCACCTGTTCAGATGTTGACAAGCAGCTGAGCAATGTCCATTAGGGTTCCTCCACTCCAGTGACTGGGTGACAAGCCATTGGCCTGGGACTATCAAAGCTGTCCCATCCTGCCTACCATAGTTACTACCTAGAAGTGATGATGCGATCTAACTTTATCCAGTTAGAGCGAAATTCTGGATTTTGTTTAACAATAATGAGAAAAATCTGCCCACTGCCCTTCTAAGCCTACCACATGTGATCTGGAGAGAGAATTATGGATGTTGAGCTTTAGCTTTAGCCCCCTTACGATCACAAGGGAAGACAATCCAAGGGTGAGGTTGATCCATAAAGATGAAGGGACAAGAAGAACTGAGAGACAGAGCTCCACCTCTAACTGTGCTGCATTCAAAACCCCACCTCTTCACTGTCAATGATACATGCCAATCAATTCCCTTCATGAAGGGATTTAAGCCAGATTGTAGTGATGTTCAACTATTTATAACCTAAAGTGTTCTACCAGATACAGAATTTAGTGCTAGGAGTGGTGCCTTACACATCATAGTTCCTAAAATGCTGCACTATCTGCTTCTAGGTAAGCAGAGTAATGAGGAAAAAATACTTTTCTATGACTGGAAGTTGATAAATTTTATTTTATACATATATAATGTATGCATTATGTTATATACACAATGTATATAATTATATATAACTGGTTAAATGATTACATAAATGGTTAAATCATTGCCAGTTGTACCTTATAATAGAGTTCAAGTGCTGGCCAAAATTACAATATTCGGTGATTTGGTAGGAAAATCTTTAGCTTTCATTAAAGTCCTTCAGTAGAGAGACAAGTTTGGACTAAAACTAACCAATCTGAAAAAGAAATTTAAAGCAATATATCTTTTCTAAAAGAAACAGTCTCTGCAAGTGACTCTCTTTCCTAGACTGGTAAAAGTCTGTTTAAGACTGACCATATTTAGAAAGAAAGAAAGAATGAATGAAAAAAAGAGAGAAAAAAAGAAATTTTATGTCCTAGGGTTAGGTCAGTTGGAGAAAAAGCAGGATGGAGTAACCATCACAGGAGACAAAGCTGGTGCCTGAAGGAAATCTAATGCTCTCCCAGCAACGAGAATTTTCAAAGAAACCCCACACCAAGGGTTAGGCTCTTGTTCATCTCTAGGACAATCTCAGGCCCAAAAAGAGAATTCTCCCCAATATCCATCTTTGGCATAACCCTACCAGACAAAGGATAGGTGAGATAGTCCCAGAGAGTAGAACTAAGGTCTATAAGGTTGGACAACTAAATCATTCACTCCTCATACAAGGCAAGAATCACTCAGTGCTCCTGTCCAGCAGGATATGGAATGTGCTATGAACCAATAACCACTCCATGTTGCTTCCTATTCTCCTTCTCAATATGTATTATAACTTACCATCTTCTCCCCATCATTTGTAGGCTGGGAAGTACAGAGAATGGGTGACTTAAGTTTGTTGAATTATTACTGATCATTAAGAATCATATCGAAATTTTATTTAAGAAAAAAAAGGGGGGACTCCATCTAGAAATCATGCACTTGAAGTGCTAGTACCTGGAAGAGACTTGATTGTCTCCCTTTAAACTAGTGGTTCTCAACTTTGGTTGCTATTCAGAACCATTAGGAACTTCTTATGGCTGGGTTGCACCTAGATTAATTAAATCAGATTCTCAAGGGGAGAAACCAGGCATCAAGTGGTCCAACATGTAGCTTAGTTGAGAACCACTGCTTCCACTTAGGGGTGAAGATTTGGGGAACCTGGATATGGAGAGGAAGATACATGGATGTTGATTTAGCAAAAATGACAATGGATCTTTTTGCTTGTTTCTTGAGTCATTTCACTCCTTTCATTTGTAATAACACCCATGTTCTTGATTGACCCCATCTTGGCTTTAGTCACTCATGGGAATATACAGACATTGATTCAGGAGAGTAAGCTGTAAACTTTTGCTTTATGGTTGGGAAAGAGAAAATATTAATTAAGAGTATTGATATTGATTGTTGCTGGACCAATCAACTTCTAGAAGATACAAAACCCTGGAAAATGCAGGAAAATGGTGTGGGATCCCAGAATAAGCCCTACCTGAAACCTGATCTACCTGTGAATGAAGCCAGTAAATTCCTTTTATTGATTAGGAGAGTTGGAATTGGGTTTTCTCTTGTAAGTGGAAGCATCCTCACTGATAGGTTCTGTGGTGGATATAGGCAGTGCTCTGCTAAGATCCCTAGGATTTCTTTTCGACTGCCCCCACCCCCATTGCTTGCTCTCCATTTGCGTCTAATGGCCTATACCTATGATAGTCCTCAGAGGACTATCTCAGGTTGCTGGAGCTGCTTTGCAATTTTGATCAGAGGGCCAGAATTGTCTTGGATTTACATCTTTCCTAGTGCAGGCCTTAGCCAACCACTTCCCAGTACATGAGCATGAAGTCTGGAGTTGGACAAACCCTGAGGCATAGCTTACACTTCATAGCCTGGCTCAGGATCTAAACCTTTGCTGGGATTCTTCCATTCCTTATCTAACATGCCCAACTCACTTCCCAGTTTCTGCTGGAAGTACTTCCTTCACAGATGACTTAAACACAAATCCTCACTTGGAGACTTCTTCTGGGTAACCCAAACTAAGACACATGCTAATCCCTGCTAGTGTTGAATTCTGTGAGAAGCACATAGTGTGGGATTGATAAATGTGACTGGTTGGCTCAGAAGCTGATTGTTTTCTCTAAAAGTATTATCTCTTTTTTACATGCTAAACAAAATAGCAAAACATATTTAACAATGAGATACATGGCAGAATCAAACTTTAGAGTGAAATCCAGAGAAATCATCAGGCTAACCCCTGATATAAAGAAATTAAATTCTAGTGAGGACACATAACTTATTTCCAAGCCTCTTGACTGGTTAACGACAAGGCCTGTGCTTAAAGTCAGTGCCTCTTTGGTACCATTGGAAATTTGTTTATTGCCATGCTTAACTGTGAATTCCAAGCATCTTATTTAAGTCACATTTTCTCTGTTGAGAGACAAATTCCTTATTCTTGCTGTATACAGAAGAGTGTCACAATAGCTGAATTATTAGAGCTGAATACTCTTTATATGAATATGATAAGCATAAATTAATGATTCTTAAAAATATTAACCACACAGTTAGTTACTTCTTGGGCCACAGAATAGACTATGACTAGAAGAAATGTGACTCAGAAGATGGAGCTCATAGACTGAGTTCTGAATTTATTCTGGTACTCAATAAATGTTTGTTGAATAAAGTATAGTGAGTTCCACAAGCACATAGAGAAAAGAGGTTCTAGTGTCAATAGTAGAGAAGAGGTAGGCACACCTGAATTATTAAATGGAGAAAATTGGCTTTATGTGGAAGAGATGGGGTTTGTTACTCTCTCAGGCTTCTTGGTTATTGAACTCAGGAAGTAGGGAGCCTTAAGTTTGTTCCTGGGCTGTATATTCGATATCAAAAGATAAATATTTCAGATATCTACCCTGTTTTGTGTGTTTGGTATGTGTATGTGTTGAGTGTATAGCCTTTTGTTATTCTAGAACTAACAAAGTCCGGAACTGAGCCATAGAGAATGAAGGAAGGTACTACTGTGCTAATGGTCTCTCCTGAGCTAACATTTTAAATGAGATGCAGAGTCTCATCCATGGAAGTCAGTGCACAGATGGCAAGAGTGATGAAAAAGAGATGGTCAAGACACTGGTGAATTTTGGAGATAACAATTGGAACCATGGTCTACACTGCCCTTAGTTGTCACAATATGGTTGTCATCTTGGAAGCCCTGGATGGTATTTTGTTAATAAACTTACTAATTTTCCTTACATAGACCCAGAAGGGGTTTTCTTTAAAATAAATGTAGATAATGCCTTAGACATCCCAGGAGCTTACGATATAAATTTAGAGAGTTTACTTCATAGTGATCTGAAAGGATTTGTTAATCAGGTTTATATAGGCTTGGATATTGTTCCTATCCTGTCTCCTAGATTATCAGGAAAGATCATCTAAAGCATATCTTTTAATGAAGGATAAGCTGAGGATAACTCTATTCTAAAAAGACAGAAAGAAATATTTACACACATACATGGATTGTTAAAGATTGAATAGATAGGGGCTTCAAATCAGATTCCAGAAATGTCAGCAATTTTTTGTTGTTTTAATGCTCTAAGGCTCAGGCACAAGAAGGCAAAATAAGCTGTTGACAGCATTCTAAAATCCTCCCTATAGTCTTGCCCACATACAAAAAGAAAAATAAAAGGAAAAAAAAAAGGTCAAGAGGAATTGGAAAAGGTTTGCCATGAAATTCAGCTTTGTTAAATCACCTATTGTATTCAAGGTGCCCTTTAGCCTAATTTCAAGCTTATCTCATGTAGTCTTCAAAACTACCTCCTACGTAGTATTTTATATATGAAGAAAGCAATTATACAGTAAAGTAAAATAACTTCTACAAGGTTGTAACAGTGGGTTTAAACCCATGTCAGTCAAGACCAAAGTTACAGGAGAAAGGAATAAACAATGCTAATGAATTGGAAAATTCAATAATGAAAGATCTTTTTAAAAAAACTTTTATAAAGTTAATCATTATTTGAAAGAAAATAAAATCTAAATTTGCATTTTGTTATATCCTTAAAGAAAAAAGTGCTATCGTAAAAACTAAGCAATATGTAGTCATTGGAGCAGAACGGGTTGATGGTTTGCCAGAGAATTACCACCAAGTGTGTTAGGTGCTCCTAAGCTAATGGATATACATAAGGAAGCAAGATGGTTAGGGGCTTGGGCAAAGTCCCGATCTGCATGGAGTAGGGTCTGTAAATTTTTTAAATGTACCCTTGACAATTGACTAATGTAAAATTCTGTCTATAAACTCTACTTTTCATTGACTTATTGAAAACAAGAATTGTTCACCCACGAGTATTTATTGAATGTTTATTCAAAACAATTTGCATTAGATTTTACAAGGTAGAGACTAGAGAAGAACAACAATGACAGGACAAATAGACTGAAGGAAAGATCTGGCCATGTTTGAAGTGACAGAGAAGTCATTTCACCTCTTTGACAGCCATTTCGAGTTCTTTCTAATACTACACATACTCAAGCTCAGTTCATCATCTCCCTTCTGATTTTTCACCTCAAGTCATTAGGATTTGCCACTAAGCAGAGCCTGTTCACTGCCAGAGGCAAAGTGTGAGAAAATGAAGATGCCAAGATTCATTATTAACATTTATTAAGCACTTACTATAAGCCAGGAAATGACCTTAAGTTTTAAGATGCAGTAACTGATTAAATCCTAAAAATCAACCCCATGAGTGGTTACTTTTCATTATCCCTTATCTATTTGTGAAGATATTGAGATACTACAATGTTGTTAGATTCACACACTCTGAAGGAATTGGGATATTTTCAATAAATAAGAGGCAATGAAGACAGGTACAGTAGAGATACAGGTAAATTTTTAGATGAAATGGAGAGCAATTGAAAAGATGATCTTTATCTTCCCTACAAAATAAGAGGTAATAGGGGAGATGGTCATACAAGGGAACAAAAATAGAACTCAGGTTATTATGGCTTGGTGCTCTGATATTAGCATAAAACATTTACCTAACATTTACATAAAACATTTATAGTTCCTCCAAGAAGATAGTGATACTCCCATTTTATGGAAAAAAAAAAAAAGCATCTGGAGAGTTGAGAATTTAAGTTGCTTACCAAAGACCACACACTGTGCAAACTCAATACTGTTTACCACTAAATCTTGGTTCTTTTTTCTATGGCCTTTTTATTTATCAATTCTCAAGTTGGTGGGAATGAGCATGGAAAATTAAGAACAGGACAGGTTTGGAATAGTCATGGTGGGAAATGAAACTCATAGCCACACAGAAATAAGCAAAAATTGTCAAGTCTCAGAACCAGATCTGAGGACTTGAAGTCCCAAAGTGTGATATTGAAATCAAGTCTATTTAGATGATTATTTGATTCACCTATAGCAGAACAGTGTCCATGACAGGAAGTTTGAAACTGTTAGAGATAAGGAAGTAAATGGCACTTACAACACTGCTATACACAGATATTTAAAATACAAAGCAAAACAATTATATGTGATACCTGCCATGAGAGAGGTACAGAGAATGCCACACTTCATTTACTCTAATTCCAAAAGTTCACATTTTAACACCTTAAAATTGGGATGTATCTTAAAATGAGTGACAGTCTTTTTCAGCAATGACAAGACAGTTGTCATGAGTTGGTTGTGATTATCTGCACAATCTTGAACTTGACCATGGGGGTTCAAATCACCTTCAGGTCTGTTGGGTTGTATTCACTGAGGATACTACAGATATTGATTTGTACATGCCATTGAAAGTATCTTGGAGGCATAGATACAGGGCTTGGAGGCATATATGTTAGCGAAGCAAATATTTATAGTAATTCAGTAAATATGACCACAAGTCCATATTTTGGGGGGAAGCAGCAACTCAAATGCTTTCCATAAATTATACCCACAGGTAGATGCAACTACTCTTGTTTTGTTACTGGGATACCTGAAAAAGGATTGCAGAGCACAAATCAAGCAATTCAACTCAAAGTAGGAGAAATTGTCAGATTCCTTGGCATAGATATATTCTAGTTATCTTTTACTCCGTAACAAGTCAGCCCTCAAACCAAATGGCTTAAAGCAACACTGATCATTCTATTGTCTCTCTCAGAGTCTCAGTGCAACAGGAATTCAGGAAGGGTTTGCCTGAGTATTTCTGGCTCATGGTCTGTCATGCAGTTGCAGTCACAAGGAAACTAGACCAGGGACAACAGGGAGCTGAAGCACCTGCAGGTGGGTCAGGCGTCTGTCTCACTTCATATTTTCCCAGAGCCTCTCCCTGTGGTCTCTTTACATGGGTTGCTTTGGGCTTTGAAATGTTTAGACAGCCCCGAGGCAGTTGGACTATTTGTGTGGCAGCTAAAGGCTTTCAGAGAGAGTAGTCCAGCGAGCAAGATGGATGCTGAATCACCTTCACAACGTGGCCTCAGAAGTTGTGCGGCATCACTTCTTTTTTTTTTTTTTAAAGATTTTATTTATTTATTTGACAGAGAGAGATCACAAGTAGGCAGAGAGGCAGGCAGAGAGAAAGGAAGGGAAGCAGGCCCCCTGCTGAGCAGAGAGCCCGATGTGGGACTCGATCCCAAGACCCTGAGATCATGACCTGAGCTGAAGGCAGCGGCTTAACCCACTGAGCCACCCAGGCGCCCATGCAGCATCACTTCTGAGGCATTTTGTTGGCTACCAGAAAGTCAAAAGACTGCCCAGATTCAATGGGAGGGAACTTAACTTCACCTTTTGATTGGGGAGCGAAATCCTAGAAGAACATATGGGCTGGAAGCTACTGTTGCAGCTGTATTTCAAAAATACAATCTGCACAAGATGAAAGAAATGTCAAAGTATTAAGAGGCTGGCATTACTGTTTCATTCATTGTGTAGGACTTAGCATTAAAGCATTGGACTTCTGCTGAACTCTTTCTGACTTTGGACAGAAGCCATCTAACTTCCTGCAACATATGATTCAATCAGGGGGTGAAGATGATACTACATTGTTATTCTAACTAAACCATGGTATTCTTGAAAGAAGTTGTCAGTGCTAAAGGTATTAAATAGGTCAAGATCATGATCACAAGTCACATGTCCTCTATGTGTAAATGACCCTGGAAGAGCTCATTCTGGCAGGTTAAAATAAGAATTCCAAGTGACAAGAAAGCACCAGGCAATACTTAATTAGCAACAATTTTTTTTAGTGCTGCTTAAAATAATGGTGTGTCTTACAATTTATGGCATTTTTTGCTTTGATGAAGGACAGTAGTGAAATGAAAGCATAAATGTCCTCTTCCTGGTATGGTCAGAAGGCTCAGAGAAGGACGCAGAGAAGGGAATTTTTAGACTTGGGGAGGTAGAAATAATACCTAATGATGAAGCAAGAAATCAAGGAGTATGTTGGAAAAACACTTTACAATTAAACCCCATTCCATGTACCTAGGTTTTGCCCCATTGCTCCTAATGTAATTCCTCCTCTCATCAGTCTTGCCATTTCCCTTGTGAGTTCCCCAGGTTCCTGCCAGTCCTTCATGACTCCTGTAGGTCCTGCCAACCCCATGTTGAGATTCTTCATTGGTTGCAAACGGAGGTCAGGAGGGGTGGGCTGGTAGGGCAGAGTTTAGTTTATCTGTTTTACCTATTAGGGTTTCTTAAAAGGTTTCTATTGATGAATGGGGTTCAAAACTTAAAAACAAAACAAAAATGGAAGTTACCATAATATACCATGTACTTTCATGCTCAATCTTAGAGCATACCATTAATGTCATCCTCCATTCAATTAATGCCTGCTTAAGACCATCTTCCAGGTATTAAATACTGTGCAAGGCATTGGCTATTTATGGTATATCTTGATTCATAAAACTTCAAACTGAGTTGAAATGATCAAATGCTTTATTTGGGGGGCAAATATCGAGGAGTGGAATTTCTGGATCATCTGGTAATTGTGTCTTTAACTTTTGTTAAAGTAGCTGTATCGTTTTACATTCCCACTGACACTGATGAGAATTCTGAATGTTTCATATCCTCACCTCACTTGGTATAAGTCTTTTTTTTTTTAAGTCTAGCCATTCTAAGGATCTATATTAATATATCATAGTGGCTTTCATTCATATTCTCTTGATAACAAATGATGTTGAACATCTTTACTTGTGCTTATTGGCCATGCTTGCATCTTCTGTTATAAAATGTGTGTTCAGATCTTTTGTCATTTTAGTTGGAGTTTTTTTCTTATTATTATTGATCTGTAAGAGTTTTTTTTTAATAACTTCTGTTGATGAGTCCTTTATCAGATATATGTATGGGGGATTTTTTTTTTAATGGTCTCGTTCAAAGAGCAAAGTTTTAAATTTTGATTGTCTTACTTATCAAAGCTTTCTTTTATGGTTCATGCTTTTGTGTCACATCTAAAAAATGGTTCCTTATACTAAGGGTGCAAAGACTTTGTCCTATTTTCTTCTAAAGCTTTTATAATTTTAGCTCTTGTGTATAGATATCTCTTTCTAGTTAATTTTTTAATATGATGTGAGATAACAGTTGGCTTTATTTTTAAATATTCCTTTGCTTTTCAGCTGTCCCTGTTTCCTCCTATTACTGATCCCCTATTTTTTATACCCTGTAACCCCTTCTGACTTGTTGTCTCTAGTATTCTGGGAAGCTTGACTGTCAAGCTCATTAGAAGACATTGTGAGCCAGACCTAAGAGAAAACTATTTTAAAATGGAAGGGGATTGAAGGCATTTGTTTTGGCAACACATCAGCCTGATTTTGCTAGCTTTAGGAGTCTCACGTATTTCAGATGGCCCCATAATAGGATCTTTGGAGAAGTGACATCCTAGTTCCTATACTATATTATTTTATTTGAATTCATTTTATGGTGTATAGTTTGTTAAACTCTAGGCCATCTATTTTACTATTAGTAATTCTACACACTATGCCTAGCATAATGTCTGTCTCATAAAAAGTATTTGGTAGTTAAATATGTACTGGTGATTGGCAGCAAATAGAAATGACAGTGTTTCAGAATTACTATTTTCTAGAGCAGTAGCCTTGCTTTTTTACTGCTATGTAGTTTTAATTATACACAATCCAACTTCTGCATATTTGTTTATTTACATAGTATATACATACATCATTGCAATGCTATTTTTACTTACAACATTGAAATAATGAAATAAAATAAATTTAAATAAAATGTACTATTTTCATTTAGCACTGAAATCATATTATGCTCTTGTACTTAGAGACAAGGTATGGGATTCCTAAGTTTTAAATTGGATTCTGAAATTAAACACTAAGCATATGAATGTTATAGTAATGAAATTTCACACATTGGATTGCTGAATAATCGATAGAGGGAACATGTTTACTAATAATTAGACTATTATATTTAGAACCCATGTCAATTAATAAAATTTTTAAGAAGACACAATTACCAACAGTAAAACTGGTCCTTAAAAGTGTAAATACCATATAATCAGTTTTAACTAACCTTTATCTGTTGCTTAAAAAGTAAGCATTTCTGAATTGCTTTAATCTAAAACACCACAGAGTCATGAAGAGGATTGCTATGCATTTCCTATGACAACGTTTGGATACCCCCCCATACATCTGTACAATTCTTGTATTTCTAATTATTCATATTCAGCATGTGCCTTCTAAATATGCCAGTGAAAAATAAAATGATTACTTTTCCTCAAATGTTCAGCAGGCACTCTAAATTAGCCAGCTGGTCTCTTGTCATGGCTGAAAACATATAGTCTTTTTATAAAAAGTGACAATAAATACGTCCATGGCACCAGACACTTTATATGCAACTGGAAATTCCATTGGTGAAATGACTTATGATTGGAGAAGAGCAAATAGTGTGTAAAGAAAGAGAATTGGTGTGAATAGTACTCCACAGGCCTTGCAGTGGCTCACAGAAAATAATTCATTTTAAGGACGTGAAATCACCTTGTTTTATGGCAAGGCAGTAATCTCAAGGTCCACATGTTAAGTTTTTTTTATTATTATTAAAGATTCAGAAGTCATTTAAAAACATGACCTGTTAGAACAATTCAGTGCACCAAGTCTATTTGCAAAAATCGTGTTGTAAATCATGATTCATTATATGATTGTGACCAGCATACACTTAGAAATCCATCCCTTTTGATGATATCATCCTTTCTATGTGGTTCCTTTTGTGCAATGGAATAGTCCCACCACCACTTTTATTCTCTTTTTTATTTTCTGTGCTCTATTTTGTTCCTTTGTTTTATTTTTGGCTCAATTTTAAACTATCCTATACTTTTTTTTTTTTTTATCTTGGCCTATCTTTTGTAATTTAACTTCTATCACTGTAGTCTATGATATATGATAGGTGCAAAATACCATAATGAAACCATCTTTATTTTGCCTGAAACTCTCGCCTTAGAGTCTCTCACAGACCATGAAATAAAAAGCAAATGAATTCCTGAATGATGGAGTTAGAGGGTACTTTAGAGATCTTCTATCTTAGTCTCCTTGTTTAAAGATGAGAAATTGATACCTAGAGAGGCCAAGTGAGCTGCTCAGATAACAAAGCGACAAACTTGCCAGAGTGATAGACTTGCCTTATCCCCAGTCTGGTGCTTCCTCCCTCTGTTAAAGCTTCCTTTGTGATTAAATCAACTGAACCATACAAACAGCAGTCAGCATTTTGGTGGTTCAACTATTTGTGTCTTTTTCCTTGATCATTCATTCATTCATTCATTGAGTACCTTGTATGCACAAGGCCTGTTGAGAACACAGACATAAACAAAGAAAACAGAACCCTGCCTTCAGAGGATTAGTATTCTAGTGGAGTGAGACAGATGATATACACCATAAATGTGTGAAACCTATAACATGCAAAATAATGATAAGTGTTAGGAAGAAAAATTAGACAGGAAAAAGAACTTGGAAATAAATTTATAGTTTTGTGTTGAAGGGTAAAAGATAGTAAAACCTTAAGCAGTGTAAAAAAGATGAGTACTGGGTATTATATGCAACTGAAAAGTTATTGAACACTATATCTGAAACTAATGACATACTACTATATATTGGCTAGTTGAGTAAGTTAAAAAAGAAAAGATGAGATTAGACCTAAGGCAGTAGAGAGCCATGCAATCCACTTCCTGCATGGCTGTGGAAAATCTTGACTTTGTCCATAGGGAAGAAAGCCAAGATTTTCTATATAGCTCTCCTTCATCTCCTATAAGGCATCAACTCAACCAGATAAATATCCTAAAGTCAGAGTTTTCTTTTACCCAGAATATTTGCAGCCATCAGAAGGGTTTCTTTTATGTTGCACATCTAGATGTAAGAGACTTTAGCAACTATAGCTCTGACCAGGAAGAATGTAAATGGTCTAGGCTGGTACTTGAGAGCTGGGCTGGAAAAGCTGGATTTGTGTCTGTTGGGTTAGGGCCTGTTTTCCTACTTATTCTCTGCCCGTCAGTTAGGCTTAATCCATGGAACTCAGAAGAAGCCCAGTTTGAGATCTGTAACACTTGGAAACACTTTATCCTGAGACCTGGAAAGAAAGAGGAGGAAAGTCATTTGTTTGCTTGAAAAAAAAAGCAGTTTTCTGACTATGACCAGACCCTTGAACATCTTTTGAAATAAAATAATTCTCGGGTAAGCTCAGGAAGTTTAACCACTAACTAACTTTTACTGTAGATAGAAGAGAGCTAGTTTTGTGCTTGTTAATTTTCTCATGTTTTGAAAGATGCTGAAAGAAAAAAAGATTCTTTGATTTAAAAAATTTCAAAAATTTCTCTGTATCTATCATAGAAAGAATAAATATGAGATTTTATAAATAAAAATACTATATATGGATGCATAAACTGCATCTTCAGATACAGTTAAAAAATCCTTTTAGATGCTTTTAGACTTTCTATGTTCAACTTAGTTATAAAATTTTTGTTATTTCAGAGGAAAAGTTACCTTTATTAAATTCCCAATGCCATATCCATTCATTCATTCATTCATTCATTCACTCATTTGGTATATGTTGTATGCCAGACATTGTACTAGGTGCAGTCTATAAAATCAGTAATGGAACTACCTTTTCTATAGTTTATGTATCCCCTTATTTCTTAAGGATCAAAATCAGCTGTAATTAGATCTTTGTTGGACAAATGCCTTTCCAAATTCTTTTGTGTATTGAAACATTATAAAATATAATGAAATATGAACAGTGTACAGTACTATCAAGTTCTGGGGGGATGGTCAAGTTTATTAACTTATATGTTAACTTAAAATGTAAAGAATTGCTATATAATATAAGTGTACCTTATTTAAGACATAGGCTACTAAATAAGTCAGTTAGGAGGACAGCGATATTATCAAGTAGTAAAATAAATTTCAAAAATTTGAATTTTCTAAATAGGTTCTTCCTCATAGTATTACAGTACCAGAAGAGATGTCTAACCTGTTTTCAGCCAGGGCATGGATATTTAGGATCTTAAAAAAAAAAAAAATTTAATAGCAAGAGGACTTCTACTTATGGAAAGATGGAGTATATATACTTTTCCATTTTCCTTCTGCTAAATAAACGAGAACTCCAGACATAAAACAAACGTAAGAAGACTCTGAAAGGTGGAGAAGAACACAGGGTTAGCTATGGATTTTGGGACCCAAGGAACAACACAACAATGAGTTTGATGAATTTTTACCCCTCGTATGCCCAGATTTATTGTTGAAGAAGCCAGCAATCTAGAAACATCAACAGGTACAGATAAAAATAGGCCCTCCCCCCAAAAAAATTCTGCTCTCTCTTGCCAAAAGGCAAAGAAAAGGACAACAGTCTTTAAAATGATTGCTCTGTTCTACTCTTGGATGTATCAGACAACAGTAGCTTTCTCTACTTCCTATTTCACCTAAAGCTCAAGGAGAAGGGGAGCCAAGAAACACTTGTGGGAGTCACAGTCCAGGTACAAGGACCCACTAAAAGACAGATTTAATCATAAGATTATAAAAGACTTCATCTTCCCCATACCTTAACACCATACCAACAGGGCTCAAGGATAACAGTGGCTTACTGCAAGATGCAAAATATGTGGAGATATAACTGACAAAACTGAAAGGAGAAACCAACAAATCTATGGTTATAGTTGGAAACTTCACCACCACTCTCTCAGTAAGTGCTAGAACAACTAGAGAGAAAATTAGCAAGTATATAAAAGAACTCAACAACACCATCAGCCAATGGAATCTAATTGATATTTGTAGGACATTCCACCCAACAAAAGCAGAATAACCATTCTTTTCAAGTGTCCACAGAACCTACATCAAGATAGATCATACCATGGACCATAAAAGGAACCTCAACAAACTTTAAAGAATTAAAATTATACGGTATTTTCTCTGACCACAATGGAGTAAAACTAGAAATAAATAACATGCAGAAAATGGGAAAAATCTCCCTGAACACTTGGAAATTAAACACTTCTAAATCTATGAGTCAAAGAGTGAAATTAAAAAAAAAAATACATTGAACTAATTGAAAATGAAAGCACGATATATCAAACATTGTGGATAGCTGCTAAAGCAGTGCTGAGAGGCAAACTTATTGTACTAAATGCACATATTACAAGGGAAGAAAGGTTTAAAATCTGTATTTTAGAATCTCTCCTCAAAAATTTAGGAGGAGGAAAAGCAAAATAAACTCAAAGCAAACAGAAGAAAGGAAATAATGAAGCAAAAAGCCAATGAAATTGAAAGCAGAAAACTGAATTAGGAAATACACAAAGTAGCTATTATTTGCAAACATAAATTGATAAAAATTAACAAGAAAAAAAGATGCAAATGATTGGTACCAAGAATGAAAATGTGGATGTCAATGAAGACCCTGTATATTAGTTTGCTAGGGATTCTTTAATGAAGTGCTGTAGACTGAGCAGCTTGAGCAACAGAGATTTGTCTCAGAGTGCTGGTGGCTGTTAAGTCCCAAACCAAGGTGTTTCCCTGTTTGGTTCCTTCTGAAGGCTTTGAATGAAAGATCTGTTTTAGGCTTTTCTCGTTTGTAGGTGGCTGTCTTCCCTCTATGCATATATCTGTGTCCCAAACTCCTTTTTATAAGGATACCAGTCACATTGGATTAAGGTTAACCTAAGGACTTCACTTTATTACCTCTTTAAAGACCTTGTCTCCGAATAAAGTCACATTCTGAGGTGCTAAGGGTTAGGACTTCAACATATCAATTCTGTGGGGGCATTGCAACCCATAATACCTTGAAAGCAACAAAAGGACAACAAGGAAATGCTTAAAAAGACTCTATACATATGAAATTGACAATTTAGACAAAATAGGCCACTCTGAAAAACAGTCTACTGTAGCTCACCCAATATTAAATCCATAGGCAAAAAAATGAACCTAGCTGAATGTCTAAAGCTGTTAAGAAAATTAAATCTATTATTTAAAAAAAAACCTACAAGAAAGAAAGATAGAAAAAGAAGGAAGGAAGGAAGTTTGCCTGCCCAGGTCCAGTGGTTAAGTGGGGAATTATACCAGACATTAATTTCTCATCATCTCTTCCAGAAAACATAAGAGGAGGAACATTATTCAATTCATTTTGTGAACTTGCATTATATTGTTACCAAAACTTGACCAAAATAATTCAAAAAAGAAAATTTCAGACCAATATTTGTCATTAATATAGATATAAAAACCATATAAAATATTAACAAATAGAAATCAGCAATATAAAAATAACTATATTCCATGGACAATTAGGACTTATTCCAGAGGTATAAAACTAGTTCAATATAATCCACATTAGCAGATTAAAGAAGAAAAATTACCTGGGAAGAAAAACAAGAATTAATGCAGAAAAACGATTTCAAAAAATTTGACACCTATTCTTGATAACAAAAAAAAAAAAAAAACCAACCTCTCAGGAAAATAAGAATAGAAGAAAATTTCCACAATTTTCCCAACTCCATTAAAAGTACCTACAAAAAAAATACATTGCTAAAATTTTGCTTAATAGTGAAAAATTGAACATTTTTCTCCTAAGGGTAGGAATAAAGCAAGGATGCGAATTCACAGACACACAGATCAATGGATAAGAACTGAGAATCCAGAAATAGGACTCACACAAATATGGCCCACTGACTTTGGCAAGATGAAAAAGCAATTCAACACAGGAATGATAGCGCTTTCAAGAAATGATACTAGGCAAGCAGACATCCATAGGCAACAAAAATGAACCTAGTTTGAAGACCCACCTTATTAAAAAGTTAACTCAAAATGGATTTCAAACTTACATATAAACTATAACTAAATTTTTAAGGGAAAAAATGGGAATTAATCTTTGGCAACAAAATCTAGGCAAAAAATTCTTAGATTTGACACCAAAAGTACAATCTATGAAGGAAAATACAGGAGAGTGATATAAGCAAGAAGACTGTGTAGGAACTTATAGTACATGTCTCCTCCAAGAAATACCAATCTGAATAATATCCATACACAAAAATGCCTTCAAAACAGGTGGGAATTATAGTACCTGAGAGGAGCAAAGAAATAAAAGACGATGCAATACCCCATTACCTCTCTGAGTTCAGGCAGCTCAGCATGGAGAAAAACAACCTTCCTTGGGGGAAAGAGAGTAAAGTGAGAATCTGACTTCATTATAGACCCTACTACAGGCCCACACAAGTGCCAGACCAACTTCCATGAACACAAGACCCTGTCCCTCACCAAGCCAGTATCCATGGACCTATCCTCTAGATCAGTTCCAGGCTGCCCAAGATCCTACAGTTCCAGGCTCTAGGAAGGATCTTATAGACTAAGGTTTCTGGTCTAATACTGAGCTAGCTTCAGGTGGTATCAGCCTCCAGGTTGGCTCCCACAGACTCAGGCAGCCCTCCCAAAGCCTGAGGCTCCAGGCTTACTCTTGTGAACTGAAGCTCCAAGCCTACCCCAGATTGAGTCAGCCCCCATGGATACCAGGCCCAAGCACATGGACCCAGGTCCCAGGCCTACCACCACATATGCAAGTGCCAGGCCCACCCCTGTGAAATTGGGCTGCAGACCTACCCCCTTGGATCCAGGCACCAGACCTTCCCACCTGAGTGTTTATAGGTTGTTCAATTTGTTGATTATAATTGTTCATATTCATCTCTTATGATCTTTGGTATTTCTATGGCATCAGTTATAATGTTTCCTCTTTCATTTCTGATTTTATTTATTTGAGTTCCCTCTCTTTTTTTCTTGATAGGTCTAGCTAAATTTTTGTTTTGTGTACCTTTGCAAAAACCAACTCTTAGTTTTTTTAGTCTTTTTAACTCTATTTATTTCCACTTTGATAATTTCTATTTTTTCTTTCTACTAACATTGGACTTAGTTTGTTCTTTTTCTAGTTCCCTGAGGAACAGAGAGAAGTTCTATACTTTTTACTGGTGAATTCTACCAAACATTTAAAGAATTAACACCAGTGCTTCTCAAATTCTGCAAAAAATTTCAGGAAAATCGAACACCCCCAAACTCGTTTTATAAAGCCAGCGTTACCTTCATATCAAAACCAAAAGAGAATAACACAAGAAAATAATAATAACAAAAGAAAATAACACAAAATACAGGCCAATATCTCTGATTAATATAAATGCAAAAATTCTCAAACAAAATATTAGCAAACCAAATCCAATAGCACGTTAGAAGGATCATACATTATAATCAAATGGGATTTTTCTTTGGAATGCAAGGATAATTCAACATGTACAGATCAATAAATGTCATACACTACAGTAAGAGAATGAAAGATAAAAATTATATGATCATTTCAATAGATGGCAAAAAAGCATTTGACAAAATTCAGCATCCTTTTGATTACAAAAATTCTAAACAAACTGGGTATAGAAGGGATGTTCATTAACATAATAAAGGCCACATATGACAAGCCCACAGCTAACATCATACTGAAGAGTGAAAGCTTTCCCTATGAGGTCAGGAATCAGATGAGGGTGCCCACTCTCACTCTTCCTATTCAGCATAGTGCTAAAAGTCCTAAGCAAAGCAATTAAGCAAGAAAAAGAAATAACATGCCTCCAAATTAAGAAGGAAGAAGTTTTCAGATGATAATCTTATATATAAAGAATCCTAAGGATACCATCAGAAGTCTGTTAGAACCAATAAATTCAGAAATGTTGCAGGATACAAAATCAACATACAAAAATCAGTTGCATTTTCATATATTAACAACAAACTCTCTGAAAGAGAAATAAACAAAATAACCTATTTATAATAGCCTTAAAACAATGAAATACTTAGGAATAAATTTTACCAAGGAGGTGAAATACCTATATGCTGAAAATTAGAAGGTATTGATGACAGAAATTAAAGATGATACAACTATATGGAAATGTATCCCATTTTCATGGATTAGGAGAATTACTATTATTAAAATGTTTATACTTCCCAAAGTGATCTGTGGCATCAATGCAATCACTATCAAAATCCAAATGGTACTTTTTAAAAAAAATTAATTTTTTTCAGTGTTCCAAAATTCATTGTTTATGCACCACGCCCAGTGCTCCATGCAATACATGCCCTCTGTAATACCTACCACCAGGCTTACCCCCCCAACCCCCCTCCAAAACCTCAGTTTGTTTCTCAGAGTCCACAGTGTCTCATGGTTTGTCCCTCCTCTAATTTCCCCCAACTCACTTCTCTTTTCCATATCCCAATGTCTTCCATGTTATTCTTTATGCTCCACAAGTAAGTGAAACCATATGATAATTGACTCTCTCTGATTGACTTATTTCACTGAGCATAATCTCCTCCAGTCCTGTCCATTTGATACAAAAGTTGGGTATTCATCCTTTCTGATGGAGGCATAATACTTCATTGCATATACAGACCTTATCTTCTTTATCCATTTCCGTTGAAGGGTATTTTGTTCTTTCCACAGTTTGGTGACTGGCCATTGCTACTATGAACATTGGGGTACAGGTGGCCCTTCCTTTCACTACATCTGTATCTTCGGGGTAAATACCCTGTAATGCAATTGCAGGGTCGTAGGGTAGATTTTTTTTTTTTTTAATTTCTTAAGGAATCTCCACACTGTTTTCCAAAGTGGCTGCACCAACTTGCATTCCCACCAACAGTGTAAGAGGGTTCCCTTTTCTCCACATCCTCTCCACCACTTGTTGTTTTCTGTCTTGTTAATTTTCTAACATGGATTGGAAGAATAAACATTGTTAAAATGTCTATAGTGCCTAGAACCATCTATACTTTCAAAGCCATCCTGATCAAAATTCCACCGGCATTTTTCAAAGAGGTGAAACAAACAATCCTGAAATTTGTATGGAACCAGAAGAGATCCTGAATTGCTAAAGAAATGTTGAAAAAGAAAAACAAAATTGGGGGCATCACATTGCCTGATTTCAAGCTTTACTACAAAGCTGTAATCACCAAGACAGCACAGTACTGGTACAAAAACAGACACACAGACCAGTGGAAGAGAGTAGAGAGCCCAGATATGGACCCTCAACTCTATGGTCAAATAATCTTTGACAAAGCAGGAAAAAATATACAGTAGAAAAAAGACAGTCTCTTCAATAAATGGTGCTGGGGAAATTGGACAGCTATGTGTAGAAGAATGAAACTCGACCATTCTCTTACACCATACACAAAGATAAACTCAAAATGGATAAAAGGGCTCAACGTGAGGCAGGAATCTATAAAATCCTAGAGGAGAGAATAGGCAGTAACCTCTTTGACATTGGCCAGCAACTTCTTTCAAGATATATCTCCAGAGGCAAGGGAAACAAAAGCAAAAATGAACTGTTGGGACCTCAGGATCAAAAACTTCTGCACAGCAAAGGAAACAGTCAACAAAACAAAGAGGCAACCCATGGAATGGGAGAAGATATTCACAAATGAAACTACAGACAAAGGGCTGATATCCAAGATCTATAAAGAACTCCTCAAACTTAACACACACAAAACAGATAATGACATAAAAAAATGGGCAGAAATTTACGACTATGTGGATGGAACTAGAGGGTATTATGCTTAGCGAAATAAGTCAATCAGAGAAATACAACTATCATATGATCTCCCTGATATGAGGAACTTGAGAGGCAACGTGGGGGGTTTGGTGGGTAGGAAAAGAATAAATGAAACAAGATGGGATTGGGAGGGAGACAAACCATAAGAGACTCTGAATGTCACAAAACAAACTGAGGGTAGCTGCGGGGAGGCGGGTAGGGAGAGGGTGGTGGGGTTATGGATATTGGGGAGGGTATGTGCTATGGTGAGTGCTGTGAAGTGTGTAAACCTGGCGATTCACAGACTTGTACCCCTGGGGCTAATAATACATTATATGTTTATTTAAAAAAATAAAAAATAAATAACACTTCAACAAAGAAAAAAAAATGGGCAGAAGACATGAACAGACACTTCTCCAAAGAAGACAAACAAATGGCTAACACACACATGAAAAAATGTTCATCGTCATTAGCCATCAGGGAGATTCAAATCAAAACCACATTGAGATACCACTCTACATGAGTTAGAATGGCCAAAATTAACAAGCCAATGGCACTTTTTAAATATATAGAACAAACAGTCCTAAAATGCATAAAGAACCACAAAAGACCCCAAATAGCCAAAACAACACTGGGAAATAAGACCTAAGCTGGAGGCATCATATTTAGACTGATATCAACCCTTATTATAATGCTCTAGTAACAAAAACAATGATATTGGCAGAAAATCAGACACATAGATCCATGGAACAGAATTGAGAACCCAAGTGCATACGGAACCACAAAAGACCCCAAATAGCCAAAACAACACTGAGAAAGAAGACCTAAGCTGGAAGTATCATATTTAGACTGATATCAACCCTTATTATAATGCTATAGTAACAAAAACAATATGATACAGGCAGAAAATCAGACACATAGATCCATGAGAATTGAGAGCCGGGAAATAAATCCACACATAAGCAATCAACTAATATTTGACAAAGGACACAAGAATATTCAGTGGGGCAAAGGACAGTCTGTTTAATAAATGGTCCTGGGAGAAGAACTAAGTAATCACATGCAAAAGAATGAAATTGGACCCCTATTATGCCTCACACATAAATTAAGTCAAAATAGATTTAAATGTAAGACTCTAAACCATAAATCTCCTAGGAGAATACATGAGGTAAAAGCTCCTTGACATTGAACTTGGCAGCAATTTTCTAGTTTTATCACCAAAAACACAAGCAACAAAAGCAGAAATTAATAACTGAGACCACAACAAACTAAAACGTTTCTGCACAGCAAAGGAACAATCAACAAAACTAAAAGGCAATGGACAGAACGGGAGAAAACATTTATAAACCATATATCTGATAAAAAGTTAATATCATACATTTATAAGGAATTTATGTAATTCAATAACAAAAACAAATAATTTGATTAAAAAGATGTGCAGAGGACCTGAATAGACATTTTGCCAAAGAAGACATACAAATGGCCAACAGGTACATGAAAAGTTGTGCAGCTAATCATCAGGGAAATGCAAATCAAAACCACAATGAGATATCAGATCAGACCTGTTAGGATGGAAATAGCAAAAGACAAGAGATAACAAGTGTTATGGGGAAGAGAACATTTGTGAACTTTTGGTGGGAATGTACATTGATGTGGCTGGCCACTAGGGTCAACAGGATGGACACTCTTCAAAAAATTAAAAATAGAACTGACATATGATTCAGCAATTCAACTTTTTGGTATATATCCAAAGGAAATGAAATCAGTATCTCAATGAAATATCTGCACCCCATGTTCATTTCAGCATTATTCATGATAGTCAAGACATGAAAACAACCTAAGTTTCCAATGATACACACACACACACACACACACACACACACACACACACTGGCATATTATTCAGCTATAAGAAAGAAATTCTGCTTTTTCACAATAACATGGTTGGAGGACTGAGTGAAATAAGTCAATAGAGAAAGACAAATACTGTATGATATTACTTAAATATGAAATCCAAAAAGGCCATACTCATAGAAATATAGAATATAGTGGTGGTTGTCTGGCCTCTGCGGTAGGAAAAATGAAGAAATGTTGATCAAAGTGTACAAACGTAGAGTTATAAGATGACTAATTTTGGGGTATATAATGTACAGTATGGTGACTATAGTTAATGATACTGTATTATATATTTGAAAGTTGCCAAGTGAGTAGACCTTAAATATTTTCACCTTAGGAAAAGCAATGGTAATTATGTGAGGTTTTGGAAGTGTTAAACCACTTAACTTTGGAACTCACTCACAATATAAATGTGTTTCAAATCATCCTGTTGTATACCTTAAACTTAACACAATAGTATATGTCAATTATATTTCATAAAGCTAAGAGGAAGGAAGATACTGAATCTTAAAAAAAAAAATGCGTATTGCCAGGAAAAAATTGTTTATAGCACTCCCTCATTTCCTTGGGTGGAAAAATGGATAAAGTTGAGCAACTTTACCTTAAACATGTTCAAGAAACCTGATATTGTATCTGTGTCATCAGCTCCAGAGAACAGAAAGATGAAACTCTCACATAGAAAATTCTGATAGCAGGGGCGCCTGGGTGGCTCAGTGGGTTAAGCTGCTGCCTTCGGCTCAGGTCATGATCTCAGGGTCCTGGGATCGAGTCCTGCATCGGGCTCTCTGCTCAGCAGGGAGCCTGCTTCCCTCTCTCTCTCTCTGCCTGTCTCTCCATCTACTTGTGATTTCTCTCTGTCAAATAAATAAATAAAATCTTTAAAAAAAAAAAAAAGAAAATTCTGATAGCAGAACAAACACTTAAAAGGGAAAAGTTGGTAAATTAGACGTCATCAACATTAACAACTTTGTTCTGTGGGAGACCCTGATAATGAGATGAAAAAATAAGCTATGGAGTGTGAGAAAATATTTACAAAACATATGTCCAACAAAGGATTACTATATTGAATATATAAAGAATTCTTTTATTTTTTTTTTTTTGAGAGGGAGAGAGAGAGAAGAGAGAACATGGGTGGGAAACATGGCAGTGGGAAAGGAGAGAGAGAATCTTAAGTAGACTCTGCACTGAGCACAGACCCAACATAGGGCTTGATCTCATGACCCTTAGACCATGTCCTGAGTCAAAATCAATAGTCAGATGCTCAACCAACTGAGCCACACAGGATGCTCCTATAGAGAATTCTGAAAGAGAAAAAAAAACAAAAAACAAAAAACAAAAAAAACACCAGCATTACAAACAAAGGACTTAACTAGAAAATAGACAAAGACATTTCCTCAAGACATGAGACATTTCCCTCAAAGAGGATACCCAGATGTCAGATATGCACATGAATCATTAAGGAAATTAAAATCATACTGAGCTATCTATAAACATTTAACAGAATGGCTAAAAGAAACAAAAAAGTAGTGGAAACCCCAAATGCTGGCAAAAATGCAGAGAAGCAGGAACACTCAAAAACTGTTGGAGAGAATGTATAATATTGCAGTCACTCTAGAAACATTTTTGCAAGTGACTTTTAAAAGCTAAACATACAACTATGGTTCTACCCAGTAATTGCCCTCCTGAGCATTTATTCTAGAGAGATAAAAGCTTAGATTCATACAAAAACCTGTACGTGAGTGATTAAAACACCTTCATTCATACTAACCAAAAGCCGCAAGCCACCAAGATGTCCATCACCAGGTGAATGGTTAAACAAACTATAGTATATCCATATCATGGCATATTTCTAAAAATAACAAGGAGCATGCTATTGGTAAAAACAATAATGTGGGTTAATCTCGAGAGACTCATGTTGAATAAAAAAAGTCAATCCTAGAAGATTATATACAACATGATCTATATGTACCATTATTGAAATTACGTAACTACAGAAATGCAGAGAGCATGTTAAGGTGGGTTGGGAGTGGGAGGGAGGCGGGTGCAGCTACAAAAGGTGTGTGGCAACCTGATGATCCTTGTGGTAGAGAAATGTTCTGTATCTTGCCTATATCAGTGTATATCAGTGTCAATGTCTAGGCTGTGATAGTGTACTACATGTGGTTTTACAAATTGTTACCATTAAGGAAAAATTGGGTAAAAGACAGCCAGGGTTTCTTTGTATTATTTCTCACAACTGCATCTGAATCTACTATTATCTAAAAATGAAATTTTAACTTAAAAACATTTTACTAACTCATGCTCAGAATGCAGTCACCTCTACTTGCATGAACCATTTAGATTTTCAATGTAGTAAGGGGAAATTCTGTGGAAGACTGAATGGGTTTTAAATTCTGTAATTGCCTTCCTTAAGAAGAAATTGGTAAATTCACCGAAGAGACACACTAATGACTGCAGGGATTTATTCATATCATTGATTGGCTTATTAGTAAGCCACAGAAATAACAGAAAATCAAAATGAACAGGGTCTCAATTTGTTTTTTTTTTTTTTTTTTTTTTTTTTTTTTTTTTTTTTTTTGGCAATTAGAAAAGTTAGGCACTTCTCTGTTTATACATACCCATTATATACATAAATCCAAATGTACATTTATAAATATGTAGAGATGTGCTGCCATTTTTTATTAATTGTGAATATCCCAAATAATAATGTTAAAATAGCTAACATTATATTTGTTTTCTTTTTATTCCAGAGTTGTAGTGTTCCTTAATCAAATCAAATAGAAATTACAATTTATCCTGTGGTTGTGGCTATTATAGGGAATGATCTATTTCTCCATGTGAGGATTGTCAGTTAAAATACATGTCTTTTTATAAAACTCAAGTTGAATGTATTTAACTAAATTTGTCGTTCCTTTACTCATTTCTCCACTAGAGATAGAGTTATTGAGTACCTACCATGTGCCAGGCACAGCTCTAGATAAGAAATTATAGAAGGTAAGCAAACAGAGGCCATGCTTTTCTGGCAGACCACATGCCCTTTAATAAGGACTATGCAGTAATTCTCTGTTTGAGTACAGCCCAAGAAAAAGTTGTTTTCCTGAATTATGCTGGCTGGCTGGCTGGCTGGTTCGTTGGTTGGTTGGTTGATTGGTTTGTTTTGTTTTGGTTTGGTTTGGTTTGGTTTGGTTTGATTAGAAGAAAGCAAACCAAAAAAAGGACATTTGCAGTGCTATGAGGACTGTATAGCAGTGATAGCTTTTTGAGAATCTCAACGCACGCATTTAGAAGCATCTTCTTCTGTCCCCTTCTAGTGGATTCTCCACTGCCATGTCTCCCTTTATACTGTTTCAGGATATATACTGCCTCCAGCCCATCCAAAAGAAGGGAATGTGTGGGGAGAGTTCTTCACTTTTGTGGCCTTTGTCTGCTCACAGACATGCCTCCCTTGTTATTCTGCAAGTTCCTGTACACACATCAGTCTGGGATTGGAAGCAAAGCAATGATGTAAGAACTCTTACACTACAGTGTCTCCTTGTTTCTTAAGAAAATAACTCACGACCCTCTCCTCTTTCTTCATAGTTCTAAATCTAAATTATATTTAAATTTTAGGTTCATTTTTGTTCTGCTGGTAACTATGGTGGAAGATTGCTCAAGATACCACAGACTTGGGATGCCTGGGTGGCTCAGTGGGTTAAAGCCTCTACCTTTGGCTCGGGTCATGATCCCAGGGTCCTGGGATCGAATCCCGCATTGGGCTCTCTGCTCACCAGGGAGCCTGTTTCCCTTCCTCTCTCTCTCTGTCTGCCTACTTATGATCTCTGTCAAATAAATAAATAAAAATCTTAAAAAAAAAAAAAAGATACCACAGACTTCATTTCTAGTTATGGATATCCTAGGGGAAATCTGAGTTCAGTAGAACCACTGTGGGAGCCTAAACATGACAGAAAAAAAGTGGAGAAAAAAAGCCAAATGGGGCCCCATTGCATTAACTATGATTTTATACACTTGCATTATAGATGGGAATGTTAGGCTAACCGTCTCTTTTTAGGAACATTTTACTTTCAATTTTTACTAAACATAAATCCCAAGGATGCAGTATTCATTAAGACTGCTTAAGTGATTTTTGCGACTAGAATTGGATAAGATGTCTGATTATGAATAAGAATTTGCTGCAGAGTGTTGTAAAAAGGGTAATGAGTTGCAGGTGGGTCACTGAAATCCACTGACAGGGCTCAGTAAAGAACGGTTGATAGATACATCTGTGTGTGACAAAGAATTTGAAGCTCTTTCCTAGACGCGTGGTACAGTTTCAACAAAATGTTTCCCTTCGTTTGTAATAAAAGTACAATAGTTGTGCTAAGCGGCCAGTATCTACCTCACAGCATAGAGTTGAGAGCCGAGGGTAGACACTGCTCCATGTACATCTGTTAGGGCTATACATGATTCACGGGAGCACAGCTCATACATATTCATCCTTCAGCCAGGATCCCCTTTGACTGCACAAAGGCACTAAACAAATCCTCTCCTCATAGAAGGTGGAGGGGCAGGGAGGAGCAGCCCCTCCTCCCTGGATTTTCCCCTCCAGCCAGGCATCCCTCAATAGGATCCTTCCTTAACCCCAGTACTAATTCTCTAGGTCTTTATCTGAACTACTTTTAAATTAAATTTAAGCAACTATTTGCTCCATTAATCCGTGCAGCCCGTTAGCACACTGTGTGCATTTACTGTACAATATTTCAAATGAAGTGAAACTTCAAAGCCGTTTGATAGGTATGGGAAAAGGGGGGCCTGATATAGCCAGAAGGAAGTAATAATCTCCCAAGGATTTCAGCAGGAGAGCTAAACTTAGCGGCAGACTTCACTTTCCATTTAACTTTAAATGTATAGCTACTTGGAGCAACTTGAGACCCCGCCTTGTGTCGCAGATAAAGCCTTAGGAATGAGGAGAATGGATATATTCTGGTCAGAATGAATATTTCCCTTCACCTCAAATATTCCTTTCTTGTCCAAGTAACCAAGGAAACAGGGTTCTAGTGTTTTGCTTGCGAATGTATGTTCTTTACCTTGAAGTGGGAGTCCACTCTGTGAGGAAGTGTTAGTGTTACAGAGAGATCCAGAGGGCAGAAAGGGTTAGGGGCAAAGGACAACATGCCATTCCTGGATCTGGCTTCGGGATATCACCAAAGGGTCAGAAGAAATAAGACCATTTTGCTCTGTCCCCTTGTGGGAACTGGGATGCACAAAAGATGGGTGCATTTCTTTCCTTTGACTTCCACTCCCAGTTAAGTAATGGACTGGACAGACCGAGATCTTTCCAGGCAAGTTGGAAGTAGATCAGCATGGACCAAAATTTTGCAGGCTACTTCTGCTTCCAAGTCACATAGAGCGCGCGCGCACACCCACACCCACACCCACCCACCCACACCCACACCCTCCACACACACACACACACACACACACACACACACACACAATTCAATCATATAGTCCATTCTTCCCCATTTGCAACTCCTTATCTGGCTGCAAGTGTTTCTCAAAATGTGAAAACCCACGGTCCCTACAGTATGGTATAGAAGATCCATGCTTTAAATATCCAAATATGTGTGAAAGGGGGAAAACGCTTTATTCTGAACTTCCTATCTGCAGTTGGTTAGTCTCTTACCTAGAAATTAGAATCTTTTTACTCTAATCAATAACTTCACTTCCTTCCCATCTTTGGTATATTAATTCAATGAGACTTTGTCATACCAGGATCTCCCTGAGAAGAACTTAAAGTACTTTGGGGAAAAGACTGAAAGCATCTCAAAAACTATTCAACTCGAAAACGTAAAAAACTCTACTAGACAATGAATAGTGAAATGCTAAAGATGCTAAAAAAGTTTCATGTGTGTGTTGTGGGGGTTGGAATTCGGGGGTGTGACAAGGAAGATATAATCAGGGGGCACAGTTTCTCCCCTGTAAACTCTATAAAGATGCCCCTGTCTTAGACACCAAACCTGGGGTCATTTTCCATATGGCCTCCTTTCCCCCTGTGAGAGTCACTTGGTTGCATGTTCAGTTTTTAAATCTAAAAGCCCTATTTTTCCCCAGTCACAGTTGCACCAACAAGGACAATCACAGTCGAAATACTTAAGGGAAAAGCAAATACACTCTTACCAGTGAATGTCCACCAGTATGCTAAGTAAAAAGTTTCTCTTAGTTTCTCGTTCACTTGACCATACTCTAGATGTGGATGTGTGTTGTATTAGAATTGCTCAGGAAAACAGCTTTTCCATTTTCGGGTTTTTGTGTAGCTTTCTATTGCCTATGTTGTGATGGCACAGGTTTTCTTTTCATACAAAACATGAGTTAGAAGCGGGGGGGAGAGAATTATTTGATTGCCCTCAATCAGACTCTAGCTTTCTGTTGTCATTAAATCAGAGGCTTATTTGAAATCCGTTATTGACAGTAACCCATTCTTAGCCTGCTTATGTGACTCTCAAGTTCATGTGTAATTTCATGTTTTATTTGTTCTTCATGCACTGCTTCCGTGATGTGCTCATTGTTATGCACCATTTCTGGGGAGTCTCACCTTGGAGCGTGCTTAGAGAGCTGGCAGGAAACAGAACTCGGTCTGTGGATTAGTCATGTGGAAATGACAGTGTAAAAATCAAATTGAATTTATAAGCCCACTTCTTCATTCCTTGCTTAAGATAGTAACTGCAATTTGAAATGGCATCATTTTAACATGTTTTAGTTTCTCTATATCAGAGGTATATAATACTCAGAGTCAGCTAAATTATTAAACTCTTTTCTAATTTCCATCAAAATTCTCTCTGGACTAAAAAATGTGACAACCTCAGGGTGAATGTGAACTGAAATCTACTTGTAAAACTAGCTTGGAGGTGTGGGTGTTCTACTTCTCTGTTAGTGGTTGGTGGTTCTGTGGGAGCATATCTTAAAAATATATATGTATTTATTTGTGACTACATATGCATATGTACTTTCACACTGATCTATTTCCCCACACCTTGTCCTCTATGCCAATTAAATCTCTCTCAAGGAGTAATAGTCATGTCACACATTATTGTAAGTAAACAAATGTGTACGTTAAGATCATTTCTTACCCATTTGTCACCTCTAACCTTTGTGTAAAATGTCTTTTGCATTAGCATAAATATTAAGAAGATGCCATTTCTGCTATATATAGGGCTGCCTTCAGCTAATCAGTTTTTCATGCATTTAAATAGGAATATTAGAATGATGGTAATTAGTTTAGTTTTCCATGAATGATCCATCAAGACATTGCCTTGCACTGGATGGTACTGCTCAGAGTGAGCAGGACAGAGTCAAATTGTTAGCGGGGTTGGAATATCTTTAGTGTTTTGTTGGTGACATTAAAAAAAATCATCTGAAGACTATTATCTTTTCTAAGAGGAAATGCACAAGTTGTTTGAGAAAGACTAACGTGAATCATGTAGACTAAGTGAAATTGTAATGAATTGTAAAATAAGACCCGTTTATTACATGCAAGAGAGACAAGGCTTTCAGGCAGATGACAAAACCTCACATGCACAGATGAATATGGGAAAATTCATAAGTACTTTTAGAAGAAGTGCCTTTTAACAAAATGAGACTACTTTTTCTTTCTTTGCACAAACATACCTGTATGGTTCCACAAATTACTTTCACATGTAAACTCAAACGTTACAATGTTGAATTTAAAATGACTTGAGCTTTTATGCAATATACATGTATGTCCTTAAACTACCATTACGCTGCTGGAGTTAGATGCCACCAACAGATATTTTAAACTGCTTGGTGACTGGGAGTTCTGCTTCAGCCGTGCTTTCCTCTTTGTCTGAACAGCAGTGTTTGTTTGCACCAAGATAGTGAAATAATTGCACGTTTTGCTTCATTGTTTTCTAAAAATTAGTAGGAAATAGGAGAAAATTACTGGTTTGATATTGCAAAAAGCACAGTCTTTTAAACCTATAATCCAGATAAGGGGCAGAAATCTCAACACATGCTGATAATAGCAAATCTTTAGCTCAAAAAAGAAAATAATAACAAATCTTAAAGAAGACAAATACACATTCAATGAGAAGGGAAAGAACAAACATGGAAGCGTTCCACAAAAGTCTGTGCTTATACATGTTTACATAAACATATATAGAAATACACCTGCGTTCTTGTCAATACATAACATGGAACATACCAGATTGACAATAGTAGTTATCATTGCAGCTTGGAGTGGGATTTCTGAAAAAAAGGTAAAGAGAGATTTTTGCTTTTTATTTCAGTATCATCAGTATTTTTGCAATATGTATTTGTATATTACCTGGGAAATTTAAAAGACAGTAATAAGTAAATGACTAAAAGAACATGCATAAAAACTTAAAATATATTTCTAAAATTTCTATCTACAAGATGATGTTTAGAGATTTTAGAATACTTTCTATAGTTCAGAAAATAGAAGTTCCTTCTGACACTCTAGTCTATCTTTGGGATGTTAGTCCCACTTACATTTTCTCAGGAAATCTTATGCACAGAAACACAGGACTACCTATGTGTTGTCAAGGTCCCTCCTCCTTGTAACCCACTGGTGTTCACTGGGCCAGCATAATGATTTCCACGTTATCAGTCAGGTGATGATACTAAGATTCAGGAAGGTTTATAAGAAATTTGCCCGAGTTTATGTGGACAGCCATAGGTGGTAGAATGAACATGAATCCATGAGGACATCTCTGCGTACAGGTCCAATGTGCTGCACTGGTTGCCATGGATTGACTGTGCTCCCCAAAATTCATATGTTGAAATCCAAACCCCCACACACATACCTATGTGACTATTTTGGAGATAAAGTCTTTAAGGAGGTGATTAATATTAAATCAGGCCATTAAGTGTGGAGCCCTGATCTGCTTGACCTGGTATCCTTACAAAAAGAGAAAATGACATCAGAGATCAATCAACCTCTCTCTCTCTCTCTCTCTCTCTCTCTCCCTTTCTCTACCATATAAGGACACAGTAGGCATCCATAACCTAGGAGAAGAGCTCCCACCAGGAACCAAGTCAGCTGACGCCTTGATCTTAGACTGCCCAGGCTCCAGAACTATGAGAAAATAAGCTTCTAGTGTTTAAGGCCCCCAGGATATGGTATTTTTTTAATGGCAGCTGACCAGATGGTAAGGGAAAGACACTAAGTGTACCTGAAGGCCGAAGACATTCCAGCATCCTTCTGTCCCCCCAAATCTTTTCCCTTTCTCAAGGAACAACCTACATGATTCATCCTTTTATCATTGTCAGTCACCAATATATAGTGTCATGGCACAGAGTTTTCTGAGGCATGTGAGTGTAGCAGGGAAAATAATGCTAGTGTGAAAAGGGAAGAACAGCACAGGCCTGTTAGCCAGTCTAAGGAAAGGACTTGCCATGCCACTAACAAATCCCAAATGACTTTGAAAAGGTAACCATTGAAACTTTCTGTTTACAGCAACCAGGAAAGACCATGATCTTTGGGTTTAGACAAACATGGACTTAAATGCCAGCTCTGCTACTTAAAACTGTAGAACCAGTTCCTTAGCCTAAACCTTAGGCTAAACCTGTAGGAATTTGAGTTGTCCTTGAGTTTTGGCTTGAACCTATTAGGACTATGGGAATGAAATATAAAAATACACATCATATAATCCCCTTAGCTCCTGGCTCATGCTAGGTACCCAATATAGTGTTGTCACTGTTCCTTTTGCCTCATTTCCACTCATATCTTCTATTCCTGCTCTTTAAAAAAAAAAAAATCTTTATTTTGCAAGCATGCTGCACAAAGCTTAAAACCCATAGGCAAACTCTGTTATACTTCACATTTCTACAGTGGTTTGTGTTTCAACAAAGTGCTTCCACATACACTAATCTTATTTGCTCTTCTAAAAACTGTTATTAACTATCAGTCCTCATTATTAACTTTCCCCTTGATCAGCAGGTTGCTTCTATGTCACTGGAATCTAGAATATTAACTCTTAGAGGATACAAATACAGTGTCAACATAAAGCTCAAGAGACTATGTTTTATGTGCCCATATGTTTCATGCCATCAGCATATTATAACAACACTTTGAAAAAAGTTTAAGTAGATATTGGCTTTTGTTGCCAATATCAAGATTTATCGGTTCAAGAGTTATTGATCATGGGCAAATCTCGGCCATTATTATGCCTTGAGGACAAATAAATCTTTATCAGCTGAACATGAATCAATATAATTACGCTTCACTTATGCACATCTTTTTCCTAACCATATTGGGTTTTCAACCAAATCATGAAATATGAGAGAAACTACTTAGGGAGGCAGTTGTGAGGAATTATGCCAAGAACATTCGTGTTTTGCAGCAATGCCAATACTCAATAAAGCCAAGTCTTACCAGCTAGTTCTTGACAGAATGGAGGTAATCTCAGGAAAATGTAAAAGTTAATTTTTGAAGATACTGAATCAGATATACAAAAATATCATGGAATAGAATAAAAGATTTTAGAACCACAAGAATATAACAGTCACATCATATGCCAGAAGAGGTAGCTGCAAGATGTTCAGAAAAAGAATGTAGACAAGTTGTGGAAAGCCCAGGGAACCTGAATTTATTTTAAAAGTTCCTCAGTTATTCTAATGTGCAGCCTTTGAGGAAGGACGGACTCTGTTAATAGATGCAAAAGGTATCTTTCAACATTTCCTCCTATCAACACAGACTAATTTTATGTCTTCTTATTCATTGCAACCATATCACCTTCAGTGAAACTGAAGCCTTCAGTTCTTCATTATAGGATCTTTGGTTCTTACCTATGACTTACTGTAAATCTACTCTCAATGCCAGATTTTTTTTCCTGTTAAGTTTGAGTCTGTCGTGCTTGTTCGTTATCCTGCCCATCTTTGTTTCATTTGTACATTTGATCAGCTTTCTTCTCTGTCTCAATCCCAGATACAGGTAAAAGTTGGAGCAGAGACAGAGTCATATAGCACACCCCCAAATCTATACTGCTTTACATATCTGTTAATAACTGCTGGGGCTTCTTTGCAGTCTGTCTCTACACCTTATACACATGCTCTTATGTCAGACTGTATGAAATTCAGTACTGACATTTAAAAAAGAATCTTGAATAAGATTTAAGGTGGTTTCTAATTTGTATCAAGCCGTCTGTCAAAACACAAGCACAACATTAATTATGTGGGAGTGTGATTAATATCTGGCATATGACTGAACTCTTAGATGCAATAAATGTCTTATTTTCTTTTCTACTGACCCCCTAGTTAAATGCAAACTGACTGCTTTTCATGCCTTTTGATTTCCAGTTGACCTCACAGATAACTTGAAAACTCACCTATGCTTGTTTTGACAGCATTGCCAATGAAGATGGGAAGAGCTACATGTTATAGAAGTCCACTCTTTATCATTCTGTTGCCCATGATTGAGGAAAATGTGTCTAAGCAAACGGAAACCGATCGTGGTTGCCATGATAATTTTGTGGAGTATGATGCCCAGTTCTAGGAATTCAAAAAAGGGAACAAAGAGCCAGGAGTAGGAAAGAAAGAATGATGCACTTTCTTGAAAAAAAAAATTTTAATGAAAATATTTTTTCAGGTGTAAACAAACATAGCATCTCAGATGTGAATGGGAGCTATCACATGAACACAGCTCTTAGTGGTGACTGACTTAGGCATTACCAAAGTGTACAAAATACTCAGTAATGCTCTAGTGAGGCACAAAACTTACTGCACCATTTCCCAATGCCACATCTGACATTTGACACATAGCTTCACAAACTGGTGCATCAAGTCAAAGAACAACCATGGGGTATTGGGAAAGGGATGGCAGAAAGAGCGTTGTCTGTAAAGCACCCAAAGCAGTTTAGGAAGGTGGTTTTACTACTTGGGTGCTTGGTACCATCAAGACAAAATCCATAGCCAAGTTTTACAGACATATGCGACAAGCAGTCCTTCACACTCCCTTACCTTGTGTATTGTTTTACAATCTACAAAGCACTTTCACACTCAATCTAATTTACTCCTTTAAACCACTTTGTGGGATAAGTCATTATCCCACATTTACAGAGAATGCCAAGGCTCAGAAAGGACTAGAGACTCACCCCAAGACTCCTGCTTCTCGTGACAGTATAAGGGCTGATCCCAGTCATTGATTTGGGTTTCCAGCTCTCTTCCCTGAAACACAGCTCCCTACTTTTAAGTGTAATATTTTTCTCTATTCTCCAAACATTTCTGTACACATCAGAGTTATTAAGATATTCTACATCCCTCTACCTTTATGCTGATGGTGGTTGAAATCTGATATTCCTTTAAACACGTCCTATATTTCCCCCTCTCTTCAGGTCCTTCTGGCAAAGAACTTTTACCAGGAGTACATTCCACATACAGTGGACATTTTATATCTGTTAGATTCTTCATGATGTGAAACCCTTCTGGGAACTATCATTCATAAATATTTTTCTAAACTGTCTCTTTAGTTATTTAGTGGTGTGTGTATCCATTGCCCAATTTTAATGAATCCATAATAGACCATTGCTGTGCATAGAAATTTATGTTTATTTTGTGATATGGTAGAAAGAATCTCCTAAACTGGGGATCAGATTTGTGGTGAGTGCCTAGATCAACTATTTGTTGATCTGTGTGATATTTTTGGTGCCCTTCCAAGTGTGATAGAGGGACAGTAATCAGAGGGACATCAGGGAATCCTGGAATGCCAAAGAGCATGGCTGGTGTGACAAAGAGGGCACTGATTTATGAGTCAGAAGACCTACGTTCAGAATGTGGCTTTGCTAATAACACTGGGCTATGAGACTTTGATAAGATCATTCATTTGGTCTCTAAATTTCCATTCTTTCATCTTAAAAAAGAAAGAGCAATATTACTTACTGTGTGAAAACAGCCCATGAAGTGCTATAAAAATTTAAGATAAAATTGTCATAGTATACAAATTTTATGAAAGCCATAATAATGAATTTCCTTTGCAAATGTTGAGTCAGGCCATTAAAATATACCCCATGTAAACATCTTTGATCCTAAACTCATATCATTCTCTGATTACTATTATGAATCTCAGACAGGAAAAATAGAAATATATAGTACATAACATTCACAGATGTTAAGTAGACATAATGCTAAGGGCTGAGTTTTCTTTGCTCGACTCCCCCGACTCCTTTTCTTAGTAATTTGTCAGCCTGTGTTTCATAGGTAATCAAAGCTCATGGAAGAATTAGCTTCAGCATAGAGTCATCAAGTACCCACTGTGCAGCACCCCCAAAGTTTGTTCAGTGTCCAGAGTTTCCTTTGTCTTTGTTCATTTTTAAACAGTAGAATTCATATTTTCTTCTCAGAATTCAGAGATGTTTGAGTAAAGGTGAACACTTAAATGGATTTTTGATGCAGAATGTTGGAATGTGTCTCTCTTCTAAAAGCGAACAAGTACTGTCAAACCACTTTAGCATAAGACAGGAGTCATTGCTATGAAAAAATTGCACACATCACAGGAAAGCATTACTTGGATGGGGGACAGAAGCAACCCAATAATGATGGACCATGATAAGATCATGTCGCCACCGTTTTATAAACAAAAGCTCTTCAACAAAACCAGTGTCAGCAAAAAGTTCACTTATTCTTGCTTTACTGAGCATGAAATGGGATTGAAAGATGGTATTAAATGGATTATTAAACTGAAGAAATGATGTCTTGTGATCTTTCACACCAAAGCCTCCACTTGAGACATGCATTGTCTCAGTGAAAAACTCTCCAAAGACTCATGTCCTTTTATGAAACCTGAGCCTTTTAAATGTTAGACTGAAAGTTTTATTTCCCATTTCCTTGCTGGACTTGTAATCCCTTAAGAGATGACTGTTGCTTTTCATTTATTTTACTCTTATGTCAACATGTAGAAAAAATGTTTGTGAGAACTTATAAATTTCAAGCACAGTGTACTCTTGATTTTTCATGTACTGAGAAAAGAAAAAGAATTTATTTTAAAAATCTATAAGCCATTATGTAAATTTCTAGCATTTTCTCCACTAACTAGTTTTTAAGTTTCTACAAGTTCCAGATTAGACACAAGCAATGTCTTTAAACTCTTGCTTGGTTTAGGCTTTTGAAAACAAGTTAAATAATGAAGCCTATTTATTAAAAATTCAAAGAACTAAAAGGATCAAATAATCATTATTTCCCATTCTTATACAAAAGAAAATTGACATTCTTATATAATTAAGACCCAAGCCACAGAATGACATTAGCAGCAAATATATGCTTTACTGTTTCTGAAACTTGTAATTAGTTTAATATGTCAGCTCAGCTAAATAAAAAACATCAAGCCTAGCTATGGTTTTTCCAGTCCTCAAAAGGACTCCCGAGTTTTGCTTTTGGAAATTCTATACATGATCATAGACTATAAACTCTGAATAGACATTGTCTCTAAGAAGAACTGAAAATAGTGGAATTTTTAAAAAGCTTTAAATGCTTATATGAGATAGTAGAAATGCCAAAAATTCACAGACATCAAAAATCACTCAAAGAAGTAAGAGGAGATGTGAGCTGATTACTGAAGCCAGCATTTACCCTGAGGGTGTTTGCTGAAGTTGATCTTAAACTTTATGATCTCTAAATGAACAGGAGTTCCAAACTAAGAGAATCTCTCTCAAGATGGCAAATTTAATAGGAATATCTCCTAGCATAAAGTGTAAATACAAACTAGGAAAAAAGTCCTAGCTCTTCAACATTCATTCATACCCTAGGAGAAGCAACAAAAATTGCCTATCTGGGTAAAACAGGAAAATTGGCACTGGGAGGAAAATATTTTCCCTGAAAATCTATAACAACACCAGGCATCAGATGAGTTTACCAACCAAATTTATACTCTGCAGTCATTCACAAAGTTCAAGTTAGGAATGCACTTTACAGTAACCCTGGGTTGAAGACTCCATCAGTAACTTTACAGAGAGATGCAAATCCTATATGGAAACCCACCTGCAATCCAGCCTTCAAAGAAATGCCATGGATAATATGTCATGAGCTTACAGTGGAGAACCTAGTCATATGCACAAACAAGACTCCATAAATAAGACTTTAGATAATATAATTATCAGAAATAAAATATAAATTGAGTATAAAATCAGAGAGGTAGACAAACCATGAGAGACTTTGAACTCTGAGAAACAACTGAGGGTTACAGAAGGGAAGTGGGGGGAGATGAGGTAGCTGGGTGAAAGGTATTTAAGGAGGCCATGTATGGTGATGAGCACTGGGTGTCATACACAACTAAGGAATCGCTGAACACTACATCAAAAACTAATGATGTACTATATGTTAGCTGACTAAACATAATTTAAAAATATGTTTAAAGAGATAAAATATGGAAATGGAAGTGTGTGCCAGAAACAAGAGACTTTAAAAACTAATGAAGGATGGAGTGCCTGGGTGGCTCAGTCAGTTAAGCATCTGACTCTTGATCTCAGCTCAGGTCTTGATCTTAAAGTTGTGAGTTTAAGCCCCACATTGGGCTCCACACTGTGCATGGAGCTTATTTAAATACATACATACATACATACATACATGCACACATATAACCAAGGAGAACTAAATAGAACTCCTAGAAATAAAACAGTAAGTAAATAATGAACAAAACTCAAATCAAATGAAAATTAGACACAGCTGAAGAGAGGACTAGAAAACTGAAAAATAGATTAAAAGGAAAATTTCAGATTACAGCACAGAAGGGCAAGAAGATGGAAAATATAAAGGAGAAACTGAGAAACATAGAGAAGAGTTTAAGAAGGAATAAAATAAATATATTTAGAGTGCAAGGAGGACAGAATGTAAAGAATGGAGAAAAATACTAATCCTCAGAATCAGGAAGCCCTAAAATCCAAAACAGAATAAAAAAAAACACAAAGAAATCCACACTTAAAAAGATTACAGTGAAGCTGCAAAACATCAAAAACAAAGAGATTAAAAGTCTCCAAGAAAGAAAATTCTAGTTCACACTGTTCCAAGAGGAAAGTCTGCCAAACATTTAAGACATAATTTTAATCATATACTATTCATGAATATATTAAAAATGTGTACTCCTGAGCCATTTTATGAAACTATGATAACCTTGTTACCAAAATCTTTACAAAAGGTGGTTATTAGAAGGAAATAATTATTGACTAATCTCTCTCATGCAAATAGAGGCAAAAATCCTAAGTAAACATTAACAATTTTAATTCAGCAGGGTATAAAAAGATAATACCTATGATAAGAACGTTTTTACAAAGTGGACAGTTTGTTTAACTAATGTTAACATCTGTTAATGTTAGCCTCTATTAATTAAATTTACTACATTAATGATTTTTAAATAAATAATCAGTTCAATAAAGACAGAAAAATATGTACACTATCTAGAAATCTAAGCAAAATATGGAATTTTCTTTAAGATGAAAAGGACAGACAAGATCTTACTGATTTGACTATGAATAACAAGTCCCAAATTTGTCCAAGTATTGCCTATTTAATTTTTATATGTTTCTCATACTTAAGAAAGAGATGTGAGCATCTTAGATGAAAAACCAACAGATTCACTGGAACCATTAAGACTGAGATAACATTGGGGCACCTGGGTGACTCAGTTGGTTAAGTGTCTCCCTTCAGTTCAGGTCATCATCCCAGGGTGCTGGGATTGAGTAGACATCAGGCTCCCTGCTCATTGGGGAGTCTGCTTTTCCCTCCGCTCCTCCCCTGTGTTTGTGATATCTCTCTCTCATGCTCTCTCTCTCTTTCTCTCTCTCAAATAAATAAAATCTTAAAAAAAAAAAAAAAAAAGACTGAGATAGCAGGCCCTGTATCCTCCAGGTAGACTCAGTCTCAGGTACTTTTAGTGACCAGTAGGGATTTTATGCTTTCCTTTCTTTATAGAAGGGAATTGAGAACTTAAGGAAGTGGAAATATGCGTTTCCAGTGTTAAAACCACTACCTTTCCCCAGTAGTGATCTTGAAAATAGTTATAAAGTTTTACTTTAAAAAATCACTCATTTTAATATCAACAAAATTCATCAAAATGTATTTTATTCTTTTTTTTCCATTAAATTCTAGAGAATCCTACCTTTCATCAGCAATGTCCATCACAATTACAGGTGGTTACCAGAAAGTAGTTTGAAGTACTATTAAGGAAAGTATTTGATTTAGATAAATAGATACTATTCTATGTTGGGAAATCCATGAAGCAGACCAACAAGGGAAGGAGAACCTATGAATAGGTAGAGTAGGTAATTGGTTGTTTCAAGATTAAGGAAGGGTCCACAGTTTCACTTCAGTTTTTCTTTTTCTTTTCTTTTCTTTTTATTTCTTTCTTTTTTTTTTTTTGTTACACAAACAGGGAGTTTAGATTAGAGTCAGGTATTAAATTTCCTAAGAGAAGGAAGGGAATGCAAGTCAAACTACAACTGGAAACTAGTCTCTCAGAAAGTAAAAGCAAACACACACACACACACACACACACAAAATACATATACATGACATATAAATACTTTTTCTCAAATCTCAAATTCACATGCAGTGCTTGAAAACAGAGATGATGTTAAGTGGAAGACATTATCATCAGTTTGCATTTGAACATTTTGAGTAACTATGACTGGCCCATTAAGTATGTCCAAAGCAGAACAGTACTTTGCCTGAGAGAAAACTAGGAGTGGTAAGGGGTGACATCTTCTTCTAAAAAGAAGTTGATGAGCCCACATTTCTTAGAGAACTGATTTTTCTCTTTAGTTTATGAAGAATTCTGTCCTGGTTGTCCAATTAGAGCATCAACTACCAGATCTTTCAGATTCATCAGTTGGAATAAAATCTCAGTTACCTAAACTTTCTGAATTTTTATGAACTACTTCTTAAACTGCAATTGCAGAAGTAACTACTGAAAGACTTCTCAGGGAGAATTTTGTCTTTTTAAAGAAGAATAACTTTGTCCCCTTTTAAATAAATTTTACCCTTCATGTATAAAATGAATTTTAAATCATGACAACAGGAGTTGTGTTCCCTAATGCAAAATTTCCAAGAAATATTTAGCTATGAGGTTGAGTAAAATCATTGGGAGGTTGGTGAGGAAAGAACAGAAAACGGGTATAAAGGCATGGATTTAAAGTCAGTCCAGGAAACAAGGACTGTGTTTTTCAATATCCTCATGCAGATGTGGAATAGGTGGAGAGGTGAATTTAAGAAATTATATTTGTTCTGCTGGCATTATCAAAATGAGAGAGGATGAGGATGTTATAGATATAAGTAAATGAGTTGCTCTAATGATTGTCCACAACATTTTAGCTGAATAAGGAATTAAGGACATGGAGCTGGTTGCAGTCATCAGGAAAGGGTGAGAGACAGTGAAAAAAGAGTATCGAACTATAGGAGCTGATGGGGCTGAAGGAATGGGGATCCTAGAGGAATGGTCCTGAAATATATGATGGTGGTATAGGATGGAATGGGATGCTGGAGGTAAAGATTATCTAACAAGTATTGAAAATGGCAAGTTTTAAATATGATGACCATGGGAATCACATGACTGAGGTAAGTGGGAAACAAGATAATTGGAATAGAGGAGGTCAAGAAACTGAGAGGCCAAGGTTTTAGAATAATTTCCTATATGGATATAAGACTCATCATGAGTTATAATAGGAGTATTTTTGTAGAGAGTGAGCCAGGAGCTAAAATCTTCAAGAAGTAAGAAAGACTTGAGAGCCCTGGGAGTTAGTAGATAAGTATAAGGTTATAACGTGAAGATATAATGTTCAAAGGTGTTTCTTTTTAAGGGAAAAGAAGAATGTATATGGAGCAAGAAAGACTCATACCTCACTTCTTGACCCAATAATAAGAGAGCTGTAGGAGAAAAATGGCTACCAGCTGAAAGAGTGGCTCAGGAAACAGCCTCCTTGGTGGTACCAGGATTCAGACAGGCTAAAGTGAAGAGAATATTTAGAAAGGAGGTCAAGGGTATGGGTATTTTGCCAGTGACAGCTTGTGTTTTCCAGAAGGTAGTCTTTGCAGTCTTTCCAGAAGAAGTCTTTGCATAGACTGATGGGAATTAGCACACAGATGAGGGCAGAACTGGGCTTCATATGGTGGAAACCATGATTAGGGGCAACAGTCTTGAAGCCTCTAGGCAGAAAGTAGTGAGAATACCGTAAGTAGTGTGGGGCAACTCAGAGGGTGTTTTACAAGGAGTGTGTACAATTCTGGGGATCCCTTTTGACCCCTGATATTGAAGGCGGTGTCATGCTAGAAGTCTCTGGATCTGTACTACACACAGCTGAATTATTGTCTTAATTGCATGTGCCTTGACTTTCCAGAAAGACAGCAAGTCCTCCTATCATTGTGTTTTTTACACTGCACTTTCTTCTCTATTTGCCTATCACACTTGCTATGAGTAAAATTGTACCTCCCTTCCCCCAAAATTCTTATGTTGAAGTTCTAACCCCCAGGACCTCAGAAAGTGGCCTTTTTTGACTATCGGGTCTTTATACAGTAATCAAGCTAAAGCAAGGTCTTTAGGGTGGGACCCTAATCCAATATGACTAGTGTCCTTATAGAAAAGGGAAATTTGAACACAGAGACACACAGAGAAAAATGACACGTGAACAGGAAGATGGCCATCTACAAATGAAGAACAAAGACCTGGAATAGACCCTTCCCTTACAGCCCTCAGAAGGATACACCTCTACCAGCACCCATTAAAGAGAATAATGTATTCAGGGACAATTAGTGAAGATGGTAAGGATTCAGGACCATCACAGTAAGCATGCAGACTAGTGTGGTGGGATTTTACAGTGGAGAGAGTTTGGGCTCAACTCCAAACACAACATGAGCAAGTGGAAATTTACAGCCAAGATGCAGGATGGTGATTGGTGGATGGAAAATTACCAAGAGGGAACTTTAAGAGTAAGGATGAGGTTCTGGCTAAATAAACTTAATGGATTTGGGGGGTTTTTTGGGGGGGAGTTTTTTGTTTTTATTTGTGTTTGTGTTTGTGTTTTTGCTGAAGACAGGCCAGAGTTAGATATCTATCAACTAGGGGATGATGGAACGTGAGGAACCTGATCAGATATCAAGGCTGAAGATGAAGTGCCTAGCGGGATTCTTGCTAAAACTACATTTTACAAGGAAGTGCACAGATGGGCTAGGAGACATTTGAGAAGCTTGGATAAAGTTTGGTCAACCAAAGATGCTTTGTTGCACTTTGATCTTGGACTTGAGACAATATATTTCTGATGTTTAAGCCAAGTCTGTGGTACTTTGTTACAACCACTCTAGCAAATTAATATAATACATCTATATGTTGAGCTTTAGAGCAGGAATTGAATTTCATCTGTAACTCCAAGGGCTAGGAGCTCAGCATATGCCTTACTCAGATTTAACTACTGTTGAGCTCTTGTGTGGGTGTATTTTCTTTTTATTTGAGTGTTATTTTTTAACTGTAGAGCAATTAGACAGGAAGCCAATGGAAGTGTCTGAGGACTTAGTCTGCAGGGTTAAATTATCATTGGAATCTTGAAAATTCTTTCCAGGAGTCAGGATATGGCTATACTATATACCATTAGCAATCTGGACCCAGTACCATCAACTAATACTCAATTAACTGGCCTCAGCTTTATGCCAACATCAGACCATTCTCTTTGTTATTTCTCTTTCACTTGCCCTATTTAGGTGATTGAACTCAATTTAGAGAGAGAGAAGTCTTTCCTCTGAATCCAATTCACAGGATGTATTGACCCTATATATGATTTTGCCTGTGTCTTCATACCATATAAGTAAAGGTATTTTTTTTAACCTACTCCATTGAGAGGAGGTAGGAACCTGGGTCAAGTACACCTTTGATATATTACTGATATATTCTGATAATGTATCTAAAGGAGGGAGAATAATTTGGGGTTTTTTGGCAACCTGCACAAATAGAATTGATGGTGGGGGGGAACCATATTATGGATTGCCTTGGAAGTAGAATATATTTGAATAGGATTAAAGATATTTATCAGCCGTAAGGGTGACAGTTCACAGAGTGATTTGCTTGGCTATTCAGCTATCTGAATATGATGAGATCTCTCTAACTCAACTTCTACTGCTAATCTCAGAATTCATAGTTTAAATGCCCACAAGCAGTAAGATTATCATTAAAAACCAATTTCAGCAAAAAACAAGAAACAAGAATGTCAGCAGAAATGCAAAGTTCTAAATTAAATTTGAGAAATTATGATGTAGGATTTGGAACTGTCTGAATTATGCTTTCAGATCCATTTGCATGCACTCTCTCTCTCTCTCTCTATATATATATATATGTACACATATATATGATTATATATATGATTATATTTATGATTATATTTATATAACATGCACACATATACATATGTATGTATATATATACACACACATATATATATAAAGCCTAAAGAGTTTAGCAAACCTTTTTAAAGGTTTTATATATCATATCACTGGCTTTTTCTCACGTGTAATGTATGTATGCTATATATAACAAAAGCATAAAAATGTTTAATCTATAAAAATGAACATAGTACAGGAAGTGAGTGAACTAGTTGTTCCAATTACTTATTGCTGTGTAACACATCATCCCCAAACTAAGTGGCTATAACAGTATTATCTCTTATGGTCCTGGGGTTGATTGGGTTCAGCTAAGGGTTTCACATGGGGTCTCTCATGCAATTGCAGTCAGTGGCTAGAACTGAAGTCACCTCAAAGGACTGATGTGCCTGGCAATTGATGGTGACTGTCTGTTGAGCTCTTAATTGCGGCTTTCAGCCAGAACACCTGCAGGTGGCCTCTGCTTCCTCACAGCATAGCAGCTGGGTTCCCAGAACAAGTATCCCAAGAGAGACCATGTTGAAGCTCTATCTTCTTTTACGACCTTGCCTCAGGAATTACATCACTTCCTCTCTAGTCCCAGGCCTGCTCAAATTCCAAGAGAATGTTAACTCCACTTCTTGATAGGAAGCATGTAGATATCAAATTATAAGAAGAGTATGTAGGATGAAAGACCTTGATGTGGCCATCTTGGAAAATATGATCTACTACATCCTGTCTCTAGCCAGTCATTCACAACCCTCCTATATGTACACATCTTCAACCCCTCTCATCAAGAACCCAAGATCCTGATGCAAGTCCCTGAAATCAAAATGTTAGATCATAATATCATAATCAGTGTGTGATCTTTAAGTGTTTATAATTTTCAAGTATTAAAATGTATTTGAACCCTCATCTAAAAAAACAGTTCTAAGAGAAAAAAAATCCCTGTTGTTGCCACCTGCTCTGTGAGTTTTCAGACACTTGCACATATCTAGAGGCCCACTAGGCTAATGGGCACCAGGATGGGGAAGCTTCAACTCTTTACTTCAATCCTTACTGAACTACTGGCAGCATTATTGAAGTAACTTCTCTTACTTCCCAGCAAGCAAAGCTCAGTACTTAGAAAAGTTTTCATTCTTTCAAAGACTCACTGGGGACACATGTGCTGATGAAAACTCATTGGAATCTTACACATATGGCCTGAACCTAAGCAAACAGCCTAGGTTGGCCAGATAAGGTAATATTCAGAGTTCTCTCTATTAATTCTCCCACTGATAAACACTACAATCATCACACTTTTTCAAATTGAGCTGCTTCTTTCATACCCAGGATCATTCCATTTTTACCAATACCTTTTAAAGAAGAGTACTCCCTTGAGATAATTCCCAGGACTAAATCTTTATTAAATTTCACCAATATTTCCTAAATCTTGATTCTGCTCTAGACACCTAATTCTTGATCCCTATCTCTGACCCCTACCCAAACTGCAAGGACACACAATGACAGATAGCCCTCGCCCTTAGAGAATTTAGAATCTTGAAAGGAATGAACACATAAGGAAGAAAGGGAAATGTGAGACATATATGTAACTGTTAATTAAGACAGCATTGGACATGGAGTCAAAGATGCCTGTTTTATTCAAAACATGCTATTAACTAGTATGTAAATTTTGGTGTAAAAATTTTTGGCACTAAATCCCCTTTAAGTTTCTTCATAATTAACAAATAAATTAATAATTTCCTTCCTCACATTGATAGTAGCATCTTCCTGATAGACTGCATTTGCTTGTTTAAAATACACAAGCTGGTTCTTGTAAAATGCTCACCTTAGCTCCTGGTACATAGTAAGTCCTCAATAAAGGTTCATTTCATCATGATGTAGTAGCAGTGGTGGCAGAGCATGTGGGAATGCTTTGTAAACTGAAGTTTTAGATCAGCATAAAGTATTCCCACTCATAAAAGACAGACTATGTAACATCCTATTGAATCCTGCAATTCTTTGCTCAACTACCAGCAGATCCCAAACACTATCCTTTACTGCTTCTAGAGTCTCTGGGGCTTCTCTGCTCCACCCCATCCGAACTTTCTTCACTATTCAGTGCCAGTTCAAAGACCATCTCAGCTTTAAATCTGCCCAACCCATACCATGATTCTAGTGCTTTTGTCTTACTTGTGTTTGTGTCTCTAGTAACCAGAATAGTACCTGGTGTGTGATGGAGGCTGATATGCATCCAGTGTTAATGCAATAGGAGTGCCCAGGGGAATCAAAGGAGAGAATTGTATGGCCCATGTTATGGGCAGAACTCTGACCTTAGGCCAGATTTCAGGTATACCTCTGGCTTTTTCAAACTTGTTGTTTACCATTTATTTATTTATTTATTTTGCCGTGAAGCTACTGAATGATTTTATTTTATTTTTATTATTAACATGTAATGTGTTATTTGTTTCATGGATACTGGTCTGTGATTCATCAGTCTCACACAACACAGTGCTCACCACAACACCTAACCTCCCCAGTGTCCAGCACCCAGACTCCCCACCCCCACCTTCCCTCCAGCAACCCTCAATTTGTTTCCTAAGATTAAGAGTCTCTTATGGTTTGTCTCCCTCTGGTTTTGCCTTGTTTAATTTTTCTTCTCTTCCCTATGATCCTCTGCCTTATTTCTTAAATTCCACATATCAATGAGATCATGATACTTGTCTTTTCTGACTTATTTCACCTACCATAGTACCCTCTGGTTTCAACCATGTTGTTGCAAATAGCAAGATTTCAATTTTTTTGATGGCTGCATAATATTCGTGTGTGTGTGTGTGTGTGTGTGTGTGTGTGTATCTCACATCTTCTTTATTCATTTATCTGTTAATGGACGTCTGGGCTCTTCCATAGTGTGATTGCTGGGTCATAGGGTAGCTCTATTTTCAACTTTTTGAGGAACCTCCGTACTGTTTTCCAGAGTGGCTGCACGAGCTTGCATTCCCACCAACAATGTAGGATGGCTCCTCTTTTTCCACATGCTCGCCAACATCTGTCATTTCCTAACTTGTTAATTTTAGCCTTTCTGACTGGTGTGAAGCAGTATCTCATGTGGTTTTGATTTTTATTTCCCTGATGCCAAGGGATGTCAAGCACCTTTTCATGTGTCCGTTAGTCCTTTGGTATTGTTTACCTTTAAAAAAAAACGTATTTATTTGAGAGAGAGTGCTCATGTGACTGGAGAGAAAGGAGGGGCAGGGGTAGAAGGAGAAAGAGAATCTCCATTGAATGATGACTCCCCACTGAATGAAGAGCCTGACAAAAGGTTTGATCCCACAACCGTAAGATCATGACCGGAGCTGAAATCAAGAGTCAGACACTTCACCAACAGAGCCACCCAGACATCCCTGGACTTGTTGTTTACCTCTAATCCATGCTGCTGACCTGCGGTCTTCTCTTCTGCGAAAAAGGTCATGAAAGCTAAAAATAACTTCAGTATACCACAAAGTCTTCATAAGTGTGTGAGGAAGATACAAGTAAGCCCACTTCACAGGTGAGAAATGAGCATTCAAGAGAGTTTTAGCTTGCTTCAGAATCCTACCACTTTATGCAATACCACCAACTCTATCCACCTGACAAGTCTGAGCTCATAACTGCTAGACTCCACACTGGTTTCTTACAACAGATAAGATCTTCATTCTTTCTGACTCTGAATTCCAGAACATCATGACACAATTCCTCTCCTGTCCCTCCTGTTCTTTGTCACAGAAAAGACATTCTAAATCTACCCCATTCTATTATTTACAGGCCTAGAATATTAACCCACTGGAAGTCAGGGACATTATTCTACCTCTTCAATTTCTCCCCAGAATGCAGTGGCTGGGGTGAAACAGGAGTGGGGGGAAGCGGGGATGCTTACCAGTGATATGCTGTAGTTGAAATAGCTTGTAAGCAGATGACAGGGATAAGACCCAGGCAAAAAACACAGCAACCATACTTTTCATTTTGTTTGTGCTTTTCATTTTCATTTGTGTTTTTCTCTTGGATTCTTGTTCTAAGGCAATCTATTAGGCACTTGAGCTGCTTTTTGGTGGACAATTCTAAACAAATTCTAGGTAACCCTGTTACAAAATAGACTAGACCAAGGTTTCTTAATGTTGACTACTGACAATTTGGGCTGGATAATCCTTTGTTGCATCAGGCTGTTGTGCATTGTATGATGTTTGACACCATCCCTGGGACCTACCCACCAGATTAAAGTAGTACCTCCACTCTCAATCCAGACAATTCAGACTGTCTCCAGACATGACCAAATATCCCCTCGGGGTAAAATCTACCACCCCTCAGCCCTTCCATCTCCAGCTGAGAAACTGACCTATGATGAATGGTCCAAGTCAGCCCCACTACATTCATTACATGACACAGTCCAGTTTTGAATCAAAGACATTTTTACCTAATGAAGTGAAAAATTATGACCTCCACTGGGGAAGACTCTTCTCCCTGAGTGAGCACTCGGTCCCTCAAGCTCACCCCTCAGTGGTAAGCCACTATCCAGGACTTTGACCGGACTGTCATCCATGGTCCCCCAAAAGCTAGGACAGCAAAAGCAATGTTAGGGTTTTGTCACACCAAATTGTCCCTGAAATTCAAAGCTACTTGTTTATCAAGATGTATTCCCCTGTCACTATGACAACTTGTGTTGCCTTGGACTGCAAAGAAAAGACAAGGAATGATTGAGTGGGGTTTTTTTCCGTTCATGTATTGTACCTTAGTTCTGTCTTAGTCTGCTTCCCAAATAGAATAATCAATGCCATTATCTCTTCCTCCCTCATCTAAATCACATCAGGCCTCTACAGTAGATCAATAGTTACAACAAAGAGGGCCAAAGCTTTCATTCCAGGGGGACTCATTACTCTGCAGCCCAGGATCTGGGTATGGATTCCACGTAAGGTTATCTACTCTTCCATAGGAGTTAACAACAGCTGTCAGTTATTAATACCACGCCACAACCCCACCATAACTGGCTGCGTGTGTGCAGGGAACATGTCCAAAACCACACAAGCCTGCTTCCTTCTTTCCCCCTTCCTTTGACTTCCTATTCCTGTCCATATTACTTGAAACTGTCTTCTCCATCAGTATAAAATGTTTGAGACTTCATTGAGATTCTCAGCCAGTACAGGTTGCATATAAGCAGACTCACATCTGCTGCAGTATTACAAAAACTAATTAAAATAAATTCAGATCTTAAATTAGTCTTTTTAGTAACATTTATTGCATAAGCCACTGGGCAGTAAGATACACAATTCAGTTAAGCTGAAGAGAAAAAGTGATTTTTAGATCGTATTTCTTGACAGGCCCCAAAAAAGTGAGTAAAATAAGAGAATGAGTATGCCCCCACTTACCATTTTTCCAATAGCAGTTGTTTCCCCTATGGTCCTTCTTAGCCTTGGAGCCATCCTATTTCATTGCCATTAAGGATTAGCCTGTATGCCGTGTGAGCTAAACCACCATCATGGACAAACCCTACAGCAAATCTTTCTTAGCCAAAATGCCGGTCACTACTGTCCCCAGGTTACCTCCTTACCCTAAGAGATTCTGCAATGGCCCTTGTTTAAACTTGGGACCCGAAAGAGGGACCATTTTCTTTAATTTATTTATTTTCAGCATAACAGTATCATTATTTTTTCACCACACCCAGTGCTGCATGCAATCCGTGCCCTCTATAATACCCATCACCTGGTACCCCGACCTCCCACCCCCCCGCCACTTCAAACCCCTCAGATTGTTTTTCAGAGTCCATAGTCTCTCATGATTCACCTCCCCTTCCAATTTACCCCAACCCCCTTCTCTCTAACTCCCCATGTCCTCCATGCTTTTTGTTATGCTCCACAAATAAGTGAAACCATATGATAACTGACTCTCTCTGCTTGACTTATTTCACTCAGCATAATCTCTTCCAGTCCCGTCCATGTTGCTACAAAAGTTGGGTATTCGTCCTTTCTGATGGAGGCATAATACTCTATAATGTATATGGACCACATCTTCCTTATCCATTCATCCGTTGAAGGGCATCTTGGTTCTTTCCACAGTTTGGCGACTGTGGCCATTGCTGCTATAAACATTGGGGTACAGATGGCCCTTCTTTTCACAACATCTGTATCTTTGGGTTAAATACCCAGGAGTGCAATGGCAGGGTCATAGGGAAGTTCTATTTTTAATTTCTTGAAGAATCTCCACACTGTTCTCCAAAGAGGCTTCACCAACTTGCATTCCCACCAACAGTGTAAGAGGGTTCCCCTTTCTCCACATCCTCTCCAACACATGTTGTTTCCTGTCTTGATAATTTTGGCCATTCTAACTGTGTAAGGTGATATCTCAATGTAGGTTTTTTTTTTTTCATGACATGATATAAGCTTCTTTTTCTTTTTTTCTTTTTTTTTTAATTTTTTATTTTTTATAAACATATATTTTTATCCCCAGGGGTACAGGTCTGTGAATCACCAGGTTTACACACTTCACAGCACTCACCAAAGCACATACCCTCCTCAATGTAGTTTTAATTTAAATCTCCCTGATGGCTAGTGATGATGAACATTTTTTCATGTGTCTGATAGCCATTTGTATGTCTTTATTGGAGAAGTGTCTGTCCATATCTTCTGCCCATTTTTTG